>NC_067412.1:55634727-56275798 GCF_009764475.1 Pristis pectinata
GGGGGAGAGGGGGGGGGGGGGGGGGGGGGAGGGGGGGGAGGGGAGGGGGGAGAGGGGGAGGGGGGAGGGGGGAGAGGGGGGGGGAGAGGGGGGAGGGGGAGGGGGGGGAGAGGGGGGGAGGGGGAGGAGGGGGAGGGGGGGGAGGAGGGAGAGGGGGGGGAGGAGGGAGGGGGGGGGAGGGGGGGAGAGGGAGGGGGGAGGAGGGGGGAGGAGGGGGAGGGGGGAGAGGGGGGAGGGGGAGGGGGGGAGGGGGGGAGGGAGAGAGAGGGGAGAGAGGGGGAAGAGGGGAGAGAGGGGGAGGGAGGGAGAGGAGGGGAGAGGGAGGTGGGGAGGAGGGAGAGGGGGAGGAGGGAGAGGGGGGAGGAGGGAGAGAGGGGGAGGAGGGAGAGGGGAGAGAGGGGGAGGGAGGGGGAGGGGGAGGGGGAGAGGAGGGGGAGGGGGAGAGGAGGGGGATGGGGGGAGAGGAGGGGGATGGGAGGGAGGGGGGAGGGGAGGGAGAGGAGGGGGAGGGGAGGGGGGGGGAGGGGAGGGGAGAGAGGAGGGGGGAGGCAGGGGAGGGAGGGAGGGGGAGAGGGGGAGAGAGGGAGGGAGGGAGAGGAGGGGGAGAGGAGGGGAGAGGGAGGGAGAGGAGTGGGGGAGGGGAGAGGAGGGGAGGGGGGAGGGGAGGGGAGAGAGGAGGGGGAGGGGAGAGAGGAAGGGGGAGGGAGAGGCAGGGGAGGGAGGGAGGGGGAGAGGGGGAGAGATGGAAGAGGGAGGGGGAGAGAGGGGAAGAGGGAGGGGGAGAGGGGAGGGGAAGAGGGGGGAGGGGGAGAGGGGGGGGAAGAGGTGGGGGAGGGGAAGAGGGGGGAAGAGGTGGGGGGGAGGGGAAGAGTGGGGAGGGGCTGGGGAGGGGAAGGGGGATGTGGGGAGGGGGAGAGTGGGAAGGGGGGAAGGGGGAAGGGGAGGGAGGAGGGAGGGAAGGGGGAGAGGAGAGGTGGTGGGGGAGGGTTGGGTAGGAGGGAGGGGGGTGGTGGGGGGAGAGGAGAGGGGGGGAGAGGAGAGGAGGGGGGAGGGGAGGGGGCGTAGGGGGAGTGGGAGGGGGATGGGAGGGGCGAGAGGGTGTGGATGAGGTGAGGGTGATGGAGGTGAGGGAGAGGATGGGAGAGGATGAGGATGAGGGAGGGATAGGGTGAGGGAGGGAGAGGGTGAGGATGAGAGGGTGAGGGAGGGAGAGGGATAGGGTGAGGGAGGGTGGGAGAGAGGGTGAGGGTAGGAGAGGGTGAGGGTGGGAGACGGTGAGGGGATAGGGTGAGAATGAGGGGAGAGGATGGAAGGACGGAGGGAGGGAAGAGGGGGAAGGGAAGGAAGATGGGGAAAGGAGAGGAGGAGGGAGGGTGTGGATGAGGGTGAAGAGGGAGGATGAGGGGTAGGAAGGAGAACAGGAAGGGGGTGAGGAATGGGGGGAGAAGAGGGGGAATGGGAGGGTGAAGAGGAGGAGAAGGGGAGGAGAGAGAGGGTGAGGAAGGGAGAGAGTGGAACAGAGGGGAGGGAGAGAGGGGAGGATCAGGAGGGAGTTCGTACCAGAGTGGAGTGGAGAGGAGTGGGTATGGAGGGATAATCAGGAGTGATGGGGAGGGGGGAGGAAGTACCTGTGGGAGTTGTGGGTGAATCGGGGAAAAGCGGAAGAGGAGGGGACATAACTAGTATGCGAGGGAGAAAAGGGGGGTGAAAATTGGTGAACTGTTGGGGAGATCAGGTGAGGGGCAAGTGGATGAGAGGTGGGAGTGGTGGAAGGAGGTGTAGAATGGGTCAAGGGGAGAGAAAATCAAAGGGCAAGGGGCAAGCAGGGGAGGTGAAGAGTTGCAGATGAGGCAGTAACTGTTATAGTGGCTAAGGTATTAGCTATAGATAAATAATTTGGAGCTAAAGTAATATATTACATAGGATTACATATCACACAGAGCAAGGAAACAGACCATTCAGCCCCAACCAGTCAAGCCAGTGGTTATGCTCCACTTGTGCTTCATCTCATCTTTAGTCATCTAAGTCTACATCATAACCCTCTATCTCCTTCTTACTCATATGCTTGTCCAGCCTCCCCTTAAAATTACAATGGTACTGAGTTCCACATTCTCACTAAAAAAAACAGAAAATGCTGGAAACTCTCTGCGGGTCCAGCAGCATCTGTGGAAAGAGGAACAGTGTCAACGTTTCAGGTCCAAAACAAAACCAGAAAATTCTGGGGTGATTCAGTAGGTCAGGCAGCATCTGTGGAAAGAGAAAAAGAGTCAACATTTCATGCCAAGAAACAAATACTGCCTGACCTGCTGAGTGTTTCCAACATTTTATGTTTCTGTTTCAGATTGCAATTTTAAAAAATTTCATCCATTTTCTCACTATTCTTTGGTGAAAACAAGTTTCTTTTGAATTCCCTGTTGGATTCTTGGTGACCATCTTGTATTGATGGCTTCAAGTAATGCTCCTCTCCACATGTGGAAACGTTTTCTTTACAACCACTCTGTCAAAACAGTTCATAACAAAGTACTCTTCAGACTTCTTAAGAAACAAAGACCCCAGTCTTTTTATCCTTTCCTGAGATGCATCTGCTTTAGTTACTTATGTCTTTGTAAATCTCTGCACCCCCTCCTTTGTCTCTGTATCCTCTTCTATAACATGGGGAGTGGAATGATAAATTTGATTTAAAGAGCTTGATACATGCTTAGCATTTATAGAGAGATACAGAACGGAAACAGGCCTTTGGCCCAACAAATCTACGCCAGCCATCAAGCATCTATTTACACTAATCCTACATTAATCCCATTCTCCCTAAATTCTATCAACTTCCCAGTTTCTACCATTCACCTACCCATTAGTGGCAATTTATGTGGCCACTTAACCTACCGACCTGCACATCTTTGGGATGTGGGAAGAAACCGGAGCACCCAGAGGAAACCTCACATGGTCACAGGGAGAACATGCAAACTCCACACAGACAGCACCCGAGTTCAAGATTGAACCCAGGTCTCTGGCGCTGAGGCAGCAGCTCGACTTCTTAAATCTTACCCTCTAAAAATACATGTTTGTCTTTTTGATTTCCTTGCCAATCTGTGGCTCAACTTTGGGAAATAATAGCAGGGCATTTAAAGATCATAGCACAATCAAGCAGAATCCACTGGGTTTTATGAAAGGTAAGTTGTACTTACTAAATTTATAAGACTTCTTTAAGGATATTCCCAGCAGAGCAGATAAAGAGGAACCAGTGGATATACAGTAGCACGTTTTGATTTTAGGAGAGGATTCACCATGGTGCCACATAAAAGATTCCTGGATAAGGTAATAGCTCGTATAGTTGGGAGTTATATATTGACATGGATTTATCCTACAAAAAATGGAGATTCAAGGTTAGTGGATAATTATCAGGTTGGCACACTGTAACTAGGGGATGCCACAAAGAAGAGTGCTGGGGCTTCAAAACTATTTACAAACTACAATGACTCACATGAAGCGACTGAGTGTATTGTAGCCAAGTTTTCTGGTGATTTAGAGGAAGAAGACACAAAGATTTTATAATGGGAAATAGATAAGCAAGTGGATAAAAGTTTGGCAGATGGAGTATACTGTCTGGAAAAGTAAGGTTATCCACTTTGACAGGAAGAATAGAAAGACAGAATACGGTTTAATAGGAGACTATAGAATACTGTGGTCCCCCTATAAATGAGACACAGAAAAGTAGCCTGTAGGTAGAGCAATCAATTAGGGATGACCTTTATTGCAAAAGGGATTGAATGTAAACATAACAAATCTGAGCATTGATGAGCCCATTCCTGGAGTACTGTGTATAGTTTTGGTCTTACTTAAGGAGGAGTGTTCATACATTGGGGGCAGTTCAGGGAAGGTTTGCAAGTTTCATTCCTGGAAAGACAGGAGTTGCCTTATCAGGATAGTTTGAAGAGTTAAGGCCTAGGTTCATTGGAGTTTAGAAGACTGAGAATCTCATTGAAGATTCTGAGGGAATTCTATAAGATCAACGCTGAGAGGGTTTTTCCTCATGAGGGGATCTTGATCTAGGGGGTCTTGTTTCAGTAGAAGTTGTTGCTCATTTAAGATAGAAATGAGGAGGAATTTCTTCTTTCAGAAGGTTGTAAGTCTTTGAAATTCTCTACACTAAAAAGCTAAGGAGATTAAATTATTCAGGGTTTGATAGATTTTTGTTCTGCAGGGAAATCAAAAGTTATGTGGAATGGGCAGAAAGATGGAGCTGAAATCAAGAACAGATCATATTGAATGGTGGAGCAGATCTGAGGGGCAATCTGGCCTAGTCCTGCTCCTATTTCTCATGTTCTTATGTATTTCTGCTCCTAACAGGAACATTTAAAATTAACAAGGTAGCGGAATGGATTTCTCCTTTTCTGTTAACCAACTGCAAGCTTTGTCAAACCTACTGACACCGGCAGAACAAGAGGAAGAAGACCTGGAAGAACAGGTAATTTTCAATAGTACCAGAAATTTAGGTTAATAGATAGAGTATCAGGGGTTCATATCTTTTTCTTTTAGACTTTGAACTTTGTTTCCACCTTTCAAAAGATAGGTGTTTGTCAAACTTTATATTTACATTATAGGATTCAAAACCAGGAGCTAATAGTTTACAATGACCTCCAATCTCACTGAAATTTGTATAAATCATTTGAAATATCAAATTGTCACCCCTTATTTTTTGTTAATTCAAAACTCCTCAATGCATAACTTAAAACTGAGAACCATTGGGGATTGCCATTCAGTCCGACAACCCTTTGAATTAGGTCTAACATTTTGTCTCACTGGACCCCTCAATTTACCAAGAAATACAAATATGAGACTTGCATTATGTAACACCTTCATATATAATGAATAACACCTGCAGACCATCTTGATTCAATCCTTTCTGAAAAGAAAATCTCTGATCATATTGGAACACCTACCCAGACTCCATAGTCAGGATCAGAATGAAGCTTGAAACCACAATTTTAAGATACTTAAATTTTCTTTCCTGCAACATATTCATTAATACTATTGATTCACAATTCAAATAATTCCCTAAGACTTCAGTTCAGATCTCCTAACTACCACTTAGGCTAGTTTCCATGTCTCGCTGTATCGGTTGTCCTAGAAAGTGGAGTATGACTATAATGTGATCCCAAGGTTTTGGCAGTGTTTGTAGACCTTCTACCTACATTCTCAGCAATTCCTTCCAGATTCCACCATTCGCCCATACAACTCGGGGTAATTTACAGTGCTAAATAACCTGCCAACCCAGGCATCTTTGGGATATGGGAGGAAACTGGAGCACCTGGGAGAAACCCAAGCAATCACATGTAGAATCACATGGAAACAGGCCCTCTGACCTTTCGGCCCAACCATCAACCACCTATTTACACTAATCCCATTCTCCCTAAATTCTATCAATTTCCCAGCTTTTACTACTCACTTGCACATTATAGGTAATTTACAGACCAATTAACCTACTGACCTTGGGATGTGGGAAGAAACTTGTGCACCCAGAGGAAACCCACGTGGTCACAGGGGAACATGCAAACTCCACACAGGCAGCACCCGAGGTCAGGAATGAACCCAGATCTCTGGAGCTGCAAGACAGCAGCTCTATTAGCTGTGCCACTGCGCTGCCCATTACAAGATATCTGAGTGGAGTCTCACCAAATGACCAAGAAAAGGACCAGAAATCAGCGGGCTTCACCAAGAGTCCATTGGCAGCAGAAGGTGCAGATACAAACAGTGAAAAGTAGAGGCTGCAGATTGAGCTCTTTGTTAATCTTAGTTGTTTGAAGAGCTGAGGTCAAATCATGAGTGGGGGAAATGGGAAGAGACTGCACATTAAGAAGAGAAGAATGGGGGAGAAGCTATACCTTCAGCAGATGGGGGGTAAGTGGGGAAAGTCTGTGCCTTCAGGAGAGTGGGGTGGGAGAAAGTCTGCACGTTCCTCAATGGGGAGAAAGTTTACAGCTTCCGAGGAGAGCAAAGGTGTCAGGAGAGTGCGTCAGCACTAGGGGAACAGAGAGTATCAGCACCTTCAGGGGTGAGAGTCAGCACATAGATAAGGAGAGAAATGAGGTTTGGCAAATAGAGTGTAGGGAGTTAGGTAGAAAGTTGAAAAGCAGGACATCTAGCATAGTAATCTCAGGATTACTCCCTATGCCACAAGGTAGTAAGTTTAGGAATAGAAAGACAGAACAGCTAATTGCATGGCTGAGGAGCTGGTGCAGGGAGCAGGGCTTCAGATATTTGGGTAATTGGAGTCTCTTCTGGGGCAGGGATGACAGGTTGCACCTTACCTGGAGGGGGGAACCAATGTCCTGTCAGGGAGGTTTGCCAGTGCTACTCAGCAGTTTTAAACCAATGACACAAGGGGGTGGGACTCAAATGACAGTGTAATAGGAGGGGAGAGAGAAGGATATATAGTAAATGGAGCAGACAAGTCTAGTAGGCAGAGCAGACAGACAGGAGAGGAAGGGCTACAGGCTCAACTGCATTTACTTTATTGCAAGGAGCCTTGCAGGACGGACAGATGGCTGAGTGCATGGATCAGACATGGGATTATGATATTGTGGCAATCAGAAACGTGGTTGAGGGAAGGGCAGGAATGGCAGCACTAATTTCCTGGGTATAGTATGTTCAGGTGTGACAGAGGTGTTCCAAAAGCTGAGGAGGTGTTGCACTGCTGATCATGGAGGTATTATTGGCAGTACTCGGGGAAGATATCCTGTAGGATCGGTAAATGAAGCTTTGAATTTAGAAATAAAACAGGAGTGATCACTATGATGGGATTATACTATAGGCCTCCAAACAGTCAGTGGAATTTCAAAGAACAAATATTTAGACAAATAGTAGTAGGATGTAAAAGCAGTAGGGTTTTAGTTGGGTGATTCTAACTTTCCCAATACTGAATGGGATTACCTTAGTGAAAGGGGCCTGGGTAGGGTGGAATTTGTTAGATGCATCCAGGAAGGGTTTTTAAAACATTATATAAGAGTCCTGCTAGGGTGGGAGCTGTACGACCTTATATCAGAGAATGAGGATAGCAAGTGGTGGAAGTGTTTGTGGAGGAACCCTTCGAAAACAGTGACAATTCACTCAAATTTAAGGTATTCGTGGAAAAGGATAAGATTGGAGCTAGAGTTAAGGTCTTAAATTTGGGGAAGGCCGACTTCAATAGTGTAAGACAGGACCTGGCAAAAGTAGATTGGGAGCAGCTGCTGGAAGGAAAAACAAAATCCAATAAAGCAAAATAGTGAGAGTTCAGAGTCAGCATGTCCCTGTAAGGGTAAGAGTCAAAGGTGGTGATTGGTATTGGTTTATTATTGTCACTTGTACAGAGCTACAGTGAAAAGCTTGTCTTACAAACCGATGGTACAGGTCAATTCATTACACAGTGCAGTTACATTGAGTTAGTACAGAGTGCATTGATGTAGTACAGGTAAAAACAATAACAGTACAGAGTAAAGTGTCACAGCTACAGAGAAAGTGCAGTGCAATAAGGTGCAAGGTCACAACAAGATAGATCGTGAGGTCATAGTCCATCTCATTGTATAGGGGAACCGTTCAATAGTCTTATCATAGTGGGGTAGAAGCTGTCCTTAAGTCTGGTGGTACGTGCCCTCAGGCTCCTGTATCTTCTACCTGATGGGAGAGGAGAGAAGAGAGAATGTCCCGGGTGGTGGGGTCTTTGATTATGCTGGCTGCTTCACCAAGGCAGTGAGAGGTAAAGACAGAGTCCAAGGAGGGGAGGCTGGTGTCCGTGATGCACTGGGCTGTGTCCACAACTCTGCAGCTTCTTGCGGTCTTGGGCAGAGCAGTTGCCGTACCAAGCCGTGATACATCCAGATAGGATGCTTTCTATGGTGCATCAGTAAAAGTTGGTGAGAGTTAAAGGGGACAAACCAAATTTCTTTAGCCTCCTGAGGAAGTAGAGGTGCTGGCGAGCTTTCTTGGCCATGGCATCTTGGTTAACAAAGGAATTTGAGGGTTTCATCAGGAAAAAGAAGGAAACATATGTCAGGTATGGGAAATTGTTATCAGGTGAGTCCTTTGAGGTTTATAGAGGATGTAAGAAAGATAGCAGGAGGGCAAAAAGGGAACATGAAAAGGACCTGGCCAACAGAATTAAAAGGAATACCAAATCCTTTTATAAACATAGTAGAAGCAAGAGGGTAACTAGGGAAAGTGTAGGACCCCTCAGGGACCAAAAGGGAGATTCTTGTGTGGATCCAGGGGATCGTGTGGTGTCCTGAATGAATACTTTGCATCAGTATTCACCAGGGAGAAGGATGGGGAGATGCATAGTTGGGGAGACGTATGCTGATATTCTAGAAATGTGTGTATCGAGAAAGAGGAATTGTTGGAGACATTGATGCATATTCAGGTGGACAATTCCCAAGGCCTAATGAAATCTATCCCAGGAGATTATGAAAAGCAAGGGAGGAGGTTGCTGAAGCTTTGACAGAGATTTTTGCATCATCTTTAGCTACGGGTGAGGTACCAAAATCCTGATGGGTAGCTCATGTTGTTCCCATATTCAAGAAGGGCAGTATGGATAAGCCAGGAAACTACAGGCCAGTAAGCCTTATATCAGAAATAAGGAAACCATTGAAAAATGTTCTTAATGATAGGATTTATAATCACTTGAAAAGGCAGGGACTGATTAGGGAGAGTCAGCATTCTTTTGTGCATGGGAAATCCTGACTCTCACATCTGACTGAGTTTTTTGAGGAGGTAACTAAGAAAGTTGATGAAGTCGGAGCAGTAGATGTGGTGTACATGGATGTTAGCAAAGCTGTTGACAAGGTCCCACGTGGTAGGCTGGTCCAGAAAGTTGGAGCACCTGGGGTCCAAGGTGTTTTGGCAAACTGGATCCAAAATTGCCTTGGTGATAGGAGGCAGAGAGTAGTGGTGGAGGATTGTTTTTCTGACTGGAAGTCTATAACCAGTGGTGTACTACAGGGATTGGTGCTGGGACCTTTGCTATTTGTCATTTATATAAATGACTTGGACAAGACTGTCTGTGGTCTGATAAGTAAGTTTGCTGATAACAAAGATCGGTGGAATTGTAAATAGCGAAGATGGTTGTTTAAGGATAAAATGAGACATAGATCAGTTGGAAAAATGGGCGGAGCAATGGCAGATGGAATTTAATCTAGACAAGTATGAGATGATGCATTTTGGGTTGTCTAATATTGACTGGACATATACAGTAAATGGCAGGGACCTTAGGAGCATTGATGTACAGAGGGACCTTGGAGGAAAAATTCATTAGCTCCATGAAAATAGCGACACAGGTGGATAGGGCAGTGAAGGTTCCTTGCCTTCCTATGCAGGGTTATCGAATATAAGAACTGGGATGCCATGTTGCAGCTGTACATAATATTGGTCAGGCTGCACTTGGAGTATTGGCTATAGTTCTGGTCACACACGAGGAAGGATGTGGTTACACTGGAAAGAGTGCAGAAGAGATACACCTGGAAGCAACCTGGAATGGAGGGCTTTAATTTTAAGGAGAGATTGGATAGGCTGGGTTGTTTTCACTGGAGTGAGAGGGCTGAGGCATGACCTTATAGAGATTTATAAAGTTATGAAGGACATAGAGTGGGTAGATTGTCACCGTCTTTTTCCAATGGTAAGGGAGTCTAAAATTAAAGGACATAGGTTTAAAGTGAGAAGTGAAAGATATAAAGGAGATCTGAGGGGCAAGTTGGTTTATAGAACAAACTGCCAGAGGTGGTAGAGGCAGGTCCAGTCACAATGTTTAAAAAGCATTTTGACAGGTACATGGGGAGGAAAGGAACAGAGGGATATGGGCCAAATACAGGAAAATGGGATTAGCATAGATAGGCATCTCGGTTGGCATGCACGAGTTGGGCCGAAGGGCTGTTTCCGTGCTGTACAACTATATTACTATGACCTTCAGTGGAGGAGGGGGTGTCAGCACCTTCAAGGGGAGGAGGGAGAGTCAGCACCTTCAGGGGAAGAGGGAGTCAGCACCTTCAGGGAGGAGGAAGATTTATCACCAACCTTCAGGAGTGTAGGTTATGTCACTACCTTCCACTGAGATGGGTGGATCACCACTTTCAGGGAAGTGATGATGATTATCTTTTCCAGGATTTGAAAGGAGTAAAGCTCCCCACATCTGACAAATGAGTAGGTGATTTTACTTGCTTGCCCACCTTGCTAGCAGAGAAATAGAGCAGTAATGGGATGCAGTGCAGGGAGTGCATATTGGAAAATGGTATATATAGTAAAAAAGAGGAATAACTATGACATGTATTTGCATTTCTTGGTGCCATGTTGAAAGAACTCAGCAAATGAGCCAGTTATTTACTTTAGATAATGACTGTTGTATGTTTTCTGGTTTCAGCCTGAAGGAGGAGCCATTGTCCTTCAGCCTGGCCAGATTGGACCACCAAAGCGATCAAATCCCACAGGTAAAGAATCCAATTGACATCAGTAAACAAGTTTGGTTTACATTGGCTGGTTAGCCTTGTTTCTATGTGGTGACCATGTGCCAATGGGGAAAGTGAAGTATTAGAACCTGTTAGCCTCTGTGCCCTTGTTCTTGTTGAATTAGGAGCATTACTTTTCTGTTATCAGATAGTGGGTGCAAAGTTCTACTATTCTTTTCCATTGCTACCTTTCTTTCTTTTTTCAATCTTTTTTATTAGTTTTCAAATTAATACAGATTAATACATCAATGTTTATACATTGTAATACAAAGAGATCAGGAGAACAATAATGACATGGATAATCATAAAGAACAATAAAGTATAAAAAGAATCTGTAGATCCAACGATCTATTAGTGTATGAATATAATATAAAAGAAAAAGATTTATTATAAAATATAAAAGAAAGAAAAAAATCCCCAAAACAATAAGAAAAATTATAAACAATATATCAAACCAAACTAAGCTAAAGAAAAAAAATGCAAAACAAAACAGAAAAAAAAACTGGACTAAAATTTCTCAATAGAAACAGAGCAATATTATGTCGTCAACTCCATTCCTCTAAATTGAAAGGTTATTATAAGGGGATCTATATCGTGTGAAAATATTGAATAAATGGACTCCAAGCTTCCTCAAATTTAAGCAAAGGATCAACAGTACCACTCCTAATTTTTTCCAAGTTTAAACATGATATAGTTTAAGAGAACCATTGAAAAGTAGTAGGGGATATTGGATCCTTCCATTTAAGCAAAATGGATTGTTTGACCATTAATGTAACAAAGGCAATCATATGGTTAGCGGAGGCAGATAGATGACCAGATTCTATCCTTGGTAAACCAAAAATTGCAGTGGTAGGATGAGCTACCTTTCTCTTTCCAGTCTTGTTTTAGTCTCTGTCCTATTTTTCTCTCCTCATTATTTTTTCTCCTATCCTGTAAATATCAAGGTACTAAATGAGTAGCTGTAACAAAGTACACAGCATTAGAAATAGGAGCAGAAGTTGGCTCCTTAAATCTGATTTGCCATCAGTAAGGTCATGGTTAAGATCTTTGATCTCAGCTCTCCTTCCTGCCTGATCCCTGTAATCTTTGATGTCCAATAATCTGCTTCAGTTGAATATACTTGGTGACCCAGCATCTTCATCTCTGTCATTACAAATTCAAAAGATTCCCAACACTCTGAGAGAAGAAATTCTCCCTCATCTCAATTTTAAGTGGTAACCCTTATCCTTACTAATTCTACCAGAAGAAACAGCCTCTCCCCATCAAGCCCCCACATAATCATGTTTCAACAAGATCACCTCTCCTTATTCTAATCTCCAGAAAGCACACTCCCATTTTATTTAATCTTTTCTCATAACCATTAGTAATCAGTCCATTGAATCTTCACTCAACATCTCCAAGACAAGAATATCCTTCTTAAATATGCTGACCTAAATTGGATGCAGTACTCAAGATGTCTCATTAAAACCCTGTACATTTTGTAGCAAGACCTCCTTACTCTTGCATTAATTCTCACTTGCAGTAAAGGCTAACATTTCATTTGCCTTCTAACTTGCTGTATCTACTTGCTAACGTTCTTGTTTGAGGATCCCCAGATCTCTCTGAACACGAACCAATGTAGCAGCAAGGGAAGGTGTACTGTAGGCTGGAGGTATTTGGGATGGGATAAAAGTAAAGATAATGTGCTTAAAATGGTTGCCATTTCTCAAAGTAGAAATATCACCCACTTCAGGTGGAATACATCCTTAGGTTACAAAGGGAGGTAAGACCGGAAACTACAGAAACTCTGGCTGCAAACCTCCACATCCCATGGGCATGACAGAAGTGTCAGTGAACCGGAGGACTACAAATGGCATACCCACATTCAAAAACAGAAACGAATAAGCTCTACAATTACAAGCCAATCAGTCGAATGTCAGTGTGACAACAATAATCCAAGACAAATTTATTGCATACAAGTCCTCCCCAGTTTACGAATGCCCGACTTATAGAGAGCCTGTGCATATAAGCAAGCATTTGGGAGACCAGCAGGATGGATTTGCCGGCTGCTGCAGGTATCTTCTGTCGTGTGGGAACTCGACTTGTGGCTGCTTTTCTGACTTGCAAACTGTTTGGAGGTCACAGTAACAGAACCCTGTTGTAAGCTGGGGTGGATCTATATAGGCGAATAAATGAATGCATAATGTATTTTACTAATTTGATCAAGTTTTTTGGTAAATAACCAGAGAAGGTTAAGGAGGATAATATGGTTGGAGTTATGTATACAAAAGCACTGTTAGCAAAAACACTTATTAGCAAAATTAAGCTCGTGGGGTTTTAAAGGAATGTGCTTTACCAATTAGCTAAGGAATGGAAAGAAGAGATTAGTGGTGCACTTTTTTTTCCAGACTGAAGCCAAGTAAACAACAATGTTCCCAGAGGATCCGTGCTGGGACCACTGCTCTTTTTGATTCATACTAGAGAAATGGACAGATACAGAGTGTTTAATTTCAAACTCTCCAGGTGATAAAGAATTCAAAACTTACTGCAAAAACTCAATGCCATAACTAATAAGAAGGCAGCAGCAAACTTGGCCAGGTGCACAGAGAATGAAATTTTAATGAGAAGTATGAAGTGATGAATTTTGGTAGGAAAAGTGAAGAAATAAACCAAATCAATTTAACATTTGTCATAGAGAAAATGTTGGAAGTTATTATTAAAGATGTTATAGGAGGGGCATTAACTTTTTGCAGTTTATAAAGACACCAAAAGTATGGTTGCTAAATTTGCTGATGGCAAATTTCTCCTTATGAAGAGGACATAAGGAGGCTACATATGGATATGGATAGATTAAGTGAGCAGGCAAAGATCTGGCAAATGCAGTGCAATGTAGGAGGCATCCTGATGCATGATTCATGAAAGGCTAGGATGCAGATACTGCAAATCGTTAAGAAAGCTAACAGAATGTTATTTATTATTGCAATGGGATCAAATAGAAACGTATGGTTTATGTGTCAGTTATGTAAGACATTGATGAGATCACATCTGAAGTATTGCACACAGCATTGGTCTGCTTATTTAAGGAACGATGTTAATGTGTTGGAAGCAGTCAGAGAAGATGTATGAAAATGGCCAGTTTATTGTATAAAGAAAGGCTGAACAGGCTGGGCTTGTATCTGCTGGAGTTCAGAAGAGTGAGAAGGGAATTGAGTGAAACTGGTTGGTGTTGACAGGGTGGACATAGAGAAGATATTTCCCGATGTGGGAGAATCTAGAACTAGGGATCTCCGTTTGAAAATAAGCTTCTTCTGTCTCAGAGGGCTGCGAGTTTTTGGAACTCTCTTCATCAAAGGGATCTGGAAATGGTGTCTTTGTATATTTTTAAGGCAGAGGTAGATAGATATTTGATAAGCAGTCAGATTAATCATGATCTTATTAAATGGGAGAGGAGGCTTAAGGCTTGCCCTGCTTCTAATTCCTACATTTGTACATTTCTATATCATCTTAAAGAGGATTCAGGAACAGGAAATCTGGAATTACAAATACCTTTAGTGACAGGACAACATAAGATGGGTGCTTACAAAATACTATAATGCAAAAACAAGGTTGTTATCATCTAGCTTTATAAACCACTGTCTTAGCCATGGCCAGAGGCTTCTCCAAGCCTTTACATTTTAGAAAGGGTCTAGGGGATTGTGGAGGGTGGAGAAAAGCTTTACTATTTACCAAGGATAAGAATCATCATTCGTATGGCGGGACCAGAGAAACTGAGGATATTGTACTCAGAGCAGAAAAAGGTTAGAAAATGTGATCAAAGTGTTCAAAATCATAAATAGTTTTCTCAGAGTAAACAAAGAAAGTAGTTCCGACAGCTGAAGGTTCAGTTTTCAAAAGGCACAGACTTAAGGTAATTGGCAAAGGAACTGGAATCCTCATGGAAAAAAAACATGTTTTTACACTGGGGGTTCTTGTAATTAGGAGTGCGGTATGCTGCATATTCAGACTTAGGCAAGGAAACATTCTGGTGATTGCTACCTTCTGCCCGCTCTCAGTTGACGAACAGGGCTCTAACCTTTTGGACTAGTTTCCCATGTGGGACCTTTTCATCGGCCTTACTAAACCCTTGGGATACAAGGCAAGCTAACGAATTGGATCCAAAATTGCCTTAGTAATAGGAGGCAGAGGGTAATGCTGGAGGGATGTTGTTGTGACTAGAAGCCTGAAACCAGTAGCGTACACAGAGGTTGGTCCTGGAATACTTACTGTTTGTTATGTCGTTTAATGATTTGGATATGAATGTAGGAGCTATGATAAGTGAGTTCACAGATGACATGAAAATTGTTGATATTGTTGATAGTGAGGATAGTTTTATACGAGAGGATGCTATTGATCAGTTGGTAAGATGGACAGAGCAATGGGCACAAGATATAACAGCAATGTGATTATGGTACAACTTTATAAAACATTGATTAGGCCACAGCTGGAATATTGTGTATAATTCAAGTTGCCACAATATAAAAAGGACATGATTGCATGGGAGATGGTGCAGACAAAATTCACCTGGATGTTACCTGGGATGGACAACTTCAGTTATGAGGAGAAAGTGGGCAGACTGGATTTGTTTTCCTCGGAGAGAAGAAGGCTGAGAAGGGAGCTGATAGAGGTATACAAAACTATGAGGGACATAGATAGGATAGATAATAATAGGAAACTTTTCCCCATGGCAGAGGTTTCTATGAACTGGAGGGCATAGGTTTAGGGTAAGAAGTAAGAGTTTTAGAGGGCTCTGAGGAAGAACATTTGCATGAAAGGGGTTGATGGAGGGGATGATGGAGGCAGGTGATAGACTCTAAATAGGTATCAGCATAACTTTTGTGTACGTGTTCTGCAGGAGGTCCTGAGCAGCCTTCTGTATAACAGTACTCTCAGTACCTAGACAAGCACGAATTGCCAAGGCATAGAAGGCTATGGACCAAGTGCTGGTAAATGGAGTTAGAGTGCATAGATCATAGTACATGGAATAGTACAGCACAGGAAATTTGGCCCACCAAATCTGCACTGACCATGATGCCAATCTAACTAGTCCTATCTGCCAGCACATGGTCCATATCCCTCTATTCCCTGCCTGTTCATGCATCATTCTAAATGCCTCTTAAACGTTACTATCGTATCTGCTACTACCATCCCTCTCCCCCCCCCCCCCAGTAGTGCGTTCTAAGCAACTACCGCTCTCTATGTAAAATAAAAACTTGCCTCACAAATCTCCTTTAAACTTTCCCCCTCTCACCTTAAACCAGTGTCCTCTAGTACTTGAGGTTTCCACCATGGGAAAAAGGCTCTATCTACCCTATCTATCTTCTGGAGGAATTCAGTGGGTTGAACAGAAGATTGTTTGTTGTTCCAGATTCCAGCAACTGCAGTCCCTTGTGTCTCCACATCTGGGTGAACCTCTCCTGAACCCTCTCCGAAGCCTTCTCATCCTTCCTGTAATGTGGTGACCAGAACTGCACACGGTGCTCCATATGTGGTCTAATTAAAGTTTTATACAGCTGCAACACAACTTTCAGACTTTTATACTCAATGCCCTGACCGATGAAGGCAAGCATGCCATATACCTTCTTTACCATCCTACTTACTTGAGTTGCCACCTTCAGGGAGTTATGAACTTTTACCCCAAGATCCCTCTGTACATCAGTGCTCCTAACAGTCCTGCCATTCATTGTATCCTTATCCTAAGATATCTTTATTAGTGACATGTACATCGAAACACACAGTGAAATGCATCCTTTGCATAGTGTTCTGGGGGCAGCCCGCAAGTGTCGCCATGCTTCCGGTGCCAACATAGCATGCCCACAACTTCCTAACCTCTACATCTTTGGAATGTGGGAGGAAACAGGAGCACCGGGAGGAAACCCATGCAGACACGGGGAGAACATACAAACTCCTTACAGACAGTGGTCGGAATTGAACCCGGGTCGCTGGCACTGTAAAGCTTTACGCTAACTGCTACACTACCATGCCTGGAGTAATGTGTCATTTGGCTACCGTGATTACCATAATATCTAAAAATCTATCAGTCTTTTTCTTGAATATAATCAGCGATTGAATCCTCAGCCCACAGGGTAGAGAGTCCCAAAGATTCACTGAACTCACAGTGAAGAAGTTCCTTTCCATATCTGTCCTGTATGATTAACCCCCTATTTTGAGATTGTAACCCCTGACTGTAGTCATCTCAGCTGGGGTAACATCATCCCGGCATCTACCTAGTCAAGACACTAAGAATTGTATGTGTTTCAATGAGATCATCTCTCGTTCTTCTAAACCTCAAGGAAGTATAGACCAAGAACACTTAATCTCCCCTTACACAGCAAATTGTCACCCTGGTGAAACTTCACTGCCAACTGCCATTCCAAAAGTTGGTCAAATTTAAAGCTAAGGAGGCAAAGGAATATTGAAAATCAAAGCAGCTCAAGATATTCCATTGAACCAATATTGCAAGTGTAATGTAGCTCATGTGAAGCCAATCATGAAAAAATACCTCAGGTTATTGCACAGCACTTGCTGAAATATTCACACTTGAATTCATGGCATAAGTCATAATCACAGTTGAAATGTTCAAGAATGTAGAATAATTAAAAAGAATTTTAAATGTACAGTCATAACATCTATACACACACATTATTTAGGCTACAAAGCTATGGCTCTTCCTATTATTAAAGAACAAAACTAAAACAAGACCCCCTAAAATGCAGCATCTTACACTTGTCAGGATTAAACTCCATCAGCCATTTCTCTACCCAAATTTCCATCTAATTTATATCCTGCTGCATCCTTTGACAACCTACCTTGCCATCCACAACTCTGCCAATTTTCATGTCGTCTGCAGACCTACTAATCAGCCCATCTACCGTTGTTGACACTGCAGTCATCCATGAGTAGAAAATATTCTGTCATGCTTCTGAATTGTGCCTTGTAGATGGTGGAAAGGCCTTAGAATGTCAGGAGGTGAGCAACTCACTTCAGGGTACCTAGCATCCAATCTGCTCTTGTTACCACAGTATTTATGGAGCTTGTCCATGTGAGCCTCTGACCAATGTTGTCTCCTGAGAGACTGATGGTTGGGGTAGGGGGGTGCAACCTGGCATTGAATGACAAGGTACATGGTTAAGCTTTCTCTTGTTTGAGATTGTCATTACCAGGCACTTCTGTGGCACAATTGTTACTTGCCACTTATCATCCCGGGCCTGTATTTTGTCCAGGTCTTGCTGAATTCAAGCATAGACTGCTTCATTTGCTGAGGAATTGTGAATTGATTAGAGACTGGCTTCTGTAATGGCGTGATCTTAAGAGGAATTTAAGATTGTTCACCCAATTGGCACTTATGCTGATCACGATTATGAAGGCTCTGGCTTTTTATTTATAAATCTTTTGGCTTTTTTATGTTAACTACCATTCTTAACTGCATTAGTCAAGCACACTTGAAATTGTTGGACATTACGGCAAGGACAGCTTTAATCGTTGCATATTTAACTTCATGTTTTGTTGGGGCTTTGCCCATGTTCACTGTAGCTCTTGCTGAATCTGGAAACAGGTCATTACCATATTCCCACTCACAACACAATCAATACTGACTGACAATTTCTTGCACTTTTTTATTTACTCCTTCATGGAATGCAGTTGTCAATGGACAGCTTTTGTGGTGCCCTAAACTGAATGACTTGAGGAGAGTTAACCAAATGTTTTTGTGTCTTAAGTCACATTTCTGACAGGCTGGACAAAGGCAGGAGATTTCTTTTCCTGAAGGGTATTAGTGAACTAGATTTTTGCAGCAATTCAACAGTTTCATGATCTTTATTATTATTATTATTATTAATAATAACTTTTGTTACGTCTCTGACATGAATTTAATGTCATTAATACATGAACCAGCTTCCATGGTTAAATTCAAACTAATGTCTCCAGGTGAACAGTCCAAGCCTTTGTATACTTGTCTGGTAATTTAGTCAGTATATTACCAAACCCTAAACTAGAAGTCATTAACAGCCACACAGGTTGAGAAATAATCAGGCTGAAAATCTGGTGGCCGTAAGATTCATGACAATCAAATCAGCCACCTCATTAACCATATTTAGTGCACACAAATTGAATTCAAAGAGAATCCCCCAAAGCCAAAATCAGAATGAAATGAGTTACAATTTCTCTCTGCAAGAACCTAGAGTCTGGCTGAACAGCCAAAATGTCAGGAAACAAAACTTAATTCTCATTGAGAGACATTCAGCAATGTAATCATTCCCTTTGTAATGTCTATAATCCCATTGAGTTTTGTGCTTTGCTATTAATATGTGATAAATACATTGCACTGGAAGATTATTTGCTATGGACATTCTGAACTCTAACTATTCCCTTACTGAGGCCTCATTCCCAATCAACCAACAAAGGCTAATTCTCATTCATCAAATACAGCCCAGATTCTAGTCAACAGGTGAGACCTAATCCTCAATCACTGACAAGACCTAAATCCAAATTACAGACACAACCTATTCTCACTAATCAGGTACACTTCTGTTCCCAATTGCCAGATTATTATAGAAAACAGTATTTCACTGTTCAAAACAACTTCGCAATATTCCACTACAGAAAATTCTGGGAAACGAGTCTAATGAAAGTAAACAAAGTTTGCCACTGACATACAAGTTAGATATTAATTTACCACTTCTGGATCAACCAGTGACACCATCTCCCCAAAGCCATCACAATTGAAAATGTTAAGCCGTTGCACAGCAGCAGGACTTTGCACAGTGTAATGCCATCATGTAAATGGGCTAGAATATGCCCAACCTATGATAAAGCTGAGGGTCATTTGACAGTCAGTTACTCTCTCAAACTTTACCAGCTGTCAAACCTGTCCTAGGACTGTGTATGGTCTTGAATGCCTCAGATATTCATAAACATTCAAAAACAGTTAAAAATCAATGAAAACATTTTTAAATGAATATTGTTTTCTTTTTAAATTAAAATACTTAAAACAACCAAATTAATGCATGATGTTATAAGTTAATCAGTATTTCAGCTTCCCTCTCCCAGTTAATATTGGAGTGCGCTCAATGCTTCTCATGCAGAGCAGTCAGCAAGTTTGGGATTTCAGCTCTTGCATGGGTATTACAAAACTTGGAGGCATTTGCATATTAAATGCCAGCAGTTTAGTGCAAAACTGCTTATGTTTCCCAGCAAGTCCCGTACCAATACTAGTAAAGAGGAGTTACTGGAGAAATTATGGGGACTAAAAGTGGCCAGATTTTCTGCACTGGATGGGGATTTAAAAAAAGCTGGTTGTAAAGATAATGGATTTATTTGCAATGATTTGACAAAGCTCCCTGATTCCTGGAAACATCCCTGCAGATTGAAAAGTATCAAGCATAACACTGCTATTCAAGAAAACAGAGTGAGAGAAAATAGATATCTGGTGATCTGTCAGCCTGACATCTATTGTCAGCAAGGTGCCAGAATCCATCAGTAAGGGCATGGTACCATGGCACTTAGATATTCACAGTATGTTTAGGCAGAGTCAACATAATCTTGTGTGAAAGGGAAGTCATATTTGACAAATACAAACAAATCTTTTGTGAAGATCCCTTAACAGAATAGATGAGGGGAAAGTCACAGGAACTGGTACATTTTCATTTTAAAAAGGATTTTGAAAAGCTAGCACATAACATTTTTTAGATAAAATAAGGGTTCACGGGTGTTGAGGGTATTACATTAGCATGGACTGATGATTGTCCAAAGGATAGAAGACAGATTTATAATAAATGGTCCTTTTCAAGTTGCTACAGTGTTATCTTTAGGACTCTAGATAGGTCTGTATTGGGCCCTCGCCTATTTACATCAAAAGATCAGAATAATGATCTGCTGTTGATACAAATGATGTGGGAGAACGAACTGAAAAGGAATATAAATAGTTTAAATGAGTGACAAAGATGGAGAATAATGTGTAAAAATATGAGGTTATGCACTTTGGTAAGGCAAATAGAGAAACAGAATGGGAGAGAAATTTGTCTCCTGTTGTATGTCAAAAACATTCACCGTAGGAACTTATGCTTCTAACTATAGTTCCATTGAAATCAATGGAAGAAATTTTCAGACATGGAATTCAGCATGCATGTATATTTATATTTCACGTTTAGTGCAAAGAACAAAGAACAAATTTCCAAATTAATATCTTTTAAATAATGAGAGGCCTGTCAATATTGGTGTGCAGAGAGAGTTTAGTGTACTGTTTTATAAAACATAGGAAGTTTACATGGCAATGGAAGACAATTAGTATGTCAGCTATTATTGCAAGAGGGTTGGAATACTAGAGTAAGGAAGTTTTTGCTAATTCACAATACTTCTATAGTCTCTAGTCTCTATACTTCCTATCAACTCCTCCCAGATTCTTTCACTCACCTACACTGGCGCTATTTACACAAGATCACAAAACAAAGGAGCAGAAGTAGGCCATTCGGCCCATCGTGTCTGCTCCATGAGCTAAACTAAAACTATTCCTATCTACCCCCAATTTCCGGCCTTATCCCCATATCCCTTGATATCTTGACTAATTAGATACCTATCAATCTCCTCCTTAAACGCCCCCAGTGATTGAGCCTCCACAGCTGTACGTGGCAAAGAATTCCATGATTTCACTACCCTCTGGCTAAAGAAATTTCTCCTCATTTCTGTTTTAAATCGGTACCCGCTAATTCTAAGATTGTGCCCTCTAGTCCTGGACTCACCCGCCAAGGGAAACAGCTTAACCACATCTACTCTGTCCAGTCCTTTCAACATTCTAAATGTTTCTATGAGGTCCCCTCTCACCAGTGAGTACAGTCCAAGAGCCGACAAACGCTCATCATAAGTAAGCCCTTCCATTCCAGGAATCATCCTCGTAAATCTTTTCTGAACCCTCTCCAACATCAGTACATCCTTCCTAAGATAAGGGGCCCAAAACTGCACACAGTATTCCAAATGAGGCCTTACCAGTGCCCCATAGAGCCTCATCAACACTTCCTTACTTTTATACATTATACCTCTCGAAATGAATGCCAACATAGCATTCACTTTCTTTACCGCCAATCCGACCTGCTGGTTAAACTTTAGGGTATCCTGCACGAGTACCCCCAAGTCCCTTTACACTTCTGTACTTGGAATTTTCTCCCCATCTAGATAATAAGATCCAAGAAAGCTCACCAGTGCCTCTACTTCCTCAGGAGGCTAAAGAAATTTGGTTTGTCCCCTTTGACTCTCACCGACTTTTACCGATGCACCATAGAAAGCATCCTATCTGGATGTATCACAGCTTGGTACGGCAACTGCTCTGCCCAAGACCGCAAGAAGCTGCAGAGAGTTGTGGACACAACCCAGCGCATCACGGACACCAGCCTCCCCTCCTTGGACTCTTGTCTTTACCTCTCATTGTCTTGGTGTAGCAGCCAGCATAATCAAAGACCCCACCCACCCGGGACATTCTCTCTTCTCTCCTCTTCCATCGGGTAGAAGATACAGGAGCCTGAGGGCACGTACCACCAGACTTAAGGACAGTTTCTATCTCACTGTGATAAGACTATTGAACGGTTCCCTTATACAATGAGATGGACTATGACCTCACAATCTACCTTGTTGTGACCTCGCACCTTATTGCACTGCACTTTCTCTGTAGCTGTGACACTTTACTCTGTACTGTTTTTTTTACCTGTACTACATCAATGCACTCTGTACTAACTCAACGTAACTGCACTGTGTAATGAATTGACCTGTACGATCGGTTTGTAAGACAAGCTTTTCACTGTACCTTGAAACAAGTGACAATAGTAAACCAATACCAATAATCTGCCCGTTTATTTCTTTTTCCAGAGTGTACAATGGCATATTTCTCAACATTGAATCTCATCTGCCATTTCTTTGCCCATTCTCCTAAACTATCTAAGTCTCTCTACAACCTTCCTGTTTCTTCAATACTCCGTACTCCTCCACCTATCTTGGTGTCATCTGCAAACTTAGCCACAAAACCATTTACTCCATAATCCAAGTCATTAATGTACAAAGTAAAATGAAGCGGCCCCAACACCGACCCCTGTGGAACACCACTAGTAACCGGTAGCCAACCAGAACAGGATCCCTTTATTCCCACCCTTTGCTTTCTGCCTACCAGCCAATGCTCCACCCATTCTAATATCCTACCTATAATTCCATGACCTCTCATCTTATTAATCAGCCTCTTGTGCGGCACCTTGTCGAAGGCCTTTTGAAAGTCTAAATACACAGCATCCACAACCTCTCCCTTATCCACCCTACCTGAGATTTCCTCAAAAAACTCCAATAGGTTGGTCAGGCCGGATCTTCCCTTCATGAAACCATGCTGGCTTGGACCTATCTTGCCTTGCACCTCTAGGTATTCCATAACGTCATCCTTGAGGATCGATTCCAATAACTTTCCCACCACTGATGTCAGACTAATAGGTCTGTAATTTCCCTTATGCCTCCTCCCACCTTTCTTATACAGCGGAACTACATTTGTGACCCTCCAGTCTTCCGGAACCATGCCGGAGTCTATTAATTCCTGGAAAATTATTACCAATGCCTCCGCAATCTCTAAAGCCACCTCCTTCAGAACCCAGGGGTGCACCTCATCCGGTCCGGGAGACTTAACTGTCTTTAGTGCATTTAGCTTCCGTAGCACCTTCTCTCTAGTAATCTTGACTGAACTCAGTTCTATCCCCTGAGACTCATGACTATCAGATATATTGCTGATGTCCTCCACAGTGAAGACCGATGCAAAATACTCATTTAGTTCCTCTGCCATCTCTTTGTTATCCATTATAATCTCTCCCGCACCATTTTCGATTGGTCCTATATCAACCCATGTCTCTCTTTTACTCTTCATATATTTAAAACAACTCTTAGTATCTTTTTGAATGTTATCTCCCAACTTCCTTTCATAATTCATCTTTTCTTTCCTAATGACCTTCTTAGTTTCTTTCTGTAAGTTTTTAAAAGTTTCCCAGTCTTGTTTTCCCACTAATTTTTGCTTCCTTGTCTGCCCTCCCTTTTGCTTTTATTTTAGCCTTCACCTCTCTAGTTATCCACATTTGTGCCATTTTTCCATTCATAATCTTTTTTCTTGGAATATATCTATCCTGCATTTTCCTTATTTCTTGTAGAAATTCCATCCATTTCTGCTCTGCCGTCCCTCCAACTAGCTTACTTTTCCAATCAATTTGGGCCAGTTCCTCTCTCATGCCACTGTAATTTCCTTTGTTCCACTGAAATATTGACACATCTGATATCAGCTTCTCCTTTTCAAATTTGAAACTGAACTCAATCATATTGTGATCGCTAGTTCCTAATGGTTCCTTTACCTTTAGTTCCCTAATCACCTCCAGTTCATTACACAGCACCTACTCCAAAACAGCTGATCCCCTGATGGGCTCATCAGCAAGTTGCTCCAAAAAGCCATCCCATAGACACTCCACAAACTCACTCTCCTGAGATTCACTGCCTTCCTGGTTTTCCCAATCCACCTTCATGTTAAAATCCCCCATAATTATCTTGACGTTGTCTTTCTGACAAGCTTTTTCCTATTTCTAGCTGTAACGTATAGTCCACATCCCTGCTGCTGTTAGAGGGCCTATATATAACTGCTATTATTGTCCTTTTACCCTTGCCATTTCTTAGCTCCACCCATAAGGATTCCACTTCTTCTGACCTTATGTCCCTTCTCTTTATTGATTTTATATCATTACTAACCATTGGGGCCACACCACCCCCTCTACCTACCCGCCTATCTTTCCTATACACTGTGTACCCCCGGACATTCAGTTCCCAATCACATCCGTCATTAAACCATGACTCGGTGATTGCCACAATGTCATATTTTTTAATCTGTAGCTGTGCCACTAGGTCATCCACTTTATTTCTAATGCTACGTGCATTTAAATATAGTACATTTAGACCAGTGTCTGCTACCGATTTTGCTGTATTTCTATTGTTCAGCAAATTATCCTGTCTTTTCACCTGCCTGTCCTTCTTACCATCTTCACTGCAAACTGTCTTGGACTTGTTCCTATGTACCTCTCCCTCTATCCTAACATCCTGGTTTCCTTCCCCCTGCCAAATTAGTTTAAACCCTCCCGAACAGCTATATTAAACATTCCCGCCAGGATATTGGACCCCTTGGAGTTCAGGTGTAACCCATCCTTTGTGAATGGGTCATACCTCTCCCCAAAAAAGGTCCCAATGATCCAAGAATTTGAAGCCCTGCCCCCTTCACCAGTTACTCAGCCACGCATTCATCTGCCTGATCTTGCTATTCTTACTTTCATTAGCACGTGGCACAGGTAGTAATTCTGAGATTACTACCCTGGAGGTCCTGCTTCTCAACCTTCTTGCTAGCTCCTTGTAATCTTCCTTCAGGACCTCCTCTCTTTTTCTGCCTATGTCATTGGCACCTACATGTACCAAGACTTCTGGTTGATCACCCTCTCCCCTCAGAATATTCTGGACCTGGTCCGAGACATCCCGTACCCTGGCACCAGGGAGGCAACACACCATCCAGGTATTGTTGTCGGGTCCGCAGAATCTCTTATCTGTTCCCCTCACTACAAAATCCCCAATAACCACTGCATTTCTCCTTGCCTGCTGGACCACGGCACCAGGCACGGTGCCAAAGTCCCGTATGCCGTGGTCTTCCTCTGTCGGGTCATCCTCTCCAACAGAATCTAAAATGAGATACCGATTTTTGGTGGGGACTGCTACAGAGGTACTCTCTACGAATTCTTTATAGCTTCTGTCTATCTCCTCCTCACTCTCCCTAATCAGCCAAAGGTCATCGAGCTGCAGCTCCAGGTCCCTAACATGATCTCTGAGGAGCCACATCTCAATGTACTTTGTGCAGATGTAGTCCTCAGGGAGGCTGGTAGTCTCCCAGGGTCCCCACATCTGGCACTCCAAACATAAAACTAATCCCAGATGCATACTGCTATGGCACTGTCTAATGTTACTAAAATAAATAAACTAGTAATAAATAAACTAGTAACTTACCCCCGCTCTATAAATCTCGCCTCTTACCCGTTCTCGCCAAAGCCCAATCACTCTGCTCCCTTTCACTCTGCTGCTCGCTCCGAACGCTGCCTGCTGGATAGGGCAATCTTCTTTTTAAACACTGGGGCTATTTACAGTGGCCAATTAACCTACCAAACCATTCACCTTTAGGCTGTTGGAAGAAATTTGAGCACCCAGAGGAAATCCATAGTCACAGGGAGAACATGCAAACTGCACAGACAGTACAAGAGTTCAGGATTGAATCCAGGTCACTGGAGCTGTGAGGCAGCAGCTCTACTAGTTGCACCACTCTGCCACCCTACTTCACCACCAGGCTGCCCTTCAAATCCTTCTACCAATGAATTTAACTCTGTACTCCCTACTTACCGACTTCTCTGCTGACAGAAATAGGTCCTTAATATTTATCCAGTCAAGGCCTTCCCTAATTCTTGTACACCTCAATTAATTCTCTCCTCTGTTCCAAAGAAAACAATCCCAGGCTCTCTAATGCGAGCACATCTTTCCTGTTGTGCAGAGAACAGAACGAGTGCGCCAGCTGTTATCTAACTAATGATTTGTATAGTTCTAGGGTGACCTCCCTGTTCTTGTATTCTGTGCCTTGGCCAGTGAAGGCAAATATCCCATATGCCTTCCCAACTATGTTATTTTCCTGCCCTGTTACCCCTGAGTGATCTGTGAACATGACCTCCAAGACACCTCTGTTATTCTATAATTAATGTCCAACCATTTATCATTCATTCACTTACTTTGCTCGTCTTGTACAAGTGCAATTTTTTATTCATTCAAGGAATGTGGGTTTCTAAGGCTGAGCCAGCATTTAATTAGCAATCCATAATTGCCCTTGAGAAGGTGGTGGTGAGCTGCCTTCTTGAACTGCTGCAGTCCTTCAAATGTGGATATACTCACAGTGCTGTTAGGGAGGAAATTCCAGGATTTTGACCCAGCGACTGTGAAGGAATGGCGATTTCCAAGTCAGGATGGTGTGTGGCTTGGAGGGCAACTTGGAGGGTGTCTCATGCTTTTGCTGCCCTTGTCCTTCTAGCTGCTAGAGGTCATGGGTTTGGAAGATGATGCCTAAGGAGTCTTGGTGAGTTGCTGCAGTGCATCCTGTAGATGGTACAAACTGCTGCTTCTGTGTGTCAGTGGTGGAGTGAGTGAATGGTTGTAGTTGGGGTGCCTATCAAATGGGCTGCTATGACCTGTATGGTATCGAGCTTCTTGAGTGTTGTTGAAGCTGCACTCATCCAATAAGTGGAGAGTATTCCTTCACATTCCTGACTTGACCCTTGTAGATGACAGGCATGCCTTGGGGAGTTATGAGTGAGTTACTCATTGCAGGATTCCTAGCCTCTGATCTGCTTTTAATGCCACATTGTGTATATTGGCTACTCCAGTTCAGTTTCTGGCTAATGGTAACCCCCAGGATATGGATATTGGAGGATTCAGTGATGGTAATGCCATTGACTGTCAGGAGGCGAGAGATCGATTTTCTCTTGTTGAGATATTGTGGGATTTGTTAGGGATTTTGTCAAATGCTTTGCTAAAATCCAAATATACTGCATAAAATGCACAACCCTCAATAACACTCCATGCATAGAGTCATAACACCATAGAAACAGGCCCTTCGACCCACAATGCCCATGCCAACCATGAAATGCCCATCTATATTAATCCCATTCACCAGCATTTGATCCATAGCCTCTGTGCCCTAGCGAATCAAATGCTTGTCGAGATACGTCTTAAATGTTGTGAGAGTCTCTGCCTCCACCACCCACTCAGGCAGTGAGTTTCAAACTCCAACCACCCTCTGGTTAAAAAACCTCTTCCTTGTATCCCCTCTAAACCTTTTGCCTTAACCCTATGCCCTCTGGTTATAGGTACTTCTGCTGCGGTGTAAAGTTTGTTATTGTCTACCCTATCCATGCTCCTCAAATCTTTATACACCTCTGTCAGGTCCCTTAGTCTTTTCTGCTCCAAGGTAAACAAATCCAGCTTATGCAGTCTCATAACTGAGACACTCCATCCCAGACAACATCCTGGTGAATCTCATCTGCACCCTCTCCAGGGCAATTATATCCTCTCCATACTGTAGTGACCAAATATGCACTCAATATTAAAAATGTGGCCTCACCTTTTCTTTAAAGAAGCTGTACCATAACTTCCTTGCTCTTATATTCTTTGCCCTGCCTAATGAACGCTAACATACCTTCTTTACCACGCTGTCTACCCATGCTGCTACCTTCAGGGATCTTTGGATTTATACATTAAAGTCCCTCTGTTCCTCAGTACTCACCAGGGCCCTACCATTCATGTCCTACCATTATTTGACCTCCCAAAATGCATCACTTAGCACATGTTGAGATTGAATTCCATCCTTCTTTGCTCTGCCCAGCTTACCAGCCGACCAATAGTTTTCTGTAGGCTGAGACTATCCACAACACCACCATTTTTTGTGTCTTCTGCAAATTTACTAATCATGCTTCCTACATTAATATCTAAGTCATTCATGTATGTATCAAACAGTAAGGGTACCAATACCAATCCCTGTCATACACCACTGATCACAGGCTTCCAGTCACAAAATCACCTTCTGTCTCCTATTACCAAACCAATTTTGAATCCAGTTTGCCATTTTACCTTTGATCCCATAGGCTGTAACCTCTTGGATCATCCATGTCGACTATATCAACTGTACTATCAGACAGATCTCCCATCAACAAAGTTGCCTCAAACAGTCAGACACAGCCTTTCCTTAACAAATCCAAAATGACTGCCTATGATTAACTCATGCCTCTCTAAGTGCTGATGAATTGTCTCCTGACGAATTGGAATTGGTTTATTATTGTCACATGTACCAAGGTACAGTGATAAACTTGCCTTGCATACCATTCCTACAGATCAATTCATTACACAGTGCATTGAGGTAGTATGACATAAAACAATAACAGAATGTAGAATAAAGTGTAACAGCTACAGAGAAAATGCTGTGCAGGTAGACATTAAGGTGCAAGGTCACATTTAAAAGAATATTTTTAGTAATTCTTAGAGACATAGAATTTAGATTTAAAAGAGTAGAACGACTGTAATAGAAGTAATGAGTGGAAGTGCAGAGAGCACCTAATGATGAGTCACCACGCTCCAGCGCCATCTTGCCCCCTCCCCTCCTTCATCCCCTACCATCCTGCTCAGCACTGTGTCCAGACACCACTTTGCATTTGACATACAATAAAATGGTAGTTACTTTACTGGACTAGTTTCCAGATTACAATTGATTTGGTGATGAAGCTGAAATTCCATTCTGGTAACTGGTGAAATTAAATTAATAAAGCTTTTCTTTTAAATGGTATCAATAGCAGGGACCATTAAACTATCCAATTTACTAATTTCTTTAAAAAGAAATCTTGAAGTCTATGTGATGGTGAATTTACCGCAGTGTGGTTGAATCTTAACTGCGCTCTCAGATGGCCTAACAACCCACTATGGGTAATAAATGATGACTTTGCCAGTGATACCAACATACTCCGAACAGATAATAAATAGATAAATATCTCACCTTGGCGCATATCCCTATTTTCCTGGCATAAACATTCCAAGTCCTACTCATCCCAGTGTCCCAACCCCACTATCCTGCTCATACTTTTGCCTCTTGGCCCAACATCCTACTCATTATTGTGCCCTGCATTTAGAGTCTTAGAGTCATAGAGTTGCACAGCATAGAAACCGGTCCTTCGGCCCATTACGTCTATGCCAACCATTATGTCTATCTATTCTAATTCAACTTGCCAGGATTAATTCCATACCCCTCTCAGCCTTGCTCATTCAAGATGACTCTCAAATGTTGTCACTGTCCCTGCCTCCACTACCTCCTCTGACAACTGATTCCAGATACCATCTACTCTGTGTGAAAAATGTATCCTTCAGATCCCCTCCAAACTTTCTCCCTCTCACTTTAAACCAATGCTCTCTAGTTTTAGATGCCCCTACCACAGGAAACAGACCCTGACTACCCTATCTATGCCTCTCATCATTTTATATAACTCTATCATGTCATCACTCAGCCTCCTTTGTTCAGGTAAAACACACCTAGCCTATCCTATCTGTCCTTATAACTCAAGCCCTCCAATCCAAGCAACTGAACATGGTGTCTAAAACATCATTGTGAATTTTTACTGCACTCTCTCTCGCATAATCACATATTTCATGTAGTGTGGTGACCAGAACTGTACACAATACTCCAAGTGAGGCCTAACCAATGTTTTGTACAACTGTAACATAACGTTCCAAATCTTGTACTCAGTGATGAAGGCAAGCATGCCATATGCTTTCTTCACCACCCTATCTACCTGTATTGCTATTTATAGGGAACTATGTACTTGTACCCCTCGGTCTCCTGGTTCAACAAAACTCCCAAGACCCTGCCATTCATTGTGCATGTCCTGCCCTGGTTTAACTTACCAAAATCCATCACTTTGCACTTATCTCATTTAAATTCCATCTGCTATTCCTTTGCTCACTTTCCCAGTCGATCAATATCCTGTTGTAACCTGAGACAAACTTATTCACTGTCCATTACACCACCAGTTATGGAGTCATTTGCAAACTTACTAATCATGCCGCCCACATTTTCATTAATATATGAGAAACAACAGAGGACCCTGCACTGATCCTTGCGACCCACCACTGGTCACAGGGCTCCAATTCACTATCATCCTCTGCCTCCTATTACCAAGCCAAATTTGTATCCGATTGACTATCTCACTCTGGATGTCCACATGATCTAACTTTCTGGACCAATCTACCATGCAGAACCTTGTCAATGGCCTTGCTTAACTCCATGAAGACAGTATCTACCATCCTGCCCTCACCAATCCTTATTTTCACCTCTTCAAAAAACTCAATCAAATTCGTGAGATGTGATTTCTCACACATAAAGCCATGCTCAATATATCTAATCAGCCTCTGCCCTTCCAAATGCAAACAAATACTGTTTCTCAAAATCCCTTCCAATAACTTTTCCACCACTGATGTTAGGCTCACCAGCTTGTAGTTCTCTGGCGTTCCCTTGCTGCCCTTCTGTAATAAAGGCACTACATTAGCTATCCTTCAATTTTCTGGTACCTCACCTGTGGCTAACAAGGTTACAAAAATCTCTACCAGGGCCCCAGCAATCTCCTCTCTTGCTCCCTTCCTTAGATACATCTGGTCATGCTCAGGGATTTATGTGTTTCGAGACTTCCAACACTTCCTCTTTTGCAATATTAATATGCTCCAGAATATCACTGTACAATACAATAAAACCTTTACTCAGGAAGGAAGAATAAACAGGTAACCGTAGACCAGTCATTCCTAATATCAATTGAAAAGACTCTTAGAATCTATAATATGAGGTAGTATTTATCTGAACATTTATGAAGCATTAAGTTTTTTCAAGGGTAGCTTGCATGGATAAGAGAAGTTATGTTTGTTTTATGTTGATCATAATGTACACCTTACAGCTCAGGGAAAAGTATAGAGTACTGTGACCAATTCTTTGGATAACAAAAGTGAATGGAGTATATACGTTTTTTTTGATTCTCAGAAGGTCATATTGGAGGATTGATACTAAAAGGACAATCAGAAAGTGCAACGGTAGATTGTAAACAAAGTGGTTGGGTTAATGGGTGTAGTTCAAATGGAGAAGGCTGTAAGAAATGTGCACCATGTTGTCAATATTGACAATTTGGATTAGACAGAGAAGCAGAGTTTAAGTTTCCTGTTGACACAATAACTGGAAATCCGGACATCAGTGGTAGACTCTAAAAGAAGCGTCAGCCTAACTTTTGTGTACAAGTTCAGTAGGAGGGCTTGAGCATCCTTCTGTATAATAGTACACTCACAACATTTAAGAAGTATCTAGACAGGCATTTGAAGCAGATAAATGGGATCAGTGTAGGTAGGTATAATGGGTAGCATGGGCATGGTGGCCAAAGGGCATATTTCTGTGCTGTAGCACTCTACGACTCTACGCATGTCTGCTGTCTATTCTGCAAATATCCTACCTGATTCACTCTTCTGCGTACAAGCTGAAACTGTATTTTTGTCCTTCATCGTTGAGTATGTCCTCCACTGCCTCCTCGTACCCACAATTCTTGCTATCCACTGCAGCTTTTTCTTGTCCATCATTATTTTTGTCCTTCTCACCCTCCTCGTGCCTACAAACACTGCCATGCCTCGAGAAGCCCTCATGCCTGCAAATGTTGCTATCCGCCTCATCCTATTTTTAGCTGCACAGACCATCAGTTTGCCTGCTGCGTTGGATGGAGGCATTGTCTGTTTTATTTTGTTGACAAGTGTCACCATCCTCCCTGATCTCTTCCTCACCCTTTTCACTGCTGACACCATCCTAAAACAATGCAACACATAATGGATGGTTTAATATCAACAACCAGAAAATTTGATATCTACCAACCAAATTTAGATGATGAAGTTCATTTGCTATTGTGAAAGTCATTGCTCTTAACTTGCATTTGTTTGGAAGGATTAAGGGAAGTTTGAAATGTGGATAATTTATTCTTTTCCACTATTTTAAGTCAGATGGTTGAAATGGAGCCCATGCATATTTTGCTGTTTGTCACATGGTGGTTGATTGATTGATCAGATATAATCATATCTGATTATATTTATTTCACAGTCAGTTGTACTACTAAACCATCAGCAAGTGAATTACAAATGAGATCAATTATAGCATGGGGTGAAAGCTATGTGCAGTAATAGATCTGCTTACTTTCCCATTGGCTTTAACAGCATGATTACCCAAGACCAATCACACCCGCGGTGTGCTAACGTGATACAGATTCACCTTTGAACATATTCTTATACTCAGCTCACCAGATTTGACAAAGTCCTGGTGGTTCCATGGACCAACAAAATCCTAGAAGGTCCTGCGCATAGGTGGCTGATCTTAGCTAAGTTGAGGGCAAGCCAATTGACCAGACCAGGAACAGTTCAGTCATCATCCTGATGACTATACAGCTTGGATGTGGCTGGTAGGTTGACGTTCATAGTCATAGAATTGTTCAACACAGAAATGAGTCCTTTGGCTCACAATGGCTATGCCAACCATTATACCAAACTATACTAATCCCAGTTGCCCGCATTTCTTCTGGAAATGTTCTAGGCCACCTGCACAGGTGTCTCTCCACAGATGCTGCTTGACTAACGGAGTTCCTCCAGCAGTTCTGTTTTATGTTTAAGATTCCAGCATCTGGAGTTTTATTTATTTTTAGTTGTCTTCTAAGGACAGAATCCATTTGGTTAGGGTTAAGGAGCTAGAAGGGTGACAATCATATCACTGGACTAGTTCATGGGCTACCAGATAGATGGAGGGAAGTACAGGAACAAATTTATATTTCCCCAATATTGATGGAGATAACTAGAATAAAAGCCCAATGAGGCAAAGAACTTCTGAAATGTGTTCAGGAGAACTTCTTTAGCCAGACAAGGCCTTTGAGGAATATAACTGGAGCAGGAGAGAACTGGGAATCAGGAGGGCTAAAAGGGGCCATGAAATGTCTTTGGCATTTCTAGGGTGGAGGAGGCTGAGGGTAACCTGACAGAGATATACAAAACTATGAGATGTGTAGATAGGGTAGATAGCCAGAATCATTTTCCCATGGAAGGGGTATCAAAAACAAGAGGGCATAGTTTTAAGTTGTGAGGAAGGGGGTTTAGAGGGGATCTGAAGGGGAAATTTTTTTACTCAGGGAATGGTTAATATCTGGAGCATTCTGCCTGAGCAGATGGTGGAGGCAGATACAATCACAACATGCAAGAGGCATTTATGTAGGCACTTGAATAGGCAATGCATTACCGAGCTATGGCCCTTTGAACACAGCATCATTAATCAATACTTTGCTTTCCTGTTGTGTACATGAAATTAGATGATCTCAATTGTTCTACATTCTATTACATGACATTTCACCCCCATTCTCATCAAGAATCTATCTGGGTCTGCCTTATAAATATTCAAAGTCATTGCTTCCATCACCTTCTGAGGAAGAGAGTTCCAAAGACTTAGGGCCCTCCAAGAGAAAATAAACTCACTCTGCTTTCTCTTAACTGGGAAACCCCTTATTATTTAAACAGTGACCCTTAGTTCATGATTCTCCCAAAAGTCATCACATCTCTACATCCACCCTGTCAAGACCCCCCAGAATCTTTTATGTTTCCATCAAGTCCTTTCTCCCTCGTCTAAACTCCAGTATATACACAAGCTTATCTTCTTTAATGAGGAAGATTGGACAATCTGTACATTTTAGGTATTTTTCCACTAATGAAAAATCATTGACTCAAAACTTTCATTCTTTTTCTCTCTCCACAGATCCTGTCTGACTGTGGAATATTTTTAGCAATTTCTGTTTTTATTTTGTATTTGTCTTCTCTGAACTGCTTCCAACATCTTTCTGTCATAATGTCAAACGAAGAGCGAGATTGCAGAGAACCCAAATGCAGAACGCCGGGACAAGACTGGAGTCAGGATGCTTCCTCAGAACCAAACACAGGCAGCAACCAGGAGGAATCTTGCCTCAGGGCTCTGAGGCAGAGTCCCGACACAGAAACAGGATATCCTAGGAAAAACAGCAAAACCAGGACTGCTCTAGAGTTGACAGCTGTAAGCAGCCAGGAGACAACATATACCCAAAGATTGACCAATACTCTGGCAACCAGTGCTAGCGAAACCAGGGTTCTTATACTAGTCTCCTGATGAAACTCAGGTGTGTGTCAATCATTATGTGATTAGTAATGCATGGAAACAATGTGCTGCACAACAAGGCACCATCATTGGGGCTGAATCGAGGGCCAGCACTTGGAACCATGACAGTACCCCCCACCCCCATCAGGAGCCTCTAGATGACACACTGGGCTTGTCTGGATGGTTCTGACGGAATTCATGAATGAGGGAATGAAGGAGTGAGGAACCCAGGAACGTTCCTCCAGACCGTATCCCTCCCAGTTGACCAAGCATTGCAGACCCCTACCCCGGTGGCGCACATCCAGTAAACACTGGACGGTGTACGCTGGGTGGTCATCAACGATCTGGGGGCAGAGGGGGCTTGGCCAGAAGGCACAATGGACTGCTAGCCACTGGCTTCACCTGGAACACATGGAAAGTGGGATGTATCCTCAGAGCCATAGGCAATTTGAGCTGGACTGCCATGGCATTGACAATCCACTCAATCTCAAAAGGTCCCAAGAAGTGAGGGGCGAGTTTCTTGTGCTTGTCTTTGAGGGGGATGTCCTTAGCTGAAAGCCAAACCTTCTGCCCAGGCTGGTACACCGGTGCAGGAACCCGACAACGATCAGCAATTCTCCAGTTGCGGTCGGCGGTACGGATCAGGGCCACGCATGTCCTCCCAGACCTTGTGGCGACAGCGGAGATGGTCCTGAACTGAGGGCACGGCAATGTCCTCTTCATGGATGGAGAACAGAGGAGGTTGGTAACTGAGGGAGCATTCGAAGGGGGATCTGCTGGTGGCAGTGCAGACCAGAGTTGTGGACGTACTCAACCCAAGCGAGGTGGACGCTCCATGTGGAGGGGTTGTTCACCGTTATGCAGCGCAGTGCTGTTTCCAAATCTTGATTCGCCCGTTCCGTTTGGCCGTTTGTCTGTGGATGGAAACTGGACGATAGGCTTACTGACATTCCGAGGGCCTGACAGAAGGACCTCCATACTTCAGAGATGAACTGGGGACAATGTCTGCAGGGATTCCGTGGAGGCAAAGATGTGTTGGACGACCAGGTCGGCTGTCTCCCGAGCTGTAGGGAGTTTGGGAAGGGCCACAAAATGCACTACTTTGGAAAAATTGGTCTACTATGGTGAGGACAGCAGTGTTCCCGTGAGAAGGGGGTAGTCCTGTGACAAAATCCAGGGCGATATGGGACCACGGACGGCTAGGTAGGGGTAAGGGACGAACCAGGCTAGCAGGTGGTCAGTGGGAGGCTTTTCCATGGACGCAGACAGAACAGGCAGAAACAAAGGAACGGGTATCAGCGTCCATGGAGGGCCACAAGAAGTGTTTCTTCAAGAGGAAAAGTGTCCTATCAATCCCCAGACGGCAGGCAAAATGAGAAGAATGTCCCCACTGAAGAACCTGAGACTGCACGGACTCTGGTACAAAAAGGTGGTTGGGTGGTCCATCACCTGGGTCAGGTTGGGTCTGTTGAGCTTCCTTGACTATGGCCCTGATCTCCCAGGTGAGGGCCGCCACCACACAGGACCAGGGAAGAATGGTCTCGGGGTTAGGATGGTCCTCGGTAGTGTATTGCAGGGAGAGAGCATCGGGCTTCCCATTCTTTGACCCAGGACGATAGGTTAACGTAAACCTGAACCTGCCAAAGAATAATGCCCACCGGGCTTGGCAGGAATTCAGGTGTTTAGCGGTTCGGATATATTCCAGATTCTTGTGGTCTGGCCAAACAATAAACGGATGCTCCACTCCCTCTAGCCAATGCCTCCACTCCTCTAAAACAAGCTTGACTGCCAGTAACTCCCAGTTCCCCACATCGTAATTACGTTCTGCAGGGGTCAACCTGCGAGAAAAAAGCACAGGGGTGCAGTTTCTGATCGGAACTTGAGTGTTGTGAGAGAACCACTCCCACCCCGGAGTCAGAGGCGTCGACCTCCACAATGAATTGACTGGAGGGGTCTAGTTGGACCAGGATGTGGGAGGACGTGAAGCATTTCTTCAACTCCGAGAACACTGAGTCAGCTTCGGGGTTCCAATGAAAAGTGGTTATAGGTGAAGAGAGTTGAGTAAGGGGCACCACCACCCAACTATAGTCTCTAATGAAACGGCGATAGAAATTAGCAAACCCCAGAAACCATTGGAGTTGTTTGCATGTCGTGGGTCGAGGTCACTCCGCCACCACCCAGATCTTCTCAGGATCTGCCCTTACTCGCCCACTCTCAATGATGTATCCTAAGGAGCTGATGGAGGGAACATGGAATTCACATTTCTCAGCCTTGACGAAGAGCTTGTTTTCCCAAAGCCTCTGGAGGACCTGACGGACATGCTGGGTGTGTTCCTGGAGACTACTGGAGAAGGTCAGGATGTCATCCAGATAGACAAGCACAAATCAATTTATGAAGTCTCATAGGACATCATTGATCAGAGCTTGGAAGACGGCGGGAGCATTGGTGAGGCCGAATGGCATTACTAGGTATTCGAAGTGGCTGAGAGGGGTCTTAAGTCTGTTTTCCACTTGTCTTACTCCCTTATCCTAACCAGATGGTAAGCGCTTCATAGATCTAGTTTAGAGAATATGGTGGCCCCGTGAAGTAGTTCAAAAGCGGAATTGATGAGAGGCAGTAGGTATTTGTTTTTGACAGTTATGTTATTTAGGCCCCGGTAGTCGATGCATGGACGCAGTGAGCCGTCCTTCTTCCCCACAAAGAAGAAGGACCCTGCATCTACCAGGGAGGATGAGGGACGAATAATGCCTACTGAGAGAGATTCATTGATATACTCCTCCATTGCTTCCCTCCCTGGTCGGGACAAGTTATATAGCCAACTGGTAGGCAGCAGAGCTCCAGGGAGAATGTCGATTGCGCAATCGTATGGCCAATGTGGGAGCAGGGAAAGACCCTGTTGTTTGCTAAATACTTGCCCCAGGTCGTGATACTCCGCTGGAACCCTGGACAAGTCTGGGGTTTCAGCGGCCGACGAACTAGTGGTAGCCTTTACTGGAGAAAGGGCCAACTGGAGAAAAGTGGAGTGGCAGAACGGACTCCAACTGACTATCCTGCCTGTGGACCAATCGAGGTGGGGATTGTGGCAGCTCAGCCAGGTGTACCCAAGAACCATTGAGTCTGCGGGAAGGCTATCAGGTGAAATTGGACCCGTTCCCAATGGTTTCCAGAGATCAGCAATGACAGCAGAGGTGTATGGTGCGTGACTCGGGTCAACAGCCTTCCATCTAATGCCCGAACTTCTAGAGGGGTACTCAGTGGCTCCTGAGGAATCCCGGCCCAGGAAGCTACATCTTTGTCCAACAGATTTCCCTTGGCACCAGAGTCCACCAAGGCGGAAAGGGACAGGGACTGTTGGAGGTGCCTTATGGTATCTGGGATCAACATCCGGTTCTGGGGGACAGAAGGGAAAGTTGCCTGGCTCACCAGGACCCCCCCCCCCCCTTACTGGTGAGCCATCTCCCCTTGGCCGAAGGGAACAAGTGGCAAGAAAGTGGCCAGGCTGGCCACAATAGAGGCAATTCCCAGCTCTTAACCTCCAACGTCATTCGGAGGGAGAAAGACAGTTCCGTCCCAGTTGCATTGGTTGCTCCCCCAGAGTGGTGCAATTGGCCAGGTCAGGAGCACCTCTAGGAGTGGAAGGAACAGAAAGGCTCGGGCTAGGGGAGGCTGGAAAGGAGGCTCGTGGGGTTAATGGAGGTGTTGGACGAACCATCCTCTCTCTGCCATTCCCCGAGTCAGTTGTCCAGCCTGGTGGCTAGGGAGATCAACGCACCCAGTCACCTTTATCCTGTTGCCAAGGCCTTGCCAAAAAACCCCCCGGAGAGCCTCATCATTCCACCCCGAGTCAGCTGCTAACGTCCGGAACTCCACAGAGTATTCTGTGGCACTGCAGGAGCCCTGACAGAGGGTGAGTAGTCGCTTGGCTGCCTCTCTACCCAGGACAGGATGGGCAAAGACCTTTCTCATTTCCTCAATGAATGTGTGAGACAAAGAGCAGGTCTCTGGCTGATTATCCCAGATGGCAATGGCCCATTCTAGCACACCTCCTCGCAACAGCCCCACGATAATTACTACCTTGGATCTCAGTGGTGTACGTGGAGGGCCACTGCTCAAACACTAATGAGCATTGTAGCAGGAAGGACCAGCACTTTCCCAGATCCCCAGTGTAGGGTTCTGGGTCAGGTATGTGCAGTTCCTTGGGTGATGCTCTTACAGATTGTCCAGGCTGGTCAGACAGAATTCTTGGATTGGAAGAGGTAAGAAGAGCAGAGACTCAGCTGACCTGTTCACTGACCTGCCCAACATTCACAGCTAGAGTATAGAAGTCTGCCATAACTTCCCAGAGCTGCTGGTCATGCCAGCCCAAAAGTGAACCCTGGCTGGTGAGGGCTTCTTGCAGGGGATTCATGTCCACTGGGTTCATGGTGGCCAGAGTATTCTGTCACAATGTCAAACAAAGAGCAAGATCACAGAGAACCCAAATGCAGAACACCAGGACAAGACTGGAGTCAGGATGCTTCTTCAGAACCAAACACAGGCAGCAACCAGGAGGAATCTTGCCTCAGGGTTCTGAGGCAGAGTCCCATCACAGAAACAGGGTATCCTAGGAAAAACAGCAAAATCAGGACTGCTCTAGAGTTGACAGCTGTAAGCAGCCAGGAGACAAAATATACCCAAGGATTGACCAATACTCTGGCAACCAGTGCTAGCGAAACCAGGGTTCTTATACTAGTCTCCTGATGGAACTCAGGTGTGTGTCAATCATTATGTGATTAGTAGTGCATGGAAATCATATGCTGCACAACAAGGCACCATCAATGGGGCTGAATCGAGGGCCAGCACTCGGAACCATGACGCTTTCCTACCATAAGTACACAGTACTCCACACGTTGTCTCACCATTACCCTATATAACTGACAGATAACCATAAATTTTGTATTCAATTCCCGAGCAATAAACAATAAAGTTCTGCTAGATTTCTAAGTTATTTGCAGTACCTACATGTTAACCTTTCATGAATCAAGCAGTGGCACACCTGAATCCCTCCACTTCTCCAAGCTCCACAATTTCTCACCATTAAGATGATGAGCTTCTTATTTATTTTTCCTGCCAAAATGGACAGTTTGTCATTTTCCCATATTATACTTAATTGAACAGATCTTTGCCCACTTACTTAAGCCATGTCCCTTTGTAGCCTCTGTATACTTCCTTCACAACTTATGTTCTTACCTATCTTTGTGATACCATTTGTACCTTCATCCAAGTCATTTATATAACTCGTAAAAAGTTGAGACCCTAATACCAATGACTGGGCCACACCACTCATTGCCAACCATATTAAGACCTATTTATGTCCACTCTCTGTTTCCTGTCAGCCAGCTCATTTTCTAGGTGTTATCTCTTACACCATGAACCTTTGATGCAGTATCTTATCAAATGCCTGCTTGAAATTTGAGTGTAGTACATCCACCAGTTCCCCAATATCCACAGCACCCATTACTTCTTCAAAGAACACCAATAAGTTGGTGAAACTTTATATAGCGCGATCAGCTCTTGGCAAGACACTGGCAAATTGCTCACAGATGTCTAATATACCACATGACATCCAGCAGTGATGATATGGTGATCTCCTGCCCTATGACAACTGAAGCTCTGATGTCAATCACAGGTGTGTGCTTCAGTTGTACTAACAAGCCCTTACTGAGCATTCATTGGGAAAACACTTTCAAATTACACACACAATGATGCATGAGAAGCAAGATTCTCCAGTGACACTGGGATAAATAAACAAGTTCCCTGTACAGACTAGCACATCTACTCAAGGACAGGCAGTTTTCTATCTCAGTGTTTTCTGGTAAAGCAAAGAAAATAAATGAATTTGTGCTTAGTGGGTCTGAAAAGTTTAGAAATCATCTTTATAGCCCACTTCTTTACCCCATATAATAATTTAACATCTTTCCCATGTTATTGAGGTTTAAATATAACGGTATTCTTTACACTGGACCAGTTACAGCTGCAGTTGAAGATCATTGACTATATCTAACGCTTACATGCTGATTCATCCTCTGACCTCTGACCTTTGTTCTTATTATTTTGTTCTGTGTTCTATACCTTGGATATTCATCGTGAATGCTCAAGCGGGTTCTGTAGCCCAAGTACAACACCAAAGCAGTTCCCACACGTAATGTATGCTTGAATGGTAAACACTGAATTGCTTTAATCCATTATTTCAGGAAAGGTCTTACCTTCCAGGGTTCAGTATCAACCTACAATACTAATAAACAGAAGTTCAGAGGTTTTCTTTGCAATAGTAAAATAAAAACTGAGGCAAGGTTTTATTATATTAATGAGGAACTTGGTATGACATCAGAGCAGTTACTGTGACGTCACAGAGAAACTAATACTCTTGTGCTGCCCTGAAAAACTATTTCAACCATTTCTTATGTTCAATATCAAATAGAGTTGGCTGTCATCCATAATTAACTACAAATATACATATTATGTGTCTCAATGTATGTGTATTATGAACAAGTTTGTGCACAAATTTTATATCTGGCTACTTACACCTACATGAACACATATGTGGTTATGAAGGATACATTATATGCTGTCCATTGGCCACACATGGCTTTAGAGATAGTTTATTGTTTAAGTTACCTGAATAGCTATCCAGAGATGTGAGTTCAAATCCCACTATGTTAACTATGGAATTTAATTCAATTAATAATAAAATAACTAATGACTGACAACAAAACTACGAGATCACTTCTCTTCTAGTTCACTAACATCCTTCAGGAGAGGAAATTAACTCTGATTAATCAGTCTGACTGGTATGTAACTTCACAAGCACCTCTGAAATGGTCCTGCAAGCCAGTCAGTTGGAGGTCATTTGGGATGGGCAATAAATGCTGGCAGTGCTCATTTTTCACAAACTCCTTTATAAGTGGTTTGGATTGGTTCAGGGAATGATATTGGTAGATCCACAATTCCTGGGATTAAAGAGTTGTCCTAGCAAGAGAAGCTAGATAGCTTTGGTCTATGTTCCTTTGAGTTTAGAAGAACAAGATGAACTCATCTGAACCTAATAGGATCATAAGGGAGCTTGACAGGGTAGATGTTGAGATGTTTTCATTAGTGGAAGAGTCACAAACAAGGGGAGATAATTGCAAGATAAGGGGCTAGTCATTTAAAGCTGGAGTGCATAGAAATTTCTTCTCTCAAAGGGTAGTGAATCTCTGCAATTCTCTGAGCCCAAGAGTGGTGGAAGCAAGATCAATAGAAATACTTAAGGTGGAAATATTTGAAAGATCAAGGAATTATGGGGAACTGTCACAGAAGAGGAGTTGAGGCCAGTGTAGATCAGCCATGATCATATTCAATGACAGTGTAGGCTTGAGGGAACTGGTGGCCTACTCTTGCTCCTATTTTCTTGTGTTCTTGTGCATTTGCTTTCAGGAGGGTCAGTATTACATTCTCCAAAAGTGTAATACCCTAAAGTTTGATTGTAAGGTGCAGTGCAGCAGGCAGAACCAAAACAATGCAAATACCCAGGTGAGGAAGTGGAGACTGGTGCACTTGCAAAGAATCAGTTCCCTCAGAACATGTTTAAAACATGCTAAGAAAAATAAATTCCTGCACCTAATTGTCTTCACATTTTCCTTCAGCAGATTCTAGCACTGTTGAGCCTACAAATGACAAAACAATCTGGGCAGAGGACGATGTACCTGAAGGGTCAGAGTTTGAAGACATCTGGGATACAAGACAACAGCCAGAGTAAGTGACAAAAGCTTTTATGCTCTGAGTTAAAAGGACATAAAACAAATCATAATCCATATTCTGTCAATATTGACACTAATATGGAAGCCATTCCCATGACATTCATCTATCTTTTGTAGTCACTTTATTTGAAATGCGTCAGTGTTTTAGCACTTGTTTAAAATAGCAAAACCTTTTTTCATATTTCCTAATGCTACCAACCTAAAATAGGATGTTAAAACATTCTCTTATGTTCCCTGCTTTGTCACTATAAATATTTCATTTTTTGTTATGTAGCATCAAAGTATGTATTTTATTTATTGCCTTGAATCTGTGCTGCCAGTAAATGAAATTATGGATGATCTGTAACTAAATCTCTATATACTGCTTTAATAAAAGAAACCTATCAGTTTCAGGTTTACAATTGATGGATGAAACGTCAACTACCATTTGCAGAAAAGAATTCCAAATTTCCTTTTTGTGTGGAAATGACTTCTTAGTTAACCTGACAGGCTAGCATTAATTTTTTAACAACGTCCCTTTTTCCCTCTGGTGTTCATTTTTGGATGTTGGCATTGTAGCGTTTATAATCCATTGCTGAAATGAGGAGTTAAGAGCCAAACCCGTTGGGGGTCTGGAGTCACATAAGAGCCAGACCAGGTAAAGCTAGCAGATTTCTTCTCTAAAGAACTTTAGAAAACCGGATGGGTTTTTCCAACAATCCTGTAGTTTCATATAACCTATGACTGACAGTAGCATTTTTTAAATTCCAGTTTTTATTTAATTAATCATGGTGGGATTTGAACTGATGTCCAAGGTTCAATGAACCAGAACTCTCATTGTTAGTCCAGTAACTTAATTACTATTTTAACATCCTCTGGTCCTCAATTCTCCAATAAGTGGAAATAATTTCTGTACCTTTCTTATCAATATTAATATTTTGAAAACCAATCACCCCTTAATTTGAATTCCAGAGAATATTACCCTATACTGGAAAATTTCCTCTTGTACCTTAGGAGCATAGGTATCACTCTAATATTCTAATAATGCTGCAGTCTTTCCAAGGCCAATGTGTTCTCCCTACTGTATTACCCAGGTTTTCTGTCAATCACCCAGCTGTGTTCTTAACAGTGCTTTTATAGCTATAATAAAAACAATGTGGAAAGATGCCCAGATACATCCCATTCACAAAAATCTAATCTAGCTAATTACTGCCAATCAGTCTACTCTCAATCAATAGCAAAGAGATGGGAGCGTTTGTCAACAGTGCTATCAAAAATAGAACATAGAACAGTACAGCACAGAAACACGCCCTTTGACCCATAATGTCTGTGCTAATCATGATGCCAATTTAAACTAATTCCATCTGTCTGCACATGATCTACATCCCTCCATTCCTTGTCTGTTCAGTTGTCTGCCTAAGTGCCTCTTAAATATTACTATCGCATCTGCTTCCACTACCTCCCCTGGCAGTGCATTCCAGGGCAAAAAAACATTCTGGGCAAAAAAACTTGCCTTGCAAATCTTCAAACTTGCCCCCTCACACCTTAAATCAATGCTCTCCAGTATTTGACATTTTCACTGCAGATTAAGATTCTATCTATCTTATCTATGCCTCCCATAATTTTATAAACTTCTACCGTCACCCCTCAGCTAACTATGCTTCTGAGAAAATAATGCCAGTTTGTCCAACCTTGATGTCACACTTTGAAGAGGTGATAAAGAGGTTTGACAAGGGTACAGTGGTGGACATTGTCTATATGGACTTTAGCAAGGCCTTTGATGAAGTCTGGCATGATAGATTAGTCCAGAAGATTAGATCATGTGGGATCCAGTGTGAGCTAGCCAATAGGAAACAAAATTGGCTTGGTGGAAGAAGTCAGAGGGTCGTAGTGGAGGGTTGTTTTTCATTGGAGGCCTATGTCCAATGGTGTGTTACAGAGATTGGTGCTGGGTCCACAATTGTTTGTCATTTATATTAATGATTTGGATGAGAATGTAGTTGGCATGGTTAGTAAAGTGGGAAAAGTTAGTAAGTTTACAGATGACACCAAAATTGGTGGTATAGTGGACAGTGAAGAAGGTTGTCTAAGGTCTTAACAGGATTTAGATGAACTGGGGAAATCAGCCAAAGAACGGCAGATGGAATTTATCTCAACAAGTGCAAGGTGTTGCACTTTGGCAAGTTAAACCAAGGCAGGACTTGGACAGTAGATGGTAGGGCCCCGGAGAATATTGCAGAGCAGAGATACTTAGAGGTACAGGTACGTAGTTCCCTGAAAGTGGGGACACAGGTATGGACTCTTGACCTTACAATCTACCTCATTATGACCTTGTACCTTATTGTCTATCTGCACTGTACCTCCTCTGTAGCTGTGACACTTTACTCGGCATTCTGTATTGTTTTACCTTGTACTACCTCAATGCACTGTGTAATGAATTGATCTGTATGAATGGTCTGCAAGACAAGTTTTTCACTGTACCTCAGTACATGTGACAATAATAAACCAATTAAATTCAATGTTGGTGAAAAAGGCGTATGGCATGCTTGCCTTCATCAGTTTAAGGCATTGAGTATGGGAGTTAGGACATCGTGTTACAACTGCATAAGTCGTTGGTGAGACGACTTTTGGAGTACTGTATGCAGTTCTGTTTGCCTGGGTATAGGAAGGATATCATTAAGCTGGAAAGGATGCAGAAAAGATTTATAAGGATGTTACTGGAACTGGAGGGCTTGAGTTATAAGGAGAGGCTGGATAGGCTGAGACCTTTTTCCCTGGAGTATAGGAGGCTGAGGGGTGACCTTATAATGGTATATAAAAACATGAGAATATGGTCATAGTCTTTTTCCCAGGGTAGGAAAATCTGAAACAAATGGTTTTAGGTTTAAGATGAGAGGGGTAAGATTTAAAAGGGACCTGAGGGGGAAATTTTTCACACAGAGGCTGGTGGGTATATGGAAAGAGCTGCCACAGGAAGCTCTAGAGGCAGGTACAATTACAATGTTTAAAAGACATTTAGACAAGTACACGGACATGAAAGATTTTTAGGGATATGGGCCAAATGCAGGCAAATGGGACTGGCTCAGGTAGGCAACTTGTTCGACAGGATAAGATTGGCCGAAGGCCCTGTTTCTGTGCAGTAAAACTCTATGACTCTGTAACCTCTCCTTATAACTAATATTCTCCAAAACAGGCAACGTAATGGTGAACCTCTTTTGCGCTCTCTCCAGAGCCTCCACATCCTTCCTGTAATGCAGTAACCAGAACTACACACAAAACTCCAAATGTGGCCTAACCAAAGTTTTATGCAGCTACAACATGACTTCCCAAATTTAATACTCATTCCCATGACCAATAAATGCAAGCATGCCATACACCTTCTTTTGAGGATGCAAAGGGGATGCAGAAGGTCTGCAGAGAGATATAGATAGGTTAAGTGAGTGGTCAGGGATCTTGCAGATGGAGAACAATGTTGGTAAATACGAGGTCATCCACTTTGGAAGGAAAAATTGAAGATCAGATTATTATTTAAATGGTGAAAGATTGCAGCATGCTGTTGTGCAGAGGGACTTGGGAGTGCTTGTGCATGAATCACAAAAGGTTGGTTTGCAAGTGCAACGGGTTATCAAGAAGGCAAATGGAATGTTGACCTTCATTGCCAGAGGGATTGAATTTAAGAGCAGGGAGGTTATGCTGCAATTGTACAGGGTACTGGTGAAGCCACATCTGGAGTACTGTGTGCAGTTCTGGTCTCCTTACATGAGGAAAGATATACTGGCTTTGGAGGCAGTGCAGAGGAGGTTCACCAAGTTGATTCCGGAGATGAGGGGGTTAGCATATGAGGAGAGATTGAGTTGCCTGGGATGATATTCGCTGGAATTCAGAAGAATGAGAGGGAATCTTATAGAAACATATAAAATTATGAAAGGGTTAGATAATATAGAGGCAGGAAGGTTGTTTCTACTGGTAAGTGAGACTACAACTAGAGGACATAGCCTCAAGATTCGGGGGAATAGATTTAGGAATAGATGAGGAAAAACTACTTTTCCCAGACAGTAGTGAATCTGTAGAATTCTCAGCCCAGGGAATTAGTAGAGGCTACTTCATTAAATATATTTAAGACACAGTTTGATAGATTTTTGCATAGTTGGGGTATGAAGGGTTATGGGGAAAAGGCTGGTTGGTGGATCTGAATCCACGGCTAGATCAGCCATGATCTTATTGAATGGCAGAGAAGGCTCGACAGGCAAGATGGCCTACTCCTGCTCCTATTTCTTAAGTTCTTATGTTCTTCACCACCCAATCTACTTATGTTGCCACTTTCAGAGAGCTATGTGCTTGAACCCCAAGATTTCTCTGTACATCAATGCTCTGCCATTTACTGTATATTTTCTGCTTATATTTGACCTCCCAAAGAGGAACACCTCACACTTGTCCAGATTAAACTCCATCTGCCACTTCTCCACCCATATTTCCAACTGATCTGTATTCTGCTGTACCCTTTGACAACCTTCTTCACTTCCATAACTTCCCCAATTGTGTGTCGTCTGTGAACTTACTAATCAACCCACCTATATGTTCATCCATGTCATTTATATGTAACACAAACAACAGTGATCCCAGCACTGAACCCTGCAGAACACCACAGGTAACAGACGTCATGTCAGAATAACACCCCTCCACCAATACACTGTGTCTTCTATGGCCAAGCCAATTTTGCATCCAACTCTCTGTGGATCTCATGTGCCTTATCTTCTGGATCAGCTTGCCATAAGGGACCTTGCAGAATGCTTTACTAAACTCCATAAATGGCACTTACTCAATAATCACCTACTCACTGATGCTCGGCTTGGGTTTTACCAGGACCATTCAGTTCCAATCTTCATCACAGACTTGGTCCAAACATGGACTAAAGAGCTGAATTCTACAAGGGATGTTAAAGTGACAGCCCTTGAGACCAGGTCAGTGTTTGACCAAAAGATGCCCTGTTAAAACTGAAGTCAATGAGCATCAAAGGGAAAAGATTCCAATGGCTGGAGTAATACCTTGCACAAAGGGAGATGGCTGTGATTGCTGGACATTGATCATCGCTGCAGAGATCCTCAGGGCAGTGTCCTAGACACAGTCATCTTCAGCTGTTTCATCAATGACCTCTCTCCCATCATAAGAGCAGAAGTGGGGATGTTCACTGATGATTGCACAATATTCCATTCCATTCTCTTCAGCAAATGAAGCAGCCCTTGCCTGCATGCAGCAAGACCTAGACAACATTCAGGCTGATAGACAGCAAGTAACATTTGTGCTACAAAAGTCCCAGGCAATGGCTAACTCCTAAAAGATCTCTCCTTAATCTCAGGTTTTTATTGACACTGCTTACAATGTCATATAACTTTGCACCATTGACAAACTGTGGCTCTTTATGCCACCTAACGTTAAAAAATACAATGAATAGTTGAGAACCCAACACAGATCCTTATAACACACTATTCATTGTATCTGGGAAATTTGAGGACCAGTCCATTACTCCTAATCTGGCCATGTCAAGTTCCATAAGTGTAAGCATTTGCCTTCAGTGCCAAATTCCTGTTTTAGCTAACAACCTAACATGAAGTTCATGAAAATTTAAAAGAATGAAGAGTGCTTTTTGAAAAGCCTTGAAAAAATGCACAGAAATAACTCCATAAACATTCCTCTGGCAACTACATTGGACACCTCTTCCAAAAAAAAATTAGGTTTGTCAAGAATGAGTTACCTTTACAGTCCATACTAGCTACATTCAATCAGATGAAACCTTTCAAAATATTTGGTCAGTCCATCCTTGATTTACAGACTTTAATTATTTCCTGATAAGGAGCCCAGTCTTCCCTGTCGCACCACTCATAAATAACAGTTTGAAATGAGCATTCTGCTTTACTAAGGACACAGTGGCACAGCTAGTAGAGCCACTGCCTCACAGCTCCAGTGACGCAGGTTCGATCCTGATCTTCTGGTGCTGTCTGTGTGGTATTTGCATGTTCTTCTTGTGACGACGTGAGTTCTCCCTGGTGCTCTGGTAGGTCAGCAAGTTAAATGGCTGCTGTAAATTGTCCCAGTGAGTAGGTGAGTGGTAGAATCTGGGGGAGAATAGAATATAGGGAAAATTAGTGGGAGAATAGGAGTGCTCAATGGACTGAAATATCCTCATTGTTGAATGGAAACTGGAAAATCTATGGGAATACTTCTGAAGCAAGAGGATTTTAGAAAATCATATTTAAGGCATCTGGAATATTCTCAACTACTTCCTTTAAAACTGTGGAATAGTAAGTGTGGTTGTGAGAATTTGTCATTATGTAATGGTTTTTATTTCGTTCATCACTGTTAATATGTAAACATTGATTTGGGGCACCATCCCTGATTTCATGTTGTTCTGTACTTTTGGGTGTGCATGGGCATTTCTGGGAGCCGCTGGGGATTGATGCAGTAGTGGGAAAGCAGATCTCTGGCCCACAGTGGTATCAATTGGTTCTGTTTTATGTTAAGCTCTTCTTGGACAGACTTCTCTGATCGTCTGTCACTTTGTCCGTGAACAGATTCTATCCCATTACATTCAAATTGGCCATTCAAAAATCCAGAATGGCTGTATTTGTTTCATATTCTCCCATTCAGACATTGCATTGAAGTCAATCATACTACAGTAACTATTGTTGGATGGTAACTAAGTCTTCCCTCTATAACTTTCACACCCTTACTTTTGATTGCCTGGATTGCTTTCATTGGGCACCTGTGCCTATTGCAAAATTAAACTATCATAGAATCATAGAACAAGCTTACCTGAGGTTTAGAAAGCATGGGTCAGACAGGGCTCTGGAGAGTTACAAGGTAGCCAGGAGGGAGCTTAAGAATGGACTTAGGAGAGCTAGAAGGGGGCATGAGGAGGCCTTGGCGAGTAGGGTCAAGGAAAACCCCAAGGTGTTCTACACATATGTGAAGAATAGGAGGATGACTAGAGTGAGGGTAGGACTGATCAGGAATTAAAAAAGGAAGCATGTGCCTGGAGTCAGAAGAGGTAGGAAAGGTCTTTAATAAATACTTTGCTTCAGTGTTCACCAGAGAGAGAGACCTTGACATTTGTGAGGATGTTGTACGATAGACTGATATGCTAGGGCATGTCAATGTGAGGAAAGAGAAAGTGCTGGAACTATTGAAAAACATTAGGATAGATAAGTCACTGGGGCCAGATGGGATATATCCAAGGATATTACGGGAAGCCAGGGAAGAGATTGCCGCATCTTTGGTGACGATCTTTGTATCCTCACTAGCCACAAGAGTAGTGCCAGATGATTGGAGGGTGACAAATGTTCCTTTGTTTAAAAAGGGAGTAGAGATAACCCTGGGAATTACAGACCAGTGAGTCTTACTTCAGTAGTGGGCAAATTACTGGAGAAGATTCTTAGAGACAGGATTTATGGGCATTTGAAGAAGCATAGGCTGATTAGGGACTGTCAGCATGGCTTTGTGAGGGGCAGGTCATGCCTTACAAGCCTGATTGAATTCTTTGAGGGTGTGACAAAGCACATTGATGAAGGTAGAGCAGTGGATGTGGTGTACATGGATTTTTAGTAAGACGTTTGATAAGGTTCCTCATGGAAGACTTATTCAGAAAGTCAGGGGGCATGGGATCCAGGGAAACTTGGCTGTGTGGATTCAGAATTGGCTTGCCCATAGAAGACAGAGGGTGGTGGTAGATGGAGTGTATTCTGCCTGGAGGATGGTGACCAGTGGTGTTCCGCAGCGATCTGTCCTGGGACCCTTGCTCTTTCTGATTTTTATAAATGACTTGGATGAGGATGTGGAAGGGTGGGTTAGTAAATTTGCTGATGATACAAAGGTTGGTAGTGTTGTGGATAGTGTAGATTACAACAGGATATTGATCGAATGCAGAGCTGGGCTGAGAAGTGGCAGATGGAGTTCAACCCGGAAAAGTGTGAAGTGATACACTTCGGGAGATTGAATTCGAAGGCAAAATACAAGGTTAATGGCAGGACTCTTAGCAGTGTGGAGAAACAGAAGGATCTTGGGTTCCACGTCCATTGATCCCTCAAGGTTGCCACGCAGGTCGATAGGGTTGTTAAGAAGGCGTATGGAGTGTTGGCCTTCATTAGTCAGGGTATTGAGTTCAAGAGCCGCGAGGTGATATTGCAGCTCTATAGAACTCTGGTTAGACCACACTTGGAGTATTGTGTTCAGTTCTGGTCGCCTCATTATATGAAGGATGTGTAAGCTTTAGAGAGGGTGCAGAGGAGATTTACCAGGATGTTGCCTGGATTGGAGAGCATGTCTTATGAGGATAGATTGAGCGAGCTAGGGCTTTTCTCTTTGGAGAGACAGAGGATGAGAGGTGACTTGATAGAGGTGTACAAGATGATAAGAGGCATAGATCGAGTGCACAGTCAGAGACTTTTTCCCAGTGCGAAAATGGCTAACACGAGGGGACATCATTTTAAGGTGATTGGAGGAAGGTATAAGGGGGATGTCAGGGGTAAGCTTTTTACAGAGGGTGGTGGGTGCGTGGAACGCACTGCCTGCAGAGGTTGTGGGGGCAGATTCATTAGGGACATTTAAGAGACTCTTAGATAGACACGGGAATGATAGAGAAATAGGGGGCTATGAGGGAGGGAAGGGTTAAATAGGTCGTAGAGCAGGATAAAATGTCGGCACAACATTGTGGGCCGAAGGGCTGTACTGTGCTGTAGTGTTCTATGTTAAGGGAAACAGGTCATTCGACCCAAATTGTCCAAACCGACCAGTAGGCACCCTTCCATATTAATCCCATCTCCTAACACTGGCTCCATAGCCCTTTATGCCTCAGTAATTCAAGTACTCATCTGGACACTTCTTAACACTGTCAGTAACCCAGCTTCCACCACTGTCTCAGGCAGTGCAATCCAGGTACTTCCCATTCTCTGAGTGAAGAAAGTCCCCATGTCCCCTCAAAATCTCTTCCCCTTTACCCTAAATCTAAGTCCCCTAATTTTATCTAACTCTGATAATGGGAGAAGTTTTCTGCAATCTACCCTATCTATACCCCTCATAATTTTATATACCTCAATCATGTCCCCTCTCACCCTCCTCTGCTCCAGGGAGAACAGGCCTAGCTTCTCCAGTTTCTCCTCCTAAGTAAACTGCTCCATCCCAGGCAGGGAGAAGTTCTCAATGAATACTTCTCTTCGGTATTTACCGAGGAGAGGGGTCTTGACGCGGAAGGGAGTGCTGGTAGGGGTAATGTTCTCGAGGTTGTAGATATCAAGAAAGAGGATGTGTTGAAGTTGTTAAGTAATATCAAGACAGATAAATTTCTGGGGCCTGACGGGATTTTCCCCAGGCTGCTTCGAGAGGCTAGGGAGGAGATTGTTGAACCGCTGGTAAGGATCTTTGAGTCCTCGTTGTCCACGGGGATGGTGCCGGAGGATTGGAGGGTGGTGAATGTTGTCCCCTTGTTCAAAAAAGGTAGTAGGGATAGTCCAGGGAATTACAGACCGGTGAGCCTTATGTCTGTGGTGGGTAAGCTGTTAGAAAGGATTCTAAGGGATAGGATCTATGAACACCTGGAGAATCATGGACTGATTAGGGACAGCCAGCATGGCTTTGTGAAGGGAAGATCTTGCCTCACAAGCCTGACAGAGTTCTTTGAGGAGGTGACGAGGAAGATTGATGAGGGTAGTGCAGTGGATGTGGTCTGTATGGATTTTAGTAAGGCACTTGATAAGGTTCCACATGGTAAGCTTCTTCAGAAGGTCAGAGGCCAAGGGATCCAGGGAAGCTTGGCTGTGTGGATTAGGAATTGGCTTGCCTGTAGAAAGCAGAGGGTTGTGGTGGAAGGAGTGCCCTCGGATTGGAGGGCAGTGACTAGTGGTGTCCCGCAGGGATCGGTTCTGGGACCTCTACTTTTTGTGATATTTATAGATGACTTAGATGAGGGGGTGGGTGGTGTCCTACAGGGATCGGTTCTGGGACCTCTACTTTTTGTGATATTTATAGATGACTTAGATGAGGGGGTGGAAGGCACTAACCCAGCCTTACTAAAAGTTTGCAGACGACACTAAGATTGGCGGTGTTGTGGATAGTGTGGAGGGCTGTCAGAGCTTACAGAGGGATATTGATAGGATGCAGAGCTGGGCTGACAAGTGGCAGATGGAGTTCAATCCAGAGAAGTGAGAGGTGGTACACTTTGGAAGGACAAACTCCAGGGTGGAGTACAAGGTAAATGGCAAGGTACTTGGCAGTGTAGAGGAGCAGAGGGATCTGGGGGTTCATATTCACAGTTCACTGAAAGTTGCCTCACAGGTGGATAGAGCAGTTAAGAAAGCCTATGGGATGTTAGATTTCATAAGTCGTGGGATTGAGTTTAAGAGCCGCGAAGTGATGATGCTCTAGTTAGACCACACTTAGAGTACTGTGTTCAGTTTTGGTCGCCGCATTATAGGAAGGATGTGGAGGCGTTGGAGATGGTGCAGAGGAGATTTACCAGGATGCTGCCTGGATTAGAGCGTATGGAATATGAGGAGAGGCTTAAGGTGCTAGGTCTTTATTCACTGGAAAGGAGGAGGATGAGAGGAGACATGATAGAGGTATATAAAATATTGAGAGGAATAGATAGAGTAGACAGCCAGCGCCTCCTTGCCAGGGTACCAATGCTCAAGACGAGAGGGCATGGCTTTAAGGTTATGGCTGGGAGGTTCAGGGGAGATGTCAGGGGGAGGTTTTTCACCCAGAGAGTGGTTGGTGCATGGAATGCACTGCCTGGGGTAGTGGTGGAGGCAGATACATTGGACAGGTTCAAGAGTTTGTTGGATAGGCATATGGAGGAGTGTGAGATAGAGGGATATGTGGGAGGAAAGGGTTAGATAGTGTGAGGGTGGTTTGATGGACGGCACAACATGGTGGGCCGAAGGGCCTGTTTTGTGCTGTATGGTTCTATGGTAACATCTACATCATTCCCATTTTTTTATACACCCACATTCTCATCAATTCCCTCCAGATTCTACCACTCACCTACGCACTTGGGGCAATTTACTTTCCAATCTCCTCTTCACCCTCTCCAGCACAATGATATTCTTCTTATACCTTGGTGACCAGAATTGCATGCGGTACTCCAGCTGAGGTCTGGCCAAGGTTTTATGAAGTTGGAGTATAACCTTCCTACTTCTGTATTCAATGTCCCAACAAATGAAGGGCAATATCCCATTTGCCTTCCTAACCATATTATCTATCTGCCTTAGAACTGTGAATTTTGTCTTCATCCATGTCGATGTTTGTGTGAGTTGCTGGTTCTGTTGTCTTTAGGTATGAAATTCTGTTCAAACAGAGCGTTGGCACGGAGGATGTGTTTCTAGGCATGAGCAGAAAGGATGGATCTACAGCCTGTTGTGAAGACATGGTGGTGAGCAACTATTATTGCTATGAGTGACGTAGCCATAGAGTCACGGAGTCAGCACAGAAACAAGCCCTTTGGCCCACCAGCTGCTCACATCACTGTTAGGATATGTGGTTGAGTCAGTGAGTTGTACTGGCAGTACAGTGGCACAGCTAGTAGAGTCACCACCTCACAGCTCCAGACACCTGGGTTAGATCCTAATTTCTAGTGTTGTCTGTGTGAAGTTTGCACATTCTCTCTGTAACTGTGTGGATTTTCTGTGGGTGCTACAGATTGCTCCCATATTCCAAAGAAGTGCGAGTTGGTAGGTTAATTGACTGCTGTAAATTGCCCCTAGTGTGTAGGTGGAACCTGGGTGGAATCGATGAGAATGTGGAAAGAATAAAAAAATGGAAATAATGTAGATTAACATGAATGGGTAGTTGATGGACAGCACAGACTCAGTGGACCAAAGGGCCTGTTTCCTTGCTGTATCTCTCTTTGACTCGTATGTCTTGATCTGAAGGGCATAAGCACAGTTTTCAATGGGTGTTGTAGCAAGAGAGCTCCTCAAATATTATTCAACAACCCATGCTTCATACACACAGTGACTGAGGCACATCACCCAATATACTTCTCTTACATCAATGATCATCAGCCTTCCTTAATTAATGATAGACTTCAGCCTGTTCCAGAAATGCATCCAGTTCAGTTTGAACAGATTCAGTTTAAATGTATATTCACTGCTAAACTTAGTAACTTATTCCAAACATTTTATGGATTGAGCTAAACTTTTTCAGTCTATGCTCATTCTGTACTTGAGATACTCACATGCATCTCCTTGATGTGAAGCTAATGTAATTCACATAATCTAATCGTGTACATGATTTAATCCTTCCATTATTTTAAATACTTCAATCAATTTTCCTAAATTCCAGAGAATCAGCAAAAAAAACTGCCTTCCATGTGGTAATCCTCTCAAGGCATTTCATGAGTGGTATTTAACAAAATTCGATGTTAACATCCTTAAGAAAATGTGGCAGCAGGTGATCAAAAGCTTGGTGAAGGAGGTAGGTTTTAAGTAAAGTCTTAAAGGGGGATAGCAAGAAAGATTGGGTGTTAAGGGAGGGAATTTCAGAGCTTAGACCCCATAGACAACTGAAGACAAACAGTCAATAGAAGCAGGAAGACAGAGGAGCTCAGAGTACAGAGAGGTCTACAGAACCTGCCAAGTTACGGGGATATGGAGGGATAAATCTCTGAAGGGTTTTAAAATACTCAAAGAGAATTTTGCATTCAAGAGGCTGTGGGTCTAGGAGTTATTAAAGATCAATGAATAGAGGATCAATTAACAGAATCAGCAGAAAGAAGGGCAAATGCTCATGTTATTTAGCAATTTTAATTGACTGTTGCATTGTTTCAATATACTGATGATAGCCTTCGGGTAATATTCTTAAACCTATTTTTCAGATAAAAATCAAACTGCCAGACTGCAAACCAGCAGACCTCACTCTGGATGTTAAAGAGCGATTTCTGGGCCTTCGATCGTCCGTCTAGTAAGTGGGAGACTTTGGTCACAGGGATGGACCAGCATGTGATGTGTCACCGTGTATTTTGGGCTGGGAGGGGAACACACAAAGTTAATGCTGCTGTGCTATAAAAACAGAAAATGCTGGAAATACTCAGCAAGTCAGCTGTGGCAAGAGGAAAAGAGTTAACATTTAAGGTCAAAGACCAGCCACCAGAACTGGAAAGAACACTGTTAAACTGCAGGGAAGGTGAATGTCTCTGACTGGGTAAAACCAGGATGACTATGAGGATAAACTGTAAACAAAGTGATCTGGTCAGTAAAAGAATGGGAACAGTAAGAGAAGATGTGCCCGGCAGGTCAGGCTGGACATGTCCTCCACTCCCAAAGAGTAAAGAAAGGAAAAAAACGGAAAAAGAACAAGGTGAGCCAGTATCACAAATGGATGAACGATACAAACAGAGAAGTCAAAACTGAGTCCTTTTTTGCTTTTTTTTCCTCTGAAGATATAAGGAACTCCTGGATTATTTTTTAATATAGGCTTTTAATTCAACCCCTCTTCTGCTTCCCACTTCCTCATTCCCACATTACCCAAACTACCCCTTTATCCATTCTCTGAGGAACCATCAGGCTCTGCAGCTAGAAAGCAGGGCCCCTGATCAGTGATGGCGAAGCAGCCTACCCCCATCAGAGATCACAGTGTGTTTCTCCCATGCCTCCAAACCCACCAACAGGGATCTCAGAGAGATGCCAGAGCATGAGATAAGGGCAACCTGGAGAGTAAGGTCATATACATGTTCTTCTCCAGCAGATTCAGACAAGAACTTTGATGTGTTATAAAATAAAAACAGAAACTGCTGGAGATACTCAGCAGGTCAGTCCGCATCTGTGGGAAGAGAAGCAGAGATAATATTTCAGGTGAAGGCCTTTGTCAGAACTGGGAAGGAGACAAAAGAAGCTTGTAATCTACAAGGAGGGTGGGAGAGGAGGGAAGTCTCTTTGATGTAGTATTCCACAAATGTAGAATAGGAGGCAATGCATTGACAGGCCTCTCAAAAGCCTGCTTGAAATGTGAAAGGGCAGGGCATTCTAGCTGCTGCCTTGGATATCAAACACCCAATATTGGTTGTAAACTCGAGGCATGGCTCTTGTCTACTGCAACTCCCTGGAAGCGAGGGTCACTGTGACAGGCAAGAAAGGCCAGTGGCTGGACCTCTGCCTGCAGCAGCTAGGATTTTATTTCAAAACTAAACTTTATTCATAAAAAATATATACAGGAAATAGAATACAACCAGTTCATGTTTTTCTTTACATTCATTGCATCGTCAAGTTAATACGTTCTTTCAACAAAGCACCAATCCCACTCAAGTTGCCTCTTTGAACAATGCTCCCTTCCAATGTTTGCAGGGCTGTTACATGGGATCCAGGCCCTCAGTGCCCACTGGCAGCAGGACTTTAGACTGCAGTCCTTCCCCACCAAGTCTTTGCATTGGCTGCACCAAGCTTCGGTGCATCTCTCAGCATGTACTCCTGCAGCCTGGAATGTGCCAAATGGCAGCATTTGCCTACGGACATCTCATTGCACTGGATGACCAATGTGCGTCTTTCACCGAGTTGATGATCTTCCAGCAACATTCGATGCCTGTGTCAGCGTGCCTCCCTGGAATAGTCTGTAGATTAAAAAGCCCTCTGTTATGCTCTGCTCGGCTGAACCTCAACAGAGACCCTTACAATCTTTCCTAGACCTTCTTTGCAAATGCATAGTCCGTGAAGGGCAAACAATAGTCTCATCCTTATCGCAGCCATCTTGAGAATGTGTTGGGAGTGAAACTCCAACTGTACAGAAAAGATCTGATTGGGGGGGTTGGCTCTCTGCCAGTCAAGCAAGGTCTGCAGCAGAGACAATCTCATAGGTAAAACTTATAAAACTGAAACATATTAACTATTGGTCTACCAACCTGTTTCCTTGCCTTCATAGACTGCGGGTTTCTAAAACTGATATGTCATTTGTAGTTTTTAAACTGATGCAAAGCTAGCGTACACTAAGTGAACTCAATTTAGTAATTCTTGTTATCTTCCTGACTTTCTTTTGTTTTCCAGCAAGCTGGGTTTACACCTTCCCCATCCTGTGGACCACAAGAATGGAAGGGCTCAGTTCCACTCTGACACTCACACACTGGAAGTTACCTTAACTATGAAGAGAGAGTATGACTTCATTAACTTTGCTTGAGCAGATAACTAGGAAATAGAGATTATGGCAGAGTCAGATCAATGACTAATACTTTATATACAAGAGCAAATATCACCCAGGATTATTGCCTATTTTCAACTACTTTTAAAGAGGCAACGCTATGTAATTGCCCCATTCATAAAGAAAAGTGGGATTGCACAAAATAATTTACCAAAATTCTGTGCAACAAACCTAAACCTTCCTCCAGGAAACACACAGACAACAGGGAGTCGTAAAAGTATTATGAGAATCTTTCTTGTGGATTTTTCTCATTAGTTTGATCTGTTCTGAAGATGTGAGAAAGACGTTCCAGATTAATTGTAATCTCATCTGTTTTTCATAATGTTCTGTGCAGATTTGAATTGTTAAAGCACAAAGCTTGCCCTGTTAACCCTGCCAAGCTACCCCACAGAGGAAATGATAAGCTGATACAACAGGGGAAATAGAGAATCAGTGATCTCTGCTCTATCACATACCCAAAGACAGAACAACACACTGAACATCTCTCGCTTATTGCCATTCTCTGCCTTTCTTCTTTTTTTGTTCAATATATATCTCAAAGTTCCCCTTGTGCATCTAAGCCATTCAACTCAGGCCCTTCATTTAACTGCATTGCTGTGTTTGATTATTAATTAATATTCCCTCTCTTGCACCAATTCCATTTTTTGTGCCTTCCCTTCTATTCCCTCTGGAACTTTTAATTGGTGTGGAGGCAACCTGTTCCCCAGAATGTTGTGCTGTTTATCAATAATCCATTCCTTTTCATCTCAAACATCTTACATTTTTTGATCAGTTTTAATGTCTTCTCTATCCTATTGGTATTCTATTGTAAACTGAGGAAGAGTATTAATTAAATATTTCTGATACTACCTGTGAACATTGTGTGTGCCCTGTTGACTCTGACCTATTTTAGTTATTCTTTTGTCATTGGTGTGTCTCAGAATTTTTTTTGATAATTTTTTTTAAATTTTATTTACAGCGTGGTAACAGGCCCTTCTGGCCCAACGAGTCCACGCCGCCCATTTTAAACCCAAATTAACCTACCCGTATGTCTTTGCAATGTGGGTGGAAACCGGAGCACCCGGAGGAAACCCATGCAGACGCGGGAGAACATACAAACTCCTTACAGACAGCGACGGGAATCGAACCCCGATCGCTGGCGCTGTAATAGCGTCGTGCTAACCACTACGCTACCGTGCCGTGCTTTCTCCCAGGTTTTCAATAAAATTAAATCGCTGTACAGATATAAAGTCAGAATATAAAGTCAGAAGCAAAAATGAAGCAAATGACCTCCAGATAAAAGTCCAAATAGGCTGAAAAAATGGTCAAACTGACAAACCTGTGATCGCTGGGTTTGTTTTTAATTCCCTTTTTTTGAACATAGGGCTAGTATTGCAATTCTCCAGTCTTCCGGGAGATTATGACAGTACGTTCTCAATTTAAACTCTTCTCTCAGCAACCTAAGATGTCCATAACTGCTGGCATATGCTTTAAGGACAGACAACCTTTCCAGTACTTCCACCTTTTTAGTTTTTAGCCCATCCAACATCTCAATGACCTCTTCTTTTATAGTGACCACAGCAGCATCTTCTATTATTCAGCTATTCCTCCTGCTTCTGTTTTGATCTCTCATTGGCTCCACTCCTCATTTTATCCATTTCCTGTTGATCTGCCAGTAGGTTGCCGTTTCTGTTAGCTGCTTTCTGCTTTCATCTTCTGCCTTTCCATTCTTATTCACTTTTTCACTTACCCCCTGAGTTTTCTATATTCAGTCCAGTTCTTGATTGTATTATCATCCTGACACAGACATCCACCCTTTCATCCAGAACACCCACTGCACTTTCCATGTGACCTAGCAATTGCATTAGTTTAAATTAATGCACTGTATTTGCTAATGAGGTCTCCTCTACATTGAGGAGATCTATGATCCAATGCTGCCTTGTTGTCTAAGGCAGCCAATCACACCTCACTTCTGAATTTCATTTCTTCGGTCCAATTTTCAACCAAAGGAGTGACAGTCTGGAGCTGAGTATTCCGGTGAAGCACAAAGTGAGCATTAAGGTTACTGGAGAGTAAGTGCCACTTGGTAGTTTTGTCGATAATGTCTTCACTTCTGATAAGGGGAGAAGTTTCCTACAGTCCACCCTATCTATAACCACTCATAATTTTATATACTTCAATCACGTCCCCTCTTGACCTCCTCCATTCCAGGGAAAACAGACCAAGCCTCTCTAACGAAAACATCCTGGAGAACCTCCTCTGCATCCTCTCCAGTGCTATCACATCCTTCCTATAGTGTGGTGATCAGAACTGCACGCAGCACTTCAGCTGAGGTCTGACCAATGTTTTATAAAGTTGGAGCATAACCTCCTTGCTATTGTATTCATTGCCCCAACTAATGAAGGCCAGCATCCCATATGCCTTCCTAACCACATTATCAACACACTGCCACCTTCAAGAATCTTTAGACTTGCACGCCAAGGTGCCTCTATTCCTCAATACTCCCAAGGACCTTGCCATTCATGGTGTATATCCTAGCCTCATTTGTACTCCCAAAATACATCTCCTCACATTTATCAGGATTAAACTCCATCTGCCATTTTTGAGCCCATTTTACCAACACAGCAATATCACCCGGTAGACAACCTCCACACTGTCAACAACTCCACTAATCTTAGTGTAATCTGCCAGTTGGTGGTGAGGTGGTGATTTGTTTCGAGGTGGTGGTGAGAGATGGTGAGGTGGTAGGGAAGTGGTGGTGAGAGATGGTAGTGAGAGATGGTGAGGTAGTGGTGCAGTGGTGGTGAGAGATGGTGAGGGTGGTGAGAGATGGTGAGGTGGTGGTGATAAATAGTGCACAGTTGTGCCTTTCACTGTGTACATGATTCATGCTGCCTGAGGAGATGGGCATTGTAGATCCATAAACTAGTCCATTGTATAATTGTTAAGTGTATGGAAACTGTAAGTTGATTCTGTATCCTTCTTTAGAAGAAAGAGGGTAGAAAAATTACACTACAGTCTCCCTTTAAATGCCTATATTGTATTTGCATTCCTTTTACAATCCCTGAATGTTGACCTGTTGTCTCAGTCTAAACTGAATTTAGTCAGAAATTAGAATAAACACATTTTTAACCATTCAGCTGCCTCTGTGGAGGGAACTTAAAGACTAACCATGTTTGTAATGTACTGTGCTGCTGTTGCAAAAAGCTAATTTTCATGGATATGTATGCCTATGACAACAAATTTTAAATTGAACTTAACAGATATCACCTCACTACTACCTCTCCACCCATTCTTTAACACAAACTGAAACCACTTATTACTACCACCTATGCTAAAGCATTAAATTAAACATAAAGAAGGTTCACAAGTTTCACAGGACAAGCAGGACATTGGAATCACCCTTACACACAGATAAAATATATCTTCTATATAAGAAATAGTTGTTTCTTTATTGGCTTCTCGTTTGAGGCTCATGGCAGAACATCACACTACATATCACAAATGAGCATGTTTGATGATTCTTTCAGACGCTTCATGTTCAGTTGCTGAAGAAAGCAAATCTGGCTCCCACCGGCTCTTCACCTCTTCCATCCTTTCTGGTTCCCCTTCTTCCTTCACTCTGTCTCATAGACACCGTCAGAATGATCAGATATAGAGCCATTATCAATCAGCTTTACTTTCCTTTCAATGGTGGCAATTCTCTGTTTTAACTTCTGCTGTGTTGAGTTGTACTCATTTAACAGCCTGGCAAACCGTGTCTGCAAGGCATCAAGATTTGATTCAAGTCTCTCTATCTTTTCCTCTAAGCCTTTCTCTCCTAATACTACTATACACTCTTCATCCAGCAGCCCTTCTTTGATTAAAATCTTCCTGCCTCGCTCTTCCAGAACCTTCTTAGCCTCTGGAAACTCTATTAATGCTTGCATTAAGTCATCTTTGGACAGGCAGAAGAGATCAGAGTACCCAATGCTCCGAATATTTGCTGTTCTCCTGTTTCCCGTTTTACTTCCCTTGATGTCCAAGATGCTAATCTCTCCAAAGCAGCTTCCAGCACCCAGCCTGGCAAACTCAGTCACCCCATCATCAGCCACTGCTGCCAGCTTCCCTTCCTTGATAATATACATCTCCTTCCCAATATCTCCCTTACGACAAATATAATCTCCTGGGCTGAAGAGCTGAGGTCTTAACTTCAACACCAGCTCCACCAACAGACCGGCCTCACAGTCCTGGAAGATGCGCACCTTCTTGAGGGTTTCCAGATGGACGTTGATGGCGATTTCAGCCTTCAGCTTGTCTGGCAGATTTTTCAGTACCTCACCCTCATCGACTGCTTTCTGGCTGACCCACAGGTAGTCGAACCACTTGATCACCCGAGCCTCCACTTCCTTGCTAACCTTTCTGAACTGCATGTAGTGCTTGATGGCATCCACTCTTGCCTGGAAGTCTGCTCGAGATGCATTCATGTTAGAGATCATTGATCCCACATTACCCACAACTGTGGCAAAGATGAGAACTCCCACCAGAAAGTCAAAGACCACGAACAAGAACTCTACATCTGAAACCGGTGCTGGCATCTCCCCAATGGTAGTCAGGGTGAGGGTTGACCAGTACAGAGAATAAATGTACTGCCTTGCCAGATAACTGTGCTGTGGGTCAGAGATGTTAGGATAAACCCAACTATCCGAGCCAAAGCCAATGGATTTGGAAATGGCATAGTAAATGCAGGCATTCCAGTGAATGATGATCAACAGATACAGAAGCAGGTTACTGATGCGAAAGGCATTTGGGTAGTTGGTTCTGGTTTCCGTCCGATCGCAGAACTCAAAGAGCCGTGGAAATTTCAAGAGGCGATTGAATCGTAGCTCTGGATAATTGAATCCCACTGCCACATAGCCCAGGTCAGTGGGGAAGATTGAAATTACATCCAGCTTAAACTGGAAGGTTTTGATGCAATGATGTTGTAACTTTTTCAAATCTTTGACCAGCAGACCCTGTTCAAGGAACCCTGTCAATGAACAAACAAGCAATGTTTATAATTCAAACAAAAACAAAGGCAGTCCAGATATTTATATAACATGGACTGTAATATTGTTCCAATCTCACTGTCTAATGGACAGAATTAGAGAGGCCTCTAGAATAGAAGGGCTTTTGTATCACCATGTTAGTGCTGGCTTTTTGAATGAGTTGGTAGTAAATGCTCAGATTCATACCCCTGTTTTTGGTCATCTATAATGCCCTCACTGTGTATCTCTATTTTAGAATGGTTTATACTAGAAACCTTTAAGGTAGAGCATTAGAATCTTGGCATCTCTACAATATCCCCTCTTGATCAGTGATTGATTTTTGGACCTGTGCCCCTTGGTTACTAATCTCCTCACCAGAGAGTTTATGTTTCATGTCAGTCAGCTAAGAGGTGACCAGACAGGGGTATATACAATGATGAGGGGGATAGATAGGGTGGATAGTAAAAGTTTTTTCTCATGGCAAGGATGTCTAAGATGAGAGTGCATTGCTTAAGGTTAGGTGGGAATGGTAGAGGAGATCGAGAGAGAGTTTTTATATCCCCCACACAGACTGGTTGGAGTCAGGAATGTGTTGCCTAAAGAGATGGTGGAGATGGGGGTCCTCATACACGAAATTTAGAAAACTGGCAAACAGTTGCTGTGGGTAATATGGAAGGCTAATGGAGCCACAAAAATGAGGGGTGGTCTTACTAAAACAAAAAAGATACTTAACAGCGTAAATGTTGGGAGAGTTCAGGACATAGTTTCAGAATAAGGGATATCCATTTAAAACTGAGAAGAGGAAGAATTTCTTGTATCAAATGATTGAGAGTCTTTGGAATTCCATGGTGTGGAGGCTAAATTATTGCATATATTCAAAGATGGACTGATTTGTATTCAGTGAGAGAATCAAGTGTTAAAGAGTGAGGAGAGGAAGATGGATGAGGAAAGTTGGATCAGCCATGATCTTTCTAAATGGCGGTGCAATGTTGAGAGGCTGGCTGTCTACTCTTGTTCCTAGTCTACCTGATTTTGTAGCCTAATCTGACTATCTTTCCACTATCAGTTCCTACTCTAATGTATCTCTCTGTTGACACTCTGTTGTATCAAATATGGTCACACTATCTGCACATCATCTCCAAAATCTCTCTCACAATTTCACTGTCTGTACTATGACATCACAGATTTATCACAAAAAGCAGAAGGTGCTGGAAAAAACACATCAGATCAGGCAGCATCTGTGGAACGAGAAACAAAGCCTGGGATCTTCAACCCTTTGTCAGAACTGGGAAGCTGCTGCCTGACCTGCTGAGTTTTTCCAGCAATTTCTGTCTTTTGTTGTTTCAGATTTCCAGCCTCTTTTTTTGGTTTTCATTTATATATGTATTACTTTCTAAACCATATCATCATCAGTCAACCACCTGGAATCATCTGCTTTCACTATTTACGTTCCATAATAAATCTATTCCATCATCTCTGGTACCTTACCACTGTCACCCCGAAGTATGAAGGCCTGGACATTGTCGACTGCAACCTGGAATCACCATTTGTGCATCTCCGTGCCTGTACTTACTAAAAATGGTCCATCTTGCTGGCCAGAAAAATCTGGACTCCATCAGCACAGGAAGAGTGACAGCAGGGTCACCAGCATTCCAAAAAATGATGGGCTTGACAGTTGGCAATAGCATCACCCCAGAATTGTCAGTTGCAAGGGTTCTGTCAACTACAACCATTAAATCTCTCTGGCATTAAGGATGTGCTGGTGCTGGAGAAAGTATAGAGGAGATTCACTGGGATGCTGCCTGGATTGGAGGACTGCAGTTATGGGGAGAGATTGGATAGGCTGGGCTTGTTTTTCCTGAGTGAAGGAGCCCTGAGGGGTGCTCTGATAGAGTTATATAAAATTAAGAGAAGCATAGATTGGGTAGAAAGTCAGGATCTTTTTCCTAAGGTAGGAATATCAAAAACAAGAGGGCATGGTTTAAGATGAGAGGAAGGAGTTTTAAAGGAAATCTGAGGGGAAGTTTTTCCACAAGTGGTTGATATCTGGAAAGTGCTGCCAGAGGAGGTGGTGGGATTGGATACAATCACCATGTTTAAGAGTCATTTGGACAGGCACTTGAATAGGCAAGGCATAAAAGGATACGATCTAATGCAGACAAATGCTATTAGTGTAGATAGGCAAAAGGTCAGCATTGATATGGTGGGCTGAAGGGCCCATTTCTGTGCTGTATGACTCTGTGACTCTATTCAGAGGTTTTTAAACCAGCAAAAAAAATAATTGAAGTTAAATCGTAAACTAAAAACATATAAAAAGTACAATTAAAAAGCATTAAAGTGGCTTAACTTTCCATTCACTTTTTATTCGTACCTTGACAATCCCCATTGATATCAAATGGGGCTAGGATACCATGCAAGGTCTAACCTGGTGCAGGATTTGAAAAGTGATTTCCCATGCCTAAATTCTGACACCTTAGCAAGGCTGAGTACACAATGGAGAAAACTGACAGATGCAGCAGTTAGTGGGTCTTGGATATAATTAACTAAACTCGTGCTCACTGACCAAACTTCCTTCCCCCTCACCGCACTGCCCCCCCCACCCCCCTGCCATCATCAGCACCATTTATAAACTACTAGTGCTCATAGCTGCACCCATATAAACTGTTTCCACTCATGGTGCCCCCTTCCTAGGAGACAGCTCATGCCAATGCACGGTGAGCATTGACACATTGTCATTCTGGCCTTGCCAAATGCAAGAGGTGAAAGGATTGTGGACGAGTCCATCTCTCTCCTCACAGTGGAGGTAGTACGGAGACCTCCACGCTGAAGGTAATATAGGTGTTTCTGCAAGGGATCTGCAACCATCCCCAGTGGGTGGCACAGCAGTGAAACTGACAGAACTGCTGCCTCACGGCACCAGAGACCAGGGTACAATCCTGACCTCAGGTGTTGTCTGTGTGGAGTTTGCACATTCTCCCTGTGACCGTGTTGGTTTCCTCCTAGTGCTCCAGTTTCCTCCCACATCCCAAAGAAGTTTGGGTCGATGGGTTAATTGGTTGCTATAAAATGCCACTAGTGTGTAGGTGAGTGATAGAATGTGGGGGGGGGGGGGGGGGGGGGGGTGAATTTCCAGTAAAATGGAGAGAAGGATGAGTTACATGTGTATACGAAGCTGAAAATAAAACAGCCAGGATGGGCATGAATCCATCCGTCCAAGCTAAGCAATCAAAGCAAAGATACCTGTACAACATATACCAGCACTAAGGGAAAGATAAGAGTCCTCTGGGATAATTTCTCAGTATCTAAAGGGAGGGGACAGAGATCACAAAAGCTTATAAAGGGACAGGCTGGTGAACAAGAAGAGTTTATAAAGGGAGGGGCAGCGAACAGGACCAGTTTGTAAAGAGAGGGGGCAGTGAGAAGAGAGGGGGCAGAGAGCAGGTAGGGTTCATAAAGGAGGTTTGGCAACCAGCAGGAACAGTTTATAAAGCAGGAATACATCTGGCTAGTCAAGTAGAACTAACCTGTTCTGAGTCTGACAAGGACATCAAGAATATAAATGGCATCTGAGATGTAGTCAACTGTTAACCACATGATGAGATGATTTGCCTGGAGATTTTCAAAGCAAGCCCTGTGGGGGGAAAAACCAGGCAGGTCAACACATGATCATAATCAGAGTTAAGTTAGTTATCCCGTCACATTTACAGGCAAATGTATAAGCAGGCACACAATCACATGTCAACAATGTGCAGTTATATGTATTATTGCCTTCCTCTGTTTTGCTCTCTCTTGGGATTGAGGATGACTTGCTTCCACTCCAGTTTCGTGAAAGCTGAAGCCAATGTGGGACCTGCAGATTCTGCCACAGGAGGGCAGGAACTGATTCATGAGACATGTTGGTATGATAGGAGTTGGTGAACTCCTTCCCCTGTTTACGCTGGGCCTCCAATGTTCCTGATAAAGAGAATTGGTTTCTCAGCATCTTCTGGGATGACCCTTCTCTGTTTGAGTTGTCATGGACTCGTGGATTGTCATGGATTCCAACAGGGTGGTGGGGATGTTACATTTTTCTCAAGGAGGTTTGAGAACAATTATTTTACACATTTCTTCTTTCTCACTGGTAATCACCAGCCCTGATTGAGCAGTCTGGTGTTGGGCATGTGAACAAGATGGTCTGAACATTGAAGACGAATGAATGTGTTTAGAGCCATTTGCCTGTCACTTTAATTCCCCGTCCCAATATCACTCCAACCTCTGTGTCTGTGACCTCCTGCACTGTTACAACAGGGCCCAACATAAGCTCAAGGAACAGCACCTCATCTTCAGTCTGGGCACGTTGCAGCCTACAGGACCTGATAGTAAATTCTCCAACGTTAGGAAACCTGCTCTTTCTTCCTGTCTGTGTCAGGACCGGCCACTTATGCTGCCATTCCTCTTCCCCCTTGTTTCTTTCATTTGTATATTCTGACCTGCTCAGCAGCTCCCAGTGGGCCGGACTGTACAACGTCACCCAGATTTCACGACATTAGCAACATGATACCTAGAGAAAGGAGTTAACTGTCCATTCATTTCACCCTATCACAGACACTCCCTCTGTTTCACTAATTGCCCTCCTTACCTTCTCTGCCAAGTAGACTATCTTGCTTTCTCTCTTTCCCAGTTCTGACAAAGGTCTTTGATTTGAAACATTCATTGGTTTCTTTTTCCACAGATGCTGTTTGACTTCCAACATCTCTGGTTTTATTTAGAGCCTCATTGCTGGGGATACAGGCCCAGGTGAGAGCCCTGACATGTGTCTGCTTACCTTGCCAATGGATCTGCAGGATTTAGTGGAGGTATATATGGTGGTGACTGTCCAGTACTTTGAGGAGACTGTTGAAGGTAGTCCACTCAGAAGACTGGCTGCTGCATAGTAAACCATGAGATGTAGGATTTGGAGGCCATTAGCTTTGAATATTCAGATGGCCAAAGTCTGTGCTGTGTACTGAAGGTGTTGGTGAATTTCATAATCAACCATAGAGTCACACTGAAACAGGCCCTTCGGTCCACCATGTCCAGGGCAGCTGTTTTGCCCATTTATATTAATCCCATTTGCCTGCATCAAGTCCATATCTTTGCCTATTCAAGTGTCTGTCTAAATGTCCTTTAAATATCATGATTGTATCTGATTCCACCACCTCGTCTGGCAGCACGTTCCAGATATCAACCACTTTGTGCGTAAACAACTTACCCCTCAGATCCCCTTTAAATCTCCTCCCTCTCACTTTAAATCTAAGCCCTCTTGTTTATGACACCCCTGCCATAGGCGGAAAGGATTCTGACTATCTTATCCTGTCAACTCCCCTCATAATTTGTATATCTCTACAAGGTCACCTCTCAGCCTCCTTTGCTAAAGGGAAAACAAGCCCAACCTATCCAATCCCTCCCCATAACTAAAAGTCCTCCAATCCAGGCAACACCCTGGTGAATCTCCCCTGCACTCTCTCCGGTGTAATCACATCAGTGTCTGCCTTCATTGAGAGAAAGTCCTCCCCAGATATGGATCATTGTTGTTTGTCATATATATAAATGACTTGGATGAGCATGTTGGGGGACTGATTAGTAAGTTTGCTGATGATGTAAAATAGGTGCTGCCAAATTTACACATTTATAAAAGATTAATATGTTTCCATTTATAAGAAATTAACACAGCAAAGGATTTAAAGAGAAACATACCTTGTCGAAGGTTGGATCCATCAGCGTCAGTGATGTGTTTGCCATTCCTGATATCTGATTCAGTTACTCCTCATTGATGGATGCAGAGAATAGCTTCACAATAAAAGTACCAGCATTATCTCTATCATTTTTTTTCTAAATCGTTGCCACATCCTCCTTCTGACAAGCCTCTGCAGCTCCTCTCCACAATTCACCAAAAACAAAATACAAAGATCTTCGTGTAGAACATCCATGGCAAATGGAGTTTAATTCAGATATGTGTGAGGTGTTGCATTTTGGGAAGACAAATAAGGGTAGCACTTTCACAGTGAATGGTAGGGCCCTGGGGAGTCTTATAGAATGGAGGGAGCTAGGAGTACAAATACATGATTCCCTGAAAGTGGCTTCGCAAGTAGGCAGGGTGGTGAAGAAGGCTTTTGGCACGCTGGCATTAATCAGTCAGGGCTCTGAGTATAGAAGTTGGGATGTTATGTTGCAGTTGTACAAGATGTTGGTGAGGCCACATTTGAAGTATCGTGTTCAGTTTTGCTCACCCTATAGGAAGGATGTCATTAAGCTGGAAAGAGTGAAGAGGAGATTTATTATGATGTGGCCAGGAATTAAGAGACTGACTTATGGAGAAAGGTTGAGCAGGTTGGGACTTTATCATTGCAGCAGGGGAGAATGAGGGGTGATCTTACAGAGGTTATAAAATCATGAGGGGCATAGATAGGGTCAATGTGGACAGTCTTTTTCCCAGAGTTGGGAAATCAAGAACTAGAGGGCATCGGTTTAAGGTGAGAGGATGAGAGGTTTTAATAGGAACCTGAGGGGGAACTTTTTTTTACACACAGAGGGTAAAGTTCAGAGGTCAGTATATGGAATGAGGTGCCAGAGGAAGTAGCTGAGGCAGGCACATTAACATCTAAAAGGTACTTGGACTGGTAACATGGATAGGAAAGGATTAGAGGGATAGGAACCAAATGGGACTAGTTTAGATGGGAATCTTGGTTGGCATGGTCTAGTTGGGCTGATGGGCCTGTTTCTGTGCTATATGAATCTATGACTATGATGCAAAAATTGGGAGTAGCAGATAGTGAAGGCGGCTGTGAAAGGATACAGTAGAACATAGATTAGTTAGAAAGATGGACAGAGCCCAATTCTAGACAAGTGTGAGGTGATGCACTTTGGGAAATCAAATACTAACAAGACGTATACAGGGCCCTCAGAAGTGTTGATGTACAGAGGAATCTTGGGGTGCAAGTTCATACCTCTCTGAAAATGGCGACACAGGTGGATAGGATAGTGAAGAAGGCATTCAGCAAACTTGTCTTTATGGCCGAGGCACTGAGTGTAAGAGTTGGGGTGGTCATGTTGCAGTTGTACAAAACATTGGTCAGGCTGCACTTGGAGTACTGTATTCTGTACATTTCTGGTCACCACGCTACAGGATGGATGTGGCAGCGTTAGAAAGAGTGTAGAAGAGATTCACCAGGATGTTGCCTAGAATGGAGGACCTTACTTACAGAAACACAGAAACCTAGAAAAGTACAGCACAGGGACAGGCCATTTGGCCCATCATGTCTGCACTGACCATGATGCCAAATTAAATAATCCCATCATGCCTGCACATGGTCCATATCCTTTTATTACCTGCTTGTTCAAGTGTCTGTCTAAATACCCCTTAAAAGTTGCTTTCATTTCTGTTTCTACCTCCTCTCCTGGCAGCACATTCCAGGTATCCACCATTCTGTGTAAAAAAATGCCTCGCAAATCTCCTTTAAACTTTACCCCTCTTACCTTAAACCTATGCCCACTAATATTTGACATTCCCACCCTAGGAAAATAACTAACTATCTACCCTTTCTATGCCTCTCATAATTTATCTCATATACCGTACTTCTATCGGGTCATCCCTTCAGCCTCTGACGCTCCAGGGAAAACAATCCATGTCTGTCTAACCTCTTCTATGTCTAATACACCAATCCAGACAACATCCTGGTGACCTCTTCTGGGGTTAATGTCAGAGAGGAGAAATTTAAAGGAGATTTGAGGGGAAAAGTTTTCCACACAGAGGGTGGTTGATATCTGGAACGAGCTGCCAGAGGAGGTGGCGGAGGCAGATACAATTACAACATTTAAAAGGCATTTGGACAGGTTGGATAGGAAAGGATTAGAGGGATATGGGCCTAATGCAGACAAATGAGATTAGCAAAGGTAGGCTTCACAGTCAGCCTGGATGAGTTGGGCCGAAGGGCCCGTTTCTGTGCGACAAAAGAGATTGCAGATGTTGGAATCTGGAGCAACAAACAATCTGCTCGACGAACTCAGCAGGTCGAGCAGCATCTGTGGGGGAAAAGGAATTGTCGACTGCTACTAATCCTCACTATATTCTAATCACAATTTTCATTAATAATGACTGCTTCCTAACAATTACTAAGCGTTGACTGTGATTCTGCACTCATTGTGTCTATTTCTTCTTTTTCTTTCTATTTCTCCCAGGTGCTTACAAAGTGCTGTTTGGGGAGAGAGTTTTCAGGATTTAACCCAGTGATGATAAAAGGCTGGTGACATATTTCCAAGTTAGGATGGGTTCTGACTTGTTAGGGACTCTGCAGCTGGGGATTTCCCCTGCGCCAATGTCCTTAGTCTTTCAAGGTAGAGGTTGCAGGTAAGGGTTCAGTAAGGGATATGCCAGTCTGTGGGGTTACAGCCTGTAGTGGTGAACATTTCTGCTGCTGCTGATGGTCTACAGTGCCTCACGGATGCCCAGATCAAACGGCCAGACCTGTTCTCATTTTATCCCTTTGAGTACAATTGTGTAATCATGCAAATATTCACCTCTGGATGAAAAGTCACATCAAGTAATGTAAAAGAGAAAGCACAGTAACATGACATTACTCAGTCCCAAGTAAAATTACCTGCAAGGAAGAAAGCACCAGTTATACAGAACAGGCAACGAAATAACAGCCAGCCATCGGTAATACAAGTCCTCTGCTGGGTCAATCACAAACACAGAATGCTTCCTGTAAAGGTGAGAACGGTGCAGAGTTAGATTAAAGTGAAGCATGGTTAACTTAAGGGCAGAAAAGTTTCAATTAATGCACACTGTACAATCATAGCTATTTAAATATACTGGCCAAAGACATGAATCACAAATAAATAAACATATGTTTTCACTCAAAAGTAATGAATACACTGTCCATCTATAGTCATTCAATAACATGTTAACACATAGTCCATTTCTTCTCATCAGAGGTATATAAACACATGGGGCAAAAAAAACAAACTGCTGGAGAAACTCAGTGGATCAGGTAGCATCTGTGGAGGCAGAGGGATCATTAATGTTTCAGGTCGAGACCCTGCGAGATCACATGGGGCTTCTTTTCCATGAAGTAAAGGAAGTGAGGGATGACCTCATACAGTATATAGAATTGTAAGTGGCATAGATAGATAGATGGAATCTCTTTCCCATGGTAGGGGTGTCAAAAACAAGAGGGCATAGGGTTAAGGTGAGAGGAAGGAGTTTTAGAGGGGATTTGGGGTGAAAGTCTTTTTGATACTAAGAGTAGTTGATATCTGGAATGAACTGCCGGAGGAGGTGGTGGAATAAGATACACTCACTACATTTAAGAGACATTTAGACAGGTACTTGAATAGGCAAGGCATAGAAGGATACAGTCCTAATGTGGGCAAATGGGATTAGTGTAGATGGACAAAAAGATAGGCATGGATGTGGTGGGCTGAAGGGCCTGTTTCTGTGCTGAACAACTCGATGATTCTATGACTCTGTTTGTCCAGGTATTTTCATTCACAGACAAATAAACACATACTATTCACGTATTCTCATTCAGAAAAATAAAAGCACAAATTGTTTGTGTACCTCTATTCAGTGACCAATAAACACACTCTGATATGACTTCTCAGAAAACAGATATGCAAAATCACTGTCCATTTATTCTCATTCACAGAAAATAAATACACTCCATCCATGTACTCTCACACACTATGCAGACACACATACACACACTACCCATATATTCTCATTTACTGATATATCGACCACATATTTTCATTCACATACATATGATCTTTCTGTCCACGTGTCAATGTGGGGACATTGCAGGCATCTTAAAATAACATTCTTTCTCAACATTTCTTTGCTAACAGAGCCTACATTTATCACACATCCCTTGCTGCTCTTGAACTTCATATCAGCTGAGCCATTTTACATATTATAGAAGAGTCTCCTGATTGTCTTGTATCTGGAGTCACACACAGGTCCAACTGTGGAAAAGTTGAATGTTTCCTTTCCTAACTCATGGAGAGATACAGTAAGATAAAGGCCAATCAGCCCACCAATCCTGAACCCACCATCAACAGTAATCCTACATTAATCTCACTTTTTCCTCTCCCAACATTTCCAATTCCCCCCGATTCTAACCCTCACCTACACACAAAGGGAAATTTACAGCAGCTGTTTAACCTACCAGCCCGCGCATCTTTGGGATGTGGGAGAAAACCAGAGCACCCGGGGAAAACCCAAGCGATCACAGGAAGAACATGCAAACTCAATACAGACAGCACCCGATGTCAGGGTTGAACTTGGATCTCTGGTGCTGTGAGACAACAGCTCTACTAGCTGCACCACTGTGCCATCCCCTTCATAAAGGACCTTAATAAGTCAATTGGGCTTTACAACAACAATTTCATGGTCACTTTTACTGAGCTTACACTAGATTTATTTAATTCACTGGAATTAACTGCACTAGTTGCATTCAAGTTGTAGTTTCTGTTCAATTTTCCAGCTTTTATAACTTCTGACTGACTAACATTGCTATAATTTCTCATTGCAAATACTTCCCTTGAAATCCAATCTACCAAGGAAATTGAGATATAATTAAAATTATACCATTTTTATCTGGATTTAAAATGAAGGAATCTTTTTCCCTTAAATAAAAGCAGAAAATTCTGGGGATACTCAACATATCAGGCAGTCTTTGTTTCAGGCTGACAGCACCTCAAGTAACGGCTTTTCCAATTCATCAACCTGAAACATTTCCCGTTTCTCTCTCGCAGATGCTGCCTGACCTGCTGAGTATTTCCAATATTTCCTGTTTTCCTTTTGGAGTTACAGCATCTTTGACTTACTTTTTCTTTCCTGTCCGTCCCTTGTCCTGGGCTGGGCTGCTACACGTCCTGCTGGCCACGTCCCTCAAAACCGGACCTCGGAACCGCTCCAAGAAAGAGTCTGGTCGCTTGTCTTGTTCATGAAGACTTCTGTGAGCCCAGTCCCGCAGGACAACAACCAGGTGAACTATCCTAAGAGTAATATGGTGGGAACTGAGTGTCAGTGGGGGACTAACAGGAGAGTGGGCATGAGAATCAGAGCATACAGGCTGTGGGTTAAAGGAAGTTTAACACTGCAAGAGTGCTGGGTAGAGAGAGAATAACTGCAGGAGTACTTGCTGGAGAGAGAAGAACTCAAGAGAGTCATAGAGTCTTACAGCACAGAAACAGGCCCTTTGGCCCACTACATCCATGCTAACCGCTGTCCCTATCCACACTAATCCCATTTGCCCGCATTAGATCTGTATCCTATGTGGATGCCTTCAGGTGTCTGTCTAAATGCTTCTTGAACATTGTGATTGTATCTGCCACCTCTGGCAGCACGTTCCAGATATCAACCACTCTCTGTGTAAAAATATTTTCCTTCAGATCCCCTTTAAACCTCCTCCCTCTTAAGGCTATGCCCTCTCGTTTTAGACACCGGCCACCTTGGGAAAAATTTTCTTACATTATATTCTACCTAAGCCTTTGATAGTTTCATACCTCTATCAGGTCATCTCTCAGCCTCCTTCACTGCAAGGAAAACAAACTCAGCCTATCCATTCCCTCCTTACAATGAAAGTCCTTCAATCCAGGCAATATTCCCAATGAATCTCCTCTGCACTCTCTCCAGCACAATCTCATCTTTCCTATAGTGTGGTGACCAGAACTGCGCAATGGTCCAAGTGCAGCCTAACCAGTGTTTTGTAAATTTACAACATTACATCTCAAAACTTATATTCTATGCCCGATCTATGAAGGCAAGCATGTCATATGGCTTAATCACCACCCTATCATCCTGTGTTGCCACTTTCAGGAACTATGGACGAGGTCACTCTGTTCACCAACATTCCTTGGTGTCCCTACCACCTAGTGCATATGTCCTACAAGTGTACAAGTAAATGCAGCAAATGGGCGTGAGTAGCAGGTTGACGATGCAGGGATGTGGCGATGAGCGAATGAGAGTGGAAGATCGTGTTAGGGTGTGACAGTGGTTGTTAAGGTGGGAAAGGCTTTAAGAGATGGTGAGCTTGAGATCAGGGAGTTGTGGTGTTGATTGTGAGTGTGACTGCGAGTGTGGGTGTCATACAGGATGCACGGGTGATGTGCCATTTGTTGTACGGCTTACCTGGACAGTGCCCCTTGACCTCGGAATGATTTCTGTGACCCCATTCCTCTGTGGTCCTGTGCAGCCACCCTCTGCAGCTCTGAGCTGGTGTCATCGGAGGCGGACCTTCAGCAGGAGACAAAGAGATGTTACACAATTCCAATCCTGGCTCTAGCAGCAGAGAACAGTCCGTTCTCAGCAAGTGCTGCTTGCCCATACAGTACAGAGAGGGACAAGACAGCAGTGTGCTCACGAAGCACCCCTATCCCTCAGAATAAATGATAGAGGTATATTTCCACTAAGCCCTTGTTGCCCTTGTTTATCTATGTATTGCCAATGTCAACCACATGCCACCCCAGCAGTGGAGAACAAGACAAGTTGCAAGCACCACCTGAACTGGAGACGCAGCCCTCCTCCTAGACTGAACTGAGTCAGGACCTGGACTTTGCATGCAGATTCCACAGCTCCAGTGAAATTATCATCATGATAAAATAAGATGTAAGGTGTGCAGATAGTTTGGTTCAGCACTTTTATAGTTGGCTGCCAGGGAGTGGCCTGAACTGGTGGATGGGAACAGTGTTTGTTGCAGAGACTGAAGAACACAAGAACATCAGAAAATAGGTGCAGGAGAAGGCCACTCAGCCTCGCAAACCTGTCCTGTCATTCAATATGATCGTGACTGATCTATGCTGCTCTCAACTCCTCTTCTGTGCCAGTTCCCCATAACCCTCAATTCCTTGATCTTTCAAATATTTATCTATCTCCATCTTAAGTATATCTAATGATCTGGCTCTCACCATCCTTGGAGTCAGAGAATTCCAGGGACTCACTACCCTCTGAAAGAAGACATTTGTACCTACCTCAGTTTTAAATGACCGTTCCCTTATTTTGGAACCATGTCCCCTTGTTCATGACTCTCCCACTAGTTCCAATCATCCCAACAGCTACTATGTCAAGTTCCCTTAAGATCTTATATGCTTGAATAAGTTCACCCTTCATTCTTCTAAACCACAAGGAATACAGACCCAATCTGTCTGGCCTCTCTTGATAGGACAACCCTCTGATCCCAGAAATTAGCCTGATGCATCTCCAACAATGGATTCAATCTTTCCAATATTTAGTTGGAAATGATTTCTTCTCACCCTGTGCTGGATATTGACAGTTTTATAATTTAGACTCCGTGAGGAGCTCAAGAGAGGTTGTGGTGAGGTAGAGCTGGTGGGCAAATGGCACTGTATTGATACTGGGGGAGATGAAGCTCAACATGAAGGCCCACCATAAATCCTGGAGGGATTGTAAAGTGCAAGGAGCCATTTCTGGTGACTCTTTAGCTATGACGTGACTGATAAGAATGAAAGCAGAGGAGTCCTTTCCCACCCAAGTGGACAATGGCAAAAGGCATTGAAGGAAGTTGGTCAGGCAATCATGTCAGAGGTTTCAAGAGAAACTAGATTAGTAAAAGTGAAATGCTGGAGAAACTCAGCAGGTCAGGCAGCATCTGTGGAGGGAAACTGTTTATTGATTTTCTGAATAAATAAAAACTGTGGTTTTGCAAACAAGGAAATAATGGATGTTGCCTTTCCTTATTCTTTTCTCTGTTTTACAACTTATAGGAAAATTTATCATTTTGAGAGTGTACAAACCTGCTGATTCCACTCTGATAACTCTGCATTTCTTCAATGGTCCCTGTCTCCACCGACAGACAACGGGCTGGCAAGTTATTGCTAGTAATGAGATCCACTTGTCCTGCCATCCTTGAATGACACAAATGTGACTCTAAATCAAAATGGGATAGAAGATACATTATTACTTTTAAGGATGCTGAAACAACGTCGCAGGTCACCACAACATTGGTTAAGAATGAGATCTTCAATCCACAGAACCACATTGTCATGTTTGAAAACTAATTGATAAATATTTAGACAGTGAACATAATAGGCAGAATATTGAAAGACTGAGTACACTGGAGAGGGAAAGATGCAAGAATTTATAGAAAATTACTGCATCAGAGGAAGCCATTCAGCTGATTGTTTCCATGCCTGTCAAAAAATCGCTATTCACCTATCCCCACCTACCAGCCGTACAGCCATTGTTCTGCAGGTCGCAGTTCTTCAAATACACATCCAAGTAGCCTTAAATATAATGAGGGCTTCTGTCACTACCATCCTCTTCAGGTAGCGTGTTCGAGACCCCTAACCATTCTCTGGGTGAAAAAACATTTTATCACCCTTCTTATATTTCTCCCAGTTATTTTAAATCTATGTCCCCTGACTTTTGACTGCTCCACTAAAGGAAATTAGTCCTTCCTTTCCAACTTATACAGGTCCCTTCTGATTTTGTACCTGAATTAAGTCTCTGTTTCTTTGTTCAATAGAAAACAACCCCAGCTCATCCAGTCCTTCATCACAGCTGCAATTTTCCACTCCTGGTAACATCCTGGTAAATCTCCTCAGCACTGTCTCTGCTATAATCACATTTCCCTGTAATGTGATGACCTGAACTGTAGGCTGTATTTCAGCTGCAGTCCAACAAATTATATACAGTGCCAGCATAATTTCCCTGCTCTTCTGCTTGATGCATTGTCTAATAAAGGAAAGCATGTGTGTGCTTTTTAATTCCCTTGATACATCCCGCTAGCCTTGAGGACTATTAATGTACAGCCCATGATTCCTTTCCGAACACACCACTCAGTATCCTCCCAGTTATGCTCCATTCCCTTCCCTTGTTGCAGCACCCCAAATATATTACCTCACACTTCTCTGGATTAAATTTCATTGCCATTTTCTGCCCAATTAACGAGATCATTTATAAGATATCTTTATTAGTCACATGTACATCGAAACACACAGTGAAATACATCTTTTGCATAGAGTGTTCTGGGGGCAGCCCGCAAGTGTCGCCACACTTCTGGCGCCAACATAGCATGCCCACAACTTCCTAACCCGTACGTCTTTGGAATGTGGGAGGAAACCGGAGCCCCTGGAGGAAACCCACATGGACATGGGGAGTATGTACAAACTTCTTACAGACAGCGGCTGAAATTGAACCCAGGTTGCCGGCGCTGTAATGCATTACGCTAACTGCTACACTACCGTCTCTTTATGATTTGGAGCCTTCTTCCTCATTGTCAACTACACAGGCAATTATTGTATCACTTTTAAGCTTCTTTATCATACTCTATACATTTAGGTCTAAATCATACATATTACAAAACTCCAGGGACTGATTACTGAGTCCTTTGGAACCCCACTAGTAACAGACTTCAGTCACATAAACACACACTACGTAATACCCTTTGCATCATGCAATGGAGCCCATTTTAGATCTAATATCATCTTTCTCTATGTGTGGACTTGTTACTGCACTGTTACTGTACTGTTGCCTGAATTGGAAGACTTTAGCTGTAGGGAGAGATTGGATAGGCTGAGCTTGTTTCCCCTGGAGCAAAGGAGGCTGAGGGGGGATCTGACATAAAATTATGAGAGGCATAAATAGGGTAGAAAGTCAGAATCCTTTTCCCATGGTAGGGGTATCAAAATAAGGTGTTGATACTAACAAGGTTTTGATACCCCTACCATACCGAATATAGGTTTGTGAAAGGAAGTAGATTTAAAGGGGACCTGAGGGGTAAGTTTTTTCAAACAGAGAGTGGTTGATATCTGGAACGTGCTGCCAGAGGAGGTGCTGGAATCAGATACAATCACTATGTTTCTTAGGCATTAAGGCAGGCACTTGAACAGGCAAGGCATAGAAGGATACAGACCTAATGCGGGCAAATGGGATTATTGTAGATGGGCCAAGTCAGCATGAACATGGTGGACTGAAGGGCCAGTTTCTGCACTGTACAACTCGATAACTATGAGGTATAGAGGGAGGGAGAAGGGTGATTAGTTCATAAGTTACATAGCTTTTTATTTGAGTTTGAATTAAATTACAATAAACTTCTAGAGGCATTACATTAAATCAGTAGTATAAAAAGATACTAATGAGATTAGGTGATGGGTTTTGAACAGAAGCTCATCCTTTAGGTGACTTTAGAGCTGCCTCTCTTCCCTTGAGGTCTGGGAACACTTGTGATTGAAGTTAATTACTTCATGGATCTTCTGATCATTCTCATCAAATCATTCCGGGTTCTTTCTGGTCGAGAAGCGAAAATTCTCTTCTCAGGTGCTGCTAATGCTGAACCACAGGGCAGTCTGTACAGTGCGGACACACTGCAGCTTCTGCTGGCTGGAATTTGTCAGAGTTGTGTGTGAATTGCTATGTGAGAAGAGTGATCTTTGTGAGGTTCTTGGAAGCTTCCACAATGATTTTCTTGCAGCGGCACTTACGTTTCCCCTTGTTGGGTGTTCATAGTATCATAGTCATACAGCGTGGAAATGGGTCATTCACTGTCCACACTGACCATCAGGAACACATTTACACTCATCCCACATTAATCCCATTTTATTCTCCCCTCATTCCCATCAACTCCCCCCAGATTTTACGTCTCACCTACGAATTTTATAGCGGCCAATTAACTTACCAACCTGCACGTCTTTGGGATGTGGGAGGAAACCGGAGCAACCTGGGAAACTCAGCAGTCATAGAGTCATAGAGCAATGCAGCACAGATACAGGCCCTTCAGCCCAACGAGTCCATGCCGACCATGGTGCCTACCTATCTTGTCCCAATTTCCTGCATCTGGCCCATATCCCTCTAAGCCGCACCCCTGCATGTATCTATTCAAGTGCTCTTAAGTGATACTTTTGAACCTGCCTCAACCACTCAGCTCATTCCATATGCTCACCACCCTCTGTGTGAAAAAGTTGCCCCTCAGGTCCCTTTTAAATCTTTCCCCTCTCACTCTAAATCTATGCCCCTAGTTTTGAACTCCCCTCCCCTGGGGAAAAGACTGTTACCATCCAGCTTATCTATGCCGCTCATGATTTTATAAACCTCTATAAGATCACACCTCATTCTCCTGAGCTCCAAAGAATAAAGACCTAGCTGGCCCACTTCTCCCTGTAAGTCAGGCCCTCTAGTCCTGGCAACATCCTTGTAAATCTTTTCTGCACTCTTTCCAGTTTAACCACGTCTTTCCTATAACAGGGTGACCAAAACTGTACACTACTTACTGATCAAGCCTCGTGCATTTGCATCCAAATCACTTATGTAAATAACGAATAACAAGGGTCCCAACACCGACCCCTGCGACACACCACTAGTCACTGGCCCCCATTCCAAGAAACAACCTTCATCCACCTCTGCTTCCTACCTCCAAGCCAATTTTGACTCCACCTAACTAGCTCTCCCTGAATTCCATGGGACCTAACCTTCCAGACCAGCCTGCCATGTGGGACCTTGTCAAAGGGCTTGCTAAAGTCCAAATAGACAATGTCCACTGCCCTCCCCTCACCTACCTTTTTGGTTACCTCTTCAAAAAACTCTAAAAGATTAGTCAAGCACGACTTTCCATGCACAAAGCCATGCTGACTCCTCCTAATCAGATTTTGTCTATCCAAATGCTGGTAGATCCCGTCCATCAGATTTCCCTCCAGTAACTTCCCCACTACTGATTGGCCTGTAGTTTACTTGGTTGTCCTTGTTACCCTTCTTAAATAAAGGAACAACATTAGTCACCTTCCAGTCTTCAGGAACTTCACTGGTGGCTAACGATGAAGCAGATATCTCCACAAGGGCCTCTGCAATTTCTTCTCCAGCCTCCCACAAAGTCCGAGGATGCACTTGGTCGAGCCTTGGGGATTTATTCACCTTAATGTGCTGTAACACTGCAAAAATCTCTTACCTTGTAATATAAATGTTTTCAAAAACATCTCCACTTGTTTCCCTTATCTCTTGAACAACCATGAATTTCTCCTCAGTAAACACAGAGGAGAAATATTTGCAAAAAATCCCACCTATCTCCTGCAGCTCAAGACATAGGAAGCCCTGCTGATCTCTAAGGGGACCTGCTCTCTCCCTAGCCACCTCTTCACTCTTAATAGAGCTTGGGATTTTCCTTAACCTTACCTGCCAGATCCATCTCTTATCCTCTCTTTGCCCTCCTGATTCCCCTCAAGAGTATTCTTGCTCTTTTTATGGTCATCAAGGGATTCGCCCGTCCCCAACCTCCTAAACCCAACGTATGCTTCCCTCTTTTTCCTGACCAGAGCCTCAATATTTCTCATCAGCCAAGGTTCCCTAAACTTGCCAGGTTTACCCTTCACCCTATCAGGAACATGCTGTTCCTAGACTCTTGATATCACACTCTTAAAAGCCTCCCACTTGCTATTCATTCCTTTCCCTTCAAACAGGCTCAACCAGTCGACCTCTGCTAGATCCTGCCTAATTCCCTCCAAATTATCCCTGCTCCAGTTTAGGACCCTAACCTGTGCACTTGTCCTATCCTTTGCCATCACTGTCTCAAAACTAATAGAATTATGGTCACTAGAGCCAAAGTGCTCCCTGACTGCCACTTCAGTTACCTGCCCTGCCTCGTTCCCTAAGAGGAGGTCCAGTATTTCACCCTTCCTAGTAGGGCCCTCTATGTATTGACTCAGGAAACTTTCCTGGACACATTTCACAAATTCCACCCCATCCAGGCCCTTAACACTCTGTGTGGCCCAATCAATACCGGGGAAATTAAAATCTCTGACTAATACAACCCTATTATTCTTACAACTATGAGCAATTACTCTACATACCTGCTCCTCAAGTTCCTGCTGACTATTGGGGGGGGGGGGGGGTTGTCTATAATACATCCCCACTAGAGTGACCCTCTCCATTTTGTTTCTAAGTTCTACCCATATGGCCTCACTGGATGATCCCCCAAGAATGTCATCTCTAAGTACCGCTGTTATGTCCACCCTTATCAAAGAGGCTACACCCCCTCCTCACTTACCTGTACCTCTGTCACGCCTGCAGCATCTGTATCCTGGAACATTGAGCTGCCAGTCCTGCCTTTCTCTCAGCCATGTTTCTTTTATAGCTTTTACATCCCAGTCCTCCGAGCCGATCCGCACTCCGAGTTCATCTGCCTTACCTGTTAAACTTCATGCATTGAAATAAATGCTGTTTAACCAGGTATTCCTTTCCCTGCCTTTACTGTGCCCCTGGCTATCCTGATTACTAAACTTGCTCTCGCTGGCTACTGCTTTATCCCATGACTTGCTCCTGCTCAGAGTCCCATCCCTCTGCCAATCTAGTTTAAACCCTCTACTAGCAAATTTCCCTGCAAGGATATTGGTTCCTTTTTGGTTCAAGTGCAACCCGTCCCTCTTGTACAGGTTGCCTCTACATTCTCTCTTCTCTCCTCTTCCATCGGGTAGAAGATACAGGACGTACCACCAGACTTAAGGACAGCTTCTACCCACTGTGATAAGACTATTGAACGGTTCCCTTATACAATGAGATGGACTATGACTTCACGATCTACCTTGTTGTAACCTTGCACCTTATTGCACTGCACTTTCTCTGTAGCTGTGACACTTTACTCTGTACTGTTATTGTTTTTACCTGTACTACATCAATGCACTCTGTACTAACTCAATGTAACTGCACTGTGTAATGAATTAACCTGTACGATCAGTTTGTAAAACAAGTTTTTCACTGTACCTCGGTACAAGTGACAATAATAAACCAATACCAGTACCAATACCCCAGAGAGATCCCAGTGGTCCAAGAAGTTGAATCCCTGCCCCCTGCACCAGCTCCTCAGCCACAAATTCATCTGGCCTATCCTTTTATTTCTGAACTCGCTAGCAAGTGGCACCGGGAGTAATCCAGAGATCACTACCCTCGAGGTCCTGCATCTTGACTTCTTACCTAACTCCCTGTACCCATTCTGCAGAACCTCATCCCTTGTTCTACCTATGTCATTTGTAACAACATGTACAACGATCTCTGGCTGTTCTGCAGCCGCTCAGAGAAATCCCTGACTCTGGCAGCTGGGAGGCAAACACACCATCCTGGCACCTCTTCTGCGGACATAGAGTCTCCTGTCTGTCCCCGTGACTATCGAGTCTCCTATCACTATCGCCTCGTCTGACTGCACCCTTTCCCTCTGAGCCGGTCACAGTGCCAGAGACCTGACGACTGCTGCTGGCCCCTGATAGAACATCCCCCTCAACAGTCACAGGGAGAATGTGCAAACTCCACACGGACAGCATGAACCCAGTCGCTAGCGCTGTGAGCCGGCGACTCTACTAGTTGTGCCACTGTGCTGTATTGGGGTTAGTCAGGTTGGTGGCGATAACAGAGCAGATTAGGCAGTGGTCAGTTTCACATTCTCTACAGTAAATATACTAACTGGCTGTCGTAAATTAACTCTGTCCATATTAAAACACACTGACCTACAGTGAAAGAGTGCCTACAATATACACATTGACTGTCCATAATAAACACACTGGCTGCTCACATTAAAACAAGTGACCACTGCGATAAAAAATATTGAATCCGCACGGATTGAATCCATTTGATCTATTGTGCAGCGCAGAGAAATGAATTTATACAGTGAAGCAGATGGACTAACCAGCAGGTTTCCCTATTAGTAATATGTCCCAAAGTCCAATAATATCATCGTGTCTTCCTCCAAGGCGTTGGCTGAAAATAAACCTCACCTTCACGCTTACATTTGGAAAGGAAAGTTCCCGGACACTGGCAGTGGGGAAGGAGTCGTTTCGCATTTACTTTCGCCTTCTCCAGCACCTTCACAAACTGAAAGGAAATAACAATCTCAGCGGCACTGTAACCCCCAACTCTCCTGCTCAATCTTCTGCAGAAATGAACCAGATGCGCATCCTGGGCGACTGGAACCAAACTGGTGGACACACTGCGGTAACAAGATGCTGGTAGCCCCCCAGCCAGCGCCACCACCACCGGGGAAGCGTCTACACAGCACGCTGAGGTTACATTGCAGATCTTCCCAAACCACGTCGGGAAAGGTGGGGGATAAAACCCGGGGTTTGCAATGTGTGCAGGACAGGGCAGTGAGTGTGACAGACTTGTACCGTGCAGGGAGAGAGACACTGCTTCCAGAACCTCCCTGGCAGCATTACAATATTGTTATAAAATATATTATTATAGCCCTCCGAGTTTAGCGAAGTTTGATGTCTTGGTTTTGAGACACTCTTCTTCCTTGGTCGGTTGTTGAATTAACAGTCTGGGAAACCGAACGGATGTACGTTTAGGGATGGTGGACATCGCAGTGCTGGAGTCCGTGCTAAGAATGATCTCAGCTTGAGTTCATATTTGGACACGAGAAAAAGAAAGTAATTGGTTTTGATCATTCGATCTAAAGATTCACTGGTCCCTAATATAAATTTTGCAATCCGTGGTGGTTAATAAAAGAGGGTACAGAGAGAGGGGAGAAAAGAGGAAGAAAAGGAGAAAAGGTCAAAACGTTCTCCACACAATCACTCAGGAGTCTCATGTCCTGCAGAGATTGTAGCATAAATGTGAAAACTCCTTGTAACGCGTGCTGTAACTGCTTCCCTAATAAGATTTTGCTAACACATTATATCTTGTCTTTGATTCAATGGATAATTTTAAAATGGAATGGTATTATTAATACTGAATTAAGTGTAAACACGATCATATTCTCTTTTAATTAAGCAGCTGTTGGAAAGCTACAGCAGGAACATACAAATGCTAATAGTTAGGCTATTGAACACCGGGATCTGATGATTTTTGTGTTTAACATTACAATAAGATTTTTCACATCTGAGAGCAATATATGTTAATACCATCTAGCAGCCAGTCCCTTATTAGCATAACAATCAGCCTTGGCTCCTCCGTACACCTGCACCTCTCTGTTCCACTTCACTAATCTGCCACATCTCCTGCTCGTATTCTCACCAGTGCCTGGCTTCAAGAGCCGTTCAGAGGTTCATACCGTTTCAGATCTTGCGTTGCTCCCGAGTGTCTGTCTGCAGTTTCCTGACCCTTTCTGGCGGGCTCGGTCGGAAGGGAAGTACGTCTTTGATAAATTTAGTAGGTTCTTTAGAGAATAGATGAGGGAAGACCTGGCAGACTACTACAACTAGAATGGGCATGAGGTGCTCAATTTGCATGAATGACTCTTATGAAAGAAGAGGTCTGGATTTTGCTGATGTCCTTTGATGGTGCTGTAAATTACCCACGCAAGTATCAGCAGGTTCAGGAGTCTTGGGCTAGTGCACTGGTGCCAAAATTGGTAGCTTAGCTCCGCCGGTGATTTTTAAACATTTCTGTGTAACAAGGTCATTCTGAAATATTAAAGAAAAAAGACATCAGGCTGAGACCACCCCTGTTAAAACTGACACACTCCCCAGGGACCCCTTGCAAATACTGACACACTCCAGTGACCTCCTGTAAATACTGACATTTTCCCAGGTCTGACTAGGGATCGCACGGCTTTGTGCGTGGGAAATGGTACTGGAAAGAGTGCAAAGAAAATTTAGGAGAATGTTGCCAGGACTGGAGGGGCCCCAGTTATAGGGAGAGGTTGGGGAGGCTAGGACTTTATTAGCATAGGAGACTGAGGGGTGACCTTATAGAGGTGTATAAAATCACAAGGGGCAGAGATAGGGTGAATGCATAGTTTCCCCCCCAAGGAAACAGAACTAAAAATTAGAGGGCATAGGTTTAAGATGAGAGGTGAAACTTCTTCAGGCAGAGGGCGGTGCATATATGGGGCAAGCTGTCAGAAGAAGCAGGTACAATAACAGGATTTAAAAAAAAAATTGGTTAAGTACAAGGATGGGATATGGGCCAAATGCAGGTAGATGGGTCTATCTTAGGTGGGCAAGGATGAGTTCAGCTGAAGGGTGTTACAGTGCTGTAAAGATCTATGACACCCTGTAAATACTGACACCATAGAACCATACAGCACAATACAGGCCCTTCGGCCCATGTTGTGCCACCCTTCAAACCACACCTATGACTATCTAACCCCTTCCTCCCACATATCCCTCTAACTTAAAATCCTCCATATGCTTATCTAACAATCTCTTGAACAGTCTCCCTGACCAACACAGGGAGTGGAGACAGGGGCCTCACATCAGGACACAGCCTTTTACTCCATTCACACGCTGCTGACACTTCTCCTCACCACACAATCACACATTCACTGGGCCTACACAAGGTGCTTCTTCCTCCCTTGTTCCCTTTCCATTACTGCTCTCTGCACCACTCCCGTCGCTTCCTCCACACGGTTCCTCTGCTGCTCTGCTCATCTCATGTCTACTTCTGTTGCCTTTCCTCCTACCCTTTTCCCTGCTCTGTTGTTCTCCCCCTGTGCCTCTACCTTTCTATCGTTCTCCCCACCTCATCCCTTTCATACCTTCTCCTCCCTATTCACAACGATTGGTAAGACCTCAGGAAGTACTGAGGAAGAGAGGGACCTTGCTGTATGTATATGTCCACAGATCCCTGGACACAGCAGTAAACATAAATAAAGATGGTTAAGGTAGCTGATAAGATTATTTGGGGCATAAATATGAGAGCAGGGAGATTATGGTACAATTTTATAAAATATTAATCAGTCCATACCTGGAGTATTGTCTGCAGTTCTGGTCACCACACTATAGAAACAATGTAATTACTCTGGAGCGAGTGCAGAGATTCACCAAGAGGTTGCCTGGATTGGAGCATCTCACTAGGTTTATTTTCCTTGGAGAGGGCTGAGAGGGGACCTGACAGAGGGGTACACAATTTATGAAAGGCACAAGAAAATAGGAGTAGGCCCCTCAAGCCTGCCCTGCCATTCAATAAGATCACTTCTGTGCTAGTTCCTATAACCCTCAATTCCTCGATCTTTCACATATTTATCTATCTCCACCTTAAATATATCCGATGATCCGGCCTCCACCACCCTCGAGGGCAGAGAATTCCAGAGATTCACCACCCTCTGGGAGAAGAAATATCTACACAACTCAGTTTTAAATGAGCGGCCCCCTATCCTGTAACTATGTCCCCTTGTTTGTGACTCTCCCACTAGTGGGAGCATCTCAACTTCTACCCGATTAAGCCCCCTTAAGATCTTACATTTGATCCAAACTGCCTAGCCTCTCTTGATGTGTAGCCTCTCTTGATGTGTAGCCTCTCTTGATGTGACTTTGCTGCTTTGAAGAGACAAGATGGAAATGGAATTAGAATTTTATAAATTGCTGCCAGACTCTCTGCCTAAACAGAAGGCAGTTTTGGGCATCTTTACGTCCCACCCATACTAAGGTTGAAAATAATTCTACGTCATATCTTGCACACCCAATGATGTCCATTTACTTAGAACATAACAGCACAGCACAGGCCCTCTGGCCCACGATGTTGTGCCGACATTTTATGCTGCTCTGAGATCTATCTAACCCTTCCCTCCCACATAGCCCTATCATTCATGTAGTTATCTAAGAGTCTCTTAAATGTCCCTAATGTATCTGCCCCCACAACCTCTGCAGGCAGTGCATTCCGTGCACCCACTATTCCCTCTGTGTAAAAAATTTATACCTGACATCCCCCTTATATCTTCCTCCAATCACCTTAAAATTATGCCCCCTCGTGTTAGCCATTGTCACCCTGGGAAATTGACAGAAATTGACTTAAAACACTGTGACCTATGACTTTTACAAATAACTTTAGCTACTCCAATAAAGAGGAAGTGACAAATAATATTAACCATACACCCACTAACATGAACAGAAATTATGTGTGACTATATTCTGCAATAACTGAACTCCATAGAAACAGGATATTCATATCCACCTCGGAATTAGTGCCAAATGAGATTAGGGCAGTAGATCACAAGAAAAGGGCTGTTAATAAATAAGTAAACCCTCATTAACTCTCCACATTGAGTCATTAGAGGGCAGCTATGTGATGAACAACTTAAAGCACTGTTTACCTGGAAATACTGTGGAGTCTGCATATCTTTGCATAAACAGTGAGATAGAATAGTAAGAGCCAACAAGAGGAATTGATAATGGACAATGTTCCAGGAGTAATAATACCATTTCTGTGGTATTGCCAATGCCTTGATGAAGAAATATTAGCTGTATTATAGGGTGAATGCATGCAGGCTTTTTCCCCTAAGGTTGAGTTAGACTAGAACTAGAGGATGAAAGGTGAAATATTTAAGGGGAATCTGAGGGGAAACTTCTTCACTCAGAGGGTGCTGTGAGTGTGGAACGAGCTCCCCGTGGAAGTGGTAGATTGTAACATTTAGGAGAAGTTTGGATAGGTACATGGATAGGGGGTTTGGAGGGATAGGGTCTTGGAGAAGGTAGATGGGACTAGGCAGATCAGGCGGCCTGGACTAGATGGGAAGAAGGGCCTGTTTCTGTGCTGTAGTACTCTATGAGACTATGTATTCATAGAATAACTGGTGCCGCAAAAATAACCTCACGCTCAACATCAGCAAAACACAAAAGAGCTGATTGTTGACTTCAGGAAGGGGATGGAGGGCAAACAGTGCCGACACCCCTCCTCCACTGAAGGTCATAGTAATATAGTTGTACAGCACAGAAACAGCCCTTCGGCCCGACTCATGCATGCCGACCAAGATGCCTATCTACGCTAATCCTATTTTCCTGCAGTTGGCCCATATCCCTCTGTTCCTTTCCTCCCCATGTACCTGTCAAAATGCTTTTTAAACATTGTGATTGGACCTGCCTCCACCACTTCTGGCAGCTTGTTCTATGAACCAACTTGCCCCTCAGATCTCCTTTAAATCTTTCACTTCTCACCTCAAACCTATGTCCTTTAATTTTAGACTCCCTTACCATTGGAAAAAGATGGTGACAATCTACCCACTCTATGTCCTTCATAACTTTATAAATCTCTATAAGGTTATGCCTCAGCCCTCTCACTCCAGTGAAAACAACCCAGCCTATCCAATCTCTCCTTAAAATTAAAGCCCTCCATTCCAGGTTGCTTCCAGGTGTATCTCTTCTGCACTCTTTCCAGTGTAACCACATCCTTCCTCGTGTGTGACCAGAACTACAGCCAATACTCCAAGTGCAGCCTGACCAATATTATGTACAGCTGCAACGTGGCATCCCAATTCTTATATTCGATAACCCTGCGCAGGAAGGCAAGGAACCTTCACTACCATATCCACCTGTGTTGCTATTTTCATGGAGCTTATGAATTTGTCCCCCAAAGTCCCTTGCTTCACAGAACTCCTAGGATAGAATTCATTAGGCCCTGGGGACTCATCCACATGAATATGCATCAATATCTCCAACACTTCCTCTTTCCTGATACACACATCTTCTAGAATATCAGCATACATCTCCCCAACCATGCATCTCCCCATCCTTCTCCCTGGTGAATCCTGATACGAAGTATTCATTCAGGACACCACACATATCCTCTGGCTTCACACAAAGATTTCCCTTTTGATCCATGAGGGGTCCTACACTTTCCCTAGCTACCCTCTTGCTTGTACTATATTTATAAAATGGTTTCCTCCCACATTCCAAAGACGTATGGGTTAGGAAGTTGTGGGCGTGCTAGGTTGTCACCGGAAGTGTGGCACCATTTGCGGGCTGCCCCCAGAACACTACGCAGAAGATGCATTTCACTGTGTGTTTCGATGTACAAGTGACCAATAAAAATGTCTTACCGTAAAAGGTTTCAGAATTCTCTTTAATTCTGTTGGCCAGGTCCTTTTCATGTTCCATTTTTGCCCTCCTGTTATCTTTCCTATATCCTCTATAAACCTCAAAGGACTCACCTGATAACAATTTCCCATACCTGACATATGTTTCCTTCTTTTCCCTGATGAAACCCTCAAATTCCTTTGTTAACCAAGGTTCACCAATTTCACCTTTGCCCCTTACCCTTACAGGGACATGCTGACTCTGAACTCTCACTATTTTGCTTTATTGGATTTTGTTTTTCCCTCCAGCAGCTGCTCCCAATCTACTTTTGCCAGGTCCTGTCTTACACTATTGAAGTCGGCCTTCCCCAAATTTAAGACCTTAACTCTAGCTCCAATCTTATCCTTTTCCACAAATACCTTAAATTTGAGTGAATTGTCACTGTTTTCGAAGGGTTCCTCACAAACATTTCCACCACTTGCTATCCTCATTCTGATATAAGGTCGTACAGCTCCCACCCTAGCAGGACTCTTACATAATGTTTTAAAAACCCTTCCTGGATGCATCTAACAAATTCCACCCCACCCAGGCCCCTTTCACTAAGGTAATCCCATTCAATGTCGGGAAAGTTAGAATCACCCCAACTAAAACCCTACTGCTTTTACATCCTACTACTATTTGTCTAAATATTTGTTCTTCGAAATTCCACTGACCGTTTGGAGGACTATAGTACAATCCCAGCAATCATAAGGAAAATGCACCAGCGTCTTTACTTTCTTAGGTTAAGGAGGTTCAGCTTCTCATCAAACACTCTAATTTCTACAGATGTACTGTTGAAAGTATCCTGACTGGTTGCATCATGGCCTGGTACACCAGCTACCATCAGGCAGGAGGTACAGCATCCTGAAGTCCCACAGCACCACATTCAAGAACAGCTACTTTTCCTCAACCATTCGGTTTACAGTTTAGCAACACTATGATCACTCTGTACTAAAATGGACTTTTTTTTGTTTTGATTGGGTGTATTCTATGTTTATGTTTTTCTTGTGAATGCTGCTTATATGATGCTGCTGCAAGTTTTCATTGCACCTGTGCACAAATGTACTTGTGCACATGACAATAAACTCAATTTTGACTTTGTATTATTCCCTCTTCCTGCCACATTTTGATCATATTTCATTTGGTTTAGGATCTGCTTTTTTAAAAAAAATGTGTATGGGTGTTGGAGAGGACAATGACCGTTTAATAAAGCATCTGTGCAAGTTGAAATTATGTGCAAAACAGCAAACATTGAGACATTTAACAAACAAATGGTAGCTTTTCTTAACAGCAAAATTCATCACGTGGGTTGTACTGGAATATCAGATCACTTTAGCTGACTGATGAAACAGGTACGTTAAGGGAATCAGGGCATTACCATGCAGTTGTACAGCACAAAAACAGGCCCTTCAGCCCACCACATCCACACTGACCTTTTTGCCCATTTACACTAATCCCATTTGCCAACATTAGGACCATATCCTTCTATGCCTTGCCTATTCGTGCCTGTCTAAATGCCTCTTAAACATAGAGATTGTATCTGACTCCACCGCCTCCTCTGGCAGCACGTTCCAGATATCAACCACTCTCTGTGTAAAAACTCCTTCCTCTCATCTTAAACCTATGCCCTCGTTTTTTTGATACCATGACTATGGGGAAAGAGATTTTGTCTATCCACCTTATTTACGCCTTTCACAACTTTATAGGCCTCTATCAGGTCACCCCTCAGCCTCCTCCTCTCCAGGGAAAACAATCCTAGACTATACAGTCTATCTCCATAACTAAAGTCCTCCAATTTTGTTAACATCCTGGTGAATATCATCTGCACTCTGTCCAGTGCAATCACATCCTTCCTATAGTGTGGTGACCAGAATTGCATACAATACTCTAAGTGCAGCCTAACCAGTGTTTTGTAAAGTTGCAATATGATGTCCCAACTTTTATCTTCTGTGCCCCGACCTATGAAATCAAGCATGCTATATGCCTTCTTCACTACCTGTGCTACTGCTTTCAAGCAACTATGGCCTTGAACCCCACAGTCCCTCTGTTCATCAACTTTCCTTTGCACCCTACAATTTACTGAATATGTCCTACCTCTATTTGACATAAAATGCATCACCTTGCAGTAGTTGGGATTAAATTCCATCTTCAAATGCTCCACCCAACTTTCCATCTTATCTATATTTTGCTGTCAATCTACCTATCAACACCACCACTAATTTCCATGCCATCCACAACCCTACTAATCATACCCCCTACATTCACATATCATAAACAACAAAGGTTCAAGCACTCATCCCTACAGTACACTGCTGGTCACAGATTTCTAATCAGAAAAGCATCCTTCCATCAATACCCTCTGCCTCCTTTCACCAAGCCAATTTTGGATCCAAGTAGCCAGTTTGCCTTGTTTCTTTACCTTCCGGGGCAAATGCCTTACAGTCCATACAGTCAACATCTGCTCTCCTACCTTCATCAATCTTAGTTACCTCCTCAAAAAAAAACCTCAAATTAGTGAGAAAAAGACAATTAGTCCCACACTGTGTGGGAAATTAGGATCTGGAAACAAGGTTCTGTGGCACAATCAAGTGAAGCCAAGAATATAAAAATATCTTATGTGAGAGTTTTTAAAAAATGAGTTGATAGTGATCAATTGACATGGGGAAGCATTGTGCATTCATTATCTTTATATTATTACATAAGATCAAGTTATACAGAGTGAACTGAGCAAATCCAATTGCATATTCAATCCCCACAATCTTCATATAAATGACAATGTACAACATCACAAACAGTGATTGGATAGTCGCCAGTACATTTACAAATCTGTTCCGAAACAGGGCAGTTGTCTAGTCTTTGCCACATGGAGTTTGACCAATGAGTGCTCAGTGCAGCGTCCAACAATAAGTACTGCAAGGCACTCGCTGGTCGTAATTCAAAAACTAACTCAAACAAGTCAATTTACTCTCTATCGGGACAAGAATTGACTCTTACTCTCACCATGCTGTTTGCTCTTAATAAAAGTGCAACACTAAATTACAAGGGCAGTAAGCTCTGATCTACAAAACCGACTGCTCCTGTGGAAGTTTCGTAGTGCCCTTGGGCAGACTGAACCAGTGCAACTGTTGTCCAATGATTAGAAATAACCATTTCCAAGAGAATCCAATGGCACTAAGACAGATTTCAGTTCAGTAACTCACAGGTTAAAACATATTTAATGACTTGATGTCTCATTCTTACAACAGGCTTGCCCAAATGAAACTTCAATACTTAACTCTATTTGGATAATTGTCCAACAATGCAATACGTGCCTAATTGTGACCATGTTGTAATAACATTCATCGTAATATTTTTTAAAAAGTGCCAAATAGCTAAAATTCTAAACATGATGAAACAGAGATTGTCACAGTAGCCTGGAAAATCTGTTAAAGGGTAAAACAAAAAATTATTAGAAGGCATTCAATGAAAAATTGAATGAGCTTCAAACTCAATTTCAACAGCCAAAGGGCATGTGTAGTTGCATAAAATAATTCATAGACAACAGTTAATGAAAAACAAAAGACAAGTGTAAAGCTCTCTTGCCTTGAAGGGAGTGTAACGTAGATATGATATACGGGACAAATTACAAGATGCCAACTTGAGTTGCATTCTGTAGAACTTAGAAGACTGATAGGTAAAAGAGGAGCAAGAACTGATAAGGTGACATTAAATAGCTCTCTCCAGTGGCTTGGAAGCATTGAACTGCAGCGAATGTTAGTTCAGCCTGCAAAGTCCACATCCCTTGAAAGTATATAGATTAAAAAAACTGCAGGGAAAGTCTAAAGCTTACAAGTTAAGGAAAAAAAACAATTCTGCAAGTAAAGATAGTAGAAAATTGTCTTCCATATACAGCAATAATTTAACTTTGAACAGGATTGAAAGATTTTTGTTAAACCAGTAATAAGATTACATTTCAGCCACTGTCTCATTGACTGGCAAAAAAAAGGCTTGACAGGCTCACAGAAACTTGAAATTAAAACACAGCCAATCAAGCAACATCTGAAGAGAGAGAAACCAGTTCACATTTTAGGTCAGGGACCTTTCCTCAGAATTGTGGGAGAGAGGAGGGGTGTTAATTTTCAAAGCAAAGCTGGGGGGAGGAGTAAGGCATGAGACAAAAGACTAAATGGAGACTGGTTCAGACAAATCAGGTCATAGGGAGCATTGTACTGACTGGTAACAAGGAATTTTATAGAAATGGGGTGAGAAAGGGACATCAGCACAACAGGAAACGATGAGAGACACATTAGACAACTAATGTTCATTCCAGGAAGATTGCAAAGTGCTCGGATGGAAGATATTGTTCCTCAACTTTATGTTGGGCCTCACTACAGCAGTGGAGGAGGATGCAGACAGACAGGTCAGAATGGGAATGGGAATTAAAGTGGCACAGAACAGGAAGCTCAGGGTCACTGCTGCAGACTGAGTGCAGGTGCTCCACAAAGTGATCACTAAATCTCCTTTTTGTTTCTCTAATGTAGAGGAGACTACATTGTGAACACCAAATGCAGGACACTAGATTGGAAGAAGTGCAGAAGTGCAAGTGAATCATTGCTTCGCCTGGAAGGACGGTTTAAGTCCCTGGATGGTGAGAAGTAAATCGACAGGTGTTGCATCTCCTCCGGTTGCATTGGAAGGTGCCATGCAACGGGGAAGCAGTCAGTGGGGATGGAAGCGCTGACCATGAAGTCATGAAGTGAGTGGTCCCCATGAAATGCTAAACGAGGAGGGGAAGATGTGATTTGTGGTGGGATCATGTTGGAGCTGATGGAAATTGCAAAGGATAATACATTAAATGTGAACTTGATGAAAGCCTGATAAGGACGGTTGGAGACATTTACCAAAGAAATCTTTTGGCTTTCCAGCGAAAAGTATCAGCAATGGGTGACGATATAAAGCCTGGACATGATTCAGTTATAATCATATTTTAATACCAACATGGATTCTGGGACTGGGACTCCTTTCAACCTGTAAAGAGGGAGGAGAAATAATGATCGCAGCATTGGAAAACACTTACATCTCTGGACCGCTGCCCCTTTTCCAGGGCATGCCAGTGTCCCTTTTCATTTGAAGAATGACAGGTCCTCCAGAACTGAACCATCACAAAACGAGAGAAGGACGAGGTACAAAATCTAAATAAATCATCACATTGAACTACAGCTGCAAACTGGAATGGCAAGGTTTGAAAATCAGCCGAGGGAAACCCCTAGAAGTCACCTCAAAGAACATGCAAAAAGCAACTTAAATTTTGGTTTAAATTTGGTGAATAATCAAAAAAGAAATTTTAAAAAGGAATCTTAATTTGAAATTCTGAAAAGCACCAGTAGAAACAAAAGCTATATTATGCCATCATTTAACGAAAGGGAATGAGGAACTTCCCTCAATGCACAGTATTCCACATACCTTTTCTTTACAAATAGTTTGGTCTTGCCTTTTGTGAAGCCTTAAAATAGAACCAGGCACAAAGACAAGAAAATGTAAATACTTGGTTACTGACTGATTTAGCCACTTCTTCACATCAGGATGTGGCAAAGCCCCAGTAATCCTGCCTTTAGTCAGTCTAACTGTCCAGTTTGAACTTTGAGTCTTAGAAAGTACTGTTTATTGACCTGTTGTTTCACGGGTGGAAAGGGTCCTGTTTTCTAATTTAGGACTTGAGACACTGTACCAGATCCAAACTACAGTGACCCCAATCCCACAAAGATAAACCATATCCAAGTTTACACTGAGGATGAACTTTTATCCTTAACCTCCACAACTGTACAACTCTTCCCATAAACTGCATGTCTGTCTCTGCATGCACGTGCATGTCCAGTGGCATGTCATCTATGTACACATCTGTGTTTCCATGTGCATATGGCACAACCAGGTCTGTATGCATTGGGTGCAGGCCCGTGCCCACAGCTGCCTCTGGTGAGCTGTTTCCACTGGACGGCAAAGTCTTCTATTCTTCCAAGTTTTCAGAGAGAGAGAGTGACTCCTGTACACAGATCTTCTTTCCACACAATGTCATTGAACTTGAATGCAGCAACATTCATGCATAAACCTGAGGCAAGGGTGGAAGAAAAGGCAATGGCATGAAGGCTTCCTTCCTTCAACAAACAAATGCCAGGTAGCAACACAAGGATGAACTTTTGCAGGATACAACTTAGATAGGGAGTTTCCGGAGTTGCTCATATGTAATGAAGAACTGAAAGAAACAGTTAAGTTAAACAATGCAACTCAGTTTGTTAATACAAGAGGTAAACTTTCCTCTACTCTCACTCCTGGAGAAATATTTCATTCTAAAAGAAAACTGCAGATGCTAGAAATCTGAAACAAGAACCCAGGAAAATTCCTGAGATTTATCTCCCTGAGAGAAGAAATTTCTACGCACCTCAGATTTAAATGACCAGCCCCTTATCCTGTAATTCTCGTTTGTGACTCTCGTATTAGTGAGACCAACTCGACATCTACCCCTTGGTATCTTATATGTCTGAATGAGGTCACCCCTCATTTTCCTAAAACCCAAAAATTATAGATCCTACCTGTTTAGCCTCTTGCGAGGACAACTTTCTCGTAAGGACAACCCTCTCATCCCAGGAACCAGCCTAGTGAATCTCCTTTGGGCCTGCCTCCAATGCTTCTATATCCTTTTTAGGGTAAAGAGGAAAAATTGAAAATGCTGTAATGCTCAGCAGGTCAGGCAGTTTAAATGGTGAAAGTCAATGATTCAGGTTGATGACAATTTATAAACAAAGATTATTGAACTGAAACTGACTCCTTCTCTCTTTTCAGACACTGCCTGAGCTGCTGAGAATTTCCAGAATTTGTTTTTTTTTTCATAATCCATATCACTTTAACCCTCGCCTGGGTGTCATCAACACCAGGCCCAGGAAGATGCTTAAGGGCTTTTCTGAAAAATTTCTCTAGTAACTAAGGGCCAGTATGGAAAAGATCCTGTGGCAACCAGATCTGACCAATTTCAACTTGGTAAATCTGCTTATTCCAAGGAAAGAGAATAGATTGCACCAACATTACCCTTATCGGGAGAGGATGAACCACTTCACCCACACCACTTTTCCCACACCTACTTGGGAAGCAGATAATTGCGCAGTGGGATACTGACTTCATTGTGACCAAACTAGTGAATATTAATTCAACTATCCAGTACAAATGCAAGACCAAACATTTATCTGACACTCATGCATACTTGCTCTCCACAAGTCCCTTTCATCGGACAAAAGCAGAATGTAGAGAGGACACTGAATGAAAATGGAAGACACTTTGCAAAGTGCCACCAACTTTCTAACAGTACCTTCTCTAATGACTGAGGTAGAAGTCTGCACATTTAAAAAAACATCACCAGCACACAGAGAATGAGAAACAAAGGAAAAGGATACGATGATATTCCAAGGCCCAAGCCGTAACCAGTTTGGCCAGAATCCTTTGTACAAAGCGAAGAAACCTTCAGTCTTCCAGATCTAACAATGCGTTAAAAAAAACTTTAAACATTGCCCTTCAGCCCTTTTAATTAAAATCCTTGCTCTATAATCCCAACTAAATACTACAAAAATGTTCTCACTGAGATACCTTCACTGGTTTCCTCCCTCAACCTGCAGACCAAGTGAATGCTCATTCTTGGTAACTTTTCGCTCAGAGAGAGTCAGAGACACACAGCACAGAGATGGGCCCTTTGGCCCACCGAGTCCATGCCAACCATCAGCACCAATTTACACTAATCCAGTTTTATTTTCCCCGCATTCCCCTCCACTCCCTCCAGATTCTATCATTCACCTACACACTAAGGGCAATTTACAGTGGCCAATTAACCTCCCAACCCACATGGCTTTTGGATGTGGGAGGAAATCGATGCACCCAGAGGAAACCCACACGATTTCAGGGTGAACATGCAAACTCCACACAGACAGCACCCGATGTCAGGATTGAACTTGAGTCGCTGGAGCTGTGAGGCAGCAACTCCACTTAGCTGTGTCTCTGTGCCAATCAATTCAAATTTGTCCTGCGTTCATGGTTTTAATCTCTCTCTTCATAACAGATACTCCTGAATAGGCTCACAGCCATTGCCCTGCCACTTCACATAATCCTGGTCAATCATGGTGAGAGCTATCTTCAGAGAGGGATGCTTTTATGGGACATTGATGCTGCTGGTACTGCCATTGTATCAGAACACAATGTCACTATCCGGTTAAACAGGTCAGAATTTGGTTCGTTCCTGTAACTGGTACAAACCCAAACCAGCATCTGGAGACATTTAGGAGAAATTTAAATGACTGTTGGCTCCAAATGGGCAGCTTCAAATATCTACTCAAATGTTTTCTAAGAAATAAATGGATTATGGGCTTTTTCCTAAGGTAAATCACCCTAGTAATGAGGGGATCAGTAGGGGGCCTGTTGTATACAAATGACCTTTGGAGTGTTTATCTACACAAGCCCTTTGTTTGTACATATTAATGCAATAGTTTCTACCTTATAATAACAAGTGCATTGTGCAAAGCTTCTGTTGGTGACATATTTCCTCTTTAGACTTACCTGCAGGAGACCATCCAGGGTCCCCTTGTAAGCAACATGGCCCCCCAAGGCCACTTTCTGGTTCATCATGCGAGTCCGCACCACATCGACAGGATTGGAGGCCAAGGCACCAGCCAAACCACAGGTGAAACTCGAGCTGGAAGAGCAACAAATAGGAACATTGGAAAGATATGAACGACTTGGGCTCCTTAAGTCTCTTCTACCATTCAATGAAGTTGTGGCTGATTGGTGACTCCTTTTCCTGAAGAATAATCTGCATATTAAATTCACAAACTAGCAGCAAAAGTCCGAGTTGTATGGCTCAGAAACAGGCCCTTCGTCCCACTATGTCCATGCTACCCATTGTACCCACCTACATCAATCCCATTTACCCACTTTAGGTCTGTAGCCTTCCATGCCTTGGCAATTCAAGTACTCGTCTGGATGCTTCCTAAAAGTTGTGAGAATCTCTGCCTACATCGCCTCTTCAGGCAGCACGTTCCAGTTCCAACCACCCCAAGTGGAAATAATCACCCTCATGTCAGTTCTAAACCTCCTCAAACCTATGGCCTCTGGCCTTAGACAACCCCACCATGGGAAAAAGATTTTACTATCCATCCCCTTAATAATTTTGTAAACCTCTATCAGATCACCCCTCAGCCTCCTCCACTCCAGGGAAAACAAACCCAGCCTATCCTCATAATTGAAATACTCCAATGCAGGCAACATCCTAGTGAATCTCCCCTGCACTCTCTCCAGTGCAAATAGCGTCACCAACTATATCAACTTCTTCCCAGTACTTTGAAAACCTCAATCAAACAACATTTAAATTCTATGGATTACAACCTAGTTTCTACAATTTCTTCTATTGATTTAGGGTCAAAATAAGATCCTGGTACATCTACACTATTCACCTAAGGCCATCTTTTTAGGATCCTTGATATTTGCCCATATTGAAATTCATTTCCTGCAGTTCTGCCAATTCGCTCAATAGAGCCTGAAATTGCCTGTGAGTGGTGAGGTGTCTGTATTCACCAGTCTGTTATCAACTAGGCATATCCCAAGTTACATCCTTCCAGCCTGAAAAGAACCCATTTATCCCAACTTTTCCATGTGACAGCTGGTTTTCACTCCATGCTAACACACTTCCTTCAATACCTTGGGCTCTTAATTTATATGTCAGCCTCTTATGTGGGCACCTTGTCAAATGCCTTCTGGAAATCAAACTACACTACATCTATAGTGTGTGACAAATGATGACATTTTTCCTTTATTGACTCTCCCTATTACATCCTCCAAGAATTTGAGCAAATTTGTCAAACGTGATTTACTTTTCATAAAAAGTTCACTAAGACCTGCTCTGGCTAAAAATGGTATCACATGCTAGGGCCCTAACAAATATCTCTCACTGAAATGCTTTGAAAACCAGTTCAGCCGTCACAGACATTCAGAATCTGTTAACACTTAATTGCACCATCAAAAAAGATTAAAAACACCACAAACAATTCAAATTTAAATGTTACTTTAAACACCTCTCTCATCCTCATTTCTCTTCATTGAAGTGTAGTCACTGCTCCTTGTCCCCAGGTAAGTGCAGCGGACAGGATTTCCATTGTGTCTGTTGGGAAGCTGGCACACTACCACTGGACACGAGGAATTCAACATTGTAATGCAGTCAGAAATTGCATCGGTTGCCCGGGACTTCTGCAGTGACAATTAGTGCATATGGGATTTGCTACTTTCATGAGTTATGGGGTAAATGTTGGGAGTTCAGCCAGCAGACCCAGGTGGAATTGATGACATTTATTAGGAAAATTTGGACACTGTTTAATTCTGTCACCCACACTACTTAAAATAAATTCTACACCATCTTTGTGCCATCAGAAAATTGAGGAGGCCGATGGATGACCTGATAGAGATACACAAAATTATGAGGGGGTAGATAGTAAAAACCTTTATTTTCCATAAATAGGGTGTCAAAGACAAGGGGGCATAGGTTTAAGGCAAGAAGAAGGGGATTTAGAGGGGATCTGAAGGGGAATCTTTTCCACACGGATGATTGGAGTCTGAAATGTGCTGCCTGAAGGGATGGTGGAAACAGATACTCTCACGATATTTAAGAAGTATCTACACAAGTGCTTGAATCACCAAGGCATAAAAGGCTATAGATCTAATGAGGGTAAATGGGATTAGTGTGGGAAGGTACAATGGCAATAAGGACGTGCTGGGCCAAAGGCTTGTCTCTGTGCTGTACGACTCCATAATACATGGTTTTCTATACCATTACCCCAGTAATTTATGGCTACGATAAACAATTGTCGTCCCAACACAAACGCTTGTGAAACCTTTCTAGTCACATCCTGCCAACTAATGTAGCTACCTGCTACCCCTAGTCCCAGCTCAGCCAATCTCTTCACCTGGTCAAACACCGTTCCCAGGTATTATGTCGCTTCAACTTCTGAGGACCAGATTCACACTCCCTATTGTTGCAAAAGGCCTATGTTTGGGCAGTTTATCAGAATTCCCATTGTTCTGTCATTATGTAAAACTAACTCAGCACAGTGAGGTTGGAAAGGATCAGAATTCAGAGTACACTCTTTTCTTCTGAGGTTGCATTCACATGAATAGTATTCCTCACTACCCCAAGGTTGCTTATGGTGCAGAATAGAAAAAGCTTTGGGAGGACTAATAAGGTAAGGACATAGATAATGAATGGTAGGACCCTGGGAAGTACTGAGGAACAGGAGGACATTGGTGTACATGTCCAAGGATCCCTGAAAGCAGCAGCACAAGTAGATAAAAGCAGTGAAGACTTATGGAAAAATTGCCTTCATTAGCCAGATCATAGATTATAAGAGCAGGATGGCTACGGTACAACAACATAAAATGTTAGGGCAGTGTTGAAAAACCGTGTGCAGTTCTGATCGCCACATTATGGGAAGTACGTAAATGCACTGGAGAGGGTGCAGAGGAGATTGAACAGGCTCTAGGATTTAGGTAACAAGAGTATACTATGATAAATCCTTGGTGCACGCTATTATACAAGTAGATTATACTCTCAAAATAGGAAGTCATACAAATGATTTACTAGAGTGTTAATTAAGCATCAATGTTGGATCCAAAATTCATCCATGCGTTTTTTATGGTTTCCGTCAGGAATATTTGCATGGAATCAACAGTAGATCAATTGGGATATATTGACAGTATGGAAACAGGGGCAACGGAAGAACGTTTACCATAGGGACTACATGTAGGCACCAAAGTTGCCAACATTGATGACCTCCACTATTTAATTCCAGGCTTGTATCAGATTACTACCTCTACACATGAGCAACAGTGACTCATCTCCATTAGTTGTTTTTGGAAGCTATATAAGATGACAGACACCTAAGGTGACTTCAAATCTGTTCAAACCAGCAGAAAATGAAGTGGTAACTTTGAGTAAGTTCAGCCTCACTGGAACATTTTCCAGATAAATATCACACTCTTTTGGGGGTGGGGAATTTCATAAAAGTTTAGCAGCCTCAGTCTTTGGACTTGCAAGACATATGGGAGCTTTGTTACTTCCAGGGAAGTATTTGGTTCTCCTTGCAATTAGACTCGATTAGACTGAAGTTCCTGAACACCGAACCCAACAAAGAGACATATAAGAGATATATCCCACTTTTTAAGAAAGGAGGGAGGGAGAAAACGGGGAACTATAGTCCAGTTGGCCTAACATCTGTGGTGGGGAAGATGCTAGAGTCCATTATTAAGGATGAAATAGCGGTATATCTGGATAGCAATGATAGGATTGGGTCGAGTCAACATGGATTTACCAAGGGCAAATCATGCTTGACTAATCTACTGGAGTTTTTTTGACGACGTAACCAGGAAAATAGATGAGGGAGATTCAGTGGATGTTGTACACCTCGACTTTCAGAAGGCATTTGATAAAGTGCCGCACAGGAGATTGGTGGGTAAAATTAGGGCTCATGGAATTGGGGGGCGGGTATTAACATGGATAGAAGACTGGTTGGCGGATAGGAAACAAAGGGTAGGGGTGAATGGATGTTTCTCAGAATGGCAGGCCGTGACTAGTGGGGTGCCACAGGGCTCGGTGCTGGGACTGCAGCTGTTTACGATCTATGTTGATGATTTAGATGAAGGCATTGTGAATAACATTAGCAAGTTTGCTGATGATACAAAGTTGGGTGGCAGTGCGACATGTGTAGAGGAAGTTAGGAGAATTCAAGGTGATTTGGATAGGTTGGGTAAGTGGGCAGATACTTGGCAGATGAAGTTTAATGTGGATAAGTGTGAGGTTATCCACTTTGGGAGCAGGAACAGGAAGGTGGATTATTATCTGAATGGTGTGGAGTTAGGTAAGGGGGAAATACAAAGGGATCTAGGAGTCCTTGTTCATCAGTCACTGAAAGTGAATGAGCAAGTGCAGCAGGCAGTGATGAAGGCTAATGGAATGTTGGCCTGTATTACAAGGGGAATTGAGTACAAAAGCAGAGAGATTCTTTTGCATTTGTACAGGGCCCTGGTGAGACCACTCCTGGAGTACTGTGTACATTTTTGGTCTCCAGGGTTAAGGAAGGATATCCTGGCTATAGAGGGCGTGCAGCGTAGGTTTACGAGGTTAATTCCGGGGATGTCGGGACTGTCTTATGCTGAGAGGTTGGAGAGACTGGGATTGTACACGCTGGAATCGAGAAGATTGAGAGGGGATCTGATTGAAACATACAGGATTATTAAGGGATTGGACAAGATAGAGACAGGAAATATGTTCCAGATGTTGGGGAAGTCCAGGACCAGGGGGCATGATTTAAGAATAAGGGCTAAGCCATTTAGGACAGAGGGGAGGAAAAACTTCTTCTCCCAGAGGGTTGTGAATTTGTGGAATGCACTGCCTCAGAGGGCAGTGGAGGCCAATTCTCTGGGCACTTTCAAGAAGGAGCTAGATAGGTTTCTTATAGATAGGGGAATCAAGGGATATGGGGACAAGGCAGGAACAGGATATTGATTGTTGAGGATCAGCCATGATCTCAAAATGGCGGTGCAGACTCGAAGGGCCGAATGGTCTACTTCTGCTCCTATTGCCTATTGACAGGATTGGTTCCAAGTTCCTTGTTGGATTTGCTGACCTTTTCCAGGACCCAGCTGTACCAATGAGGATGATTATCTGCTCTTGTCTGTTTGGATAACGTGGAATGAAATTAAGCAGCCATCTCTGACATAGCACTTGTTAGAATGGAATAGTCAGTGGAATTTAGAGAATTCTTAAAGGAATACATTTCTAAAAGATGTTTTTACAGGTCATTTCAATTTGTGTTGTCTTGTGTGCAGCTCTGGTTGCCATGCTAGAGGAAGGATGTGATTGCGCTGGAGATGGTACAGAGGATATTCACCTTGATTGGAGGACTTCAGATATAAGGAGAGATTAGATAGGCTGGTCTTGTTTTCCCTGCAGCACAGGCCACTGAGAGTTGACACGACAGAGGTATATAATATTATGAGAGGCATAGATGGGGTAGATAGTCAAAATCTTTTTCCCATGGTAGGGGTATCAAAAAGAGGACATAGGTTTAAGGTGAGAGGAAGAGGGGATCTGAGGGGTATGTTTTTTTTAAACACAGAGGGTTGCTGATATCAGGAACATGCTGCCAGAGGAGGTGGTGGAGGCAGATATGATCACAGTGTTCAAGAGTCACTTAGACAGGCACTTGAATAGGAAAGGCTTAGAAGGATACAGACCTAATGCGGGCAAATAGGATTAGTGTAGATGGGCAAAATGGTTGGCCTGGACGTGGTAGACTGAAGGACCTGTTTCTGTGCTGTACAACTCTATGACTTTAAACAAAGCAACTGAAATGATGAGCATTATATAATCATTTAAACATTTAATTCTATGAAAAATACTATTAAGTGGATAACACTGTTGTCATTTACAAGTCAACTTGTCTTTGCTCTTGACCCTGACTCCACATCTCCTCTGCCCATTTTCCCTTATTCCTTTAAATAGCCTTGGAATGAATGGTCTAGATTAAAATATTCTACAGCAATGCAAATAATTGTTGAAGAAACTTACAGGAAGTGCGTGTAAACTGTGTCTCCCATGAAGCCAGACAAAATTATATATTTTTTCGTGACATCATAGATGGGTAACTCCACACCCACAACAATGGCTGCTCGCTGGGCAGTGAGGCTGACACCCTGGATATCACACAAAGAACAATGTCTGAAGAGCGTACAAAACACAGCTCACAACACAAACAAGGTGTTACACAAAAGCAGAAGAACTCAGCCAGTTAAGCTGCATCTGTGGAAAGAGTTGAAAACACGATGATGCTGGAGGAACTCAGCAGGCCAGGCAGCATCCATGGAGAAAAACAGGTGGTCAACGTTTCGTGTCAGGACCCTTCTTCAGGACTGAAGATAAGGAAAGGGGAAGCCCAATATATAGGAGGGAAAAGCAGAGCAGTGAAAGGTGAACAAGAGGGGAGGTGGAGTGGGCACAGGGTGGTGATAGACAGGTGCGGGGGAGGAGGGGAGAGCAGATCCACCGGGGGATGGGTAAAAGGTAACAAGAGAAAGGGGAAAAAAAGGGATAGGAGAAAGGGAAGAAGAGAAGCATGGTGGTGGTGGTGGTGGGGGGGGGGGAAAGAGAGGGGGCTTTGTGGGGAAGGGCAGTGGGGATTCCCTAAAGCGGGAGAATTCAATATTCATGCTGTTAGGCTGCAAGGTTCCAAGATGGAAAATGAGGTGCTGTTCCTCCAATTTGCGCTTGGAATTCTCCTGGCAGTGGAGGAGGCCGAGGACTGTCGTATCAGTGAGTGTGGAAGGGGGAGTTGAAGTGACCGGCAACGGGAAGATGCCAGTCACTGTTATGGACAGAGCACAGGTGTTATGTGAGACGGTCACCTAGTCTGCGTTTGGTCTCACCGATGTAGAGGAGGCCACACTTGGAGCTCCGAATGCAGTTGGAGGTGCAGGTTTATCTCTGTCTCACCTGGAAGGACTGTTTGGGTCCCTGGATGGAAATGATGGGGTGGTGTAGGGCCAGTGTTGCATCTGCTCTTGTCCCGTGGAGATCGTATCCTCCTACCTGGACACTATCCTGTCCCCCGGTCCATTCCCTTCCCACCTATGTCCATGACACATCACATGCTCTCCAACTCTTCCATAGCTTTAAGTTCTCCAGCATGCACATCTTCATCTTCACCATGGATGTCCAGTCCCTATATACCTCCATTCCCGTTCATGACGGCCTCACTGCCCCCCACTTCTTTCTTGACCAGAGACAGAAAAACCAGTCCCCTTCCACTAACACTCCCCTCCGCCTGACTGAACTTGTCCTCATGCTTAACAACTTTACTTTCAATTCCTCTCACTTTCTACAGACCAAGGGTGTAGCTATGGGCACGTGCATGGGCCCCAGCTATGCCTGCCTCTTCGCTGGCCACGTTGAACAGTCTCAGTTCCAAGCCCACTACGGCCCCATTTCTCAACTCTTTCTTCTGCTATATTGACAACTGCATTGGTGCCACCTCTTGTACCCGTGCGGAACTCGACAGTTTTCAAAAAATTTTGCCAGTAATTTTCACCCAGTTCTCCAATTCACTTAGATCTCTCTAACACATTTCTCTCCTTCCTCGATCTTTCTGTCTCCATCTCAGGAGATTCCTTATCCACTAACATCTTCTACAAACCCACTGACACCCACAGCTACCTCGATTACAGCTCTTCCCACCCGGTCTTTTGCAAGGATGCTATCACTTTTTCCCAATTTCTCCGCCTCCGCCCCCACGATATGACTTTCCACTCCAGGACATCTGAGATGTCCAACTTCTTTTCTAACCGGGGCTTCCCCCCGACTGTGGTCAAGAGACCCATATCCCTGCTATTTCCTGCACCTCCGCTCTCACCCCCACCCCTCCCAGACCCAACAGGGATAGGGTCCCCCTTGTAACACCTGCCCCTGCACCACGTCCATCACTCCCATCCAGGGACCCAAACACTCCTTCCAGGTGAGACAGAGATTCACCTGCACCTCCCTTAATATCATCCACTGCATTCAGAGCTCCAAGTGTGGCCTCCTCTACATTGGTGAGACCAAACACAGACTAGGTGACTGTTTCGCAGAACACCTGCCCTCTGTCCGTAACCACAACCTGCATCTTCCCGTTGCCAGTTACTTCAACTCCCTCTCCCACACTGTCACTGATATGACAGTTCTCAACCTCCTCCACTGCCAGGAGAATTCCAAGCACAAAGTGGAGGAACAACACCTCATTTTCCACCTTGGGACCTTGCAGCCTAACGGCATGAACATTGAATTCTCCCACGTAAGGTAATCCCCACACCTAATCCCCACACCTCTTCCCCACGAACCCTCCCCCCCACCATGCTTCTTCTCTTCTTCCCTTTCCTAGCCCTTTTTTCTTCCTTTCTCTTCTTACCCTTTACCCATTCCCCCAGTGGATCTGCTCTCCCCTCCACCTGCCTATCACTATCTCTTACCTGCATCTACCTATCACCACCATGTGCCCACCCCGCCTCCACACTTTTGTCCACCTATCACTGCTTTGCTTTTCCCTCCTATATATTGGGCTTCCCCTTTTCCTACCTTCAGTCCTGAAGAAGGGTCCTGACCCGAAACATTGACCACCTGCTTTACTCCATAGATGCTACCTGGCCTGCTGAGTTCCTCCAGTATCATAGTGTTTTTCATCTAGATTCCAGCATCTGCAGTCCTTTATTTGTCCAGTCTTTCTGTGGAAAGAGAAACCAGTTATCATTTCATGTCAAAAACCCTTCATCAGAACTGAGAAAGCAAGTTTAAGTGGCAGGGAAGGCAGGAGAGGATAATGGGTGGAACAAAGCAAACATTTGTTGTATGGTGAAATGACATCGTTAAGCTCCTTTGTCTATGTAACATGTTGTTAATATTGTGAAGTCTGGGTGATATTGTACAGGTTGTTTTGCTGAGACGTGCTAAGCACGCCAGAATATAAAATGGAAATAAAAAGGTGGGGACAGGAATGACAAGCATAAATGGCCAGTCCTGATACAAACAGAAAGAAAGAGCATGCTATCTGAAGTCGGAGAATTCAATTTCAAGCCCTACAGTCTTCAATTGCCCAGATGGAAGATGAAGTGCTGTTCCTTGAGCTCACGTTAGGCCCTGTTGTAACAGTGCAGGAGGTCACGAACAGAGAGGTCAGAGTGCAATTGGATGGTGCTCTGCCCCACATAGAACTAACTAGTTATAATAGCCCTCTTGGTCTTGCTGTCTAAACACTCCCAGGTACATAACAAATATACTTTAAAAAGTCTCCTGCTCAGGCTGCACCCTCTTGTGCCCTGTAACCCGACACAAACCCCTGCCTCCTCCATTTTGCTCTGCACTGCTGTTCCAGGAATATGGTGTGAAGACCCCTCTAGTGGCTCAGCGTGGAAAGGCTACCTTGGGGAGCTGATCCAATTGGTGCAGTTGGTCAGCAAGAGTCATGGAGCTGCACAGCACAGAAATAGGCTCTTCGGCCTGTCATACCCAAACCTCCCATTGTACCCATCTACACAAATCCCATTTATCCACATTAGGTCCGTAGCCTATGTCATGGCAATTCAAGTACTTGTTTAAATGCTTCTTAAATTTTGTGATTGTATTTGCATCACCAACTCTTCAAACAGCATGTTCCAGACTCCAAACACAATCTGGGTGAAAAAATTAACCTTGAGATCCCCTCTAAACCTCCCATCTCTCACCCGATACCTATGGCCCCTTGTCTTTAATACTCCCACCATGTGAAAAAGATTTTTGCTATCTACCTTATCAATGCCACTCATAATTTTCTATACCTCTCTTAGGTCACCCCTCAGCCTCCTCTCACCAGGGACAACAAACCCAGCCTATCCAATCTCATAACCGAAATGCTCCAATCTAGGCAACCTGCAGAATCTCCTCCACACCCTCTCCAGTGCAATCACATCCTTCTTGTAGTGTGGCGACCAAAACTGCACAGAATACTCCTGATGAGGCCTAACCAATATTTTGTAAAGCTGTAACATGACAACGCTAAATACATTGGTCACGTTCCGGCCACCAGTTACCAACTGTACACCCCTGTGGAACTCTAACACCAGAACATAAGTTCACTGGATTCCCTGGCTATTATCTGCCAGCCTGCTCTTTCGATTGGAGAATTTACAGCTGCAAGACAGATAAGCAAGCAAGCATCGAAGGAGTTGCAGAGGAGTTTCACTAGGATGTTGCCTGTATTGGGGCTTTATGATTACAAGGAGAGATTGGATAGGCTGGGTTTGTTTTACTTGGGGTAGAGGGGTGTCTTGATAGAGCTGGATAAAATTCTGAGGTAGATAGATAGGGTAGATAATAAAATTCTTTTTCCCCATAGTGGGGGTGCCTAAGACTGGAGGACATAGGTTTAAGATGAGAGGAAGAAGGTTTAGAGGGGATCTGAGGGGGAATTTTAATCACACAGAGGGTGGTTAGAGACGGGAATACACTGCCTGAAGAGGTGGTCGCGGCAGATATCATCACAATATTTAAGAAGTGTCTAGACAAGTGCTTGAATTGCCAAGGGATAGAAGGCTAGGGACCTAATGCAGGCAAAGGGCACTAGAGTAGATAAGTACAATGGGCAGCATGAACATGGTGGGCCGAAGAGCCTGTTTCAGTGCTGCCATGGGGAAAGGCTTTCATAGTACTTATGCCTTTCATAATTTTATACACTTGTATCAGGTCCCCTCAGCCTCCTCCACTCAAAAGAAAACAAACCCAGCCTGTCCAGTCTCTCCTAACTGAGACACTCTATTCCAGATAACATTTTGGTGAATCTCCTTTGCGTCGTCTCCAGTACAATCACCTCCTTCTTATAGTGCAACAACCAGAATGGTACACAATACTTCACCTGTGGCCTAACCATTACTTTATAAAATTGTACCATAACTTCATACTCTTATATTTTGTACCTGGGCTAATGAAGGCAGATATCCCATTTATCCTTTACAATATTCTTATCTACCTGTGTTGCCACCTCTAGGGATCCTTGGATTTTTACAGGGGTTCCTCAATACCACCCAAGGTGTTATCATTCATGTACATGTCCTGTCCTTATTAGTCCTCCAAAAGTGCATCAGGTCACACTTATCAGAATTAAATTCCATCCGCCATTACTCTGCCCATCTTAGCAACTGATCAATATCATCCTGTAGTCTACAAGTAGCCTCCTCACTATCAACAGCACTACTGATTTTTATGTCATCAGCAAACAAAGACTTACTTGCTGAAAATACAAAAGGTAGTCACAGGCTTTTGGACCAATCTCCATGTAGGACCTTACCAATTTTACTAACTTTATCAATATATTTTGTTGACAAATTCAAACAAATTGGTCAGACAGGATCTCCCCTTAATAAAACCAAGCTGACCATCTTTGATTAATCCTTGCCATTCCAAGTGCAGATTAACCTTGTAACCTTGTCCCTCAGTTTCCTGCAAACCTCCCCTCCCCCCCCCACCCCACCAATAACTTCAATTGAGGCCCAAGTTCTCGAATACTTTCCCTAAACCTCTCTGCCTCTCTTCTCTCATGTAAATATGACTATATATAAAATTTTGATCATCTCATGTAATACTTCACATTAACTGGTATAAGATATTCTGTAAAATGCTTTTGAGTTTTACCACATTAAAAAATATATATACAAATGCAAGCTTTGTCATTGTCGCACAAGCCCAGGGAAATATCCAGACTCCTGACTAATTCTCAGCAGCCAGTCACTAAACATCTCCAATCCCGTTACCAACCTCCTCTGATGGTCCTGCTTTCCTTCAGATACTATCAAACTCACATTTTTATAGATCCACTCCCCACACGCACCATTCCTTTACAAAGCAATTTCTCCATAACTCTAACATTCCTAAAATCTCATTCCATCGACTCCCTTCCTGATAGTCTTATAGATCCATGCCATACCAAAACTTTTAAACAAAATAAATTAAACAATTATTCAGCATTTCCATCACCAGTACACAGCCTATGCCCAAGTAGATCATAATTATAGGCGTAAGTTATTTAATATCTCAAACCTGTTCCATCACTTTGTAGTTCTCTGTGACCCAGTTCCATTCACTCACCTTTGCCCCCATAACCTTTGTTTAAAAATCTATCAATCTCTGACCTAAAATCAATAACTTACCTAGCATCACTTCCATCCCTGTGCACCAAGAATGACCATTTGAGGAAAGAAACAGGTTTCTTGGAAGTAGCATTGAGCAGCTACTGATGTGTAACTCATCCTAACACAAGATAAGTTTCAGGAAAGCAGAAAAGTGGATGAACATCTGCAAAGGCATTTCTGGTACTGTGACCACTGAATACTTACCCTCCATAAGCCCCTGGTACCTTCTTGCTGGTAGATATTAATGAAATTACCAATCATACTTCCCTGACAAAGGTCACTTTGTGCTTGCATCCGTATCTGAAAGAGAAATTAAACAAATAAAAATTCATACATGTTGCATCAACCAAGAAAAGCATTAGAATTAGGGGTTGTTTGCAATAGCTTAATTCATAAAGACCATTCATTCCCTAACAATGCTATCAGTAGTCTGCCTCATGTGAAACTTAAGATTTCTTAGATCCCAGAAAATGACAGCACAGGTGGATAAGATGGTGTAAAAGGCATATGGGACGCTTGACTTTATCAGCTGTGGCACAGAATACAAGGGCTGGGACATCATGTTACAGGTTTATAAAAAGTTGATTAGGCTGCACTTGGAATATTGTGTGCAGTCTGGTTACTGCACTATAGGAAGGATGTGATTACGCTGGAGTGTGTGCAAAGGAGCTTCACTAGACATATAGACTGGATTTGTTTCCTCTGGAGGAGGCTGATGGGTGACCTGATAGAGATTAATAAAGTAATAAGGGGGATGGGGTAGATAGCAAAAATGTTTACCTGATTTCCTCAAAGACAAGAGGGCATAGGTTTAAGGTAGGATGTAGGAGCTTTACAGGATCTGAAGGGGAATTTTTCACAGGTGGTTGGACTTTGAAATGCGCTGCCAGAAGAGGTGGTGGAGGCAGAGACTCTTACAACATTTAAGAGACATCTAGGTAAGTACCTGAATCATAGAAGGCTATGGATCTAAAATGGGTAAATGGGATTAGTGTAGGTTGGTAATTGCAGGTAGCATGGACAATGTGGGCTGAAGGACCTGTTTCTGTGCTGTACAATTCCATAACTATTATTCCATGACCCTATGTAAACCATGCAGATCAGAAATTTCCTAAACGAAGCCAACACGTAAATCTTGGTCACGGTGTGACACACACTGCAGTTCTCCTCACACAGCACAGCAATGAGTAGTGATTTCAATAAGTGAAAATTTATCCTGGTAACAGAACACTAGCAGAACTCTCAAGTCCTTCACATGAATATTTTTTGCATGCCCAAGAAAGGAGGACTTTGTTTTTATATTTTATCTGAATAGCAACACCACCAACAACCTCATTAAGGGCTACAGTGTAGTGTTAGCTTAGATTATGATATCAGGCCTGATGAAGGTGAAGTGCCAGGGAATAATTATGCTCTGGAATTATCTCTCAAGTACTTAATGAACTTGTGGGAAACAGAAGCCATTCCAAGTTAAGGCATAGGGTCACCCTCTGTGCAGGCAAACTACCAAGAAAAGGAAAAGTGTTGCCATTTACAAAGTGTCACCTGGTTTCAATCTCTCCCTCCCACTGTGATCTCTCTAGCTGCACTGTAGGAATCTTCCACAACCCTATCAAAACTAAACAGTAGTCGCTGTCCTTCATTACAAGGAAACTGATATCTGTCTTCAAGAAACTGTACAATGCAGTTCAGACCCTTCCCTAATCATTCCTTCAAGACAACAAAGAACTGAGGAGCTCTTTGAGTTCAATAATGGAGTATCTCCTTACCATTACCCCCAATACTTTCCACAAAGATGAACCTACCAACTCTCCATCACCTGTGACATTTGCAGGCTTGCAACTAGATGAACTGGAAAAACAATCCAGACAAAATCTTAATGATGTTGAAAGAATCATGGATAGATACCGAAGGATGGGTTGCACCTGGTGCCCAATGATTATGGAGAGGATGTTGCCTTATCCAAAGGAGGGCACTGATTAAGGTTCTTTGTAGAAGTTAAGTTTGGGAGTAGAGAGGCCCTGAGAGTCATAGAGAGATACAGCACGGAAACCCTACGACACATCCAGTCTGTGCTGACCCTCAACTACCCAGTAACACCAAAACTACATTAATCCCATTTTCTTTCCCCCACATTCTTAACAACTCCTGCCAGTTTCTACCACTCAACCACACACTGGAAGAAATTTACAATGGCCAGTTAACCTACCAACCCACACATCTTTGGGATGTGGGAGGAAACTGGAGCACCCGGAGGAAACCCACACTATCACAGCGAGAACATGCAAACTCCACACAGACAGCACTGGAAGTCAGGATTGAACCTGGGTCTCTGGCGCTGTGAAGCTGCAGCTCTACTAGCTGCCACACTGTGTCGCTATAGACCTAATTTCCTTAGCTGTTCATGGCAGGTACGGTAGCATAGTGGTTAGCATAATGCTTTACAGCGCCAGAGACCCGGGTTCAAATCCGGCCACTGTCTGTAAGGAGTTTATACGTTCTCCCAGTGTCTGCGTGGGTTTCCTCCAGGTGCTCTGGTTTCCTCCCACATTCCAAAGATGTACAGGTTAGGAAGTTGTGGGCATGCTATGTTGGTGCCGGAAGCGTGGTGACGCTTGCGGGCTGCCCCCCAAAATCACTACGCAAGAGCTGTATTTCACTGTGTGTTTTGATGTACATATGACCAATAAAGATCCTATCTTATCTTCTCTGGAATTAGCCTGTGAATCTCTTCTGGACTGTCTCCAATGACAGTGCATCCTTTCTTGAGCAGAATGTGCAAACTCCACACAGACAGAACCAGGCGTCAGGGTCAAACCTGAGGCAGTAGCTCTGTGTGGTAACCTGTGAGTTCTGTTTGCACAGAAGCACTGTCCAGCATTCTTAATCCCATAAACTTCTCAACTCACAGATCAAGGTTAGATTCACCCAGCCATGTGTTAATCAGAACATACATAATTAAAAGGTTACCACTGTACCTTTTAGGACATCTGTAGGGTTGGCTATCGAGGACGAAACTACTCCAGCAAGAATTCCACAGAAAACATTTACAAGCAGAGGTTCATCTGTAAATTGAGTGCACTTGCATGAGTGGAAAGGCAAGCCAAAAATACAGAAGTAACTTAGAATTTAAAAATAATGAATGGTATAACATCAATAGGCTCAAGAGAATAAACATTCTTAAATGTCACACCAACCACAACGCTGAATGCTTGCTTTTGGAGGAATGTAGGGCTGCACGATAGACTTGGCCATACCAAGTGTCCCCAGGCTACTGTATGGGATTGGAATCAAATGCAATACATACTTATGAAGGCAATGAGAACTTGGTGAACCAATTAGATTTTTACAGCAAACAAATGCTTGTTTTCATACTCTATGACTCTACCTAATTGTAAGATTAAGTGTTATCACTCTGTCGTAAAAAACAAACTGCTGGAGGAACTCAGCTGGTCAAACAGCATCTGTGGCAAAGGGATGGTCAACACTTTGGGTCGAGACCCCGCATCTTCCAATAGTTTGTTTCTTTGCTCCAGATTCCAGCGCCTGCAGCCTTGTGTCCCCATCATCACCCTGTCATTCTCGTTCCTAGTCACAGAATGATGTGGTTCTGAATAGTCTTCTTGACTCATTATCACGGGGTCAAATGTTACTGCATATTAATCTGGTTTCCAGTCAGGACATCAAGTCTCTGTATCATAAATCTGGCTCCTGGTTTTTAATTTATTTAATAGGATGATAGCATTGCTGGCATTCACTGTCCAATCTATAATTAACTATTCATAACCACCTTGAGTTAGTCAAACTCCTTGAAGTACCAGTTAAGGCATGCTCAGAATAATTGATGAGAGAGTTCCAGACTTTAGATGCCATGTTGATAAAGCAAAGGTAATATGCTCCCAAGTCAGTATGGTATTCATCAAGAAGGGCAATTTGTAGGCTGTCCTTGTGTGAGGTAGGATTCTAGCCAGTTAATTCTTTTCCATCAATTCCCATTGATTTTTTTTTAAGCCAGCTCTCCTTGATGTCATACTTGGACAAAGGCTTCCTTTTCTGAAGGTTAGTCAGTTTGCACCTTGCCTTGGAATTCAGCACTTGTTTGGTCTGCAAGAGGTCTCGAGCCAAGGGGAACAAGAACAGAAAATACCGGAGAAATAAAATACTGGAAATAGTCCGCAGGTCGGGCCATTCACAGACCTTTCATCACAAAGGCTGTCTGACTTGCTGAGTATTTCCAGCATTTGCCACTTTCATTTCAGATTTCCAGCACCTGCGGTATTTTTGCTTTTCTAGAGGTAAGTAGTTCTGGTGAAACCTAAAGTGATCATGAATGAGCACATTATTGCAACTATCATTGAGAATGCTGTTAATAACACCTTCCATTACACTGAGAATACACTGAGGAGGTAGCAATTAATCTGACTAGATTTGACTTTTCTTGTTGACATGACATAGCTGGGAAATTTTCCACAGTTGGTTGTAACTGATGTCGGTGTTGTAACTACTGAAGTAGTTTGGTTATACGTGAATCTAGCCAAGGAGGCTGACGGGTAACCTGATGGAGGTTTATAAAATTATTAAAGGCATAGATAGAGAGTAAGATTCTTTCACCCTGGTAGGGGTATGAAAAACAAGAGGTTTAAGATAAGAGGGAGGAAACTTAAAGGGGATTTTTATTGAGTGACATCTGGAATGCATTGCCAGAGGTGGTGGTGGAATCAGATACAATCACTATGTTTAAGAGACGTTTAGACAGGCACATGAATAGGCATGGCCTAGATGATATGAACTTACTGCAAGCAAAAGTATTAAGGTAGCGGGGCAAGAAGGTTGGCATGGACTCAGTGGGCTGAAGGGCCTGTTTCTGTGCTGTACAACCACTACAGTCAGGATGTTATCCAATCCCATGGCCTTTACTGCATACAATGTTCTCAACTATTCCTTGCTATTGAGTAGATCAAATCAAATTGGTTGGTGGAGATCTCAGGAAGATCCATCCAAATGTACCAGCCTTGACTTTGGCACTTGTGTTCTGGGTTAAGTCATAGTCGATACTGGTGATGTTCTTGGATCCATTTCATCTTCTCAAACTGTTTAACTACTCACCACCATTCAGGACTGCAGATGTTTGATCTGAGTGATTAATCTTTGGATCACTTAACTCAATCTGTTACTTACTAGATAAGCTCACAAGCAGTTCTGTGTTGTGGCTTTTCTAAGCTAGGCAACATTGTGCCACCTTTCTGCTCCTAGTCATGGTGCAATACCAGCTCCTAGTAAACGTTATTGCATTACTGGTCCAACTCAGTCATTGGACTATGTTTTTCCCTATCACTCAGCCAAGTGTTATTGTGCTATCATTCAAGGTCACTATCAAGCACTCTTTCCCACAAATATTAACTGAGAGGAAAACAAATCAACTTATCTCACAAAATTATAAATATTGTGCGTTGGAATTATCGTAGCGTTATCCTAAGTTGCTTCTGGCGCTCTCAGTCATGTGTAAAATTGACCGCTCAATTAGTACCCAAAATCAGCTTTAACAAGAAGGGTAACACATGCAATTTTTTTTTTGAAGATCAAGCAGTCAGATAGGGAGGGAATAGTCACAGTCCAGGAAATCAAATCAAAAGTTCTTGGAATTTCAGGTGACTTGGATATAGTGAGGAAGCAGTAGTGCTATGTTGCAGGTGGCATGGTGTACAAGGACAAGACAAATCATCATCAAACGTTAAGTAAAACTAACCTTCTGGGCAGCTTACAAACAAGCGTTTCAAACTTTGGTATGTTCCGATTTTGATGGTGCCATAGGACGCTTGCCGCAACAGTGCTGGGCTTATGCTGTATCAGGAGATAAAAACATTATAACAGACTAGCCTGCATTCAAAAATGAGTTATGCTATAGTCCCATATTGGTTCAGCACCAGCTCATCTCTGCACCCTCAGCGTCAGTGTTTTCTCTATCCAATCACCAAATGGTGCACCATGTCCATAAGTTAAGAAGGGAGACTTGTTTACAATCCAAATTTTCAGCCCATTCCTTCATTCCAGTCATGTACCTCTAAAAGCAAAACACTGGATGCTGGAGATCTGAAATTAAGACAGGAAATATTGGAAATAGTCCAAAGAGAGGTCAGACTCTGCTTCTCTCTCCACAGATGATGCCTAGTTTGATCAGCATTTCCAACATTTTCTGTTTTTAACACAGACAAACACAATTGTTCCACCAGATATAGGCTCTTGTTTATTTGCTATCAATATTAGCTTTCTTTACCCTATTTGCATAATCACTTTGTACATGGAACATTCTTTCATTAAAGAAATAGTAGAGATAGCAGCCTGTTTTCTAACAACAGGTGTTGCAAACACAACATTGTGATTCCGCAACAGGATACAGATAGATCAAACAATTGGGTGAAAACCTGTCAAATGGAGTTTAATGTGGGGAAGTGTGAAGTCACGCACTTCTGCAGGAGAAATCAAAAGGAATGAAATTAACTAAATGGACAGAGACTGCAAATGGGTGAAGTTCAGATGGTCTAGGTGTTCTAGTGCATGAATTGCAAGAACAGGCAGGTCCAACATGCAGTTAAGGAAAACATCATTTTTGCCTTTGTTGCAAAGGGGCTGGAGTTTAAGAAAAGGCAGGTTTGTACAGGGTGTTGGAGAGGCCGCACCTGGACTACTGCGCACAGTTTTGGACTCTTTATCCGAAAAAGGATAGAGTAGTATTTGGAGACAGTCCAAAGCAGATTCACCATGCTAATCTCTGGGATGAGGGGGTTGTCCTTTGAAGAGAGGCTGGACAGTTTAAGTCTTTTTCTTGGGGTTTAGAAGAATGAGGAATGACCTTATTTAGACATACAAAATCCTAAGGGAGCTTGATGGTGTAACTGTTGAGATATTTCCACTAGTGGGAGAGTCCTGAACAAGGGGGCACAGTTAAAAAGTAAGGGACTGGTCACTTAAAAGTGAGATGCACAGAGATTTCTTCTCTCGGAGGGTAGTGAACCTCTGGAAAGTCATGGGCAGATCCCTCCCCACCATTGGTAGTATCAACAGGAAGCGATGCCTAGAGAAAGCAACATCCATCATCAAATATCTCCATCAGCTGGGCCATGCCGTCTTCTTACAGCTACCATCAGGCAGGAGGTACAGAAGCCTGAGGTCCCACACCACCAGCTTTCAGAGAAGCTACTTCCCTTCAACCATTCAGTTCTTGAACCAACTAGCACAACTCTAATCACTACAGTTTAGCAACACTATGGCTACTTTGATCACTTTGCACTAAAATGGATTTTGTTTTTTTGTTCTAATTGTGTTCTTTCTTGTAAAAATTGTGTATAATTCATGTTTATGTTTTTCTTATGAATGCTGCTTATATGATGCTGTGTGCCTATGATACTGCTGCAAGCAAGTTTTTTTTATTGCATCTGTGCATACATGTGCACAATAAACTTGACTTTGACTCTGAATCCTCTGCCCCCCGAGGGTGGTGGAAGCCAGATCGTTTGATACACTTAAGGTGAAGATGGATAAATATTTGAAAGATCAAGAAATTAAGGGTTATGGGGAACTAGTAAAGAAGAGGACAGCACAGATCAGCCATGATCATATTGAATGACACGGCAGGCTTGAGGGGCCAAGTAGCCAACTATTGCTTCTATTTTCTTGTGTTCTTGTATGATGGTACCACATACAGGATATTGTCAAGGATGTATATTTTTATTTAACAGCATTCTCCAAGTTTACCAGTGTTCAATGCACTTTCAGAAATAATCATCACACGCAACCTACCCAACTTTAACCAAACAACATGTATTTATATACCACCAGTGGAGACCCTCCACACTTTGCAGGCACATCCTGTGACTTAAAGTGAATGGATTTAATAGGGATGGGGAGTAAACAGGAAAGAAAGACAGAAAATGGGGCAGGACTTGAAAAGGCAAAGGAAATCAAGGGAATCAATTGTAATTAGAAGTTGGGTGATCAATAGTTATGGGAATTGTTTTAAGGATCAGGAGGAGTAGGTCCCAAACAAAATAAACAGGGTTACAGGGAGATCAGATTGAAGCCAGAGAAAGACAGACCCGAAAAAAAAAGAGGAATGAGGTAGAGACGGCTGATCAGATAGTTTCAGTGCTCCTCGCGCTTATTGGCAACTGAGGACACAAGTAATATGGAAAAGGATTTCCAAATGTGGTTTGCAGTGGAGAAACCTTCCAGAGTGAACCAGTGAGCAGTTCTGGCTAATGAGACAAGATCCTGATATTACTTGATTTAGTAATAGATGAATGAACAAGTTGTGCATTGTACACTTTCAAGTCTGTGCAATTTAAACTCAAGAGTCAAAGATCAAGGTTCTGGCAGCCATTTTAAAGGATACAAGAGCACCAAAAGTGGGCAATAGGCTGATCAGTAGCTACCAAAATGTTGTGGAGGACAGTTAGGAATCTGAAAGTTTAGCTGTGATGTGAGAATCATTTTCTGCAGAGATAAGTGGCGCTGGGAACAGGAGAGGTTGAGGATGGAGAAGGATGTTTGTGTTTACAAACCCAAGATTAAAGAGCCGCGGTGAAATTCTGGAATGCACAACTGAGGCAATAGTTGAGGTAGATTCAAATGAAGCATTCATACAAGAGCTTTAATCTATACTTACCCAGAATAGAGAGCCCTCAATCCTTCCTCTTTAAATATTCGAAATAGGGCATGCAGCATTCCTCTGTATTTAATCTCCTTATAACGCAAATCAAGAGTTTGGCCCTGAACTTGCAGTCGGGTTTTAGTGAGGTCTATCGGAAAAGTGCCTAGCAGAGTGGAAAAAACAGCTTTTTACTCCTTAAATTTTAACAAGGAAACCCAAATAATGGCTAATAAGTTATAACAATCGACTATCATATTATAGGCTGAAGGATGCTGGGCCAGCAATTTTGCAGTGTCTCCTAGAGGAATCAAATGAAGTTGCAGAGAAGAGAATTAATAAAATCAATCCCAAGACGTTTTCAAAGCACAAGATACAGAGAGATTGGTTAGCTGTCATCCAAGTAATTGCTGTGATATATTAGCAGGTAGCACTGTAAAACAGGGTATAAACATGGTCAAAAAGGAGTCAATGCTCTGGGGAGGGCAGCTGGGGAACTCAGTAAATGGGAATTCCCAACATCAGAATTCCAGATTTAAAATAATAAATTCTAAAACATAGAATAGAACAGCATAGGGCAGGAACAAGTCCTTTGGCCCACCATATCCATGTTGACCATGTTGCCAATCTAAACTAATCCCATCTTCCTGCACATGGTCTGTATCCCTCCACTCCCTGCTTGTTCATGTTTGTCCAAATACCTGTTAAGCATTACTATCTTATCTGCTTCTACCACCACCACTGGCATCGCATTACAGGGGAGACGGCAGAAGATGTGATAGCAACAGATGACTAAAGATGAATGAACTACAACTATACATTGAGAGTAAGTGAAAATGTTTGGATCGTTAATCTTTACCAGTTTATGCTGCTGTCCCAGTGAGCAAAGTCAAAATGTATCAAGCTAATTGAGGAAAGACAGACAACTGCACAAAGAGAAATACAAAAGACCATTTCTTGGTCTATGAGCAGAGGAAGATAGGAAGAGGTGTGGGCTATTGAGCCCAATGAGCTGTTAATATCATTCAATGAGATCACGACTGATGTGTGACCTAATTTCACAAATTCACTTTTTCTACTATACAGTTTGAAACCTTTCAGTCATGGACTCAGAGCCGTGCAGCACAGAAACAGATGTCTTGGATGTGGAGGCTCACGGGGTGGTAGGTGAGGACAAGGGGAACTCTGTCCCTGTAATGTTGGGGGTGGGGGGAGGGGGGCGGAGGGGAGATGGGATGAGGGCAGACGTGTGGGAAATGGAGGAGATGTGGGTGAGGGCAGCATTGATGGTGGTGGAAGGGAAACCCCATTTACTGAAGAAGGACATCTCGGATGTCCTCCAGTGGAAAGCCTCATCATGGGAGCAGATGCGGCAGAGGAACTGGGAGAAGGGGGGTGGCATCCTTGCAAGTGACTGGGTGGAAAAAGCTGTAGTCAAGGTAGCTGTGGGTTTGTAAAAGATCTCTGTGGTTAATCTGTCTCTGGAGATGGAGACAGAGATATCCAGAAAGGGGAGAGAGGTGTCAGAGATGGACCAAATAGATTTGAGGGCAAGATGGAAGTTGGAGGCAAAGTTGATGAAACTGACGAGCTCAGCACAGGTGCAGGAAGCAGCCCCAATGCAGTTGTCAATGTAGCGGAGAAAGAGTTGAGGAGCGTTACCGGTGTAGGCTTGGAACATGGACTGTTCCACATAGCCGCAGAGTCAGGCATAGCTGGGACCTATGTGTGCGTGCCCATGGCTATACCTTTAGTTTGGAGAAAGTGAGAGGACCTGAAAGAGAAGTTGTTGAGGGTCAGTACCAGTTCAGTCAGACGGAGGAGGGTGGCGGTGGAGGGGAACTGGTTGGGTCTGTTGTCGACCAACTAACCTGGGTTTTCCACAGCCTTGTCATAACATCTATCCCTATCATAGCATAAAGGCCATTGCTCAATTAGCTTTCTTTTAAAATTATTTTTGTACCTGCCAACATCACAATGATGTGCACAGAATTCCAAGTCCTATTCGTCAGTCTGTGAACTGCGAGAACCTTGTGAAATCTGTACTCACTTGATTTAAAAGCGCAGTTTGATGAGTTACATCTTTTATATAAAAAAGGCACACCTTGGGTAAATTTATGGCTACTTGCTGCACAGGAAAATGGCCTGGCCATTTAAGATGGCAAACTGTGTTTGAATACTTCTAAGAGAACTTCAAACCCATAATCCGAAATGGTATCATTTATTGAGCACATCAGGTAGCATTTGCACCACTGATCAATTTTAAAAGGCAGTTTTTAATGACCTAATCATCACCACTAAATTGGGCAAGTGACAGATAACTATTTGCATCCTGTGAATGCAGTCAATCTGCAATAATTTGGAAACTGGAAAGAATTCTTGGTCAACAACAGCCAATCAATTCAATTAAACCAGACACAAAGAGTAGGTATGAGAAGCAAAGGTTTTTAAACGTTAAGCCACATATTAGGTTGGGTGACCAAAAGTCTGATCAGAGATAGTAGAGAAGGAGGAGTTATTTAGGGAGTGGGATTTCAGAGTTCAGAAGAGAGACAAGAGACTGTAGATGCTGGAATTTGGAGTAATAAACAATCTGCTGAAGGAACTCAGCAGGTTGAGCAGCATCTATGGGAGGAAAGGAATTGTCAACGTTTCAGGTTGAAAAATGGGAGGACCAGACAAGGATTGGAAGGAGAGAGAGGGGGGAGCGGGGGAAGGGGTAAGGCGGGGGGGCAGAAACAAAAACAAAACTGGAGGGGAGGATTATCTAAAATTGGAAAACTCAATGTATATGCTATGGTGTTGTAGACTACCCAGGTGGAATATGAGGTGTTGTTCCTCTAGTTTGCATTGGGCCTCAACCTGGCAGTAGAGAAGGCCGAGGATGGACAGGTCAGTGTGGGAATGGGAAGGGAAATTGATATGGCATGCAACTGGGAGCCCCGGATGGCGCTTGCAGACTGAGCTTAGGTGCCCCATGAAACAGACACCTAGTCTGCCCTTGATCTTGCCGATGTAGAGGAGGTCACATTGGGAAGCACCAAATGCGGTAGACAAGGTTGGAGGAGGTGCATGTTAATTTTTGCCTCACCTGGAAGAGCTGCTTAGGTCCCTGGATGGTGGTGAGGGAGGTGCCAAGACAAGTGTTACACCTCCAGAGCTAAGAAGCTTGTCAGTTGAGGCACCAGTCCATCGAACATTGGAGCAGTTAAATTCAGAACGGATCAAGAGGTGAGAATTGCAAGAATTAGAAAATCTTGCATGATAACAAAGCTAAGAAGGTTAAAACAATTGAAATACATAAAAACTGGGGGTGAGGATTTCAAAGATCAAGAGGAGAAACAGTGCAGACCAACATACAGGGATGATGGCAAAAGGAGTCTAGTGTAAGTTAAGGCTGACACAACAAAGCATTTTAGATTACCTGAAACATGCGGAGGGTAGAATGAAGGAGTTCAGCTAGGGTTAATAAAGGCATGGTTGAGAATTGGAACAGGCAAGCTGAGACAGGTGCAGAGTTGAATATGCAATGCTTGAGGTGGAAATTAGCTTACTGAGTGATGGCATAGATTCCTGCGACAAACCTCAGCCTATGGCCTTACTAGCAGCTACAAGAGCTGTTGCCACACAGGGTTCAATTCTGACCTCTGATGCTAACCGAATGGCGTTTGCACGTTGTCCCTGTGGCTGTGTGGGTTTCCTTCAATTACTCCAAATTCCTCCACATTCCTAAGATATGGGTTGGTAGGTTATTTGACAGCTGAAAATTGAGTAGTAGAATCTGGGGGGAGCCAATGGGAATGTGGGCACAATAAAAAAAATTGGATTAACACAGGATTAGTTGGGTGAGTAGGAATACACCCCAGAGGAAAAGTGCAAGGGGGCACAACAGCAAGGAGTCAAAGCAAGTCTCACTCTCTTGCTGCTCCTTGGCGACGACCTTAAAACTGACATCATTTAACTAACCCGTCATGCCTGTGGCCATCTCCATTTTCTCTAAATTGTCAGCCTGCTAATATGACATTCAGTACTGATGGATCAGAAATTTCTTCCAACCAGCAGTGAGGAAGACTGAAGCCTGTGGCTATGATTCCCATCCCCTTGTCACCGATTTGTATATGGAACGAGCTGCCAAAGGAAGTGGTTGAGGCAGATACAATAACAATACTTAAAGCATATTTGGACAGGTATATGGATAGAAAAGGTTTTGAGGGATATAGACCAAACGTGGACAAATTGGACCAGTTTGGATGGGAATCTTGGTTGGGCCGAAGGGCCTGTTTCCATGCTGTATTATTCTATGACTATGATTCCATCTGTCTCCTTGTCAGTGGTCTGTGTCTGAACCAAAGTTGTATGGACTCTTAAGTTGCAGAATCAGAAAAATACAGCACGGAACAAGGCCCTTCGGCCCACAGAGTCGATGCCAGCCAGCAAACACACATTTACTCTAATCCTATATTGATTAACTCAATATTTTTATTCTCCCCACTTTCCCACCAACTCCCCCCACCCCACCACCCCCACGATTCTTCCCCTCACCCACACAATGGGGACAACTTAACTTGTCCAAGTGACCAATTAACCCACCGACCCGCACCGTCGTGGGAGGAAACCGGAACACCCGGGGCAAACCCACGCAGTCACAGGGAGAACGTGCGAACGGCAGCGCCGGAGGTTGGGATTGGACCCGGGTGTCTGGAGCTGGAAGGCGGGGGGTAAGGGGCGGGGGGTGGTGGGATGGGTGGGTGAGAGGGTGGGAGGGGGGTAGGTGGGGGGGTTGGTGGGAGGGTTGGTGGGAGGGGGGTGGGGGGGTTGGTGGGGGGAGAGGTGGGAGGGAGGGGGGTGGGGGGAGAGGTGGGAGGGAGGGGGGTGGGGGGAGAGGTGGGAGGGAGGGGGGTGGGGGGAGAGGTGGGAGGGAGGGGGGTGGGGGGAGAGGTGGGAGGGAGGGAGGGGGGGAGAGGTGGGAGGGAGGGAGGGAGGTTGGGGGAGAGGTGGGAGGGAGGTTGGGGGGAGAGGTGGGAGGGAGGTTGGGGGGAGAGGTGGGAGGGAGGGAGGGAGGTTGGGGGGAGAGGTGGGGTGGAGGGGCGGGGACGGCGGGAGGACGGGGGCGGGGGACGGACCTGACCTTGTCAGGACGCGGGGGCAGAGGCGCCCCGGGGGTGTGACCGGGAGCGGCGGCGGCGAAAGGGGCCGGTGAAGTACTTGCCGAACTCGGCGGTGATGGACGCCAGGCCTCCGTACACAAAGGGCTTCCAGCTGAGGGGAGACATTTCCCGGCCGTCACCGACGCTGCCCCTGTGGAAAGAGAGAGGGGGGGAGCGCGCCCCACGTGCCCGCGCGTGGGGCGGGGGGGGGGCGCACGTGCCCGCGCGTGGGGGGGAGCGGGGGCGCGCACGAGGGCCAGACGGATCCTCCGACCCCGCCGGTCAATCCGCGCGCCGGCTGCTGACGCAATGGCCCGCTCGTCACTTCCGCGCAGGGCGGTGGCGGACCGTCCGTCCGTCGTCGTGCGTCCTTCAGGCCGGAAGCCGCTGGGGGGAGCACCAAGCCGCCGCCGACTGTCCCGCTCCTCTTGCAAACAGTGACAAGGCGGCCGCTCAGCCCTTCGGGCCCTGCTGCACTCTTCACTGGGAGCATAGCTGATGATTCACTTGTGCCTCCTGCTGCTGCTGTTCCCCCCCCCCCCCATAGGGTTATACAGCAGGTTCTTCGGACCAACTCGTCCATACTGACCAAGTTGCCTAACTAAACCAGTCGTATTTGCCTGCATTTCGCCACACATCCCTCTAAGCCTTTTCCTATCCAAGTACCTGTCCAAACGTCTTCTGAAAATTGTAATCGTATCCGCCTCAACCACTTCCCCTGGCAGCTCATTCAGTACACTCACCATCCTCTGTGCAGGAAAACTTCCCCCTCAGGTCCCCTTTAAATCTTACCCCTCTCATCTTAAACCTCTGATCTTTTTAGAATTTTTAGACTCCCCTGCCCCGGGAAAAGACTGTCTTATCTATGCCCCCTCATAATTTTATAAACCTCTATAAGGTCACCCCTCAGCCTCCTTTGCTCTGGGGAAAACAGTCCAAGCCTGCTTTGTCTCTCCTTATAACTCAAACTGTCCAGTCCCAGTAACATCCTTGTGAATCTTTTCTGCACCCTTTCCAGCTTAATGACATCATTCCTATAGCTGGGTGACCACAACTCCACGCCATACTCCACAAGTGCAGTCTCACCAATGCCTTGAACAGCTGTAAAATGATGTCCCAATTCTTGTACTAAGTGCGCTGACAATGAAGGCAAGTATGCCAAACACCTTCATCACCCTGTACCTGTGTTGCTACTTTCAGGGAACTATGTACTTGTACCCCCCTAGGTCTCTCTGTTCTACAACCTCCAGTTCAGGTGCAACCCATCCCTCTTATACAGTCACCTCTGCCCCAGAAGAGATCCCAATGGTCTAAGAACCTGAATTCCTCTCTCCTGCACCAGCTTCTCAGCCACACATTTATCTGTCCTATTCCTATTCTTACCCTCACTAGCTCATGGCATCAGGAGTAGTCCAAAGATTATGACCCTTGAGGTTCTGCTTTTTAACTTTCTACCTAACTCCCTATACTAAACAGCACCTCATCCCTTTTTTCTACCCTTGGTACCAATGTGCCCAATGACCCCTGGCTGCTCACCCTCCCTCCTGAGAATGTTCTGTAACCACTCAGAGACATCCTTGTCCCTCGTACCTGTGAGGCAACACACCATCCTGGAGTCTTGTTCATGGCCACAGAATCCAAGAACACAAGAAAAATTTGAGCTGTGAGGAGGACGCAAAGAGGGTCCAATGTGATAAGTTGGACAGCACTGTAGCACAGCTGGTAGAACTGCTGCCTTACAGTGCCACAGACCCAGGTTCGATCCTGACCTCAGGTAGTGTCTGTGTGGAGTTTGCAAGTTTTCTCCTTGTGACCCCCATGGATTTCCTCCAAGTGCTCCAGTTTCCTCCTAGATCTCAAAGACATACAGGTTAGTCAGTTAATTGATCACAGTAAAATTGCTGCTGGTGCACAGGTGAGTGGTTGAATTTAGGGTGGGGGTCGGGAAGTTGCTGGGAATGTGGAGCAAATAACCTACAGGGAAAATTAGTGAGGGAATTTGATTGCTCTGTAAATTGGCTGAGATTATTTTTATCTTGTAAGGAAGTGTGATGTTGGTTTTCAATGATATACCCAATCTCGTTTAACTGTGACCCCTGATTCCAGAGCCCCACTATTGGGTAAATCCTTCTTGCATCTCCTTTGTCTGGTCCTGTCAGAGATTTATAGGTTTTTATGAGTTTCCCTCTCATTCTTCTAAACAATGAATATACAAGCCGTCCCCATCCTCCCTCCCTCCCTCTCTCTCACTTTTTTAATTGTTCTTTCTTATCAGTCTTATGTGCTTTTGATAGCATTCATTACAGTACTGTGGAGGAATGGTTACCATATTGAGTGTTATTTGTGTATTTTCTGACTTACAGACAAAATCAACTAGCAGACATCTGTAAAGATGGGACCTGTTGATTACCCGGGGAGAGCCTGTATGCCTACTGAATCTAATTTCAGAGGCATAGGGGGATCCAGCAAGGAAACAGGCCCTTCAGCCAACCGAGTCCATGTCGATCATCAACCACCCATTTACACTAATCCTACATTAACCCTGTTTATTTTATTCTCCCCACATTCCCATCAACTCACAGATTGTCCCACTCACCTACACACTGGGGCAATTTACAGTGGCCTGTTAACCTACCAACCTGCACGCTTTTGGGATGTGGGGGAAAACCGGAGTACCCTGGGTGAAACCCATGCAGAGGGAATGTGCAAAGTCTGCACAGAGAGCGCTTTGGCCCAATTGGTAAATTGGTTTATTATTGTCACGTGTATTGAGGTACAGTGTAAAACTTCTTTTTGCATGCCATCCATACAGGTCATTTCATTACAACAGTGCATTAAGGTCATACCAGGGAAAACAATAACAGAATGCAGAATAAAGTGTTACAGTTACAGAGAAAGTGCAAAGTTGCCTTCCTTCTTGAAAATGCCTGATGTGCTGTTTGTAATGTGAAGCTGCAATGTTTGATTCAACTGCCATTTACTAGATTCAACTGATAAGGTAAAATAGTTTGTGACCATGTATTTATGTGAAGAGGAATTCTAAATCACTTGGAAACGTTCATACCATTGTCACAATTAACCCTCTTTGGTTAGGTCCAATCATATCACAGAAATTAAACTGTTAAGTAAATGTTTGCAAACCACTTTGTGAAGAACAATTCTAAGGAACTTGGAAATGTCTATTTAATTCTTGGACTTAACCATCTTCTGTTATATGCCACCATATGAAAGTAAAAAGCATCTAATTTGGTTTTCGGCATTGTTTGCAAAGTTGGGTTGTAATCATCACCAACTTGTCACTGAACTCCGAGACCTGGGACTCAATACCTCCCTCTATAACTGGAAGAAAAGCAAGGTAACATGCCTCAATGACTACCGACCAGTGGCTCTGACATCCACCATCATGAAGTGTTTTGAGAGGTTGGTCATGGCATGCATCAACTCCAGCCTCCCAGACAACCTGGACCCACTGCAATTTGCGTAATGCCGAAACAGGTCTACAGCAGACGCCATCTCCCTGGCCCTACACTCAGCTCTGGAGCATCTGGACAGTAAAGACACATACATTAGACTTTTGTTTATTGACTCCAGCTCTGCCTTCAGTACAATAATCCCAAGCAAGCTTGTCACCAAACTACGAGACCGAGGACTCAACACCTCCCTCTGTAACTGGATCCTTGACTTTCTAACAAACAGACTGCAATCAGTGAGGATAGGCAGCAATACCCCGATTATTCTCAACACTGGTGCCCCACAAGGCTGCATCCTCAGCCCTCTACTCTACTCCCTATATACTCACGACTGTGTGACCAGATTCTGCTCTAACTCCATCTACAAGTTTGCAGATGATGCCACCGTAGTAGGCCGTATCTCAAATAATGATGAGTCGGGGTACAGGAAGGAGATGGAGAGCTTAGTGACATGGTGTCATGACAACAACCTTTCCCTCAATGTCAACAAAACAAAAGAGCTGGTGATTGGCTTCAGGAAAGGGGGCGGTGTACACGCACCTGTCTACATCAATGGTGCTGAGGTCGAGAGGGTTGACAGCTTCAAGTTCCTGGGAGTGAACGTCACCAATAGCCTGTCCTGGTCACATCGCGTAGATGCCACGGCCAAGAAAGCTCACCAGCGCCTCTACTTCCTCAGGAGGCTAAAGAAATTCGGTATGTCCCCTTTGACACCAACTTTTATCGATGCACCAAAGAAAGCATCCTATCTGGATGCATCACAGCTTAGTATGGCAACTGCTCTGCCCAGGACCGCAAGAAACTGCAGAGAGTTGTGGACACAGCCCAGCGCATCACAGAAACCAGCCTCCCCTCCTTGGACTCTGTCTTTACCTCTCACTGCCTTGGTGAAGCAGCCAGCATAATCAAAGACCCCACCCACCCGGGTCATTCTCTCTTCTCTCCTCTCCCATCAGGTAGAAGATACAGGAGCCTGAGGGCACGTGCCACCAGGCTCAAGGACAGCTTCTATCCCACTGTGATAAGGCTATTGAACGGTTCTCTTATTTGAAGAGATGGACTCTTGACCTCACAATCTACCTTGTTGTAACCTTGCGCCTTATTGCCTACCTACACTGCACTTCCTCTGTAGCTGTGACACTTTACTCTTCTGTTATTGTTTTTACCTGTACTACCTCAATGCACTCTGTACTAATTCAATGTAACTGCACTGTGTAATGAATTGACCTGTACGATCAGTATGCAAGACAAGTTTTTCATTGTACCTTGGTACAAGTGTCAATAATAAACCAATACCAATACCAATAATGTTTCATTTAACTCATTTCAGCTGTTAAATAAATAGTTGCAAACATATTTACTTTATGTAAAAACAACTCCAAAGAACGTGGAAATTTTTATTTCATTCTAACACTTAACCTTGTTTAGTATCACAAAGTATGCCAACTAGTTCAAAAGCATCTAACAGTCTTAAGCAGTGTTTGCTATATTAGGTTACAAAGTTTGATTTAACTGCTTTCAATACTTAAATAAAAGGTTTATAAATGACTTTATATAAATCACAATTCTAAAGCACATGGGAACATTTATATCTTTCTCAGACTTAATCCCCACCATATCACAAAGTATTCTAACTTGTTCAAAAGCAATTACTTTAGCATTCAGCAGTGTTTGCAATTTGGGTTGCAAAGTTTTATTTATCTACTTTCAACTGTTAAGTAATTGGTTGCAAACATTTTTAATTTATGTAACAAACAACTCTAAAGGAATTGGAAATGTTTATTATATTTTCAGACTTAACAGTGTTTATTTAGATGCCACCATACCACAGAGTACTCTAACTTGTTCAAAGGCATCTGACTTAGTCTTATGAGGTGCTTGCAATCTTGATTTAGCTGCTTTTAACTTTTATTTAAAAGTTTGCAAATTACTTTATGTAAAGAACAATTCTAAAGCACCTGGAAGCATGCATTTCCTGCTCAGACTTACCCCTGTTTAGTTAGATGCAATGGTAGCACAAAGATTGCTAAATTGCTCAACTGTGCCTAACTTGGGGTTCAGCAGTGCTTGCTATGTTGGGTTGCAACATTTGATTTCATTAATTGTTCAAAAACATCCAGCTTGGTGTTCAACAGTGTTTGCAATGTTTGATTTAACTACTTTCAATTGTGATGTAAATGACAGCAATCTATTTTACTTTATGTAAAGGACAATACTAAAGCACTTGACAACTTTTATGTTATTCCAAAACTTAACTCTGTTTAGTTAGATGCTACTGTAACACAAAGTGTACTAACTCGTTCAAAGGCATCTAACTTGGAGTTTAGCAGTATTTGCATTGTTGGGTGGCAATGTTTGATTTAACTAACTTAAACTGTTAAGAGGTAGGAGGTGAGGGCAAATGAAAGAGGTGGATGGTGTGTGGATAAACGAGAGAAAGAGGGGCTGAGGGCAGTCGACCAAGAAAGGGAGAGGGTGGGACAAGGACGAGCGAGAAAGACGGCGTGAATGGGAGAGCCCAAGTGAAGGAAGGGCAAAGAGCGAGAAAAACAGCGAGAGGGAGAGAGGGGGTGAGATAGAGATGGTGAGAGAGACAGTATGAGAGGGAATGAGAGCAAGAGGGTGAGAAAGAGAAAGTGGCAGCAAGAGGGAGGGTGAGTGAGAAGGAGAGTGAGAGCATGACAGGGCAAGTGAAAAAGATGGAGAGGGATATATGCCGGGCTAACTGGGGAAGTGGGCTAAGGAATGGCAGATGGAATTTAACTCAGACAGGTATAAGGTATTGTATTTTTGTCAGTTAAACAAGGGCAGGACTTGCACAGAAAATGGCAGGGCCCTGGAATGTCGTAGAACAGAGAGACCTGGGGGGGGGGGGGGGGGGGGGGGGGGTACAAGAAAGTAGTTCCCTGAACGTGACAACATAGATAAACAGGGTAGTAAAGAAGTCGTTTGGCATGCTTGCCTTCATCACTCAGGGCATCGAGTACAAGAGTTGGGACGTTGTGTTAACAGTACAAGTTGTTGGTGAGACCACACTTGGAGTATTCTGTGCATTTCTGGTCGCCCAGCTATAGGAAGGGTGCCATTTAGCTGATAAGGATGCAGAAAAGATTCACAAGGATGTTACCAGGACTGGAGGGGTTGATCTATAAGGAGAACTGGATGGAGTCATAGAGTAATACAGCTTGGAAACTGGCCCTTCAGCCCAATTCATCCATGCTGACTAAGGTGCTCACCTAAGCTAGTCCCATTTGTCTGCATTTGGCCCATAACCCTCTAAACCTTTCCTATCCCTGTCTTATTCAAATATCTTTTAAATGTTGTTATTATACCACACTCAACTACTCCCTCCGGCAGTTTGTTCCATATATGCACCAACCTCTGCATAAAGAAGTTGCCCCTCAGGTCCCTTTTAAATCTTTCCCCTTTCACCTTAAACTTATGCCCTCCAGTTTTTGGTTCCTTTTCCCTGGGAAAATGATTGTGTGTATTCACCCCTACCTATGCTCCTTATGACTTTATACAACTCCATAAGGTCACCCTTACAGAGGTACATAAAATCATGAAGGGCAGAGATAAGGTGGATGGTCACATTCTTTTTCCCAAGGTAGGGGAGTCTAAAACTAGAAGGCATACATTGAAGGTGAGAGGGCAATTATTGGTATTGGTTTATTACTGTCACTTGTACAGAGCTACAGTGAAAAGCTTGTCTTACAAACCGATCATACAGGTCAATTCATTATACAGTGCAGTTAGTACAAAATGCATTAATGTAGCACAGGTAAAAACAGTAACAGTACAGAGTAAAGTATCACAGCTACAGAGAAAGTGCAGTGCAATAAGGTGCAAGGTCACAACAAGGTAGATTGTGAGGGCAAGAGTCCACCTCATCAAATAAGGGAACCATTCAATAGTCTTATAACAGTGCAGTAGAAGCTGTCCTTAAGTCTGGTAGTACATGCCCTCAGGCTCCTGTATCTTCTACCTGATGGAAGAGGAGAGAGAATGTCCTGGGTGGGTGGGGTCTTTGATTATGCTGGCTGCTTCACCAAGACAGTGAGAGGTAAAGACAGAGTCCAAGGAGGGGAGGCTGGTTTCCGTGATGTGCTGGGCTGTGTCCACAACTCTCTGCAGTTTCTTGCGGTCCTGGGCAGAGCAGTTGCCGTACCAAGGACAACCTTCTTTTAATTACACGGAGAGTGGTGGTTTCAGCTGCCAGAGGAAGCTGTAGAGGTGGGTACAATTACAACATATAAAAGACATTTAAACAGTTACATGAATCGAAAAGGCCTAGAGGGATATGGCCAAATGCAGGAAAATGGGACTAGCTCAGATAGACATCTTGGTTGGCATAGATGAGTTGGGCTGGAGGACCTGATACCATGTTATCCAAGAGAGAGAGATAGAGAGAGAGAAACAAGGGAAAGATAGGAAGGCAAATGAGAGAGAAAAGGTGAGAGCTAGAAACAGAGGGAGGGCAAGAGAGAGAGAGAGACAGACAGAGAGACACAGGGAGTGGGGGGGTGAGAGAGAAGGTGAGCGAGAGAGGGAGGGTGAGAAAGGGCACAAGGAGGGAGAGTGGGTGAGAGGGAGGGCAAGAGAGGGAAAGCTGAATGAGAGTGGGAGGGGTGAATGAGAAAGACGGGATTCGAGAGAAGGCAAACAAGCAAGAGTGCGAGAATGGATGAGAGTGCGTGCGAGGGGCCAAAAGAGAGCGAGAGAGACAGTGACAGTGTGAGAGGGAGGGCGAGTGTGAGAAGAGAGAGGGTGTTGCCAATTAAACCAATTGAATAACAAACCACACTAGGCATTGACTTTTCTGTCAACTATACTTTATTAACCATGGGCTGTTCAAAGAACTCAAAGATTCACTATGTAGTTTCAAACAAAACTCATTCATGCTTTAGCTACTTATCCCTTTTATTTAGCTTCACAACTTTCAAAACTCATTAATTCTAGATGAACCTGGCTGGGGATCAACTGGTGAGTTCCTCATTGAGACTTGGGGTCTTCTGCAATTGTTGGTCTTTGAAGTTGTTGCTGTCAGTCATCTCATGAGGCACCTTTTTGTACATTTCTTTGTAAACTTTGCAGACATTGCTCTGATTTTACAGCCAATTGTATGGCTGTAACTCGACTCCTTTTCCATACATGTACACGTTTCTTTGATATTTTCAAATTCTTGCTGCTTTCCATAGACCCCTTAGCCACCTGGTCTGTAATTATCGGAGTTTAGATGTACAACTTACCAGAATGTTGCTGGTACACAATATCTCAAAGTTGTCAGTGTTTCTCTGTATCAGAATTAGTGGGGAAAATGTTCAGTGTGGTAAAGCTGCCTCAAGTGGAAAATTACTGCAGCTACATTCTCACACTGACACTAACCAGACTTCCAAATGTCAGTGACACCCCACTTCACATCAAGTCTCCAGCTTCGGTCTCTTTTGTTGTTTTCAATTCTGCTACTTAACTTTCTTTTCCTCTCAACTGTCTATAGGGAGGGAGGGAGAAAAATAGGCGGGGTGGGGGTGGGGTGGAAGGGAGGGAGAGATATACAAGAGTAGCTGAAGCACTGGAAATCTTTAGCTGTGAGGAAGATTTGATAGGCTGGGGTCATTTGCTTTGGAGCTGAGGGACAGGTAGAATAAATAGAAGGACCTATTCCCCTCAGCAAAGGTAGCAAAAACAATGTGCATGGATTAAAAGAATTACAGGAGAGATGTGGACAATGTTTGTCACCCAGGAAGAGGAAGGCATCTAGAACTCACTGCCTTGAAAGGGTGTCAAGGGTGCCCTCACACATTTAAAAGATGCCTGGATGCGTAGTTGAAGTGCTGTTTAAGTTTGAAAACATGTTGTGACTTGGATGACTAATTGGAATTTGTCAAAATGTAAAATGTAGGATTGAGTTGCTAGTTCTTTCCTAGTACTTCTACTTTTACTTGGAAACAGTAATTCCTCCACAAAGGCACTGTGTCTGATCTGAATCACTTTTGGCGAGACCTCTCTCCTACTCCTTCCACAATGATTCATTATTAAGTCACTGGAGTTTGCAACAGAAAAATAATTAGACGTCATCTAAGTATCTGCAGTCACTTTTAACCCTTTTAATTTTCTGTATCTTGTTAAATAATTATATAAATACATCATTGACTGTATGCATAAAATACAGAATAAATTAATCATTAATTTAAAACAGCAAGACAATCTTGCCAATTAAGAACAGGGGTCTATCTACTTGACAAATGTCTAGAATGAGACTTAGTGCTGTAAACTTTGTAGTAAAACAATATATTGGTAAACTTGAAACATATTATGAGAGAGTCAAAAACTATTCTAACAACAGGAGCTATCAGTGCAAAATACTCAAATGTCCATGAAAGTGGGGCTTCAAGGCTAAAAGCTGCCTTGTTATAACTGGTGACATTTTCAATCTGTAACATGATGCATTCTGTGACCACAACAATCCAGACAAACATACAAGTCAGTCTAGCATGTCTCACTGTCCTTAAATGACGTGATTGCCTGGGGAATTGAGTAATGAGAAAAGCTTCCAAGATGATGCAACTTAAAACTGTAGAACTAATGTACACATTTGCTGACAAAAGATTGTGAATGAGACCACTGATGAAGTTAGCTGAAGCAAGTTTCACATCAATCACTTGGTGATAAATCTTGAAGAAGGCGGCAGGGACCAGCAGCACATCTGCAGCTGCCAGATGTGAAATAAAGACTGAGGTGCACTTCTTGGACACAGTCTCGGATAAGAGTAAGACTGAGACGTAAAGCGTTGCAGAAGCCCCCATAGACATTACTACAAGATTTGTAGAAGGCAGGATCATGTATTGAACATATTTTAGAACCAAGTATTTCTTCAGGACAGTTATGTAATCTGTATCCAGGGGATCCTTTTGTCGTACAGGGGTCCTGTGAGAGAAAGGAAATTAATCATTCTAAACCAAAAGTCTGAGAAGTAATTAATTACTTGATTTGCAGCCCAATGCAGAGATCTGAACATGAAATTGTTGTTGCTGAATTGGAGTGCAGTGTAAATTCAAGGTCCAAGTTGCAACCTTTTGAGATATTGAGCAATGACCTATCTGCCTTCTCTGTAGGTCATAAAAAAATCCAACCACTGTATGAAGTTAGTGATGATCAAAAATGCATTGTTTATTCACATTTTTTGAATCATTGTAGGCATTTTGATAGTTGGGATTTGATCAGGAATGACTTTTTTTACATTTCAAATGTAATTGTAAACAGGATGTTGGACATGGTTCAAAATGCAGTAATTGGGATATGCATGCTTTTTGGAACAGTACTAATGGGAATTGTTCCCTAGAGGATGGGCAACATGATAGAGGTATATAAAATTATAGGAGGCATTGATAGGGCAGATGGTCAGAATCTTTTTCTCAAAGAGGTATCAAAAACAAGACGGTATAGGACTGAGGAATCAAAGGGGATCCGAAGGGAACATATACTTTTTTTTAAAGAAAGCATGGGGAGTGGACATGCTGCCTGAGGAGGTGCTGAAATCAGATACAATCACTCTCCAGAGACATTTAGACAGACACTTGAGTAGGCAAGGCATAGAAGGATATGGTCCTAATGTGAGCAATTGAAATTGTTGCAAATGTGCAAAAGGTCACCCTGGGCCCATTTGTGGTGTCCAGCGCGATGATTGTATGACTATATCTTTGCTTAGCATTAGAAAAGTGAAAATTATACGATGATTTTGACTAATATAATTTAAATTCATTGCTTTTTACAGCCAGTCAATTGTACGACACTTGTGTAATTAGTTAATCATCAATTATTAACCATATACGAGTTTATTAATCAATGTAAGCGTCCTTTGCTCAATATGAGATGGGACATATAATATAGCATGCAGTGGAAATTCATCATTATGATCATTATCAGCTCAGTCATATACAAAAGCAAAAAAAGTCATGAGAAGGCAAATTCAGTAATATAATGGTTAACATGCCTGGTTTCCTTCAGTGTGGCTTATGATTATGTTTCACTGTTTCTGCTTTGGTTGAATGCCTACTTGCAAGAGCAGTGCATCAAAAGGCATGTGATTTTTTGCCTTCTATTACGCATAACTAAACTCTTTAAATCATAAATTTTGTCACCTATCATGTCCGAATTAACTACAGGTTGTGAATAGCTGTGCAAGCTGATACAGCAGTATTCACATCAACTTAAACTATTAAGGGGATGAGATGACATAGGTATATAATCTTACAAACTTTAAACACAATCTATCTAATATGTAGTTTCATATCTCCTTGTTTGAATGTGGAAGTCATCAGCTGAAATATCTTTAGAAATTCTAATCGACTTGGAGGAAACTGTTGGTCAGTTCTAAACTCCAATGTTTTTGTTGAATTTTACTCAATTTGAATCAATAGTAAACTAGGCAACACAAAGCACTGGAGAAACTCAGTGGGTCGGGCAGCATCTATGGAGGGAAATGGGCAGTTCATGTTTAGGGTCGAGACCCTTCATCTGGACTGAAAAGAAAGAGGAAATAGCTGGTATAAAAAGGTGGAGGGAAGGGGTGGAGCAAGGGCTGACAGGTGATAGGTGGATCCAATTGAGGGGGGTGATAGGCAGATGAGGGAGAGGGAGAAGGGGATAATGTCAGAAGCTGGAAGGTGAAAGGTGGAAGTGACAGGGCTGAAGATGGAATCTGAGAGCAGAGGATAGAATAAGGGGAGGGAGGTGGGGAGAGGAACTGGTGGCTGATGGGGGCCAGTTGGATCAGAAGGAGAGAGAAAAAAGAAAAATAGGGATGAAGGGACAGGGGGGAACGGTTTCTAGAATTTTGAGAATCTGATGTTCATGTCACTGGGTTGGAGACTGCTCAGGTCAAATACAAGGCACTGCTCCTTTAATTTGCATTTAGCCTTGACTTGGTAGTGGAGAAGGCCATGGACAGACATGTCTATGCAGGAATGGGAAGTGGAATTAAAATGGCTGGCCACCAGGAGATCCTGGCCAGCACGGCAGACAGAGAGAAGGTGCTTGACGTAGCAGTCGAGGAAACTGAGCATTGTTCCCACGTGATGGCATGTTAATTAGGATAACCTTTACATTCATCTCATTTCTAGATCAACAGCTGTAGCCGCACTGTTGCACACATGCATGTAGACATTCTCCCAAATCCATACACTTGTGCAGTCTGTTATACCTTTTTATTATTAGATATACACTTGGACATACTTTCTCATAAAAATTCATATACTGTCTCACACATACTTTCTCACTCCCACCTTCTTACAAATCAACTCCTGATTATTTACCTTGCATATTTAACCATAACAAAAGTTTAAGTGTTGCATTTCACTTTCTATACCATTGAGCCAACTTCCAGCCCTGACAGCAAATTCCAATATTTTAAAAGACTTCACTTTGAGAACTTCGCTGAGCTGATCCTGGATATAAGCCACTTTGTCAAATGACATTGAGCTTCATGCTTAAAATATAGTACAACATTATTTCAGTCAAAAGTATTTAAAAAGAAATTAAAAAGAACTAGGACAGTCTTAAAAAATATCAAAGTTAGCTCAATATAAAGAAATCAGCACTTACACCTGTTGTTGAGAACAAACTTCACTCTGGTTGTTCTGATGATCCATTGTTCATTACTGCATTGTCTCAACATCTGAGAGAGATTTTATGGCTTCATTTTTATATGTGATCTGGTCTGAGCCAGTACTGATGTCATCGTGATTTCCTCTTGCAAAACAAGGAATGCTTGCTCACTTCCCACTGAGAGACTAATTCTGGCCTCTATATTTTTGTTACACTAGCAACACAATTAGCAGTTCTTTTTACCATCCTTTGCTAAAGAATTAAAAGTAAAAGAATATCAACAAGCTAGTTATTGGCTCAGAGGAAAAATAAACCTGAATGAAAGTTTCTCTTGTGAAAAGAGAACTAACAAAATTTACTGGCTTAAAAAAACATTGTTCAACTCTGACTCAGCGTCTCCAACACCACAGTGAAGGATTTCTTGTTCATAAAAGGGCTCAAAGACTTAACTATATCAATGCTGTGAGGAGCAATTCAATCTTGAATAGATTTCTGTAAAATGGTAGAATAATGGTGAGGAACTTTCAGCATTAAAGTCAACAATTACCTCTACAGGACTGATAACATTAATAGAAACCAAATGCTAAATGTTAATTTATGTTGGAGCAATAATCCACAAGAATGCAAAGTGTGATTTGCTCATCAGTAAGGAATGTTCCAACATTTCTTAGTTCATACATTGAAATGAATCAAAGATTAGCAGTTACATAAACACGGCGACATAGTTTTTGATCAGTTTCTAGGAGCATCATTGTTCATTAGTGAACAATATCCAATTTAGATGGTCCTTAAAACTAATTAATTACATGAGTTAATACACATTACCAGGATACAAGTCCCTTGCTGGTTGCTAAGGCAAACCAAGGCAGTCACAGCATCACTTCTTTATCTATTAACCCCAGGTACAACAGCTAAAGTACAGTTCCTTGGGAATGTAACATGCAGAGTCAATAGAGGGAACCCGTAGCTGTACTGTATTTGGATTTTCAGAAGCATTTGACGAGGTGCCACATAAAAGACTGGTGCACAAGGCAAGAGCTCATGATATTAGGGGAAGTATCTTAGCATAAACTGAAGATTGGTCATCACATAACAGATACAGAGTCGGAATAAATGGGACTATTTCAGGCTGGAAGGATAGACCTATGGAGTGTCCCAAGGATAAGTTCTTGGTCCCCCAATTATTTATGATTTTCATCAATGACCTGGAGGAGGAAGCAGAATGTAAGATATCCAAGTTTGCTGGTACATGAAAATAGGTGAGAGAGTGTGTGTTATTTATGTTAATTTAAGTGTATGTTAACTTATATTTGTCATGTTAGTGATGTACTGTGCTGCTGCTACAAAAAGCTAATTTTCATAGGCATAAATATCCAGGACATAAATGCTATGACAATAAACTTGAATTTGAGAGCATGCTGTGATTAGAATATTAGGACTACAGCAGGGTATAGTTAGGTTAAATGAGTGAAAACTTGGCAATGAAAGACTTAAGTTATGAACTATGGTAAGAGAAATCTAAAGGTAACCTAGTATCTAAAGAGAAAGATTGCAGATGAGATAAGTACAGAGGGATCTCGATGTTCTTGTGCCAAACCACTAAAAGTGAACAGACAGGTCTAGCAAATGGTTAGGAAGGGAAATGACCTATTAGCCTTCATTGCAAGAAGAATGGAATTTAGAAATAGGGAAGTATTGTTACAATAGTACAATTGTAGTATTGTAACAATTGTAGGGAAGTATTGTTAAATAGTACAGGGTGTTGTGAAGTCACACCTGAAGTACTGTGCAATTTTGGTTCCCTTATTTAAGGATGCACTGACATTGGAGGCAATCCAACAGAAGTTACTAGACTAATGAAAATACAAAACAAACAGAGACAAGAGACTGCAGATGCTGGAATCTGGAGAAACAAACAATCTGCTGGTGGAACCCAGCAGGTTGAGCAGCATCTGTGGGAGGAAAGAAATTGTTGACTTTATGTTCCTGCTTATCTCCCACCCCTGCATGTACCTATCCAAATGCCTCGTAAATGACACTATTGTACCTGTCTCAACTACTTCCTCTTGGGAGCTCGTTCCATATACTCACCACCGTCTGCATGAAAAAGTTGCCCAAGTCCCTTTTAAATCTTTCTCCTCTCACCTTAAATCTATGCCTCCTAGCTGTGGACTCCCCTACCCTGGGGAAAAGACTGCTACCATCCACCTTATCTATGCCCCTCATGATTTTATAAACCTCTACAAGATCACCCCTCATTCTCCCAGGAATAAAGAGCTAGCCTGGCCAACCTCTCCCTGTAACTCAGGCCCTCTAGTCCTGGCAACATTCTCAAACCTTTACTGCCTTCTTTCCAGTTTAATCACATCTTTCCCATAAAGGGTGCCCAAAACTGGACAGTACTCCAAATGCAGCCTCACTAATGACTTATACAACTGCAACATAATGTCCCAACTCATAATCAGTGCCCTGACTGATGAAGGCCAACATGCCAAACACCTTTTTCACCACTCTGTCCACCTATGATGCTGCTTTCAACAAGCTATGTACTTGTATTCCTAGGTTCCTCTGTTTCAGTACACTCCCGAGTGCCCCACCATTCATAATATAAGTCCTACACCAGTTTGACTTTTAAAAATGTATCACCTCACACATCTGTATTGAAATCCATTTGCCCACTTCCCTAACTGATCAAGATCCCCCTGTAATCTACATAACCTTCTTTACTATCAACAACATCTCCTAATTTTTGTGTCATCCACAAACTTACTGATCAAGCCTCGTGCATTTACATCCAAATATTTATATAAATAATGAATAACAAGGGTCCCAACACTGACCCCTGCAGCACACCACAAGTCACCAGCCTCCATTCCAAGAAACAACCTTCAACCACCACCCTCTGTTTCCTACCTCTGAGCCAATTTTGAATCCATCTAACTAGCTCTCCCTGGATTCCATGGGACCTAACCTTCCAGACCAGCCTACCATGCAGGACCTTGAAGGCCTTGCTAAAGTCCAAATAGACAATGTCCACTACCCTGCCCTCATCTACCTTTTTGGTTACCTCTTCAAAAAACTCAAAGGTTCATCAAGCATGACTTTCCATGCACAAAGCCATGCTGAATCCACCTAATCAGACTGTCTATCCAAATGCTGGTAGATCCTGTCCCTCAGAATTCCCTCCAGTAACCTCCCCCAGGCTGACCTGCCTTGACTTGTCCTTGCTACCTTTCTTAAACAACTGAACAACACTAGGCACTTTCCAGTCTTTGGGAACTTCACTAGTGGCTAACGATGAAGCAAAAAATCTCTGCATGCCCCCTGCAATTTCTCCTCTAGCCTCCCACAAAGTCCTAGGATGCACTCAGTCAGGCCCTGGGGATTTATAGAACATAGAACACTACAGCACAGTACAGGCCCTTTGGTCCACAATGTTGTGCCGACATTTTATCCTGCTTGAAGATCTATCTAACCCTTCCCTCCCACATAGCTCCCCATTTCTCTATCTAAGAGTCTCTTAAATGTCCCCAGTGTATCTGTCCACACAACCTCTGTAGGCAGTGCATTCCACACACTCACCACTCAAAAAAATTAACCCTGACATCCCCCTTATACCTTCTTCATGTTACCCATTGTCGCCCTGGGAAAAAGGTCTGACTGTCCATTCAATCTATGCTTCTTATCTTGTACACCTCTATCAAGAGAACTCTCATCCTCCTTCCCTCCAAAGAGGAAAGCCCTAGCTCACTTAACCTATCCTCATAAGACATGCTCTCCAATCCAGTCAGCATCCTGGTAAATCTCCTCTGCACCCTCTCTAAAGCTTCCACATCCTTCCTATAATGAGGCAAACTGAACACAATACTCCAAATGTGGAGTAACCAGAGTTCTATAGAGCTGCAACATCACCTCGCAGCTCTTGAACCCAATACCCTGACTAATGAAGGCCAAAACTCCATACGCCTTCTTAACAACCCTATCGACCTGCATGGCAACCATGAGGGGGTCTATGGATGTGGACCCCAAGATCCCTCTGTTCCTCTACACTGCTAAGAGTCCTGACATTAACCTTGTATTCTGCCTTCAAATTCAATCTTCCAAAGTGTATCATTTCACACTTATCCAGGTTGAACTTCATCTGCCACTTCAGCCCAGCTCTGCATTCAATCAATATCCTGTTGTAATTTACAGCAACCTTCTACACTATCCACTACACCACCAACCTTTATATCATCAGCAAACTTACTAACCCACCCTACCACATCTTCATCCAAGTCATTCATAAAAATCACAAAGAGCAGGAGTCCCAGAACAGATCCCTGCCGAACACCACTGGTCACCGACCTCCAGGCAGAATACACTCCATCTACCACCACTCTGTCTTATGGGCAAGCCAATTCTGAATCCACACAGCCAAGTTTCCCTGGATCCCATGCCTCCTGACTTTCTGAATAAGCCTTCCATGAGGAACCTTATCAAATGCCTTACTAAAATCCATGTACACTACATCCGCTGCTCTACCTTCAATGTGCTTTGCCACATCCTCAAAGAATTCAATCAGGCTCGTGAGGCATGACCTGCCCTCACAAAGCCATACTGCCTGTCCTTAATCAGCCGATGCTTCTCTAAATGCCCATGAATCTTGTCTTTAAGAATCTTCTCCAGTAATTTGCCCAGCACTGAAGTAAGACTCACTGGTCTGTAATTCCCAGGGTAATCCCTATTCCCTTTCTTAAACAAAGGAAGAACATTTGTCACACTCCAAACATTTGGCACTATTCTTGTGGCCAGTAAGGATGCAAAGATCATTGCCAAAGGCACAGCAATCTCTTCCCTTTCTTCCTGTAATAACCTTGGATATATCCCATCCAGCCCCGGCGACTTATCTATCCTAATGTTTTTCAAAAGTTCCAGCACATCCTCTTTCCTTACATTGACGTGCCCTAGCATATCAGCCTGTCATACAACATCCTCAAACGTCAAGGTCTCTCTCTCTCTGTGGTGAATACTGAAGCAAAGTATTCATTAAGGGCCTCCCCTACCTCTTCTGACTCCAGGCACGTTTCCTCTTATCCCTGATCGGTCCTACCCTCACTCTTATTCTTCACATACATGTAGAATGCCTTGTGGTTTTCCTTGATCCTACTTGCCAAGGACTTCTCATGCCCCCTTCTAGCTCTCCTAAGTTCGTTCTTAAACTCCGTCCTGGCTACCTTGTAACTCTCCAGAGCCCTGTCTGATTCATGTTTTCTAAACCTCAGGTAAGCTGCTTTCTGCCTCTTGACAAGATTCTACATCTCACATCAACCATGATTCCTTCATTCTACCATCCTTACCCTGCCTCAGTGGGACAGACCTATCCTGAGCCCATGCAAGTATTCCTTAAACAACCTCCACATTTCTGCTGTGCACTTCCCTAAGAACATCTGTTCCCAATTTATGCTCCCAAGTTCCTGCCTAATAGTATCAATTCCCCCTCCCCCAGTTAAATACTTTCCCATATCATCTGCTTCTATCTGTTGCTAAGGCTATGGTAAAGGCCAAGGAGTTATGGTCACTATCTCCAAAATGCTCTCCTACTGAAAGATCTGAAACCTGATCAGGCTCATTGCCTAGTACCAGGTCCAGTATGGCCTCTCCACTAGTCAGCCTGTCCACATACTGTGTCAGGAATCCTTCCTGGACACACCTAACAAACTCAGTCCATCTATCCCTTTACACTAAGGAGATGCCAATCAACATTAGGAAAGTTGAAATCACCTATGACAACAACCCTGTTATTTTTGCACCTCTCCAAAATCTGCCTCACGATCTGCTCCTCAGCATCTCTGCTGCTATTGGGGGGGGGGGGGGGGGGGTGGTCTATAGAATACACCCAGTAGAGTGATCACTCCCTTCCTGTTTCTGACTTCCACCCACACTGACTCAGTGGACAATTCCTCCAGGACATCCTCCCTTTCTGCAGCTATGACACTGTCCCTGATCAGCAAAGCCACTCCCCCAGCTCTTACCTTCGCCCCTGTCCATTTGAAACATCAAAACCCCAGAATATCCAGCAGCCATTTCTGCCCTTGCAACAGCCAAGTATCTAATGGCCACCACACCATAGTTCCACATACTTACCCATGCTTTAAGTTCATCAGCCTTGCTCCTGATACTTTTCGCATTAAAGTAGACATACTTCAGCCCATCCAACTGACTGCAATTTTGCCCTTTCAACTGTCTAACCTTCCTCAGTCTTTCTACATGCTGCATCTACTTGTACAGTAAATGAACTAAGCTCTGACCTATCAGTCTGGTTCCCATCCCCCTGCCAAACTAGTTTAAACCCTCCCCAACAGTTCTAGCAAACCTGCCCGCAAGAATATTGGTCCCCCTCGAGTTCAGGTGTAACCCATCCCTTTTGTACAGGTAGTACCTTCCCCAGAAGAGATCCCAATGATCAATAAATCTGAAACCCTGCCCCCTGCACCAATTTCTCAGCCACGCACTCATCTGCTAAATCATCCTATTCTTATCCTCACTGGCCCGTGGCACAGGCAGCAATCCAGAGATTACTACCCTTGAGGTTCTGCTTTTCAGCTTCCTACCTAACTCCCTATATTCCCTCTTCAGGACCTCATCTCTTTTCCTACCCATGTCATTGGTACCAATATGTACCAGGACCTGTGGCTGTTTACAACCCCCCCCCCCCCTTGAGAATGCTGTGGACCCGATCCAAGACATCCCTGACCCTGGCACCAGGGAGCCAACATACCATCTGGCAGTCTCTTTCATGTCCACAGAATCTCCTGTCTGCACCTCTTACTATGGAATCCCCTATCACTACCACCCTCCTCTTCTCCCCTTTCCCTTCTGCACTGGTCACTGCAGCTTTCCCCAGTAGGTCATCCCCCCAATGGTATCCAAAGCAGTATACCTATTATTGAGGGGAACAGCCACAGGGGTAATCTGCACTACCTACCTATTCTCAGTTCTTCTCCTGACAGTCACCCAGCTACCTGCCTCCTGCAGCTTCAGAGTGACTGCCTCCCTGTAGCTCTTGTCTATGTACTCCTCATTATCCCATAGGAGCCAAAGGTCATCCAGTTGCAGCTCCAGTTCCCTAACAGGGTCTGTAAGGAGCTGCAGCTGGATGCACCTCATTTGCAGATACAGTTATCAGGAAGACTGGAGGGTCTCCCAGAACTCCCACATCTCACAAGATGAACACACCACTGACCCTGGAGCCATTCTCACTACTTTGGCCTGGCACTAAAGGAAAAACCAAAGCAAGAAAGAAAGGAACTTACCTTCACCTCTTCTCGCCAAAGCCTCAACTCCCCATTCTAACACTGGATGCTCCCAAAATGGCTGCTCTGCTTATACCTGCCTTCCCTTTATTTTCTGCTGTTAATAATCCAATCAATTGGTAACAATTTGGAAATGTGCCTCATTTAGACTCTTGCAAGGTGAAACTCTCAAGCTCAGGCACAGAGACTCACCTCTCTGCAGAGCTCCTGCTCCAAATATGGCTCCAACTCCCAACTCTGCAAGGTGAAACTCACAAGCTCAGGCACAGAAACTCACGTCTTTATCCACCTTAAGGTACTGTAGGCTGTAAATACCTCCTCTTGGGTAATATGAATGTTCTCCAAAACATCTTCACTAGTTTTCCTTATCTCTTTAGCAACCATGATTTACTTCACAGTAAACACCAAGGAGAAATATCCATTAAAAATCCTACCCGCCTCCTGCAGCTCAAGACATTGGCGGCTCTGCTGATTTCTAAGGGGTCTTACTCTCTCCCTAGCTACCTTTTTACTCTTAATATAACTCTAGAACCTCTTGGGATTTTCCTTAACCTTACCGGCCAGATCCATCTCATACCCTCTCTTTGCCTTCCTGATTTCCCTCTTAAGAGTATTCTTTATCTATAGCAATAGTCTGGATAGCAATAGTCTCAGAGATATGGAGGTTAGTGGAATTGTCAGATCGGTAGCTGAAATTTAATGCTGAGAAATGAAAAATATTACATTTTGGTAGGAAGAGTGTGAAGATGTAATATCAAGGGCACAATTCTAAAGGAGACAGACCTGGGAGTATATGTGGATAATTCCTTGAGAGTGGCAGAACAGTTTGAGATAGTCGTTCAAAAAAGCAGTGTTTTATATACATATGTAGGGCTGTATACACTGAATCACAAATACAAGAGCAAGGAAGTCAAGATGAGCCTTTATTAAACACCTGTCTGTACACAACTGGAATATTGCATCTAGCACTGGGCACCAAACTTTAGGGAAGATGTAGGAGGCTTTAAGGGAGGATGCAGAAGAGATTTATCAAAATGAATTCAGGGATGAGGAACTCTGTGTTATGTGGAATAAAGGAGGTTGTGAGGGGATCTGATTGATACATTTAAAATCATGGAAGTTGTAGATTTAGAGGACGGTGAGAAACTGTCCCCATTGGCAGAGAGTTCAAGAACTAGGAGACATAGGAGACTGGCAAAAGAGCCAAATGATATGAGGGGATCCTTATTAAAGTAGTGAGATCTTAGGGTCTGGAATGCATTGCCAGTGGAGAGATTAGCTGGATTGCTGCCATGGACAATGCAGTGAATAACCTCTGTCCATGCTATAACCATTCCATGATTCTGTTACAATAACAGCAAATAGCATGACATCAGTTCTGGGTGTTGGGGATGACAGCAAGTGATGTTCCTGTTGTTGATAAGCATCAAGCTTCATTATTTTGGAAACGGATGCCTGTTTTACATACCTAGGTACTCACAATCTTAGAAGCAAGTCCTAATGCATTTGGTTAAAATTAATGATCTACAAGGTCACTAATTATATTAAATACATTATATAGTTCAATATATGTAGAAGTACTTGTGCTATTTTCAGTGAATGCTTTGGGGGTTGATGAATGGTTGAGACATCGAAGAGTTTTAGGGCACTTATGATGTCATTATTTGAGCTATTATTATGACGTCATTTCTTCTCTTCACTCTGCCTTTACAATTTTGACAGTAAATTAATTTGTTTCCCCGGTGATAGAAAAGTTAGCAGCATTCAAATGCACAGAATTATCAGCAAAGGTCAGTGAAGTTTTTTTATTTTGTCAGAAGAAAAATTAAATTAGTAATACTGGATGTTTTTGTTTCCAAATACATTTTTCATATTTCCACAGCATTTCTCAGGGAAGGGATCCAGGCTTAACCCAAAAACATTGAACGGTAAAAAGACATTAATGTACAAGCTCTTTGAAATCTGAAATTGCTGGATTGGTAATTTTGAAACAAAACAGGCAGGTAAAGGTGCAACAACAATGACTGGATGTGTATGGCTGGTAGTTCAAGAGGTGAGAATTAGACACATTTCACTGAGGATTATAAGGCTATAGAATATTACAACAGACAAGGCTATGGCAAGACAGTAAAAGCACAGATGAGAAATTTAAAATAGAGGCAAAATCAAGAACTAGGGAGTTCAATAAGCACAGAGGTATGCTGAAAGAGACTTGTGACACAAGTCATATCGTGTAATGTTTACAAAGGGTGATAGTTGAGGAAACTAATCAAGAGTGCATTGGACTAGACAATTCTAGAAACAACAAAGGCATACATGAGGTTTTTCAACAGCAGTGCATTGTTGTAGGTTCAAAAGGCAGAGAGTATTGGCAAAGATTTATGGCTGAAAGCTCATCTCAGAATTAAATACAAAACCAAGATAGTGAACAGTTTGGTTCATCTTCAAATGGTTGCCAGACAGACAGGGAGAGATGTAGAGTCATAGAGTTATAGAGTTGTACAGCATGGAAACATACTATTTGGCCTAACTTGTTCATGCCGACCAAGTTGCTTACCTGAACTAGTCCCATTTGCCTGTGTTTAACATAGAAACATAGAAAAACTACAGCACAATTCAGGCCCTTCGGCCCACAAAGCTGTGCTGAACATGCCCCTACCCTAGAAATTACTAGGCTTACCCATAGCCCTCTATTTTTCTCAGCTCCACATACCTATCCAACAGTCTCTTGAAAGACCTCCACCACCGTTGCCGGCAGCCCATTCCACGCACTCACCAACCTCAGAGTAAAAAACTTACCCCTGACATCTCCTCTATACCTACTCCCCAGCACCTTAAACCTATGTCCTCTTGTGGCCACCATTTCAGCCCTGGGGAAAAGTCTCTGACTATATACCCGATCAATACCTCTCATCATATTATACACCTCTATCAGGTCCCCCCTCATCCTCCGTCTCTCCAAGGAGAAAAGGCCAAGTTCCCTCAACCTGCTTTCATAAGGCATGCTCCGCATTCCAGGCAGCATCCTTGTAAATCTCTTCTGCACCCTCTCTATGGCTTCCACATCTTTCCTGTAGTGGGGTGACTAGAGCTGAGCACAATACTCTAAGTGGGGTCTGACCAGGGACCTATAAACCTGCAACAATACCTCTCGGCTCCTAAATTCTCCCTCTCCAGCTTTCCTATGCATGTACCTGAATAAATATCTTTTAAACGTTGTAATTGTACTTCCTCTACCACTTCCTCTGGCAGCTCGTTCCACGTATCCATCACCCTCTGTGTGAAAAAGTTACTCCTCTCCCCTTTAAATCCTTCCCTTTTCACCTTAAATCTAGACACCCCACCCTGGGAAAATTACTATAACCATTTGCCTTATCTATGCCCCTCATGATGTTATGTACCTCTATAATGTCACCCCTCAGCCTCTTACGCTCCAGGGAAAAAACTCCAGCCCTCCATCCCTGGTAACGTCCTTGTGAATCTTTTCTGCACCCATTCCAGCTTAATGACATCCTTTCTATAGCTGGGCGACCACAACTATACACAACATTCCAAGTGCGCTCTCACCAACTACTTGTATGGCTATAACATAACATCCCAACTCCTGTACTCAATGCCTTGACTGATGAAAGCAAGTGTGCCAAATGTCACCTTCACCACTGTTATGACTTTTATGGAACTATTTACCTGTAACCCCACCCCCAGGTCACTGCAGAGCCCTGCCATTTACTGTGAAGGTCTTGCCCTGACTTAACTTCCCAAAGAGCAATGCATTGTACTTGTCTGAGTTAAATTCCATCTGCCATTTCTTGGTCCATTTTCCCAGTTGACCTAGTTCCTGTTGTAATTGCATTGGGCCTCATTGTAATCTTGAGAAACAGCACCTTATCTTCTGTCTGGGCATATTGCAACCTCCTGGATTCAATACTGAATTCTACAACTTCAGCTAACTTAATTTCTCGGTCTGTATCAGTCGTTCATCTGTGATATTGGCTCAGCTAGTTGTTCCCTTTTCCTTTCCTTCTCTGGGAGTGGAGGACATGCCCAGCTTGACCTGCCGGGCATGTCTTCCTGCTCTACATTTTGCAACTCCTACATACTTTTGTATATGTTCTGTTGTCTGTGTACTCACTCTCCAACTGCTCCCATTCACTTCTTGACTTATAATCTTGTTTACAGCTTATCCCTATAGTCACACAGTTATACCCTATCAGAGATATTCCCTCCTCTCTTCCCCTCCCAGCAGCTTAACAAGCTTCTTTTATCTCCGTCTCCATCTTCAACCTGAAACATGAACTCTGTTTTGCTTCCCACAAATGCCCCTGCCCTGCTGAGTATTTCCGGCATTTCCATTAGTTCATGTCCTCTGGCTTCACATGGCCTTGAATTCTGTGAAAAGCTCTATCCCATGGGGAATATGTCCAATGATACTGGAAAATGAGCTGGAGTGCTGCACGTTTGAGATGAACTCAACTTGACGTCCGAGATGAACTCATGGACCCTTGATCTCACATTCTACCTCATTATGGCCTTGCACCTTACTTGCATTGCACTTTCTCTGTAGCTGTTAGACTTTATTCTGCATTGTGTTATTGCTTTACCTTGTACCATTTTGATGCACTGTGTAATGAATTGATCTGTATGAACGGCATGCAAGACAAGTTTTTCACTGTATCTTGGTACGTGACAATAGTAAACCAATTCCAATATGCGATGGTGGCTTTTACCAGAATCTATGAAAATCATGAGCCAGACAAGGAGGGGTTTGCCTTTATCCTGAATCACCCACTCACCAAGTCAGAAGGTCAATGGGAAAATGCAGCTGACTTAGAATAAAGGAGTCATGTGAGCTCCCAGGATGACTTGTATTAGTATAGATGATGGTACCAAGTATGAAAGTCATCTACCCATTGTCACATCTTAGTCCCTTAGTTAAAATGAAGGAACCTCTGTTTTGTATGGAACATTTCCTGCAGTATCCTTCAGATATTATCCAGTTAGCAAGAGAAGCAAAAGCTGTCACTCCATGATGCGACCACTAGATGGAGCATTGCTACCATGCCAAAGAACGATTACATTGGATCACCTGTATTTTGTTAGGTACCGGCAACAATAGAAACACAACGAGCCATGTTTAAATGTTAGAATCTATTTATCAATAACTACTTGTAATTGTAAGAGTAATAAAAACATTAGATATTAGACATTGACCCCAAAATGAACCTGAAGTGTGTGTGTGGCAAGTTCCCAAACCCCAAGTCTAGGAACGGTTCTCAAAGTTCAGTTCAGCAAGTCATGAAGCAAAACGATGAGCAAAGACTTCTGAAATCCACAGCAGAATGTAGAGAGAATATAGAGAGCAGTTTACGAATTCCACAAGTTCCACGATGGAACCCATACGACACTTCAATCACCGAAGAAGTCTGTTGCTTTTAGTCAGAGATATCTGCCAGTTCGAGAGCACTCGATATGTGGCCGCCCACAGATATACCTGCTTTCCAGTACAGGTTAACGACAAAGTGGACTCCACAGGTTGCTTCACAAAAATCCATACATGAATTTGTATAGTGACAGTCACAACGATTGTGCTTCACTCGTAGATATAGAGACTGGCAGTCAGTGCTACCAACTTTTATCTATCTATCTATCTCTCTCTCCCCCTCCCTCTCTGCAGTTACCAGCACTTCAGTGAATTTTTCTTCAGACTCTTACATCACTCTAGTTACAGACATTTTTTTCCGCTCCCACTTTTAGTAGTCAGATAAAGCCACACACACTACCGGACTACCATCTTGGTGCCTTAAAGGGGCACTCACCAAGTAGCAACCTGGCTCGTAACAATTTGAATATTCTCACAAAAATATTTAGGAGGAGTGGATTTCAGCTAAGAGAGCAAATACTTCGGTTTGTGGGGGTAAGTGAGAGGACACCTCATTTGCCAGGAGGTAGTGGGAAGAAAACTCCTAACACCATATAAGACAATATAGGGAAGGGGCAGTAGGAGGGAAGGAGTAGTGCAGCTGGACATAGAATTGGACAATACCATGAAGAAGATGGTAAGTAGCTGAAGATCACATTGTCCGGGAGAAACGCAATCTTGTGCACAAGTTTGGATGCCTTGGCATCGTCAAAGAATTCATTTCTTTTAGTTTCAGACAGGATTTTCATTCTTTCTCACAATTTTTTCAATGTTAAACTTCAAGTTGCCTCAACAAATGTGAAACCTGAAATATGAGGATCCAGTACAGAAAGTCATACAGTTTTGGTGTCTTCTGCAAAGTTACTAGTCATGTCACCAACGTTCTTATACAAATCATTAATATATATTCAGCATACAACAGTGGATCCAGCACTAATCCCTGTGGCACACCATTGCATCCAATTGGCTAATTCACTCCGGATCCCACGTGTTCTAACCTACTAGACCAGCTGGAATGTAGGTGACCTATTCTTCAGGGCCTAGCAGGGTTCCTGACCATACACAACACACCCATCACATCCTCTCAGTTTATGAGTATGAGGGGGCCACTACTTTTCATCAACTTGGTGTAAGCCTCTGCTTTTCCAGGGAGATTAACAGAGAACGTTAAGGCTCCTGGGACAATCCAGGGTGCCCCTTGACATTAATAGTTATGCTGATAGTGGTCCTGAAATGTTAAGTTTTCTAGGAGTTTTGGCTGTTGTTCTGTGTATAGGTTCCAAGGAAATAATTCAGTGGTTACCTGTTGATCAGTGGGAATGAAGATAGTGATATTTGAAATCTGAGCGTAGTTCAAGGTTTCAGAATGTACATTTTAATGTAAGAATGTACAAAGAGATGCATTTTTGGGGGAAGAATGAGGAACAGCAACATAAACCAAGAGAAATATTGAGGAAATATTGAGCAAAATCGGCCTAGACTGGAAGGGATTTAGAAGGGCACAACATGATCTCATCAAAACATACAAGATCCTGAGGGAACTTGACAGGGTCAATACTGGGAGAATGTTTCTTCTGCTGGGGAATGTTAGAACCAGTGGGGCATTGGCTTCAGATAAGAGTTTAACACTGAGCCAAGGAGAAATTTCTTCTCTGAGTGGGTAGAAGAATACTCCCAAACTGCTGTGGAGGCTGAGCCAAAGTGCTGTTAAGTTGCAGGATCTGTACTTCTAATTAAATCTCTGCTTTTTAAGTTCCAGCCTGGAACGCACATCCAGGGGAGGTGGTGGAAGCAGATATGAGAGCAACACTTAAGAGGCACATGAACAAGCAGGGGGTGGAGGGATATGAATCATGCGCAACCAGATGGGATTAATTTAAAATGGCATCATGGCCAGTACATAATGAGCTGAAGGACCTGTTCCTATGCTGTACTGTTCTATGTTCTAACAATGAAGGAACAGCTGTATATTTCCTAGTAAGGGTAGCATTCAACTTGGGGGCAAACTAAGAGCTTAGGTATTCCCATATATCTGCAGTCCTTGTCCACCTTCACTGTATGTGCACCACAAAAAAAGTACTTGCAGCCCCATCGAATGCAGCTATTACTTAGATTTTTTTCTTCTCTTGATGAGCATTTCGAACATTTTCTGTCTTTGATCACAGATTTCCACCAACTATATAAACGTAACATTACATTAGGAGCAAGAGTGTGCCATATTCTGAACGCTTTGTGTAGGTGATCTCAGAATCAGAATTATTATCACTGACATATGACATGGAATTTGTTGTTTGGCAGCAGCAGTAGAGTGCAAAGACATAAAAATCTATAAATTACAAAAATTAATAGTGCAAGAAAAGAAGGAATAATGAGGTAGTGTTCATGGGTTTGTGGATTGTTCAGAAATCTCATGGCAGAGAAGAAGCTATTCCTGAATTGTTGAGTGTGGGTCTTCAGACTCTTGTACCTTCTCCCTGATGGTAGTAACGAGAAGAGGGCATGTCCCGAATGGTGAGGATCCTTAATGATGGATGCCACCTTCTTGTGGCACCACCTCTTGAAAACGTCCTCGATGGTGGGGAGGGTTGTACCCATGATGGAGCTAACTGAGTCTATAACTCTCTGCAGCCTCTTACGATCCTGTGCATTGGAGGTTCCGTACCAGGCTGCGATGCAACCAGTCAGAATGCTCTCCAACATACATCTATAGAAATTCATAAGAGTCTTCGGTGACATACCAAATTTCCTCAAACTCTAAACAAAGTAGAGCTGCTGGCATGCCTTCTTCATGATTGCATCAATGTGTTGGGCCCAGGATAGATCCTCTGAGATGCTGATACCCAGGAACTTGATCTGATCATTGGCTTCAAACCTACTTTCCTGTCAGCTCCATGTCAGCTCCCTAAAATCTAAAGATCTATCAACCCTAATCTGGGATGTACTTTGGCTCAGCCTTCACAGTGGTTTAGAAGTAGAGAATTCCAAAGATTCCCTACCCACTCAGAAGAACTTTCTCCTTGGCTCAATCTTAAATGAGTAACCTCTTATCTAATGACAATGGTCCATGTTTCGACGTGCCCCACTGGAGGGAACATTCTCTCAGTATTGATCCTGACAAGTTACCAACCAGCTATATTTTTAAAGGTGCAACATAGTTGGTACCTAAATAGAGATATTTGTGAAGAGGAGCAAACCAACAGGTATGGCAAAGATGAAAGAAAGGGAAAGCATTTTGGAGAGGATACAAGAATAGTTTACAGGAATGGAGTAGAGTAAGTGAACAGAGGAAATTTGGGGAGGAGTGAAAAATTTTGCATGGCATGAATTTCTTCTGAATTCTGTTACTAAAAATCAATTTTATATAAAAAAGAGCATGACAATGAACATTTCTTTGTCATTTTGCAGCATTCCAGAAAATGAACAGGTGATCTTCAGGTTTTAGTCACTTTTGTATTGCTAATGTGATTCCTACATTGAGGCAAAGAGAATAGTCATAGAGTCATACAAAAATAGGCCCTTCAGCCCACTGAGTCCACACCCACCATCAAGCGCCCATTTACACTAAAACTACACTAATCCCATTTTACATTCCCACCTCTCACCAATATGTTTGGGGCAATTTGTAGTGGCCAATTACCTACCAATCTACACATCTTTGGGATGTGGGAGGAAACCAGAGCACCCAGGGAAAACCCACGCATTACAGGGGGAGCATTGGAAACTCCACGCAGACAGCACCTGAGGTCAGAATTGAACTCGGGTCGCTGGAGCTATGGGATAGCAGCTCTACTAGCTGCACCACTGTGCCATCCTGCTAGACTGCAAATCTCTCAGGTAAGTCAATTACTTACTTTCCATCCTTTAGACAGCATTCTGCTCTGCAAACACTGAACCAAGCTCCCAACTAACACCTAATCTCCATCCCAATCTCCCACCCCATGATCCTATGATCTCGCAACTCTGTAAACACCTGAGAGCTGAAGTTCCAGTTTCCTGACCCACCCCAAGATCTTCATCCCTGCAATGTGCTGAGGCCTTCAGTGAGGGCTTGGAATTCCTCCCACCCAACCCTACCCTACTTACTTAACCCTTCAGCTGATTCTTGGTACAATCCTGGGCCCACCCACTTGACAAGGCACAGGCCATTAATGTCCCTTTCATTCCTACATCTGCAATAATGTGCAGGCATCCAATGTCTCTCTCCTTCATCATGGTGACAGTACAGGGCTTGATGTCTCTCCCACTCCTCCCTGGCACCTCTATGCAGCCTCCAATGCTGCCCCGTGCAATGACAATCAAACATATCCTTTTACCCAACTGGAATCTAGTTTGTAAGAATTAAAACTCTTCAGGGTTAAACAGGTCTCCAAGATATTGAAAGAACTGACTCGCATGACAGGTATAAGGGAGGAGGGAGTTGGCAGCAAGGAAGTGAAGTTTATTAGAAGAGTTGAAGACTATGGCTTTGATCTTCCCAATTTTGATTTAAGATTATCCATAGCCAATGTTTTAAACTGTACGGTTTTGGCAGATTCTGATAGTATAGATTTAGTGCAGCTTTCTGCTGGACCCCCATGGTATGAGAGAGTGACCTCACATGAACCACAGAAACATGTCCTCAGCCAGAACTTCACTTAAGAAATAGGTCCTTTGGCCCAACTCGTCCATGCCAGCCAAGATGCCCATCTACGCTAGTCCCATTTGCCCACATTTGGTCTATATCCCTCTAAACCTTTCCTATCCATGTACCTGTCCAAGTGTCTTTTAAATGTTGTTATTGTACCTGCCTCATCCACTTCCTCTGGCAGCTCATTCCATCTACACACCACCATCTGCATGAAGAAGTTGCCCCGCAGGTCCCCTTTTAATTTTTCCCCTCTCACCTTAAACCCATGCCCTCTAGTTTTTGTTGTGAAGGGTATATCAAACGCAATTAGATTTTAAGTATGAACGAATAGTTTGCTCTTCAAACATGGTGTGGCAAAAGGCACATATTTTGTTTGTTTGGGCAGCACAGTGGCACAGCAGTTGGAGCTGCTGCCTCTCAGTCCCAGTGCCAAGTAAAACCTTGCCCTCCAGTGTTGTCTGCAAGGAGTTTACATATTCTAGCTGTGGCCATGTGGGTTTCCTCAGGTGCTCTGATTTCCTGCACATCCCAAAGAGGTGTGGCTTGGTGTGTTAATTGCCTACTACATCAGCCCAATACATCACGGGCACATCCTGCCCCACCATCGGTAGTATCTACAGTACATGAGGCACTACCTCAAGAAGGCAACATCTATCTGGACCATGCCATCTTATTGCAGCTACCATCGAGCAAAAGGTACAGAAGCCTGAAGTCCCACACCACCAGGTTCAAGAACAGCTACTTCCCTTCAGCCGTTTGGTTCTTGAACTAGCCTGCACAACCTTAATCACTACCTTAGTATAGCAACACTTTGCACTAAAATGGACTATGTTCTAATTGTATATTTTTTGTATATGTTTAATTTATGTTTTTTCTTGTGAACGTTGTGCCTCTGGTGCTATGTGCCTGCGATGCTGCGGCAAGTAAGTTTTTCATTGCACCTGTGCATACTTGTACTTGTGCACACGACAATAAACTCAACTTTGACTATAAGTTACCCCTAATATGGAGGGGTTGTAGGAGAATCTGGGCATGTGAGAGGGAATAGGCAACAGGTAAATACGTGGGGGAATGGGACTTCTCTGAAGGCTGAGAGAGACCTGGTGCGTGTATAATTTATGTTAATTTAAGTTTATGTTAACTTGCGCTCATATCCTAATGTACTGTGCTGCTGCTGCAAAAAGATAACTTTCATGCATTTATGCTCTGTACACCTATGACAGCAATAATCTTGAACTTGATGTGATGAGCCAAATGGTCTCCTTTATATTCATGATAAATGTGAGAACATACTTGGGATTAAAATAAAGAGCCAATAAATAAAGTAGACATATTTTGGTAAGACATTTTAAATCACCAATTTTTTTTTACAGACAGAGTGGTGGGTGCCTGGAATGCACTGCCTGGGGTGGTGGTGGAGGCAAATACGATAGAGGCATTGAAGAAGGTCTTAGATAGGCACATGAATGTGTGGGAAATGAAATAATATGGAAATTGTGCAGGGGGATGGGATTAGTTTAGTTTGGCATTTGATTACTTAATTAGTTTGGCACAACATTGTGGGCCTAAGGCCCTGTTCCTGTACTGTACTGTTCTATGTTCTAAGCAGCAGCAATGCAAATTATAACAAAGTCTTAAGCATACAATATGACTGAACTAACATTAACAATGCAAAAATCCGCAGTCCTACCACTAGCCTCATTGCAACTGAAACAGTGGGAGCATTAGTGGCTTTGTGGTTATTATAAGAAGCGACAGTGTTCTCACCTGTCTTAACCAAGTGTTTATATCATAGGTAAGCCAAATATTGTAAAGGCATTGTGTTGTATCAATACAATCTGGAGAAGTAAAAGATTTGACAAAATTTGAGGGCGGCACAGTAGCGTAGCGGTTAGCGCGACACTATTACAGTGCCAGCGATCGGGGTTCGATTCCCGTCGCTGTCTGTAAGGAGTTTGTACGTTCTCCCGTGTCTGCATGGGTTTCCTCCAGGTGCTCCGGTTTCCTCCCACATTACAAAGACGTATGGGTAGGTTAATTTGGGTTTAAAATGGGTGGCACAGACTTGTTGGGCCGTAAGGGCCTGTTACCATGCTGTAAATAAATAAAATTTAAAAAATAATAAATCAACCAAAAATAGCAAAGTTCAGTACTGATTTGGAAAGACCAGTTAGTCCTTGAAGGGCTCATTGATGGCTGTTCTAGGGAAACACAGAGCCCCCCCCACCATAATGGGGAGGAACTTGTGTGAGGTTGAAGAGCATCTTGTCTTTCTTTATGGAGGGGAGGTGGGATTAATCATTTGTGGAGACTCTAACCATATGTCCCAGTGTGGTTTGTTTTAGTTTGGTGAGTATGTTATTTTTTTCCTGTGAAGTTCCAGCCTGTCATGTCCCGAACAAACAGAAGGTTGTCTGTTCTTACTGTGTGAATAATGTGACCTATGCCAAAACCACTCCAGTCTTCGAGGCAGAAGATGATCAGACATGATGGAACCTGAGGTGGCACATTGCCTCTATTTGCTTTTTGAAGATAACCTTATACTCTGTGCTCCCTTGATTGACCTACTTCAGCAGAGACTTTGACAAACCAAACCAACAAGCTGAACACATACAATATAGGGAGTGGTCCATTTTGGTTCTTAAAACAGATCTGTGATTAGTTCCACACACGCCCTTGTTCCAAATCCCTTAAGGGAGCCACACACCTGCTCAGCCACCCTCTCAAATGCACCCACCTCAGTTTCTTCTGCCTCGAAGACTGGAGTGGATTTGGCACAGCACTTATACACTAAGAAAAAGAAAGCAGTTCACAGAAAGTTGACCAGGCTACTTGGAAAGGTGGGGGTGGGGGGGGGTATTATCTTATGAGGAAAGGTTGGACAGGTAAGGCTTGTATCTGCTGGAGTGGAAAAGGAGTTGAGGGATCTTGACAGGATGGATGTGGAGAGCAACAAACAATCTGCTGGAGGAACTCAGCAGGACAAGCAGCATCTGTGGAAGGAAAGGAATTGTGGATGCTTCAGGTCAAAACCCTGCATCAGGACTGTGAAACCCTCTGGATATAAAGAGATGCTTCCCCTAGTGGGCACATCTTCAACTGGGCATCATGCTTTAAAAATAAAAGTTTTTTTTTTCTCAGAGGGTCATAAATCTTTGCAACCCTTCCTCAAAGGGTTGTGGAAACAGAGTCTTTGGATATTTTTAAGGCAGAGGTAGATAGATAATTGATAAGCAAAGGGTGGAAGATTTCTTCAGGCAGATGGAAATTCAGAGTTGAGGTTACCATAGATCAGCCACGATTCAGTTAAATGGCTGAGCAGATTTGAGAGCCCAAGGTTCTACACCTGCTCCTACTTCTGTCAAAGACCATTCTGACAAAGAGTCTTTGACCAGAAGCGTTAACATTGTTTCTCTTTGCACACATGCTATCTAACCTGCTAAGTGTTTCCAGCATGTTGTTTCTGTTTCTGCTCCTATGTTTGCATGCAATTACATGAGGTGCACTGTCTCAATGCATAAAGTAGTGCTATGCAGTTGACCCAGTGTACAGAACTGTAACTTTCCCAACATAGCACTGCAATTAAAATAAATTCCAATGTCCCCACTCATTGAGTGGATAACTTCATTTACACAATTATTCCCAAATAGTAAGAGCATTTAATAAAGACATTGCTAAACACACTGTTTCAACATGTACTGATTATGGCTTCAGATATCAAAGTCAAGGTCGAGTTTATGCACAAGTACACAAATGCACAGGTATGATGAAAAACTTACTTGCAGCAGCATCACAGGCACATAGCATCATATACACAACATTCACAAGAAAAACATATAATTATACAAATATAATTATATTTAATTATAAATTATATATAATTATATTGAACATAATTAGAACAAAAAAAAGTCCATTGTAGTGCAAAGTGATCAAAGTGGTCAAGGTGTTACCATACTGAGGTAGTGATTAGGGTCATGCAGGTTGGTTCAAGAACTGAATGGTTGAAAAGAAGTAGCTGTTCATGAACCTGGTGGTGTGGGACTTCAGGCTTCAGAGCTCAATATTTGGATAATGCAGACTCATGAACACCGTCCCCTCACAAAGACAAAGGATAAAAAAAATAATTATTTTAAAAATATTTTGATCCTAGAATATGTTCAATTCTTGTGGCAGAGCTGCAGCTTGTTATTGCATTTATTTGCCCAAAATCTGAAAAAAAATTATTTCTGCTCAAAAATGAAACCATTTATGCCAGAAAGCATCTCAGCGTTAGATTTACTTTGCGATTTCTCTCCACAGAGGAACTAAAGGGCTTTTGTGGTGTATGATGGCAGGACACCATAAGCGCACGGGAAGCTGGAAGTACTGGATATTGTGCTGCCACACTAATTCAGCTTCACATTGCAAGGCCCAGACATGCTGTGAAGTGTGTGGCTGGGTTTGTGTAGGATCCCTGAGGTACCATTGGGTTACACCGAGTACTCTCTGAATATCTGTGCATTTTCAGAGTTTGATTGGACTTGGTTTCCATTCCCTTGATTATGGAAAATTACAGGATAATTTAGTTGAGGTGTTTAAGATGACTGAGGGAGTTGGGAGAATAGAAATAGAAAAATTATTTCCTCCTCTATGAAGTCCAGAATGAGGGCCACCCATGTGCAGTCTGCAGGGGCAACCCTGAGATTCCTGTTGTCTGCCACTTTTATTCTCCGTCCCACTCCCACTCTCTGTCTGTAGCCTTCTGTACTCTTACAACAAGACCCAATGCAATTTGGGGAACAGAACCTCATCTTCTATCTGGGCATGTTGTAGCCTCCCAGACTCAACAACGATTTCTCTAACTTTTGATACCTTGCTTTTCCATCTGTATCAGAACTGGCCGTTTCTGCTTCAAGTCATCCCTCAGTATATTGGCTCACTTTTCTCCCCCTCTCCATTAGCACAGAATGACTTTCTATTTGCAACACATCACACTTCATTGTCACGCTTTAACAATCCATCCCCACAGCAACCCTGGGTACAGCCTATCACAGATATTCCCCTTGGCCTTTCCATCCTGCTCTCCAACCTTCTCTGCAACTTAAAATAAACTTCATTTTTTCCCTTTTTCCCACTTCTGACAAAGGATCTTTGACCTGAAACATTACTCTTTTTCTCTTTACATAGATGCTGCCTGACCTGCTGAGTTTTTCCAGCATTTTCTGGTTTTGTTTTCTACTACTTAAACTTGGAGATGGTGTCTATGGGAGTGATGTCAGAAAATACTTCGCTATACGAAAAAGTGAAATTTTCACATTTTAAGACAGGTGGATAGATTTTTGTTAGGTAGGGATGTAAGGTAGAAAACAAAGGTAGGAAGATGGAACTGAGATAAAAATGAGAAATAGCTCTACATAGAACATAGAACAGTACAGCACAGTACAGGCCCTTTGGCCCATGATGTTGTGCCTCCCTATACAAACCTACTCCACGATCAATCCAACCCTTCCCTCCATTCTTCTTACATCCATGTGCCTATCTAAGAGTCTCTTAAATGTTCCTATTGTATTATCCTCTACCACCACCCCTGTGTAAAAAACCTACCTCTGGCATCCCCCTTAAACTTTCCTCCACTCACCTTAAATGGATGTTCTCTGGTATTGGCCATTGCCTCCCAGGGGAAAAGGTGCGGCTGTCCACTCTACCTATCCCTCTCGTAACCTTATACTCCTCTACCAAGTCGCCACTCATCCTGCATTGCTCCAAAGAGAAAAGCCCTAGCTTGCTCAACCTTTCCTCATAAGACATGTTCTCTAATCCAGGCAGCATCCTGGTAAATCTCCTCTGCACCCTCTCTAAAGCTTCCACATCCTTCCTATAATGAGGCGACCAGAAATGAACACAGTACTCCAAGTGTGGGTATTCCAATTGATATTTAGATCACCCAAACATCCTCGCCAAATTTACTTGGAATAGGGCTTCTGAAAAATACCGTCACCCAAGAGATACAAGGTTTGCGCAGTTTGATCAGTTTCAAAGTTTCTTCAACAACACTAATCAACAAAACCGTCAAGTCACATCTTATCACCAGATGGATTATAGATTGAAGAGCAAGGTCACTACAGAGCTGGAAGCAAACTCTCAGCATCACAATGCTCGGAAGCCCTGTCTTAGTCACGACACACCCATCACACACAACTTCCTGTGATGGTGCAGTTACACCCACTGCTCCTTTCACCAACCGTGCAACGAACAGCATCTTCTGGTGAAAGTGTTTTGTAATCCTCTCTCAAGTGGGACACATTCCACCAGGAGTAATGCTATACTGGGAAGGTTTTCCGTATTAAATAATCTCAGCCTTTTGATTTCCATTCACGTTCAGTGTGATGCCACATGTTCACTCTGGGTCTCCACTGCAATAAAGCTCTGAACCCCTAGATCGGATTACAGTTTGCAACTCACTCCCAGGAATCCATCATACCACATAAACCATCCAAATCCCTCCATTACATTCCAGCCTGGATTCACTCCCAGGCAGCATCATTACACATGAAAGCCTTCTAGTTTGGGAGTTTTTCAGACTGATCACTAAGACAAGGTGGTTGAATAATGTCCTCCAGTAAAGAGAGACAGTTTCCTAAATGAGATCACTGTGGCCTTTCCTGGACTAGATTTTACTAATCATTCAATAACTCCTGTGGTTTCTTACCTAGTGTGTTTGTTGCCATGTCCGCCAGTTTTTGAAATGCATCCAAGAAGGCAGCTGCTGCCAGTACGGCGGTCCTGAGCTGGGAGTGTTCTGTTATAATTTAGTTGCATAGGTTTAAGAAGAATTTGTTTCTGCTTTTCATTGTCTGTTATTGTGTTCATGTAAAAATGTTGCTTAGTTGTAGATATGGGTTTTCTTTTCCATATGTCCCCAAGAAATGGGTTAAAGATCTGCTTCAGAGAAAAAGTTAGAGTCATGGAGTAATACAACACAGAATCAGGCCCTTCAGCCCAACTCGTCCATGCCCGCCATTATGCCCATCTACACTAGTCCCATTTGCCCATGTTTGGCCCTTATCCCTCCTAACCATGTACCTGTCCAGCGTAACGCTATTACTGCGCCAACGACCCGGGTTCAATTCTGGCCACTGTCTGTAAGGAGTTTGTATGTCCTCCCCGTGTCTGTGTGGGTTTCTTCCGGGTGCTCCGGTTTCCTCTCACATTCTAAAAAAACATACAGGTTAGGAGTTGTGGGCATGCTATGTTGGTGCCGGAAGCGCCTGGAAACCTGCGGGCTGCCCCTAGAACACTCTTCACAGAAGATGTATTTCACTGTGTGTTTCGATGTACATGTGACTAATAAATTTATCTTATAATCACTTCCTTTGGCAGCTTGTTCTCTATACACACCACCTTCTGCATGAAGGAGTTACCCTCAGGTCCCCTTTAAATCATTCCCCTCTCACCTTAATCTATGTCCTCTAGTTTTTGATTCCCTTTCCCTGTGAAAAAGACTGTACGCATTTATCTTATCTAAGCGCCTCAGTCTCCTACGGTCCAATGAATAAAGTCCTAACCTGCCCAACCTCTCCCTTTAACTCAGGCCCTTGGGTCCCGGCAACATTCTCGTAAATCTCTTCTGCTTCTCTCCAGCTTAAAGACGTCCTTCCTATAGCAGAGTGATGAAAACTGAACACAATACTGCAAGGGCGGCCTCACTAATGTCCTGTACAACTGCAACATAACGTCTCAACTCCTATACTCAGTGTCCTGACTGATGAGAACCAGTGTGCCAGTCGCTTTCTTCACCACCCTGTCTACCTGTGATGCCATTGCGATGGGTGAAAAAGTTCTTCAGATTCCCTCTAGGGTGTGACAGGTGCTATCTTTATGTATCTAAGATTGGGATTTCTCCTGCTTTAATTTCAATTGGTGTCTGTATAAATACCGTGGTTAGCTTCAAGAAGTGAATATGCTCAAGGATCACTGTCTCTGTAAACATTGTGCAGCTGCCTTTGTCATCCATCACAGTCTATTTTTACATAGATTATGTCGTAGATTTATAGAGCACATAAGTAGGTTCTTCAGCTTACTATATCCACCATTAAGGACCCACCTGTACTAAGCCCATCTGTAGCTTTTTAATGCCTTGACAATTTCTGTGCTCATCTAAATAATATAAACAGGATATCGATCAACTGGGAAAGTGGGCAAAGGAATGGCAGATGGAATTTAACTCAGACAAGTGCAAAGTGATGCATTTTGGGAAGATAAACCAAGCCAGGTGTTGTGAAACAGATTTGAGGTCTTGAAGGACAAGGGCTCTGAACACAGTCTTAGAGTTAAATGATTTATTTACAAAGGCAAACGCAGGGAAAAGGTAACTGGAACAACACACACACACACACACACGCGTGCGCGCCACCAGTGATAGCGAGCGTGGGAAAATCGCAACAAGGGTAAAATACACACATAAATACACACATGCACACACAACGAACTGGGTACAAACAATCAAGGAAAAGCAATACAATACCCACCACCCCTTGACTCAGTGCAGGCACGGCTCTACGCTACTGGGAGTACTAACTTAGAACGCCTCTAACCCTGTTGAAGTGCACACCTTACCAGCAGTCTCTCCAGCGTCGTTTCATGATTCCTCAGAGCAAACAAAGAGAGCGAACCAGGCACATGTGGCACTCTTTATAGTGCCAGAAGGCTGGGGGGTCCAACCCAGGTAGTTCAAAAAGGCCAATGGCCTAGTGCCAGCAGGGGCTAATCAATCACAAAAGGCCAATGACCCGAGGCCAAGTACAAAGGTGCTTAAAGGGGCCAATGGTCAAGTGTGCACTGACGGGTGGTGTGGAGCCAGACCTTGATTGACAGTGGTGTGTCTTTCGACCAGGTAATGGGCAGTGCTGTCATGTGACAGCCACGGACCTCCACAATACACCAGGACGTACACAGTGAATGGCAGGGCTCTAAGGAGTATTGTTGAACAGTACATAGTAGCAGGCCTACCATATCCACACTGATCATTAATACTAAACCCATTTATCAGTACTTGGTCTGTAACTTTCTATGCCATGCCAATTACAGTGCTCACCTAAATAATATAAACAGGATGTTTGTCAATCGGGAAAATGGGCAAGTTATTGAAAGATAAATCATTGCTGTCCCTCCAAAAGTTTCACCTACCCCAGCTTCAATTTCTTATGCTTTGCTCCTCTGTAGGCGGCATGAGTATCACAGGATATTTTGACAGGAAAGGAGAGAAAATGACAATTCAAGCACAAGCTGGGCTCCCTGCTAGCCTATGAGCACAGGACAAGGTGTGTGAATTATTTATATCCCACAAGAAGAGAATGGAAGTGTTTTCAATGATACACCCAAGGTGAAAAACAGCTTAATTGTAGATATGGGTTTTCTTTTCCATACAATGCATGGATATTGAATGCTGAAGGAATGAAAAAAAAACAATATTATTTGTAGAAATCAGCTACAAAACACGCTGCAAACTTATTAACATAGGAGCTCTGCAGAAGACTAAAATTAGTAATGGAGAGGTAGTAATAAGGTTAGAAAAATATTTGAAATCATAGCTATTTTATTTTGCAGAGAAAAATGAATTTGATACATGCAATCAGAAAATGAAAGAAGCAGTGTGAGATTGTATTTGTGAGCTAGAACCAAAGCATCACAACGATGGAGACTTTTAAATTGTACACCAAATGACAGGTTTGTGGCTTACATCAGGACTGAACATCACCTAGGTGTGAATGCCACTAATAGCCTGTCCTGGTCCAACCACAAAGATACCACAGTCAAGAAGGCTCACCAGCACCTCTACTTCCTCAGGAGACTAAAGAAATTTGTCATGTCGCCTTTGACACTCACCAGTTTTTATCGATGCACTATAGAAAGCATCCTATCTGGATGCATCACGGCTTGGTATGGCAACTGCTCTGCCCGGGAGCACAAGGAACTGCAGAGAGTTGTGGACACAACCCAGCACATCACGGAAACCAGCCTCTCCTCCATGGACTCTGTCTATACTTCTCGCTGCCTTGGTGAAGCAGCCAGCATAATCAAAGACCCCACCCACCTGGGTTATTCTCTCTTCTCTCCTCTCCCATCAGGCAGAGGATACAGGAGCCTGAGGGCATATACCACCAGGCTAAAGGACAGCTTCTATCCCACGGTGATAAGACCATTGAACAGTTCCCTTATATGATGAGATGGACTCTAGACCTCACAATCTACCTTGTTTTACCTGCAATGCACTTCCCTGTAGCTGTGGCACTTTACTCTGTATCCTGTTATTGGTTTTACCCTGTACTACCTTAATTCACTCTGTACAACCTCAATGCACTGTTTAATGAATTGATCTGTACGAACAGTATGCAAGACAAATTTTTCACTGTACCTCGATACAAGTGACAATAATAAACCAATACCAATACCAATAAAGGACAAATGGATCCAGCTTTTTAGGCATCTTTGACCTAACGTTTGATTTGGCTTGTAGGATTATGATTTCCATGGAACTGGCAGCAAAAAGTGACAGACTGGCCTTCATCACCAACAAATACAATAGCTCTCTACAGTCAAAGGACAACTCCCAAACCTTTGATCCAGAAACAGAGACAGCAACATATGTGATTAGAAATGGTGTGTAAGTGTTTCAGAAGAACCAGAAGCCATTCCTATTGCAACCGTTCTTTAAAAGTGAAAAAGCAGCACAAAACCATAGCTGTAACTCTAAAAACAAGGCAACGCATAATAGAACTGTTTCGAATGCAACACTGGGCCAAAGATATTTCTCTCATAAGAAGTCACAAAGAGGGAATCTGTACAAATTACAATCACTTCAGAGCAGTCCTATTTACTTTGTACACCATCTATTCTACAAGCAATCACAGTGTGAAAGAACAGGACATTAAGGTCCCATTCCTGATTGACAGAAAGGCACTAGAAGTTAAATCATGACACGCTGCAGATTGATCCATTATGGAAAAGGACAAGCAGTTTAGTCACCTATCCTTAGAAAAGGACAGTCTCAAAGCTTATTCATGAAATGTTTTGGGTAGATAATGTATAGGGTATACCACAATGGCCAGCTCTTATCTTGTCAAACTGTCACTTACTTTACAAAGCATCTGATTGTGTTGGACTGTGTTGTTCATAACCCTATATTCGGTGCCCACATGTATATTCTAAAGTCACATTTATGCAAATATGGTGACATGCTTGAAGATGCCTGTAAAAGGATCACAAGATCCAAGCACAGATGTGGATCAAAATGAGTCCACTACAAATCGAGGTCATTCCCCTTCTTCTTGAAGAGCCAAATGGAAGAAAGAGCTTAAGAAATTGAGAAGAAATGAGTCTGTTCAACTCATAGGAAGTGGGCAACTCAGATAGGGCGAAGTAAACAAGATGGAATGATTGTGTGGCAAGAACAAGCCATCTCTAAATCAGTCAGTTGACAACAACCAATATTTTTCACTAACTTCCCAGGACCTGTATGCAGATTTGGTGGGAACCAAAATATTTATGATGTGAATGAAGACAATGAGAAATCCTTCTGATAAATACACACAAGACATTTTACTCCTTCCCCAAGATAAAATAGAACATAGAACAGTACAGCACAGGAACAGGCCGCTTGGCACACCATGTCTGCGACAAGCATGATGTTAATCTAAACTAATTCCATCTGCCTGCACATGGTCCATATCCCTCCATTCCTTGCCTGTTCATGTCTCTGTATAAATGCCTCTGAAATATCACTATTGCATCTGCTTCCACCACCTCCCCTGGCAGCATGTTCCAGGCACCTAACACTCTCAGTGTAAAAAATAACTTACCTAGTAAATCTCCATTAAACTTTCCCCATCACACCTTAAATCTATGCTTTAGAATCTGACATTTCCACCCTAGGATAAAGACTCTGACCCTCTGCCCTATCTCTGCCTCCATAATTTTATAAACTTTTTCAGGTCACCCCTCAGGCTACACCCTCCAAAGAAAACAGTCCAAATTTGTTCAACCTCTCCTTATAGCTCATACTATATCTGGGTGAACCTCTTTTGCACCCTCTCTTAAGCATCCACATCCCTCCTATAGTGTGGCAACAGCACGCTAAATGTGGCCTAATTCAAGTTCTATGCAGTTGCAATGTGACTTCCCTATTTTCATACTCAATGACCTAACTGATGAAAGCAAGCATGCCGCATGCCGCATGCCTTCTTTACCACTCTATCCACTGTTGCCATTTTCAGGGAGCTATGGACTTGTAGCACAAGATCCCTCTGTACATCAATGCTCCTAGGGGTCCTGTCGTTTAGTGCATACTTAAACATACATAAATTTGACCTCCCAAAATGCATCACCCCACATTTGTCCGGATTAAACCCCATCTGCCCCTTCTCCACCCAAATTTCCAACTGGTCTATTTCCTGCTGTGATTATTTGACAACCTTCCTCACTTACCACAACTCCACCAATCTTTCTGTCATCTGTAAAGCCCATGCACATTTTCATCCAAATCAGTTAGATATATTGCAAACAACAGAGGTTCCAGCATGAATCCTTGCAGAACACGACTGGTCACAGACCTCCAGTCAGAAAAAAAAATCCCTCTAACACTACCTTGGTCTTTTATGACTAAGCTAATTTTGTATCCAATTTACCAATTCGCCGTGGATTCCATGTGACTTAATCTTCTGGACCAGCCTACCATCAGGGACGTGATCAAATGTTTTACTAAAGTCCACGTTGACAACTTTCACTGCTCTACCCTCGTCAATCATCTTCATCACTTCCTCAATAAATTCAATCAAATTTTTGAGATTGTACCTCCCCCACACAAAGCTATGCTGAATATCCCAAATAAGTCTATGGTTTTCCAAATGCATGTAAATCATGTCCCTGAGAATCTTTTCCAATAATTTCCCTACTGTTAATGTCAGGCTTACCAACCTATAATTTCCTGTTTCATCTCTGTTGCCCTTTTTAAACAAAGGAACAACATCAGCTATTCTCCAGTCTTGTAGGACCTCGCCTATGGCTAAGGAGGATACAAAGATCTCTGTCAAGGCCCCAGCAATCTCCTCCCTTGCTTCTATCAGTATCCTGGGATAGATTCCATCAGGCTTTGGGGACCTATCAACCTTACTGTTTCTCAATACACACATTTTCACCTTTTAAACATCAGCGTGCCCTAGAGTATCAATATACCTCTCCCTAGTCTCCACTATCATCTATGTACTTCTTCTTGGTGACTACTGATGTGAAGTACCCATTAAGGACCTCAACTACTTCTTCAGGCTCTACACACAAGTTCCCTCCATTGTCCTAGTGTGGACCTACCCTTTCCCAAGCTACCCTCTTGCTCTTAATATACATATAAAAGGTCTTGGGATTCTCCTTAATCCAACTTGCCAAGGACATGGTTGCTATATAGTGTCGAATTCTCACTACAGACAGAGTGTGACAAAATTTCGCAGAGCATAGAATAGTTATCTATTCAACCAAAGTGATCTCCCAGTTGCTATGACAAGTGCAGAGCATAATCCACAAATCTTGGAAGTATAAAAGTGCATCCACCATCACAATGAGAAATTGAAACAATCTGAGTATACCTTTGTACAGTCTACTTTGGAGAAGAGATTGCAATTAAGCTATTGTTTCCCAAGTTAAACCAATAGGTTGCAAATTCACCAGTTTAAGGGACTGATAGAATGTTAGAGACCAGCTGAGGAGGTGAAAATGACTAAGGAAGTCAGTTACAAATTGAATTTGCAGTGGCAGCATATACATGTGAAGAGTGTTTCCTGCCTGATTTTCAAAGAGGATAAGAATTCATACACAAAATGTGAGTAGGTGTAGAATATACTGATGTAAGCATCATGTGTCGGTGTGCTGTAGTTTGAGCAGAATGAAGTACACACCCTGATTTGAAATTCCTGGTGTCCTGCAGATAATATTATGGTTATAGTCCAAGATCCACTCCAAAATACCAGGTCACAGATCACTTCCAAATACACAAATAACGCTGGAAATGTGGCAGTTAACTTTTTGCCATGTCCCACAAACTCTAATGAGAAAATGATATGTTTAATGTTGTATTGACCAGGAAACCACAAGAAATCTGCTTTCTCTCTACTCTCTAAATAGGGCCATCTACATTATTTCCTCAGGCAGATCACAAGATCACAAGACAAAGGAGCAGAAGTAGGCCATTCGGCCCATCGAGTCTGCTCCATGAGCTGCACTAAAACTATTCCTATCTAGCCCCAACTTCTGGCCTTGTCCCCATATCCCTTGATGCCTTGACTAATTAGATGCTCATCTATCTCCTCCTTAAACACCCCCAATGATTGGGCCTCCACAGCTGTATGTGGCAAAGAATTCCATAATTTCACTACCCTCTAATGGATTAATAATGCTTAACTTCCAAAGGCTGGCCGGCATTGTTTACAGTACTTCTCCTCATTAGAAACAGACAAAACAGGTATGGTCATCCATTTGTCTATCTTCCGATCTGCCTCCCATCAACCCAGCAAGGCCTCCGCTGTGACTCAGAACTCTCCACAGAGGAGTATTTTTTGGCCCTTGCGCTGGTAGTACATCTGGACTACTGGAATGGGAGGAAGACTGTCTCAGTAAGACCACAGGAATGGAAGGGGCTCTTACTCATACATTCAAATCCAACCCCCCACCCCCATGACTTTGTCCATCTATATTTTTGTAACATGCTCCAGCCCGACAATACTCTTAGGAAATTGGTGTTCCTCAAACACTATCCTCATCTCCACCTCTCGTTTTCCTTGCTTCACCATTGTCAATAGTGCTTCCCCCAGAACCTATATCTTTCTTTCAAATCTCTTTGACAAAACATTTGAACTGTTGTACATTTCTTTGATTGGTTTACTATCAATTTTCATCCAACTGTGCTCCTGTGAAAAGCCTTGAACCATTTTAGAATGCTAAAGATGCAAGTTACATATATTATAAAAATATCTTCAAAAATAACTCTTCTGACTCCTGGTTTAAATAGTAGACTGAAAAAAATACCTCAACATCATTGGTGGAGCAAGAAAGGTCTGTGGTAAAATGTGATGATATGAATTGCAGACAAAAGTCTGAGTGTTTAACAGATTATTCACGGACTTCAGTCTTTGTAGGCTTGTCATTAGGTAAGACATTAACAGCCTTGAGTGCACAGTTTCTTTTGGAAGTCCCTTAAAGTGCTAAGGAAATGATGTGCTGTTGAAAGGCCACTTTTCAGATGAGAGATTAAACCAAAGCAGCATCTGCCTTCTCAAGTGGGCAGATAAGTCTCTTAATGTATTTAGAAGAAAACCAAGAGAGTCTGGTTATCCAGCTCAGTCAACATCAGTGAAAGAAACAGAATAACTGTTTAAAAATCAAAATAACTGCAGATGCTAGATTTCCTTATTAGTCACATACATCAAAACACACAGTGAAATGCATCTTTGCGTAGAATGTTCTGGGGGCAGCCCGCAAGTGTCGCCACGCTTCCGGCGCCAACATAGCATGCCCACAACTTCCTAAACCATATGTCTTTGGAATGTGGGAGGAAACCGGAGCACCTAGAGGAAACCCACACAGACACAGGGAGAACACACAAACTCCTTACAGACAGCAACTGGATTGAACCTGGGTTGCTGGCACTGTAACAGCATTATGCTAACCGCTACGCCACCGTGCCTGCCCTGAGTGGGAGTGGGATGATGATTTTAAAGTAATAGGCAACTGTAATTTCAGGGCTGCCTATGCTTTTTTTTGTTGCAGTTTTAGATTCTTTGCAATTTTATCTCAATCTTAACCAATTTATTTTTAAGAGCCGTGATTCAGTTCTATTGTCCTCCTTTTTAAAAGAAGGCAACATGGAAATTGTATGGGATTTTTGTGCTATGTAGTTGGGTTTTGATCAAATACAATCTTCTGTGCATACCTACTCCTCAATCCTCTCTCTTCCTCAGGATGGTCCTCCCCAGCCCAACACCACACCACAACTTGCAATTTGCACCTCTGGATTTGCAATAGTGAAAATGTCTTCTGCAAGGCAAGTTCCATTGTGCACTTTATCCTGGGTCTTATGTGTAATTGTACTTTATTGCCAAGAGTCCTGAACAATTCTGGTATGAATCCTTTGAGCTTTAATGTTCCTGTTCAGGTGTTTTACAATTGTTTATAGAGCCAGAGTTGTACAGTACGAAACCGATGACGGTTCGAGTCCTGTGTGTAAGGGCCACTACATTAGCTTGAATATACATCTTAGTCATCATGGACACGTGTGGGCTGAAGGGCCTTTTTCTGTGCTGTACAACTCTGTGTCTGGTCTGATTGTACGGAAGATTGTAAGGTTATGAAAGGTACCACGTGAGTGCAAAATCTTATTTTCTCACTTTGTTGTAGCCCACAGTCATTAGACTAATTGTCTGTCCTTGCATAAAAAGATGAGACCAGAAAATTGAAGAAAGATGTGAAACTGCGCACCAGCAACAGTCATCATCCTCAGCAGATAATTAATTTAACAAGAGCATTGATGATACACTTTAAAGTGCATTTTAAGGAGCTGTGGAGCCCGTATTCCTTCAATAGATTACAACATTAGCATTGAGTTAATGCCAATATACACACTCTAAATGACACTTTACTCTTACTTCAGAGGATCAATATTATCTGGATTATTTTGTCTTGTTAGAATATTATCTTGTTATAGGCACATTACACCTTATCAGCATACTATGGAAAAAATAACTTCCTGTTTTGCCGCATTCAGATGCACTTTATTGTTTTTTTCATGAGCTGACACAACTGTTCTCCCTTTCAATACTACTTCATCAGCCCATCATTCAAAGTCAAAGTTGAGTTTATTGTCATATGCACAAGTACATGTATGCACAGGCACCTAGCATCATATAAACAGCATTCACAGGGAAAAACATAAATTAAATATAAATTATGCACAATTTTTACAAGAAAGAACTCAATCACAAGAACACAATTAGAACAAACAAAAAGTCCGTTTTAGTGCAAGATGATCAAAGTAGTCATGGTGTTGATAAACTGCAGTGATTAGGGTTTTGTCAGTTGGTTCAAGAACTGAATGGTTGAAGGGAAGTAACTATTCTTGAATCTGGTGGTGTGGGGCCTCAGGCTTCTGTAACTCCCGTCTGATGGTAGCTGTGAGAAGATGGCATGGCCCAGATGATGGGGATCTTTGTTAATGGATGTTGCCTTTTTGAGACAGTGCCTCTGTAGATACTACTAATGGTGGGGAGGGATGTGCCCATGGTGTATTGGACAGAGTCCACTACTCTCTGCAGCTTCTCACATTCCTGTGCATTCAAATTGCCAGACCAGACCATGATGCAACCAGTCAGGATACTTCCAACAGTACTTCTATAGAAGTTTGTTAGAGTGTTTATATTAAGCGTTCAGTCCAAGTGTACAACCTGTGCATACTTACATTAAACAGAACTTCCACGCAACAATTCCAAAATGTCCAACTTGTAGAATTTAAATGAAGGTACAAAATTGAGCTGGCTGCACATTTCTGGGGGCTTTTCCCGAGGAAACCCAACATTGTGGATGGATCTTGAAGTGGGCTTACTTGGCAGAAGGATTACCTCCAGTGATTTTCTTAGCACTCTACTCCTTACCTAAAGCTGTTGCCATCTGACCCTCTGCTTATAGCCAGCAATGACACAATTAATATACAGGATGTCTCCTAACTCTGTCTCCTTCCCTCAATCACAAAGCAGCCCTCCATCATCTGAATCTACCTCCTATTGGCAAAACCATTTGTTAACTTGCCTTTGATCCCATAAGTTGCAACTTTTTGTATAAGTTTCCCATGTGGGACCTTATCAGTGGTGGAAAGGGTGAGCAGGTTCAACTTCCTGGGCACCAACATCTCAGAAGATCTATCTTGGGCCCAACCCATTGATGCAATCATGAATAAGGCATGCAGCGGCTCTACTTCATTAAGAGTTTGAGGAGATTTGATATGTCACCAAAGACATTTGCAACTTTCTATAGATGTAGTTGGGAACTATGTAATTGTACCTCTAGGTCTCTGTTCTACAACACACTCCAGGACCCTACCATTCACTGTGCAAATCCTGCCTAGTATAACTTAAAATGCAACATCTTGCACTTGTCCAAGTTAAATTCCATCTGCTAATCCTTGGCCACTTCCCCAGTTCATACAAGTCTTGGTGTAATCTTGGTTAACCTTCTTTGCTGTGCACTACAGCTTCAATTTTGGTGTTATCTGTAAACTTATGAACCATGTTAACAATATTGTCATCTAAATTGTTAATAGAGATGACAAACAACAGTGGACCCAGCACCAATCCACGCAGCACACCACTGCTCACAGGTCTCCAATCTGTATAACAACCTACCACATGTTGATAGTCTCTTAATTTCTCTAACTTCTGATAACCACTACCCTCTGTTCCCCCGTCCTCCCTTTTGTTTTCCCTTATCCCTCTGGCCCCATTAGCCCTTCTCTTTCCCCTTCCCTGCCTTCACAACCTGCCCATTACCCACACCTTACTCCCTCTGGTTCCTCACTTCCTTCCCTTTATTCCAAGGTCCACTGTCCTCTCCTATCAGATTCCATTTTCTTCAGCCCTTTGCCTCTTCCACCTATCACCTCCCAGCTTCTCACATCATTCCCACTTCCTCCCCCCTCCCCCCACCTACCGATCTTCCTCCACTCACCTGGATTCACCTATCACCCGCCAGCTTGTGCTCCTCCCCCTCCCCCCACCCTTTTATTCTGGCTTCTGCCCTCTCTCTTTCCAGTCCTGATGAAGGGTCTCGGCCTGAAATGTCGACTGTTCATCTCCCTCTATAAATGCTGCCTGACCTGCTGATTCCCTCCAGCATTTGTTGTGTGTTGCTACATATTTACAGGTGTTGAGTTTTGAAAAACGGAAGTTGCTCAGCAAGTTGATTCACATCTAAATAATGAAAGGCACATTTCACAGCCTCAGGACATTTCAAAGAACTTTACAGCTAACGGGAAATGGATCCACAGTTGTAACTTGGGAAACGTAACTAATTAATGTATACACAGCAAGATACCGTGAGCAATGTGGTATTGAGAAAGTAAAATGTTTTAAGGCCAAGGTTTAAAAATTGGTCTTGCCAATGGTGGAGAACTCTTTTACAGGAAGCCAGCTACAGATGTTTCAGATCTCTTGATTACTTTGCAATAATTGTAGGATTTCTCAGTGCAAACTCAGCACAGGCAAAAGGAGTTAAACAGAACACATTTTGATCATGCACTTAAAAGATCAAGCAAGCACAGTTCTTCACACCTCACAAAACAAAGCAAAATGTGGTCAATGTGTAAATTGCAAGTTAACTGCTCTGTGACTCAGACTTCTCTGTAGCCTTCAAATAACACCATTGTTTCTTTGCATCTCTCCTCTGTTGTCTAGTTGGTTTTCCCTCACCGGGCTCCATGCTTATCCAACCAGAGCAATAGTAGTTCATCCTGCCCTGGCCCACCATCGTTTCTTTGGGTTCCATCAAAGGTAGAGTCTTCCCCATCTTTCTCATGATCTGTTGGTCCTTGCTAATATCATCCTAAATCACAGGTCAGTTTTCACTTGCTTATTTAGAGTCTCTGGATTTTTTTTGATATTAAGCACATTCTCTTCGGGATGTCATGTTACAAGTTCTACAAGACATTGGTGAGACTGCGCTTGAAGTATCACGTACAGTTCTGTTCTATGTTCTTTGTCTCAAGGTTTATACAGTATATCTTATTGTACACTCAGTTCTTAAAAGGTAAACTTTCATCTGCCACACTTCTTCCCCTTTAAAAAGGTAAAATCCATTCAAACCATGAACTATTCACAAATGTTAAATTATACAAATAACTAATTATTTTCATTACAAATTCAAGCAAACACAAATTTACTCTTTCTCATCTCAAGAAACTTCTCATTACAAGCTTCAGTCAATTGTTACATTTAACAGAATTCTGAATGCTGTTTGCAGTTCACATAAATTTTACGAGAAAAATCTGATAACTAGAATATATAAACAGTACAGCACAGGAACAGGCCCTTCGGCCTGTGATGTTGTGCCGAACTAAATAAATTAGTAATCAAATGCCCAGCTAAACTAATCCCTTCTGCCAACATATTGTGCATATCTCTCCATTTCCTGCACATCCATGTGCCCATCTGAGAGCCTCTTGACCAGTTAGGAAAATGGGCTCAAAAATAGCAGATGGAATTTAATGCAGACAAGTGTGAGGTGTTACACTTTGGGAGGACAAACCAGGGTAAGACATACAGTGAATGGTAGGGCACTGAGGTGTGCAGTAGAATAAAGGGACCTTGAATACAGATCCATAGTTCCTTGAAAGTAGCATCACAGATAGATAGGGTCGTAAAGAGAGCTTTTGGCACTTTGGCCTTCATAAATCAGGGCACTGAGTACAGGAGTTGGGATGTTATGTTGAAGTTGTACAAGATATTGGTGAGGCCAAATTTAGAGTATTGTGTGCAGTTCTGGTCACCTACCTACAGGAAAGATATCAAAAAGCTTGAAAGAGTGCAGAGAAAATTTACAAGGATGTTGCCAGGACTTGAGGACCTGAGTTATAGGGAAAGGTTGAATCAGTTAGGACTTTATTCCCTGGAGCGCAAGAGAATGAGGGGAGATCTTATAGAGGTATACAAAATTATGAGGGCTATAGATAGGGTGAATGCATACAGGCTTTCTCCCCCAGGGTTGGGTGAGGCTAGAACTAGAGGACATAGGTTTAGGGTGAAAGGTGAAATATTTAAGGGACATCTGAAGGGGAACTTCTTCACTCAGAAGGTGGTGCGAGTATGGAACGAGCTGCCAGTGGAAGTGGTGGATGCAGGTTCAATTGTAACATTTAAGAGAGGTTTGGGTAGGTACATGAATGGGAGGGGTTTGGAGGGATATGGTTTGGGTGCAGGTAGGTGTCACCAGGCAGAAGATCAGGTCGGCATGGACTACATGGGCTGAAGGCCCTGTTTCTGTGTTGTAGTGCTCTATGACTCTAATTAATAACTATAAACAGAATTTTGCAAGTTATGTGGCACACACTTAACGTCATGAACACAGTGGAAATAGTCTCTGCTTTGATTTCTATTTGGCATTCACCCTCCTGCTTTTGCTTTCATGCCAGCTTGACCCCTGACCTTCCACCTTCCCTTCCAACTAAACAGTTTCCTCCTTTATCTACCCTTTTAGCCTTTGCTTTACTATTTTCCATTTTAAGGCACATATTTTGGTCTGAGGTTTCCACTTATTGTCCTGCTGTGCTGTTGCAGCATCATCATCCGATTGCCTAGGGTTTGATCTTCCACTCCCAGATTATGAAACTGCTAAACCACAATTTTGCTGTTCTCAATCCGAGCAACACAGATATATGATGGGTGATCTGAATGATGAAAGTTATGTTCCAAGTTCCTTTGTTTGCTCATCATGTGTCGAGATTGCACCAGCTTTTGTAACAGACTTTTTATTTCACAAACTGGCTTCTTTTCTCATCTTGGACCCATAGTGATATTTTCCAGCATTGCTTCCATTCTTGGAGTCCACAGTAGTTTTAGACCAGTCTCACCCAGAACTTAAATTTGCCATTATCTTCTCTGCTCTTTTTCATAACTGGACCTGTCTATGTCCTTGGGTTTGATGCTCTCCAATATATCTTCATCAAGTATTCACATTGGGAATCCATTGCATTCTTGACCTAGTACCACTCAAGATTAACAGTGTGTATTGGATTTTGTGGTTTTGGCCTGTGTTGCTTACATTTTCCTTTGAGTATTCCCTATATCAGCACATTCTTTACCTTGTAAGACCTCTGCTTGTAACAATGAATGATTAAGTCTCTACCAGAACTTGTTACCACATCTGCAACAAGTACCTTCAAATTTTCTCATGTTTGTATGTCACTCACTTTGAATATGATGGCCACAACACAGATAACCATGGACCAACTGTCCATTCCTATAGCTCAGCCACTTTATTCTCAAATTCAATCGATGCAGCACCCTAAGCTTCTAGGCCAACATGACAACCAGGTAGTCCGATGTCTGTGGCATCCTTGAAGACTTCCTTGAGGTCAACCATATCATTTTGTGTGGAAGATTCTTCATAAAAGAATTTTCTGTGACTACGCTTTGGGTTGTCTTCTCTACTGCACGTTCTCTACTGCAGGTTAATAGTAGACCGTGAAACTTCTGAATGAGCAGTTTTATCCCCTTCATTGCCTCTCCCAAACCAAAACTGTACTCCATCCTGTGGCAAACATAATACCAGCCGTCTTTAATGGGCATTCTGAGGCTGGTTTCCTCCCATGGTCTCACCAGATTTAGCGCTCCGGTAGCCTGCTGGTTTCTCACCAAACTTACTATCCTAATGAGTCCAGATGAAGAGGCTCAACCTGAAACATCGACTATCCATTTCCCTCCATAGATGCTGCCTGACCCGCTGAGTGCCTCCAGCATCTTGTGTGTTTCTGCAGATTCCAGCTTCAGCAGTCTCTTGTGTCTCCACTCACCATGTCCATGGAACTCTGTTTCGATGAAGACAATCACACTGCCAATACCAACTCTCTGAGCCTGTTCCTTTCTTGCACCTCAAAACCATGCCTCAAGCAAAATTGCCTTACATTTTCATGCTCCATCTTCCTGCTGGTAGAATTCCTGCATGCTCCCTCAAACTAGGCCCACTGTATTATACCAATTTACTTGAATTCTCTTAACAATCTGAGATAATATCAGATTGAAATATCCCTCGAGAATTTGTTTTAAGTTATCCTAGGAAAAGATTTCTTCTGTGGTTTGTGACTGCAGTAGATTGACAAACAGACTTCATCACCAGCAGCATTATCACCAGCATCTCCTCATGTTTCACCATGCTCCTCTGTATGGTGACCTTAACTATATCTTCCATCTGAACGAACAACTCCATATGGTCCACATTTAGGATGAATGGCTAAGTTATCCATTCTCCATATCCTTCTTCTGCCATCCCCACCACATGTTCTCTTTGTCAGAGAATCCATTTCCTGAATTTTACCACATTGGTTCTTTGTCTCCTGTTACTCTCACAAGCCACAACATCCTAAAATTGAAACACTCATTCATACTAAACTGACCAGATTAGAACTCCATAGGATTTCTTCTTAGCTTTATCCAAGGATGTCCAAAGGAGCCATCTTGTCTGTATGTTCAGTGTTTGGATCTGACTAAGATATTTATTTGTTAGTCACATGTTCATCGAAACACACAGTAAAATGCATCTTTTTGCATTACTGAGAATGTGCTTGGGGCAGCCCGCAAGTGTCACCATGCTTCTGGCACCAACATAGCATGCCCACAGCTCCTAACCTGTACGTCTTTGGAAAATGTGGGAGGAAACCAGAGCACCCAGAGGAAACCCACGCAGACACAGGAAGAACATACAAACTCCTTATAGACAGCAGCGGGAATTGAACCCAGGTCGCTGGCGCTAGAATAGTGTCACACTAACCATTACACTACCATTTATCTATTTAAGAAAATAAAATTGTTTATTTAAAATAGTTAAATGAGCAGGATGTCTGGGCCTCCATGGGATCCTGATGAGTCATCGTGCTGATATTATCTTGTGAATCTGACATGCATGTGAGATAACTGGGGAGTGTGAAAAGATTCAGTTCACAAATTAATAATAGACTGACATTAGAGTTTCAGTGAAATAAATGAAAAGTCCATGCTGTTAATATATTTCTAAATTCAAAGCAACTCACCAATTTATAGTTGGCTGAAAAATGTACCAGGGCCATACATTTTAAAATCTACAAGGACAGATTTACAAATGCAACCACAAATGGAAGGCTTTTGGTTTCAATACACATCACTGTCATTGTATTTTCAATTCATCACTGTTGGAAACTGCCTTTGTATGCTTCTGATATTAAAATATGTGGGTTGTTGGGTGTACTTGCAGCTTAGATTCCGATGTCCTAGGTCAGATTTTGACTTCACATCCTGATTGAAACTTAGTTGGAATAGGATTGAAAAGTGGGAAAATGGAACTATGAGACCCAAAGTCCCTCATGATCTCTTGAAACATGACAATCTACCTCGCCATGGCCCTCGCACCTTATTGTCTGCCTTTACTGCACTTGCTCTGTAACTGTAACACTATATTCTGCATTCGGTTGTTGCTTTTCCCTTTGCACTACCTCAATGTAATTATGCTTTGAAATGATCTGTATGGATGGCGTGCATAACAAAGTTTTTTCCAATGTATCTCGGTGCATGTGACAATAATAAACCAATTACACTTATCTCAGCTTCCCGTTCTCCCAAACTGTCGGGCCGTTGTTGGTTTTCTCAAGTTCTTCATTGTACCTGTACTTCACCATACATGTGCATATTGACAATAAACCAGACTTGATTTTCTCATCCACACCTGCCATCTATAGACGAACCCTGCACCAATTCCCTCATGTTGCCTCTGTTAATACTGTGCCAGAACTGCCTCATGGAACACTGTGGTAGTCCTCTGAAATGAACTGATAACTCCGATATCCACAAATGGAGAAAGGTGGCGTAATTGAATCATAATTTTCTCCAAACTCTATGCATCTGCTTTGTAGGATTTGGCCCTGTCACCTTCAGGGTCAGTTTGCTTCTTTCACATCCCTCACTGCTTCAGTTTCCATATCAGCCTGCCCTGTTTCTCTAATAAATAAGAAATATTTATGGTCATATAATCTTTACATATACACTGCAGCTTTACAATCAAGGGCAGGCATGGTAGTGTAGCGGTTAGCGTAACGCTTTACAGCACCAGCAACCCGGGTTCAATTCTGGCCACTGTCTGTAGGGAGTTTGTACGTTCTCCCCGTGTCTGTGTGGGTTTCGTCTGGGTGCTCCAGTTTCCTCCTACATTCCAAAAGACCTATACAGGTTAGGAAGTTGTGGGTATGCTATGTTGGTGCCGGAAGTATGGCGACAATTGCAGGCTGCCCCCAGAACACTCTATGCAAAAAAGATGCATTTCACTGTGTGTTTCGATGTACATATGACTAATAAAGATATCTTGTCTTGTCTTGTCTTTTGAATGCAAAAAGTTCCCACAAACAGCAATACTGTATTAACCAGATATGCATTTTTAGGCATTGTTTGAGAGACAAGCAATGGTGAGAACTCGAGGGAGAAACTCCTCTGCTCCTTGAAATAATTTGTTTATACCTGCCTGTCATGGCCAAATAATTTTGTCTCAGGTAAGTAAGAGGGAATGTGGCAGGATTGAAGAGCCGACCAAAAACAGTCACTTGTCAGTGGAATTATGTCTGGGTCTATTCTTGGGAATTGTATTGGTGCTTTGTATCAAAATGTTTGCTCAGCTCTCGCTTGTTTGCTTGACTGAGTTTACATCAATGCTTTAATATAAATCTAGCATTTCTCAGAAAAGTAAGTTGTGAAGGCATGGGATATAAACGTTTCTTTGCCTAGTCTTGTCCTGTCTTGCCTGGCCTTGGTATTTCTGCAGATAATGCAGGAAGTTACACAAGATGTGCAATTTCTCCTCATGTATTTATGCAGTGGAAGACCTCAATAGACACAAATTAAATGAAACATCAAGTAATGGAAGCATTTCTTAATATGTAAAGTGGTTCTTTCCATCTTTGCATTATTGCTCATCAATTTTCCTGTATCAACCACATCCTTATTACCACAACTTAAATTTCTTTTCAGTAAATAGGTGATGAGTGAGTATTGATATTCACTTGACATTTGAATGCAAGCTTTAATCATTTTGTGAATTTCTGAGTAAAGTGGTATAATAGAAGGCAGGATGTACAAGGTGTTTAAGTTCTTAAGATTAAGAACAATGCTCAAGGAGAAAAGGAAAACATGTAGGGAGCAATGGCATTGAAGGCGTTGTCCTCAGCATTCATTACCCATCACCAATTGCCCTTGAGTAGGGTGAGGAATGGAAAAGTCTAGGGGGGTGGGGGGAGAGTTAAGGGGGTGGTTGGAGTGATGAGGGTGGTGAGGCACAGGGGAAGCTCCAAAGCCTTGGATCCAGGCAGTTATAAGCGAGGCTGCCAATGGTGGAGAAATCAAAATCAGGGATATGCAAGAGGCCAGAATTAGGATGTTTACAGAGATAAAGAGGGAGGAGGCATAGGTGATTTGGAAACAAGTATGGGACCCAATAAATGGATGGAGGTTAGGAACAGGAAGGGGTCAATAACTTTACTGGGTGTTTTTTTATAGGCCGCCCAATAGTAACAGGGACATCGAGGAGCAGATAGGGAAACTGATCCTAGAAAGGCGTGAGAATAACAGAGTTGTTGTGATGGGAGATTTTAATTTCCCAAATGTCAATTGGCATCTCCATACAGCGAGGGGTTTAGATAGGGTGGAGTTTGTTAAGTGTGTTCAGGAAGGTTTCTTGGCACAGTGTGTAGATAAACCTACAAGAGGAGAGGCTGTGCTTGATTTGGTATTGGGAAATGAACCTGGTCAGGTGTCAGATCTCTTGGTGGGAGAGCATTTTGGAGATAGTGATCATAATGCTATCTCCTTTACAATAGCATTGGAGAGAGATAGGAACATACAGGTTAGAAAGGTGTTTAGTTGGAGTAAAGGGAATTATGAGGCTCTCAGGCAGGAATTTGGAAGCTTAAATTGGGAACAGATGTTCTCAGGGAAAAGTACAGAAGAAATGTGGCAAATATTCAGGGGATATTTGTGTAGAGTTCTACATAGGCATGTTCCAATGAGACAAGGAAGTTATGATAGGATACAGGAATCGTGGTGTACAAAGGCGGTAATAAAACTAGTCAAGAGGAAAAGAAAAGCTTACAACAGGTTCAGAGAGCTAGGTAATGTTAGAGATCTGGAAGAGTATAAGGCTAACAAGAAGGAGCTTGAGAAGGAAATTAGGAGAGCCAGAAGGGGACATGAAAAGACCTTGGTGGGCAGGGTTAAGGAAAACCCCAAGGCATTCTACAAGTATGTGAAAAGCAAGAGTATAAGACGCGAAAGAATAGGACCTATCAAGCGCAACAGTGGGAAAGTGTGTATGGATCAGAAGAAATAGCAGAGGTACTTAATGAATACATCAATATTCACTATGGAAGAAGATCTTGGTGATTGTAGTGAGGATTTGCAGCAGGCTGAAAAGCTTGAGTATGTAGATATTAGGAAAGAGGAGGTGCTGGAGCTTTTGGAAAACATCAAGTTGGATAAGTCGTCGGGACCAGATGAGATGTGCCCCAGGCTACTGTGGGAGGCGAGGGAGGAGATTGCGGAGCCTCTGGCGATGATCTTTGCATCATCAATGGAAACGGGAGAGGTTCTGGAGGATTGGAGGGTTGCGGATGTTGTTCCCTTATTCAAGAAAGGGAGTAGAGATAGCCCAGGAAATTATAGACCAGTAAGTCTTACTTCAGTGGTTGGTAAGTTGATGGAGAAGATCCTGAGAGGCAGGATTTATGAACATTTGGAGAGGTATAATATGATTAGGAATAGTCAGCATGGCTTTGTCAAGGGCAGGTCCTGCCTTACGAGCCTGATTGAATTTTTTGAGGATGTGACTAAATACATCGATGAAGGAAGAGTAGTAGATGTAGTGTATATGGATTTCAGCAAGGTACCCCTTGCAAGGCTTATTGAGAAAGTAAGGAGGCACGACATCCAAGGGGATATTGCTTTGTGGATTCAGAACTGGCTGGCCTGCAGAAGGTAAAGAGTGGTTGTTGACAGGTCATATTCTGTATGGAGGTCGGTGACTACTGGTGTACCTCAGGGATCTGTTCTGGGACCCTTACTCTTTGTGATTTTTATAAACGACCTGGATGAAGAAGTGGAGGGATGGGTTAGTAAGTTTGCTGATGACACAAAGATTGGAGGTGTTGTGGATAGTGTGGAGGACTGTCAGAGGTTACAGCGGGACATAGATAGGATGCAGAGTTGGGCTGAGAAGTGGTAGATGTAGCTCAGCCCAGATAAGTGTGAAGTGGTTCATTTTGGTAGGTCAAATATGATGGCAGAATATAGTATTAATGGTAAGACTCCTGGCAGTGTGGAGGATCAGAGGAATCTTGGGGTCCGAGTCCATAGGACGTTCAAAGCAGCTGCACAGGTTAACTCTGTGGTTAAGAAGGCATATGGCGTATTGTCCTTCATCAATTGTGGAATTGAATTTAGGAGCCGAGAGGTAATGTTGCAGCTATGTAGGACCCTGGTCAGACCCCACTTGGAGTACTGTGCTCAGTTCTGGTCGCCTCACTACAGGAAGGATGTGGAAGCCATAGAAAGGGTGCAGAGGAGATTTACAAGGATGCTGCCTGGATTGGGGAGCATGCCTTATGAAAACAGGTTGAGAGAACTCAGCCTTTTCTCCTTGAAGCGATGGAGGATGAAGGGTGACCTGATAGAGGTGTATAAGATGATGAGAGGCATTGATCATGTGGATAGTCAGAGGCTTTTTCCCAGGGCTGAAATGGTTTCCACAAGAGGACATAGGTTTAAGGTTCTGGGGAGTAGGTATAGAGGAGATGTCAGGGGTAAGTTTTTTACTCAGAGTGGTGAGTGCGTGGAATGGGCTGCCAGCGACGGTGGTGGAGGCGGATACAATAGGGTCTTTTAAGAGACTTTTAGATAGGTACATGGAGCTGAGTAAAATAGAGGGCTATGGGTAAGCCTAGTAATTTCTAAGGTAGGAACATGTTCGGCACAGCTTTGTGGGCTGACAGGCCTGAATTGTGCTGTAGGTTTTCTATGTTCTATGTTCTAATACAAACATAAATAAGCAAATACAGTTGTGATAGATAAAGGGAATTTTGTGACATAGGGCATGTTTTTCAGAGTTTGGGAAGATATCTCATGGATGAGGCAAATTTGGCTAGGAGAATATCGGAACACACATTTCGGAGTAACAAATGGACAAGAATTCCAGCAGCAGATGAAGTTCCATGATGGGGGTATGATGGGGGTACATTGAGGAAAATATGATCCCAGAGTTGCTACAGAAGTCCAAATCTCATCTTGGAGGCAATGTCAAGAGTGCAAAGAGTCTTGTTCAGCTTCAACCAGGGACAGAAAAGAGAATGGAATCTGTAGCTAAGGAACCAGAATTTGTTGAGGGAATAAAAACAATGGTTACAACCTTCTCAAATATTTAATTGGTGGAAATTCTCTATTACACAAGATCGGATGTTTCACAAGCAGTATGACTACTCAGTTGGTGGGAAGGTTGAGAGCGCTGGTAAAGTAGAGTTGGACGTCATCATCAAACCTGGAATTTACTGTTGTGTTTTTCGAAGAAATGCCATGTGAAAGGATGCAGACATGCCAAGGAGGGGGAAGGTGGTCACAGTTGCACAGCTGTCACTCAATTAGGAATCATACAGCACAGGAACAGTCCCTTTGGCCCAAATGGTCTATGCAGACCAAGATGCACATCCAAGCTTGTCCCATTTGCCAGCATTTGGCCCATAACCTTCCAAACCCTTCCTGTCCATGTACCTGTCCAACTGTCTTTGAACAGTTATTGTACTTGCTTCAACAACTTCCTCTGACAGCTCATTCCACATACATACCATCCTCTTGTGTAAAAAACAGTTGCGCTTCAAGTTCCTATTCCTATTTAAGGAATTGAAGGAATTCAAATATGAAGCTGCATTTGTGGGGAAAAACATAGCTAACATCCCCGGTGGATGATCTCTTGGCATGAAAGGTCATTGGCACAAAACCTCAGCTTCGCTTATGGGTGGATACTGCCTGGCCCGCTGGTTGTTCCCTGTATTTTCTGTTTCCCCACCCACCCCTCATTTTCTACATCTGCAGTTCTTGGCTAGCGGCCCCAAGCCAGTTCTGATGCAACTCATTTTGTATCTCCACAAATGCTGCCTGACAATTAAATATTTTTAACATTTTCTGCTTTCATTACAGAAGGAAGAGGAATGAGTGAATGAGGGGTGTAAGATCCAACAAATGACTATGAATATGTTGACTGGAATTAAGGAGTAAGAGGAAGGCAGTTAATTTGCAGAAGGTATGAGGTGTTGGAAATTGTTCAGTACAGAGACAAGGTGAAGGTGGTACAGAAGCCTGAAGACCCACACTCAACAATTCAGAAACAGCTTCTTCCCCTCTGCCATCAGATTTTTGAATGGTCCCTGAACCAGTGGACATTCATAAAACATCGCAAAACAATAAATTTCACATCATTTAAGTCAGCGATAGCAAATCTGATTCTGATGTACTTCATTGTTCTTGGGAGAGCAGGAGAGAACAACATTATTAAAGGAAGGGTAACAAACTAAAATGTTAAAAGAAAGTCTTGATTGTCTGAGACAAAATATTGTAGACTGCTCAGTTCACCAAAATCTGGTGATAAACATCACATCATCACTGCAGTGCCTGATAAGGCAAGAGGTGGATGGAATAGTTAGATAGTAAGGCTTCATTTAAAAAGGTGCCTTCACCTATCAGACACATTTCCATGATGTCAGTACAATTATCTACAATAAACCTGTAGCGGACCGAACCTTCCTGACAAACTTCTACAGATGTACCGTGGAAGGCATTCTGACTGGTTGCATCATGGCCTGGTATGGAAACTCCATTGCAGAAGAATGCAAGAGGCTACAGAGAGTGGTGGACTCAGCCAGTTCCTCAACAAGAGGCAATGTCTCAAGAAGGTGACATCCAACCCCTACCAAGCCCTCTACTCAATGCTGCCATCAGGCAGGAGGTACAGGAGCCTGAAGACCCACACCTCAAGGTTCAGCAACAGCTTCTTCCCCACTGCCATCAGGTTCTTGAACCGACCTGAAAAACCTTAACACTACCTTGGACTATGTATCTTTTCCCCCTCTCTCCATCTTGCATCAGTGTTGTGTTTATTTTGCACATGATTATGTATAATTTATGTTAACTTGAGTAAATGCTAACTTATGTTTGTCCTTGTCTTGTAATGTACTGTGCTGCTGCTGCAAAAAAGTTAATTTTCAAGGCATTTACACCCTGTGTAATATACCTACAACAATAAACTTGAACTTGAAACAGAGTTGATACAGAATGATTCATTGGAAGAAACCACAGTGTCAGCACTGCAGGAAACAAATTGAATAGGAAGGAGAATGGTAACATTATTCCCCAGTGCCCACGCTGAACAAGTAGGCACACAAATTAATGGAATGGGTTAAGTTTGGTGGTTATAACAAATGGATACCTCACTGTGCCATCCAGAGGATGCCAAATCAGAGGGAATCTGTAGGCCAATTAAACAAAGAGTCAATCCTATAACAGTGACATAAGCAAGGAGTTCTGATGAGTGGGAATAGGGATTAGAGAGAGATAGAACGCCCAAGGGAGTACATACAAATGCGAGTAAATTCATTGGAGAGAGGGCATAGGAGACTATGAGAGGTGACCAAAGCAATCATGCATATCGATAAGAAAACTCAAGTTAAGTAGGCCTGATTACTTAGTAATTGAGGATAGATTCATTTTAGTTAAGAAGTGGAGAAACAGAGACCAGGACAAAGTCGAGGAACAAGTCCAAAATAAAAGCCAGAGGTCTTGTGGTGAGATAGAGTTAGTCCAGAAAGGGTGGAGCCAGTCTGAACTCTGGGTTGAAGACAGATGAATTTAAAATAAGAACAAAGATCCAGGAAGTGTGCAGTATGAGTCAATGGGCAGCAAAATAATGCAAAGTATGATTAAAGGATGAGAAAAATGAATTTTGGCTCAGGAGAGTGATTTCTGGCCAAGAGGCATACTAACATTAAAACTATAAAACAACAGGTCCAGCAGGGCACAGACTACATCAGCAGGTATAAGCAATGGTGCCGGACCTAATTTATCTTAAAATTAGCTTGAAGAATTGAGTATTACAGTGATTACAGTGCAGCTCAGTAGTGGTGGTATAGTGTTGGCAGCAGAGAAATCCAGGAATTTAGAAGTTGGATTTAAGCAATATGCCAGTTTTCACCATCTGTGCAGTCTGTTTCAGTTAATGTTGTCACTTTGTGGATATGCTCATAGATTTTCAGTTGAGCTCCGTTTAGCATTTATCAAGATTGGTGTCAATGAACAAACTGATGTTTGGCTTCCTGTGCATTATAATTGGAGGAAGCAACTGACTTGATTCTAAATCTCTGTTGACATTGTGGTATAACTGCTTGCCAGCAAGAACATTACCTACAATTATTCTGTAACTTTTCTTCCATTAACACTCTCCTAATATATCCTCTGTATCCTTCTCTCAACCTCTTTCCAAATGAAACTCTTAAGCACTCCGACTCCAGTGCACACCAATATTTTTCATAGCTGCCTTTACTTATGCACAGAACTTTTAAAAACTAAATCATTGTCCCCTGTTCAACAGCTGAAGTTCCATCTTTGCCAGTTTCAGCCACTTCTTTAACATTTCAAAATTCCACCAATATGTCATTGTCCCAAGCTCAGTTACACTGAAAAATTGAACATATTAATATTTGAGATTCAGATGGATATTTATATACAACAATCCAAATTAGCTTATAACAGATTATAAAATAATCATTGCTGATTTATACAAAATGTTACCTCCATCATCCTTCACTCACAATTAATCATAACTGAAAACTGCAATAACTTGCACACTAAACAGTATTTTTTAGAAGCTTAATGTTTTTATGACTCAATAGCAAAGAAATCACAGGGATGTCCATTAAAAGACAAATATCACATACTGTGCAGAACAATTTTTATTTCTTGTATTGCAGTGAGAATCACTTGATCTGCATTTTCATCTCTTACTATTTACTTTTAACTGGACAAAAAATTGACTTGGAGCACTGTTCCTCTATTATTTGAATAAAATGTCAATCAGATGCTACTGAGACATTTAAGAAATGCTATGAGATCTTGGCAATCATCTCACCTGCCAGCTTCATTCATTCCAGCCATGCTTTCACACTATCTGCATGCCATCCTACGATGATGCAAGTGAAGGGTTAGATTCTGCATGAATGCCTCCCAGGTCTACCTCAGCACTCCTTTATTGACTTATAAACAGCTTCCTCAAATTATGAAAATAGTATGTTGGTAAGATGTTAGAGTCCATTATGAAGGATGAGGCTTCGGGGTATTTGGAAGCATATGATAAAATAGGCCTTCAGCAGAAATCTTGCCTGACAAATCTGTTGGAATTCTTTGAGGAAGTAACAGACAGGATAGACAAAGGAGAGTCAGTGGATGTTGTTTACTTGGATTTTCAGAAGGTCTTTGACAAGGTGCCACACATGAGGCTGCTAAACAAGATAGGAGCCCATGGTATTACAGGAAAGGTACCAGCATGGATAGAAGATTGGCTGACTGGCAGAAGGCAAAGAGTGGGAATAAAGGGGGTCTTTTCTGGTTGGCTGCTTGCTGGTAACTAATGGTGTTCCGCAGGGGTCGGTGTTGGGTCCGCTAATTTTCACGTTATATGGTAATGATCTGGATGAAGGAATTGACGGCTTTGTGGCCAAGTTTGCACATGGTACAAAGATAGGTGGAGGGCCAGGTAGTGTTGAGGAAGCAGGGAGTCTACAGAAGGACTTGGACAGGTTGGGAGAATGGGCAAAGTGGCAGATGGAATATAGTGTAGGGAAGTGTACATTGGTAGAAGGAATAAAGGTGTAGATTATTTTCCAAACCGGGCACGAATTCAGAAATTTGAGATACAAAGGGACTTGGGAATCCTAGTGCAGGATTACCTAAAGGTTAACTTACTGGTTGAGTCAGTAGTAAGGAAGACAAATGCAATGTTAGCATTCATTTCGAGAGGACTAGAATATAAAAACAAGATGTAATTCTGAAGCTTTATAAGGCATTGGTCTGACCATATTTGGAGTATTGTGAGCAGTTTTGGGCCCCATATCTAAGGAAGGAAGTGCTGAATTTGGAGAGGGTCCAGAGGAGGCCTACAAGAATGATCCCAGGAATGAAAGGGTTAATGTATGAGGAGCATATGATGGCTCTGGGCCTGTACTCGCTGGAGCTTAGGAGGACGAGGGGGAGCTCATTGAAACCTACCGAATATTGAAAAGCCTGAATAGAGTGGACATGGAGATGACATTTCCAGTAGTGGGAGAGTCTAGGACCAGAGGGCACAGCCTCCGAATAGAAGGACATCCCTTTAAAGCAGAGATGAGGAGGAATTTCTTTAGCCAGAGGATGAAATTTATTGCCACTGACGGCTGTGGAGGCCAAGGCATTGGGTATATTTAAAGCGGAGGTTGATAGGTTCTTGATTATTAAGGTTATCAAAGGTTACAGGGAGAAGGCAGGAGAAAGGGGTTGAGAGGGAAAAATAAATCAGCCATGATTGAATAGCAGAGTGGACTTGATGGGCCAAATGGCCTAATTCTGCTCCTATATCTTATGGTCTAATATGTAAATCAATGTGATGCCATATTTTATGTGTTTGATCATGTGTACACAGTTGCATGTGCAGCGCAGTCTAAGAAGCTTGGACAAACCAAGCATGCATTTCAAAGGCTTCCATATTTCTCTTTTAGTAATCAGCATATTCTGCTAAGATCTTGTGGGTTCATGAGTAGCCTGCAAGGTGGTCTGCCACTGATGCACTGATACCATCTCGAGTCTTCCTTCCCTACTTCTTTAGTCATGGGTCCTGGGTTTCGAGCAATCGATGGAATATTGCATTTCTTCAAGGAGACTTTGAGCACACCTTTGAGCCTTTTCCTCTAATCTTTTTCCAGGCTTCAATTATAAAGTGCAATAGTAAGAACATATCAAAAATAATATGTACAGTATTGTTCTCCTGAAGTAAATAACGATGTTAATACATTGTAAGCAGTTCATGGGTTTATGAGACTGATTTGGGAAGGCTGTTTTGAGGAAAGGAGGGACATGCTAGGTTTGTTTCTGCCGGTCTTTAGAATTGAGACACAAGGGATCTTGACAAAGTGGATGTGGGGAGAATGTTTCCTTTAGTCAGAGAGTTTAGCACCTTGGGGGGGAGGGGTTGCGGAAGTAGTAATTGGCTTAATATTGTCACATATAGAATCATAGAGCGATACAGCACAGATACAGGCCCTTTGGCCCAACGAGTCCATGCCAACCACGTTGTCCACCTGGCTAGTTCCAATTTCCTGTGGTCATCCCATATCCCTCCAGGCCCCTCCCCTCCACGGACCTATCCAAGTGCTTCTTAAATGATACTATTTCACCTGCCTCAACCACTTCCTCTGGCAGCTCATTCCATATACTCACCACCCTCTGCATGAAAAAGTTGCCCCTCAGGTCTCTTTTCAATCTTCCCTCCCCCCACCTTAAATCTATACACCCTAGTTTTGGACTCCCCAAATCTGGGAATAGAATGTTACTCTCCACCTTATCTATGCCTCTTATAATTTTGAACACTTCTATAAGATCACCCTTCATTCTCCTACGTTCCAGGGAGTAAAGACCCAGCCTGTCCAAACTCTCCCTATAACCTAGGCCCACTAGTCCTGGCAACATCCGCATAAATCTTTACTGCACTCTTTCCAGTTTATACATGTCTTTCCTATTACAGGGTGACCAAACCATTATGTTGCAGTTGTATAAATCATTGGTGAGGCTCCAAGTGCAGCCTCACCAATGACTTATACAACTGCAACATCATGTCCCAACTCCTATACTCAGTGTCCTGAAGGCCAGTGTGCTAAATGCCCTTTTAACCACCCTGTCTACCTGTGATGCTGCTTTCAGTATACAGAGGTCCAATGAAAAGTTTTTGTTTGCATGCCATCCAGACAGATCATTCCATGCATAAGTTCATCAAAGTCGTACAAAAGGAGAAAAACAAAAACAAATTCAGAATAGTGTTACAGTTGCAGGGGAAGTGCAGTGCAGGTAGACAAATAAAGTGCAAGGGCCACGACAAGGTGGGTTGAGAGATCAAGAGTTCATCTTTAACGTACAAGAGGTGCATTCAAGAGTCTTATAACAGTAGGATAGAAGTCATCCTTGAGTCTTGATGATGGGGTGGGGGGGGAGTGATTGGGAGGGGTGTTATTGTGTAAATGAGTCCCACCTAAGATAGATGTGGTACAGGGTTCTGACTTTTTGGAACTCTTCAAAAGATGAATGGAAGCAGAATCTTTGAATATCCGTAAGATAGATGTTGATAAATTCTTAATAAGGACAAGACTGAAAAGTTATGAGGAGGAGGCAGGAATGTGGAGCTGAGGTTACAAATCTGATAAAAACAGGGCCTTATTGAATGGTGAAGTGAACTCAAGGGGCCGAGATCATGGAATGTTTTCTTACATTATGAAGGTTACTTCTCCTTCCATACTGTAAAGATAAAGATGCTTTCAGAGACAAAAACATTCATAAAATGATATAGGAACAGGAGAGGGCTCTTTCTTCCCTCACACCTATTACTTCACCAGTCAATTAGTTAATGGTTAAGGTTATATCTTAAGTCCATTTTCTCATCTTGGGCATGTATAAAAATCTATAAATATCAATTCTGAAATTTTCAATCCTGCTAGATGCAACAACTTTCATAAAGTTAAGAATAACAGTTTTCTTCCACACGTTTTGTAAAGTACCTGAACTTCAGCCCTAAAGACCCTACTTCTAATTTGTGGAATACAACACTTCCTTTTTTGGACAACCCCACCAGAGGAAATTGGTCATCCCAATCTATCAAACTCTTATCATTTTAAAGAGTGGAATTGGGTTTTCTTCTATCTTTCCTCTTGAAAATAATAGTCTAATCTACAATAACTAATACTTATTATTTAAGCCTTTTAGTTCTGCATCTGATTAATCTGCCAGTTTGATTAATCTGATCAACACCTCTTCCAAAGCCAACACATTCTTGAAGATAAATGCTGAACTGAACTGAGAATTGTAGAACTACATATAGCTATAACAAAACTTGGACTCTTATTCCAGCTCTCTTGAAAGCAAAGCCATTCACCATTTTAATTTTTTTGTACTTGACAGAGGACCCACTGGCACACCAAGTCTGGGGAATCAGGTCTATACATTCAGAGTAATCTGGACTCTGAATACCACATACCCTGCCACCACCAAGAAATCATAAGAGTCATTTCAATTGCTCCTATCACTGATGAAATGTCATTCTGTAAGTAAACTGTCCTTGAGATACGACTGGGTTTCAATTTGAAAGCATTTTCATGGTTGAAAAAAAAATCATCATTATTTATTTTCCAGTCTACTACAACCCTTTGGGAAAGATGCATTCCTCTAATCTGACCTCCTGAACTTTCCCAGTTTCACTACTTTTAGCTACATGGAGTCCGAACCAAAATCTTCTCTCTAAACCTCTTCACTTCTCTTGCCTTCTTTTCTCCCTTAAAGCACTCCTCAGAAATCAAATCTATCCTCAAACCTGTGGCTCAGCATCAAATTCTGTATCATAACATTTCTGCTAGGTGCTTTAGAATGCTCTTCTACCATAAAGATCTGATATAAATATGCATTGTTGTTGTGAATTGTTCCAGTATTCCATGGGTTAATTTCTCCAGTTCACCATGACATGCTGTGCTGTTTCCGCCTGTTTTTAGAAAATGATACTATGAATAGCAGAAGAGGGGAAATGTTGCATCACCTGGGATAGTAAGGGTCAATTAACATTTAGTTATATCGACATAGATACATGGAGCAAACACTGAGCTGCTTTTAAAGTGCAGTCTGGATCTTGAGATTATACAGGAATCTTACATTCAACGGCACCCGTTACATTGGCTGCACCAAGACCATTTGTTTAAAATATTCAAACTAACATGAGAATTTGGAGTGTATATGGATGAGGTGTTGTCATCATGGTATCATTTTTCCTTGATACCAATGTCCTTTATTGGAGTTGATCAGAATCCAAATCCTTTTATATTGTCCCCTTTATCAATAACATTGTCAAAGGAGCTGTAGATGTTTTATTGGCATTCTTTCTCATAACTAATATAACACAGCATGCTTAAACCAGGTTTAGTATTGTAAACTGTTTTCCTCATGATTTGGAAACTGGAATCATTTTGTTTATAAATTCCTCGACATCTCTAAGATGCAAGTATTTAAAATCATTTTCAAGAACTGATTTGATTTTTCTGTATCTGGAGACACTTGTGCAGGGAGAAGATACTTAATTGAATTTGGCATGTCTGGCACAGATATTGTGGGGCAAAGGGCCTGTTCCCATACTGAACTGTTCGATATTCTATGTTCTAATTGGGTTTTCATAACAGGTTCAAATTTGAAAGCTACAATGGTTCAAGAAAAAAAAGGCGCAGGAACAGCTATCACAGAACAGAAATGAACTGTTCAACCCAGAAGTCTGCTGCCAAATTCCACTTTAAATCTACAAAATTTATATAATCTATTTAATCCATTTCCCTTTTAAATACTTCACTGACTCACATATCTAACACATCTCTGCAATTCCTTTCTAAAGTCTTGCCACTTAGTATACTTCCTTGTTCAAAATGCATTTCTTTGTGTGTCCTCATGTTTGAATTATACTTGCCACCTACCATTCAAGTCGATGTCCTCCTATCTATATTGAGGTGTTCCTAATTAAGTTCACTTTTTTCTCCGCGCCCTAATTTTATGCAATGATTACATTTCCAGTTTTAGTAAATTCTGGTACATTTCATCATAAAATATGTGGAAATAAGATTTATTCAGCTACTTACAACAGACAAGAACAAAATCAATTCTTTCCAGGAACCTTGTGAAATTTCTTGCCCAGAAAGGAACTACACAGCATCCTTTCCAGAATCATAGAAATATTATGACTAGGAAAGAAGCCATTCAGTATTTTGAGCCCAGTCTGGCTCTATTCACTAAATACTTCTTTTCATCCTCCAAGTATTCATCTATCTTTGTTAAACATTTCCTTTAATTCCAAAACCAGTGAAGGGATTGACACTGATGGCCTGGTGATTTCTAAATTAGCACTAATTTCCTTGGCCTATCACCTGTTACTAATTGATGTCATCCATATCGCAAAAGTTACAATTTGCATTTGTTATTTATATATATAAAAAAACTCTCTATAGCTTACACCTCTCTACCTCTAATCCAGAGCCCTACAACCCTTCAACATGTCTGGTCTCCTCTAATTATGGCTTTAGATCATTCATTAATACAATTGCTTTGTGCTTGGTGGCATATGCCTGTAGCTTCTCCACCTTCCGTGCTCTCCCAGTTAAAAAAAAATTGCTTTTCTTGAACTACCAATTTGGCATCTGCCTAACTATCACCATATGTGTTAGGCAAAGGAATGGTCAACATGATGCCCATACATTAACCAACATGATGCCCATCCATTTCTTCACACCCTCTCTACAACTTTCTCGGTTCTGATGAGTTATACATCATGGAAACAAGGCCTTCGGCCCAACTTGTCCTTGCAGACCAAGTTTCCTACCTGAGCTAGTCCCATTTACCTGCATTTGGCCCATTTACCTCCAATCCTCTCCTATCCAGTTGCCTGTCCAAATGTCCTTTAAATGTTGTAATTGTACCTCCCTCTATCACTTGCTCTGGTATTGGCATTGGCTTATTTTTGTCACATGTACCAAGATACAGTGAGAAGGTTTAGTTTGTGTGCCATCCAGACAGATCTTTCCATACAGAAGTATATCTGGCAGCTCGTTTCATATACCCACCACCCTGTGTGGAAAATTTGCCCTCAGGTCTCCTTTAAATCCTTCTCCTCTGACCTTAAACATGTGGCCTCTAGCTTTGGGCAGCCCTACCCTGGGAAAAAGACTGAACATTCACCTTATCTAAGCCCCTCACAACTGCTCGGAGGCATCCTTGACCCTGGCACCCAGAAAGCGACACACCATCCTGGAGTCTCATTCATGGTCCATGGAATCTCCTGCCTGTCCCCCTAACGATTGGGTCTCCCATCACTACAGCTCTCCTCATCTTCGCCCTCCCCTGCTGTGCACTATAGCTAGTCGTTGTGCCACAGATTTAGCTGCTGCCGCTGTTCTCCTCTGAAAGGCCATCCCACTAACAGTATCCAAAACAACAAACTTGTTACTGAGGGGAATGGTCACAAGGGGATCCTGTCCTACCTGCCTACCTGTTACCTTTCCTGTTGCCTGCACATTGCCTCTCACTAAAGCTCCTGTCTATGATGTCTCAACATCATGAATGCTCCTGAGCAAGTCCAACTCCTCAGTGTGATCGGTCAGGGGCTGCAGCTGGACACACTTCCCACAGGTTTAGTCACCAGGGATCTCTGATCTCCCACATCCTGCAGAAGGAGCATACAACTGCCCTGACTACCTTCTCAAAACCAACCAAGCCTACGGAAGGAAGTAAAACTTCTTACCTTAACTACCACTTCTCAACCTCCTCATTGAAGCCTCTTAAGACAGAGCCTCAGTACTTACACCTCAAACACAGCACCTCAAGCTCACAATATCTACACTCACAATGGCCACCCCAAAATGGAAAATCCAACCTGACTGCCCTGCCATAGCTCAGCTCCTTTTAAATCTTCTCACTGATGAAGGTCTTCAACCCGAAACATTAACTCTCTTTGCCTTACCACAGAGCTGCTTATGCAGGTGAGTGTTTATTTTTTTTAAAGCTGGAAATACAGCTAATGATATTGCATCACAAACACAAAATGCATAGGAATAGACCATTTAGCCTGTCACACCTTGCAGCAGAGTTTCTGTTCACCAGGTACCATGAAGTCCCGTGAGGGAGGTGCTAACCACATCAAAAGCCCAAGGGAAATTGGGGTGAAGAATGTGAAATCTGAAAGGTTCCTTTCTAATATGCCTCGCTGTCTAAAACTAATTTAAGAGACCACACTGATCTTGACATATATTAATAGGCATCTACTCCTGTATGATGCAATCTCTGCAATAATCCTTCCTATGTTATTAATCATTTGTTAAAGCCATCTTTTTCCAGATACCTACCAACCTCTGAGAAAGTAGGGACCAGAACATTTAATGTATTACTCTCCTTGTTTACTTTGTGCATTATTAGTTAAGATGTTTGAATCGGTTCTCTTCATTTTCTAATCCCTCCTCTAATTGCATGACTCGTATCATAGACATCTAATTGCACTCTTATCTCCCGCCCCTTTCGCACTTACTGTAGACATCAGGTCTCAGATTAACGTAACATTAGTTTTCTTCAGTTAAATCATTTTGAAAATCACAATTATGGGAACTGTGGTGAGCCACCACCTAGCCAGATTTCAGCCAGGGTCTGGTTCAGCTTCTATCCTGTCGTTATAAGACTCTTGAACAGACCTTTTATACAATAAAGATAAACTCTTTATTTCTCAATCTATCTCATCCTGTCCCTTGTACTTTATTTGTCTGCCTGCACTTTCTCTGTAACTGTAACACTATTTTCTGCATTCTGTTTTTCTTTTTACTACCTCGATGTACTTGTGTATGGAATGATTGGTCTGAAAGGCATGCAGACTACAGCTTTTCACTGCACGTCAGTACATGTGACAATAATAAATCATTACCAATTACTAACAAGGGGCATAATAAAATCAAGCAGGATGAAACATCATCTATGAGTTTGCTGGTGTGTGTGTGTGCATGCATACAAACGTGCTTTAAGCCCCAAGTGGAAATGCCACAGACATCTCTCATCAAGAGTGATCAGTAATGATCATTCTAGGACTGAATAACCTCAGGGCCTTCACCTGTATCGAAAATAAAAGCCAGATGATCTACAGTTCTGTCATTCCTATTTGGCAATCCATCACAATAGGAAGCTTCCTCTTGTACAGATGTTGTAGTTGCTGAGCAACGAGAGTTATAATTTTAAATGGGAACAAGGGTTTTGACTATTGTAGAAGCTAGGCATTTATAAGCGAGACCCAAATCAACAAATCTTCCTCAGAAATAAGCTAGAAAGTTGCCCGAGTAAGTACCAGGTCAAGCCACTTCCTCATAGCAAGTCATAGAATCATCGAAATTTCAGAGAGAAAAAGAGGTCATTTGACCGACCATATCCTTGTCAGTCAAACAACTCTCCCGTTCAATCATGCTTTCCAGCTCTTGACATGTAGTCTGTCAGTCATGGCATTTCAAGTACATTTTCAATGTGATGCGAGTTTCTGCCTCAACCACAATTTCAAGCAATGAATTCAAGATACCCACCATACTCTGGATTAAAGTTTTCTTCCCCCATAATTCCCCTCCAAACTTTCTGTAATTTATTTTAATCCAGTAGTTTCTGTTCTCTGCTAAAGAAGTGGGTCCTTCCTATCCACTCTATCTAACTACCACACAAAAACATATGCATTTTAGCAATAGCTGCAGGAAGAGTGGCTGACTCTAGCTACAGTAATGGAGCTCGACTGCTGTGCAGTAAGAGAGTTTGAGAAGCTGACTTGCCATCATCCCTGAGAAAACCTAATTTCCGTGGATGTACAAAGCAGCTGTGGAAAAGAGTCAGGGGTTTGACCTCTTGTGGTTTTTGATTACCCAAAGAGTATTGTGAGTGCTTGCACAGTAGTGTAGGGGCAGCATGGTAGTGTAGCAGTTACTGTAACACTATTACAGCAACCCGGGTTCAATTCCGCCGGTCTCGGTAAGGAGCTTGTATGTTCTCCCTGTGTCTGCGTGGGTTTCCTCTGGGTGCTCCGGTTTCCTCTCATGTTCCAAAGACCCACAGGTTAGGAGATGTGGGTATACTATGTTGGCACCAGAAGAGTGGCGACACTTGCGGCCTGACCCCAGCACATTCTCAGTAACACAAAAACATGCATTTCACTGTGTGTTTTGATGTACCTTTGACTAATAAATAAATATCTTATCTTATATAAATATCTTAAATAAGATAGAGGCTCCTTATGTCCGAATTCTGGCTTTTGGAAATAGTAACAAATGAGTTTAGTTTCATTCAACAGGAGAAAGCAGGTGCGAGGAAAATTTTGTATTTATTCACCTAAAATATATCATACGTAATTACTGAAACTGTACTTTGATCACCTGGATAGTAATTTTAAATTATGATGTTTAACCTTAAAATTGTATTCTTTGTGGCAGTAGAATCTTACCTTAAAAGTAAGACCTATCAGTCACAGAGTTGCTGTGGTCAGGAAGGGTGAACTGGTCTTTCTTCAGCAGATGTTGGCAGGTGTACTAGTGAGACAGATTTACTGGAATCAGGAAGAGTGGAACTAGTTACTCCCTAGAGGACTTCAACTGGTGTACCACTGCCATACAAGTCGCAGTCAGGAAAGGGGCAAATCGGTCATTCGCAAAATTTCATTTCTCATGGAATCATTGATGGATTGAATATAGGAATGGTCATGATTATAACATAGCAAGGGAGGTTCGAGAGTCAGGAAGGGCATCATCATGTCAACTGTTATATTAAGACTACTGTATTTTCTCAACATTCAGAATAAACTAAGGAATTTGTTTTCCTTTACTGTAAGTCCCTAGTGAATACCTCTGCAAAACCAATAATAAGCACATAACCAGTAAATATAGCATATTGGGAAAGACTCCAGTCCTACAATAGCTCAATTAAAATTTGTTCCAAAAACTTGTCCTGAATAACAATTGTTCTAGTCATGGCATATGCCGGTATATCTCCCCTGTTCTCATGAGTATAATTATATTTTCCAATTATATGATAACGAGAATTACAGACAGCAATGACCTAACTAGAGTTTTAAAAAGTTTTAACTTAACCACCATATTTGTGCTTTGGCGATAAAGGAGGAAGAATATTGAAAAGGCTTCATAAGCCATTTTGCGATCTTCAGGAGGACCGTGGAGAACAAGGTGCCTCTACTTATTGACACCTCAGGATTCCATCATGAATTGTATATTCCCTTGGCTTGTTTACCTACCACAATAACGACATTTCACACTAATCCAAACAGAATTACACTTCTCACTGTTTTTCTAACCTTACCAGATACTCCTCTCATCCACAGCTCTCTTCTTCACTATCAGTCACAGAGACAGCTTTTGAATCAAGAGCATCTGTCTTAGACTTTTAGTTCTGAGTCACTTTGGATTTCATTGGCATTTATTTTACTGACAAGGTTGACATGAGGGACCTTATCAAAAGCTGTGCTAAGGTTCAATAGTCTACATCAAACATGTTACCTTCATGAGCCCTCCTTGCCACTTCCTCAAAGAAAGTGCAATTATAAATCAGACAGGATATTCTATTAAAAAATCTATTCTAACACTCCTTAGTTAATTCATGTCTAAATGACAGTTAATACCTCCCATCACAATTTTGTTCCAATAATTTCCTCAACACTGGCATTAGCTAACTGACCTGTATTTGCATAAACATTAGTTTCTCCTTTTAAAACAACAGTTGTTAATGTGCTTCATTCCAGACCATGTAAAGATGTTAAATCTCTTAATACTTCTTCTCTTCCTCTGTGCTTTATTGGGCTAGGCCTTGTTAAATAGATTTGGAGTTATAGCATCATGGAATTGTACAGCATAGAAACAGGCCATTTAGCCCACTGCTTCTATGCTGACCATCATGCCTATCGATACTACTTGCCTGCATTAATTCCAGGTCCCTCTATGCCCTGCTCAATCAAGTACGTCCAGATGCCTCTTAAACATTGTTAATGTCCCTGCCTCCACCACCTCCTCTGGCAGCCCAGTCCAAATGCCAACTACTCTTTATGAAAAGTTAACGCCTTACATCCCCTTTGAACCTCCTCCCTCTTACCTTAAAACTGTGCCCTCTAATTTTAGACACCGCTACCATGGGAAACACACAGTGGCCATCCCTCACATCTATGACTCTCGTAATTTTATATATCTCTATCAGATCACCTCTTCAGCCACCTTCATTTGGGAAAACAGACCTCACCTATCTAATTTAACTCAAGCCCTCCAATCCAGGCAACATCCTTGTGAATCTTTTCTGCACCATCTCTAGCTTAATCACATCGTTCCAATAGTGTGGTGTCCATAACTGGGCAACACTATACTCCAAGTGCAGCCTAACCAATGTTTTGTAAAATTGTAATGTGATGTCCTGCTCTTATAATTAGCACCTTGGCTGATGAAGGCAAGTACAAGTATGCCATATACCTTCCTCACCAGCCTGTCTACCCATGTTCCAATTTTCAGGGAACTGCATACTTACACCCCAAGATCTCTCTGTTCAACAGTACTCCCCAAGCCCCTGCCATTTTGTGGTGAAAACATGAAAACAGATGCTATTAGGGTGACATGCTATTAAGACACCTATTTAAAAGTCCAGTATGGTCTTCAAATTATTGGTTAAAGGCATTAAAATGGAATTCAGCAAACTTATCACTCAAGCTTTGATTTGGAGTGATCCCATTGGAAGGGTTAATCACCACATATACACGTTCAAGGGTTTGCTGTCCACAACACAACAATGCATTACGGAATGCCTCAGGGACCAAATGAGAGGGTTTGGATTTGCATTTGTGGTACAAAAGGTCCACTTGGTCAAGGTCCAGAGTAGAAGGGATGTACTGTACTCTGTGCCAGGGGGACAAGAAGACCCTAGTAACAATGAGTGTAGTGGATGTGGGAAAGATGTTGCCTAAAAGGTGTCTATCAGAAGTATTACTGCCACAAGAAATTTAATGATTTGGCAATGATTGGTTAAGTTATGTCGACTGTTGCCTGGACAAGTGCACTCAGGTACCAATGAATGCTAGAACATTTCACTAATACTGAAGTCCACGGCAAGAGAAAAGACCTTGCACATTTAATGCACTCAAAGAACTTTACTACACACATTTTGTTATTGCGGAGTGAGCCAAATAAAACAGGTTGGTTGAAAATCAAAAAGTTGCCAATGTTGGAAATCTGAAGTTTAAAGAAAACTGAAAATGGTGGAAAGACTCAACAGGTCAGGCTGGTCGTTTCCTGAATTTTTTGTTTTTATATAAAATAGGTAGGTTGCTCGTCTGCCTCACGGGTAATAGGGATGTGTCAGAAGGGATAGATTCCTGGGGGTGTAAAGGGCCAGGCATAAACAAGGAGGGAAATTAAGGACTTAAGGGCCAGTTCAGGACATTGGGGATTTGGGTTATGTCCAATTGCTGGGTGGGGTGGGAGAGGTCAGCGTCAGGGTAAGCTGTTATGAGGATGGTCGGGGTTGAGAGTGTAATAACTTTGTTTCCTCTTTCCACAGATGCTGACTGACCTGCCAGTGTTTCTGTCATTTTCTGGTTTCATTTTATACTGATAATGACACAGAAAGCCAGTCAGCCCATTAGGTCATGCTGGCTTCCAGTTAGGCAATCCCAGTAGTTCTATTTCCCTTCTCTCTACTTTCTTGTACCCCTGCAATTTATTCTCTCTCAAACTGTCCAATAACTCTTCTTTGATTCTTTTTGCCATTAACTTGCATTAGGGAGTAATTTACAGTTATTAATTAACCTACCCACACATCTTGGGATCTGGGAAGAACCCAGAGCAAACCATGCTATCACACGGAGAAGGTGAAAATGCCACACAAGCAACACCAGAGGTCAGGATTGAACCATGGACCTAGAAATGAGGGAGCAGCTGTAACCGGTTATCATACGCCTTCCTTGTAGAAGCACTAGTGTGGGCAAAAGCACCTAGAACACATTCACCAGGGTGGAAGTTTCATGTTTGTAAACTCCGTGGATGCATCATGGTTTCTATGTGACTCTAGATGAAATCTGTTGTGCTAATTGGGTAGTGTTGTTACTACAGATTGTTTTTTTCAGGTTAAGGGCTTGAAATGATTGAATTGTAGCGGTTGCTACCGCGGAATAAAACAAGACTCTACTCGGAGGATTGCCAAACAGAACTGGTTTATTTTCCCGCCTTGTGCGGGCCCTTTAAGGGAGAAAAACTCCCGCCCAAAAAAAACCGGCAATGACTTAAGTCCTACGTCATCAGGACTTTCCCGCGCGCGGGTTCTCCCCGTCGCTCGGAAAGACGAGGCCCGCCGCCATCTTGGGCCTCGTCGCTCCGACGCCGCGCGACCCGACTGCCGAGCCGGTTCGCCCGACTAGACGGTGAGTCGCCACAGAATCTAGATTGTGGGCTTCATTGGATTCTCTTAGAAGACAAGGCATGTGCCAGAAGTGGTTTGATTGCAGAGGATATCTTCAATTGGATGTAGCAAGCATTCCTGAGAATGTGACCATTCTAACAGGAATCCTATAGTTCTTAGCTCCCCTTATGCCTCTCTACTCACCCCTTTCCTTTTTTGTGGCTCCTGGTACTGTCCCTCTAATACAATTGCTGGATTTAATGATTTCCCTGTGATCAACAGATTGGAGAATATACAAACAAGAATTTTGATCCCTGTTCATGCACTTATCTGTCTCATGTCTTTCTCTTATATAACAAGTCCAAGATGTGGCCTTGCTCTGCCTGGCCACATCTGCTCCTCCCATTCCTTTTCCTGATGATTCCTTTCTTTGCTAACTCCTACAACAGCACAACACTCACTCTCTTTAGATAAAGCCTTCTGACATCTGCTTGAAAGACATGGACAGAAGTTTGGTGATATTTTAGTCAAAGTGTACCCAATGTTCTCAAAGGTCCTTCAATCACCAGCTAGTTAGACAAGTCCCATCAGTAATTAAACAGTGCAAGCCAAGTATAGTTTAGATTTTGAAATTCTCACCATTAACTCCTTTATTCCTGTTCCGCTCTTAGGAGAATTTCCAGCACCAGCCAAAAAGAAAAGGCCAGCATTGCATCTTCTAATGTTCTAACTACTAATATTCTATGCCTGGTAAAGTATGTGGTGTTACTTGTGCATTTTCCAAGACCTTTGACAAGGTGGCATCTCAAGTTAATAGTCGACAGAGCAGATGTTGCAACTCAGAATCCATTCTTAGCATCTTCCGATCTTAGCACCCAAAGCTCAAATGCAACAGAGAAGTTAGTTTTCATTGTTGTTCTTTTTGTAATTTCACACTCTTTCTTCGAAGAATTATTTTCTTGAAGGGCCTTCAAGCTGAGTAACAAACTGACAGGTTGAGACACAGACGCTCCTTCCATGTGAGTAACTATCCTTCACAACCTGGTCCTAAATGGCAGGAGGGAACGATGGTCTGTCTCACCCAACAGAAGTGAGCATGTCCTGTGTGTCAATACAAAGAGCAGTAACTTCTCCAATTAAACAATGTATTTAAAAATTTTAGTAATCCAGGGCATTTGCTGTGACATAGCTGATTGCAAATACGGCATTATTCATCAAGGAATGTTTCCCTGCAATTCCTGATGCCGTTCAATCAGAGGCATTAATCAGAGGTTAAAGTATAACATAAAGGAAGAGTAAATAAAGCCAGCAACCTCAGAATGTAACAGGTGCATGGAGAAGTAGGTTTCTTCATCATCTCATCAGGAAACATGTACAGACCACGTGAGGAGAAAAGGGAAGACGTTCAGAAATAAAAGTGTTCAAATGTAGTTAAGTTTAACATTTATTTTGTTCCCCTGCCCGTGTTTGAAGGTTGCCCAATCTTTCACCCAAAAAGTTTTGTTCATTTACCAGACCAGACCAAGATCAGGTGTAACAGTCATCAGTGTTACATCAGCCCTCGGCTTTCTGTTCTCTTTGTCTCATTACAAATGCACATCTGCACAAGTTTACAGACAGTGGATGGATTCACTTAAAGGCGAGAAAAACATGAGTGATATGGAGACACAAGAGACTGCAGATATTTGGAATCCAGAGCAACAAACAATCTGCTGGAGGAACTCAACGGGTCAGGCAGCATTTGTGGGAAGAAAGTAATTGTTGATTTTGATTTTGTGTTCCTGCTAGTCTCCCTCCAGCAGTTGTCTCCTATCTTCACACTCCCCTCCCCACCTTGTTCTGTTTGTTTTTATTCCCCTTTTTCCTCTTTGTCTGCCTCCATCAATCATTCTCCTGCCACTGTCTTCCACTCCTCACTCACCTCCCCTATCTAGCACTACATGCCTGTCATCTTACACCCATCCTCAGTCCACTAGTCACCTCGGAATCCTTTCCCACCACTCCTCTTTAAAATGGCCATCTCACCTCTCCACTCAGTCCCAATGCAAGGTTTCAACCCAAAACATCGACAATTCCTTTCCTCCCACAAACACTAGTGATTCTTTGATACAGTATAAGCATTGAAATTTCACTAAAACAAACTCCATTTCTGAATGTGATGCCTGGGGATATTGTAGGCAAATTCAGTAGCCATTCTACATAAGGAAATTCCCAGACTGAGCAATAAAATAGTTCACAATATCATCAACTTCACTAGCAGCTAAGCAAATAAGACTTTCGAGACAGTTAAACAACTCATTTGTTGGAATATTTGAAGTGTTCATGAGAAGCCTTGACATTTACACTTTTGCCATTTGAAACTCTTGATTCAATTCTAACCACTCACAACCTGCCATGTGTTACTGCAGCTGTTGACAGGGGATTATCTTCATGTACAAGAATTTTGTGATCAAACAGATAATATACTGACATTCACCAAACTGAATCATCTAGGTCAGTTTGAAATGCACCCTGCTTCCCAAGACACAAGTAGCCAGTTAAACTCATTTTATCATGCAAGTGTTCCTCGAAAAACACACTGCAATCTTTTTTTAAGAAAAATGTCTTGGTTTAATGTTATTACCAGCAAACCCAGAGGTTATTGATGTTTTCAAGTTGATCTGACAAAGTTGTGATGGATTGTTTTCAGCTTAACACAAATGAGTATTTGATCAGCCACAGATGGCAATTACACTGGAGTGAGGCTGAAGGAATTTATTTGCCAGATTACAAGAACGGCAGGTTTCCTGGCTTTAACAGACAATCATTGAGCCAAACGGATTTTTAATTATTTAACAACATCCCACTTATCTAAGGTTTACTATTCAAAGTTTTCTTTGTAAGTCCAAATTCCAATTCTGGAACTGATGGTTGGGTTTAAAAGCACATTAATCAAGGTTTCTAGATTACTTACACAATAGCAAAATCACTACAGTACTGTAGGCTTATGCCTCATATAGTGAAATCACAAAATAAAAGAAAAATCACATTTATAAAATATTTTTCCCAATCTTGGGACATCCCAAAATGATTCATAACACTCTCAAAACTGAATGGGAATCAAAGGGAAAACACTTCAATGATTGGAGACATACCTTGCAAAAATGAAGATCATTGTGATTGTAGGAAGCCTTTCATCCCAGTCCCATGACCTGAAAAGTGTGGCCATAGTTATAACATGGAAAGCACAGCAAACAATTTATTAGCATTATGGTTGACATATGATTGACCAGTCAATTTTCAATTGGTTACCGGTGGAAATAAATACTGATTAAGACACAAAGGAGAATTCCCCCGTTTTCTCAGAATCATGCCACAGATTCTTTTATAGTTATTTGGGTGTGTAAGCTAAGTTTCAATTTAACTTATCATTTGAAAGGTGGCTGCCCTTCACAGTTGAGAAGGTTCTGTGTCTTGTGAGGAACTTGAAGCTGCAATCCATTTACTCAGAGAAGAGATGTGAGCTGATACTGAAGGAACCTTATTTTTTAATAACAGTGTCTGAAAGAATCTTATCTAAACCAAGAAATATCTTGCAGGAAATCATAATTCTTAGATCACTTTCAGGTGAGAAACTGGCTGTCCAACACACTATCCAGGAACCTGTAATTTCCATTAAATAAAAATGACCTTTATGAGGGTTTTGTAAAGGTAAAAAATGAATACTACAGAAGACTTTTGCTGAAATAGTTGAAAGATTGTATAATGTTGTCACTTTATTTTTCTGAGCTTCTGTCAATTTCCACTTTTATAAAACTTCACGTTTTTGAGTTCCTTTTCTGAGAATAATTTAAGTGGTTTTCCTGGAACAATTAAGTGTATGAAACTCAGAAGAAGATGACCAGATCATTCTGATGTTTTGTGTGGAACAAACACAATTTAAAATTCTCAGTAAAAATGTTAAATGAAACTAAGCTGATAAAAAGATAACAACTGCAAAGACTGATAGAAAGTGTTGGGTTAGACAGCACGAGCAGCAGAGGACATCCTTCCATTTAGGTTCAGATTTGCAATCTATTTTTAGGCTATTTAAATATCAGCCATGTAATTCTGTGCATTTCTGAGTCAATTGGGTCAATTTCATGTCAAAGTAAGTTAATACTCATGATTTAGTGCTTTTATTCTGCAGGTTGTATAAAATCTATATTCATAATAAACCAAAATGAAATGCATCATGCATTGGAATCAGTATTTTCAAAGAAGGAGTCATCTTTACACTGCCAGATATTACCAGGAGGTATTGCTGATTTGTTGTAAAGTATTTTTTTATTAACATTTTGTGAAGTTGCTGTTTGATTCAAGAAATGTGATGTAGTTGTTTGTATAACTGGAAGTACGCTGGAAACCACAAACCATAGAGATGGACCGAGTTGTGTTTCTTTTGTCCAATCGGTACCAATATTTGTACGAGGTTTGCAAGTGCACATTTTTAGTACAACTCAAACTGCTCAGATATGGTGTCTGTCATGGTCTCATGAAAGAATTATCTAAAATAGCAGCTGCCTTGCCAAACTAGGATGCAATAATCCAACTAGAGTTAGATGTTAATCTCATGTTGGAATCATGGCATTTAGCAGCAGGAAAGGCTCATCCCCCTCAGTCAATTTCAATCAGCAGCAAAGCGACGGAAAGATCATTGACAGTGACATGGAATGCTTCTTGTTCATCAATGACCAGTGAGAGTTCTGCCAGGTGCACACACCCCCAGACCTCCTCACACCTTCATCCAAACAGCTGCATTTCAGAAGTGAGCTGAGAGTGACGTCAAAGATAATGTTTGACCAAATGTGGCATCAAGAAGCATTCATAAAACTGAAGTTAACAGGCATCAAGATGAAAACACATCAATACTTGGAATCTTATCATGCTCTAGTCCAAAGACATTACTGCTGGACATCTTTCCATGCCCAACCATCTTCAGCTGCTAATAAAAACAGAAAATAATATCTGATAAACTGAGGCCAGAGTTGCCATGGGGATGAATGATAGAGTCACACAGCATGGAAACAGGTTACTTGGTCCACCACATCACATAAGGAGATATACTCTGCTAGCAGGAATGATTGCAAATCCATTAACACTTCAGCAGCTTGACATCATCCAGGACAAAGCAGCTCATTTTGATTGGCACCCCATCTACTACCCTAAATACTGGTGCACCATGTCTACAGTGTGTTTCATCTACAAAACGCATTGGAGTTACTTACCTCAGCTGCCCCAACAGTACCTCCAAAATTTACAGTTTTTACCACTAAGAAGGACAAGGGCAGTAGGTACATGGAAAAGTTACCATCTGCAGGCTCCAGGTTACTGATTCCCAATCCTAGAACTCTTTACCCAACAACCTTGTGGGAATACTTTCATCAGAAGGACTGCAGCAGTACAATAAGTGGTAGCCTTGACAGTAACACCAGGTTCCAAAAAATGTATAAATAAAAATAAGCACATGATCAAACCACCTGGACATTCCCTTCCTCCAATAACACCGCACAACTACAACTTGCCAATGTTCCTTTGACAGGAGGTCCTAAACCTTGGGGACCAGATGGTTACTTTGAACCATTCATGCATAACCTTCCCCAAGAAAGAAGGGAATGCATTAGTGAGTACTTTGCAACATGGTTGGGTAATGTAGCTGCCAGGTTAGAACTTTGATGGTTTATTCCTGGGTGGTCTGGATTCCTGCATCTGCCTGAACTTAAGATTGCTAGTTCTTTCAAATAGCTTGAAATAGAGTTACTTACTGCAATCTCTCTGGCTGCAGGTTTCAGTTGTAATAGTTCCAAACGGGGGCATTTCCCTTGGTAGCTGCACACAAAAAAATCGCCCCTCTCTGGCGCCATTTTTTGGTAATCCCATCAAACCCATTCCCCCACTTGATTTCCTTCATCCTCTTCTCTCTCACTTCTTCATCAACTCCCTTTGATTCTCTCACTATCACCTACATTAGGGGTAATTTTTAACAACTAATAAACTTACCAACCAGCACGTCTTTGGGATGTTAAAGGAAACTGGACCATCTGGGGGAGACTGGGTAAACTTCACACTGACAACACAATAGTTCAGGATCAATAATGAGTCAATGGAGCTGTAAAGTCGAAGTCGAGTTTATTGTCATATGCACAAGTACATGTATGCACAGGTGCAATGAGAAACTTACTTACTACAGCATCACAGGCACGTAGCATCAGATAAGTAACATTCACAAGAAAAACATAAATTCAGCACAATTTTTACAAGAAAGAACACAATTGGAACAAAAAAAAAGTCCATTGTAGGGCAAAGTGATCAAAGTGGTCATAGTAAGGCAGTGCCACCACAAGTTTGACTTTAATTACTCTGTTTCCATCTCTACTCTTCCCTCCAGTTTATGGAAGTAAGAGATGAACAAAATCCTGGTTGAAAGTTGGGCACAATGTTATGTGTTCAGAATCCAAACTGTTTTCAGTAGGGAAAGACCATTACTTTTGTAATTAAGAACCTATGAAATCATGGTGACCAAAGACACCACTTAGTACAAAGCTTTTGACTTGGAAGTGAGATCTTGTTTATGTGGTCACTAAAGATCTCAAGACCTTTCAAAGAGGAACACACAGAACTCCAAATGTCTTGGTAGTACTTCCTTCCTGAGAAGTCTGTGGGATTGTACTACAGGCAAGTTGGTTGGTATATTGAATTGAATTAGAATCACTGCATTGCAAAATAATTCGAGTGAAGTATTTTTAAAAATTGCTTGGAAACAACCCAGGATTAACTTGCAATTTCATAATGTTTTAAATATTGACTAAATATTCTAAGATGTTTCAAAGAAGCATAATCAAAATAAAATCCTTTTTTAACATATTTTCAATAAAGAAAACATTCAAGGAGATTGGACATTGATGTTAACTGATCAGCTGCACATACATCTTGACTTCAATGCAAATGCAAAGGAAATGAAAATCAAATGACATGCAGAAGTGAAACTGGCCATGCAGAAACAGTAAAAAAAAGCCTAAAAAAACAGATGCTGAAAATCTGTAATAAAAAATTAAAATCACCAAGTCGAGCATTATCTGCAGAGCACAAAAAAAAGAGCTAATATTTCAGGTTGATAAACTATCATCAGGACTTCTCATTAATTCTGATCAAAGATCGTCATTCAGAAACTTAATCACTTTTTCTCTCTCTAACCGAGGCTGCCTTTCTGCTGAGGATTTGCGGATTTTTGTTTGCATGCAAAAGGGCAAAAACATAAGATGGAAAAATAAGACGATTTTTTTTCAAAAAAGTTAATTAAAGAACTATTGCTTGAATTTCATGTTCTTTTATCTTTACACGTTCATGTAACAACATTAAGAGGAAGCCTGATAAGATCAGTTGTAATGTCATCAACACAAAATAGTTGCTTTCATGAGCCTCAGCACTATGGAGTTAAAAATGAGGGCTTTGTTGAAAGTGTGGTTTCAAAGAGGATTTATAAAGGAGGAGAGGAGAAACAGAGGAATTTAGGAAGAGAGTTCCAGATAGTGGTGCTATGATGGATGAAGGTTCTGCTACCATTCATAGTGCTGCCACTGTGAAAGACCAGCAATGACAGAAGTGAGTGCAACCAACATAGAGAGTTTAGCATTGCAACAAGATCTGCTGCAGATAATAGTGGAACATGTTAAAGACCTACAAATAACTATCTGTTACCAAATAGAGGTTTGATGCAATCAAGAGACATTCATTTCTTCATTACCAATTAACTAATTCCATATGCACACCTTCAGCACTGGTTCTACTAATCTTACCAACAATTATGAGCCTTCACAGATGCCACACCACCTGCAGAGAAAGGCAGCCCAACACGCACCAACATCAAGAGTTAATGTGCAAGAATGACATACAATATTCAAAGTAGAAATAAGCCATTTGGCCCACTTAACTTGTGTTGCTGTTTGTACTTCACATCTCATTCCCATACTGTCTGTCTCTCTACCTCTTATTAACCTTCCAGCTTATGTTTCAGTTCCTTTCTTTCTCATGTATTCATCCAACTTCTTTTTGAAAGTATCTATTTCTATCAACTATTTACTCTCATACAAGCACCACATTTACCAAGTAACAAAATCTTGGATTATTTCCCTATTGCATTTATAAGTACATTTATAGGTTCCTCCAGGCTCAAGGCAGCTTCTATCCCACTGTTATAAGACTATTGAATGGTTCCCTTGTACAATAAGATGGAGTCTTGACCTCACAATCTACCTCGTTATGACCTTGCATCTTATTGTCTACCTGCACTGCACTTTCTTTGTAGCTGTGACACTTTACTCTGCATTCTGTATTGTTTTACCTTGTACTACCTCAATGCACTGTGTAATGAATGGATCTGTATGAACGGTATGCAAGACAAGTTTTTCACTGTACCTCAGTACAAGTGACAATAATAAACCAATTCCAACCAATTCCATTTCCAATTCCAATTCCATCTGCCTGTACATGGTCTATATCCCTACATTCCTCACCTGTTCATATGCTGTCTAAATGCCTCCTAAATGTTGCTATTGTATCTGCTTCCACGACTTGCCATGGCAGTGAACTTTGGGCACCTACCACTCCCTGTATAAAAAACTTGCCCCACACACCTCCTTTAACTTTCCTCCTCTCACCTTAAAGTTATGCCCTCTAGTATTTGACATTTCAATCCTGGGAATAAGACTCTGACTATCTATCCTATTTATGCCTCTCATAATCTTATATAGTTTGAGCAGGTCTCCCCTCAGCCTTTGATGCTCCAGAGAAAAGAGTCCAAGCTTGTCCAACCTCTCCTTACAGCTAATACTCTCTAATCCAGGCAACGTCCCAGTGAACCTCTTCTGCACTTCTCCAAAGTCTCCACATCTTCCCTGCAATGCGCTGACCAGAACTGCACACAATGCTCCAAAGGTGGCCTGACCAAAGTTTTATACAGCTGCAACATGACTTTCTGACTTTTAGATTCAACTCTCTCACCGATGAAGGCAAGTGTGCCTTATGCCTTCTTTACCACCCTATCTATTGTGTTGCCACTTTCAGGGAGCTATGGACTCGTACCCAAGATTCCTCTGTACATCAATCCTCCTAAGGATCCTGCAATTTCCTGTATACTTTCCTTTTAAATTTGACCTCCCAAAGTACAACAGCTCACACTTGTCCAGATTAAACTTCATTTACCATTTCTATGCCTACGTTTCCAACTGGTCTAGTTACCACTGAATCTTTTGGCAACCTTCCTCACGATCCACATCTCCACCAATTTTTGTGTCTTCCACAAACTCACTAATCAGCCAACCTACATTTTCATCCCAGAGGTCCCAGCACTGATCCCTGCAGAGCACCACTGGTCACAGACCTCCAGTCAAAATAACACCCCTCCAACAATACCCTCTATCTTCCAGGGGCAAGCCTATTTTGAATCCAATCTACCAAGTCTTTATGGATTCTGTGAATTAATCTTCTGGAATCAGCCTACCATGAGGGACCTTGTCAAAAGCTTTACTGAAGTCCATGTACACGATGTCCACTGTCCTACCTTCATCAATCATCTTCGTCACCTCCTCAAAAAACTCAGTCAAGTTTGTAAGACATGCTCTCCTCCATACAAAGCCATGTTGACTATCCCTAACATATCTATGCTTTTCCAGATGCAAGTAGATCCTATCCCTAAGAATCTTATGCAATAATTTCCCTATCACTGATGTAAGGCTCGCCAGCTTATAATTTCCTGGTTTGTCTCTATTGCCTTTCTAGAACAGAGGAACAACATTGGCTATTCTCCAGTCCTATGGGACCTTACCTGTGACTAAAGTGGATTCAAAATCTCTGTCAGGGCTCCAGCGATCTCCTCTCTTGCTTCTCTCAGTAAGCTGGGATGGATCCCATCAGGCCCTGGAGACTTATCCACCTTAATGTTTTTCAGGAGTCCCAACACTTCCTCCTTCTTGATATCAACATGCTCTAGAATATCAGCATACCCCCCGCTAATCTTGCTGCTCTCCATGTCCTTCTTCTTGGTAACTATCAATGCAAAGTACTTGTTTGGTACCTCACCCACCTCCTCTGGCTCCAGGCATAAATTCCTTCCTTTGTCCTTGTCCTACAGTCTCCTTAGTTATACTCTTTTCTTAATGTATGTATAAAATGCCTTGCGATTCCCTTTAATCCTACTTGCCAAAGACATCTCATGGACCCTTTTAGCCCTCCTGATTCCCTATTTAAGATCCCTCCTGTGTCCTATATATTCCTTATGGGCCGTATCCAATTTCAGTTTTCTAAACCTTACATAGACTTCCTTTCCTTTTTGAAAAAAATTGCAACATCCAAGGTTCCCCAACCTTGCTATCCTTGTCTTTCTTCCTCACAGGGACATGTTGGTCCTGAATTCTGACCAGCTGGCCTCCCACATGTCAGATGTGGACTTGCCCAATAATAGCCACTCCCAATCTACTCTCCCCAGTTCCTGTTGTAATTAACCTTTCCCCAGTTTAACACTTTCCCCCCATGTCCAATCCTTATCGATAACTATCTGAAAGCTCAATGAATTATGATCATTATTCCCAATATTCTCTCCACTGAAAATCCAACCACCTGGCCAGGCTCATTTCCCAATACGAGCTCTTGTACCGCCCCAGTTGGACTATCTACATACTGTGTCAAGAAACCCTCTTGAAGCACTTAACAAATTCTGCCTCGTCTGAGTCTTTGGCACTAAGGGAGTCCCAGTCAATATTGTGAAGTTAAACTCACCCACTAGAACTACCCTGTTGCTTTCACATCTTTCCATAATCTGTTTACACACCTGTTCCTCTATCTCCTGCCGGCTATTAGGAGGTCTGTAGTATAATCCCATCATTGTGATTGCACCTTTGTTACTCCTGAGCTCCATCCATATTGGCTCACTGGACGAGCCCTCCAGGATGCCCTCTCTGAGTGCCAATGTGATATACTCCCTGATCAGTAGTGCATCTCCCCTATCTGTTTAACACCCCTGATGAGCATTTGAATCACCAAGGTAAATATGGCTACAGACCAAGCCTGGTAAATGAGATTAGTATAGATGGTTGCTTGATTGTCAGCATGGACATGATGGTGGAAAGGCATGTTTTTGTGCTATATGACGCTATGATACAGCAATGGTTAGGCTGGGAATACCGGTGTTTCTCTACTGAACAAAGCCACTTTCTCAAAACTGGTGATACCTTTATGTCTGCCGGTTCTTCCCTGGGAACAAAAAGAACAGAAGAAAGAAAACCAAGAGCAGGCAGTCAGACCCTTGTGTCTGCTCTGTCATTCAGTAAAATTATAGCTGATCTTTCGCCCCAGTGCTGACTCCGTATCATTTGACCCCCTTATTGTCTGTGAGTCTGTAGATCTTTGTTTTCAATATAGTCATCAAATTTACCTTGCCTGAACCTGGAGCACCTGCTCTTCAAATGTCATCCATTGTCTGTTGTAGTTTGACCTATTCCTCTTTATTCCTCTTTATCTTAGTTAAAAGGCAAAGGCAACATGCTCTAAAAGTGAAAGGCATGATAAAAGAAATCAGACATGTAAATCAGGATAAGAATGAGAAGTGAAGGGGTAGGGAAGTGAATTGAGAAGCATGAAAAGCCAGCAAAATGGAGTACTGTGTGCAGTTCTGGTCACAACATTAGCAGAAGGATGTGGAGGCTTTGGAGAAGGTGCTAAAGAAGTTCAACAGAATGTTGCCTGGTTTGGGGTGTATTAGCTATAAGAAGAGGTTGGACAAATTTGGATTTTTTTCTCCAGAACGTCAGATGCTGAGAGACAACCTGATAAAAGCATATAAAATTATGAGAAATATAAATAGGGTAGCTCTTCAGGGTCTTTTCCCCAGGATGTAAATGTCAAATACTAGAGAGCATAGGTATAAGGTGAAAGGGGGAAAGCCTAAAGGAGATGTACAGGAGAATTTTTTTTACACGGAGAATGGTAGGTATCAGGACATGCTGCCAGTGTAGATGGTAGTAGCAGATACAATGTTATAGAGGCATTTAAAGAGACATGTGAACAGGCAGGGAATAGAGGGATATGGACTATGCGCTGGCAGCTGGAATTAGTTTAATTTGATATCATGATTGGCACAGACATGGAGAGCCAAGGGGCCTGTTCCTGTGCTGTACTGTTCTATGGTCTCTATTCCAAGATGCCCCACATGCTTAAGGGTCTGAGGGAAGAAAATAGTCACACCTCCCATGTTATGCTGGAAGCTAGTAGGATAGTTACCCATATACTTGCACACTTCCTCTATATCAGAGGTGTTGGTTCACTGACCTACAATTCCCAGAACCTACAGCCAGAGAGAAAATGTGGTTTATCATCGGAACTTGTTAAAGTCAATACAAAGTTACACTGCAGCCTCAGAGCTTAAATAACTTCAGCAAATGGCAACTTCAACCCTTAAATTGAGTTGCATTAGATGAAATTTCTCTTCAGTCACTAACGTTAATTGTGCATTTTTTAGTACCACTGTCTTGTGTGTTCTGTTTCCAAAATTTAATTCTTTTATGTCGGAAGCAGAGCAAAATGTGGTTAGGAATAAACTTCTGCACCCCTGTTTCATAGATTGATAGACTCATAGAGTTACACAGCATGGAAGCAGGCCCTTTGGCCCAACTCATCCATGCTGACCAAGTTGCCTTTCTGAGTTCGTCCCATTTACCTGCAGTTTGCCTACACTCCTCTAAACCTTTCCTATCCATGTACTTGTCCAAATGCCTTTTAAATATTGTAATTGTACCCGCCTCTACCACTTCCTCTAGCCGCTCATTCCATGTACCCACCACCTTTCGTGTGAAAAACCTGCTCTTCAGGTCCCTTCTAACCTTAAATCTATGCCCTCTAGTTTCAGACTCCCTTATTTGTGTCCTTCATGATTTTATATACTTCTAACCCCTCAGATCACCACTCAGCCTCCTACGCTTCAGGAAATACAGTCCCAGCCTCTCCAGTCTCTTCTTATAACTCAAGCCCTCCAGTCCATGTAACATCCTTGTGAATCTTTTCTGCACCCTATCTGGCTCAATCACATCCCTCCTATAGTACAGCAACCAGAACTGCGCACAATACTCCAAGTGTGGTCTCATCAATGGACAAACTAAACAAATTCTGCATGATCTTACCCCTTAACACTATGGCAGTCCCAGTCAATATTAGGGAAGTGAAAATCACCGACGGTCACAAACCTATTATTCTCACAGTTATCTGCAATCCCCTTGCATCTTTGCTCATCTAAATCCCACCGACTACTTGAGGGCCTATTGTTAGAACTGGAATTGGTTTATTATGTCACATAATCTTTGATTATGCTGACTGCTTTACTGAGGCAACGAGAAGTATAGACAGAGTCCATGGAAGTGAGGCTGGTTTTTGTGATGTGCTGAGCTGTGTCCACAACTCTCTGCAGTTTCTTGTGGTCTCAAGAGAGCATTTGCTATACCAAGCTGTGAAGCATCTGGATAGGATGCTTTCTATGGTACATCGATAAAAATTGGTGAGTGTCAAAGGGGACATGCCTAACTTCTTTAGCCTCCTGAGGAAGTAGAGGCACCAGTGAGCTTACTTGTCCGTGGCATCTAAATGGTTGGATCAGGACAGGCTGTTGGTGATGCTCACTCCCAGGAACTTGAAGCTCTCAACCCTCTCGACCTCAGCACCATTGATGTAGACAGGTGCATGTGCACCACCCCCTTTCCTGAAGTAAATGGCCAGCTCTTTTGTTTTGCAGACATTGAGGGAAAGGTTGCTGTCATGACCCCATGTCACTAAGTTATCTATCTCCTTCCTGTACTCCGACTCATCATTATTTGAGATATGGCCCACTATGGTGGTATCACCTGAAAACTTGTAGATGGAGTTAGAGCAGAATCTGGCTGCACAGTCATGACTGTAGAGGGAGTAGAGTAGGAGGCTGTGGATGCAGGCTTGTGGAGCACCTGGGCTGAGAATAATCGTGCCGGAGAGGTTGCTGCCTATCCTCACTGACTGCGGTCTGTTGGTCAGGAAGTCAAGGATCCAGTGGCAAAGGGAGGTGATGAGTCTCAGGTCTCGGAGGATGGTGATGAGTTTGCTTGGAATTATAGTATTGAAGGCAGAGCTGTAGTCAATAAACAATAGTCTAGCATAGGTGTCTTTATTGACCAGATGCTTCAGAGATGAGTGTAGGACCAAGGAGATGGCATCCGCCGTAGACCTGTTGTGGTGGTAAGCGAATTGCACTGGGTCAATGGTTTCTGAGAGGCTGGATGGACATCATAGTAGGAACAGATATCAGGGGCCAAATTGTCGGTTCCTTTGCTATACTGTTCTATGTTCTAAATACTTCTTAAATGTTGTGTGAATACTTTCCTCCAGCTTTCCCTCTGTGGTATTCAGCAACATCATTTTCTCTTCCTGTTCATTTCGATGTGAGATCTGTGTAGAATGGGGTGGTAAAAAAGCACTAACCAGTATCTCATCTTGTACTTCCATGGTCAAAATCAAATGAGAGACAAATGAGAGATAATTCATTTGTGGAGATTGATTCTGTTTGGTGACATAATGGTCTTCTATCTGATCTATATTGAAGAACTCATTTCTACCAGCAGGAAGGCCGTTAACCAGAGGACACAGATTGGTGAAAGTTCCAGAAGATAGATAAGTTTTTTTTTAACTGAGCATGTTGTTATTGAGTGCATCTTAAAACCCAACACCAGCACCAACCACTTCATTACTTTTAATTAAATGTTTCCATAGAGTCATAGCCAAGGCAATTCAAGTGCTTATCTCCATACTTCTTAAATGTTGCAAGAGTACTTGATTCCACCAAACCCCAGGCTGTGCTTTCCAGATTCCAATCACTCTCCGGGTAAAAAAATGTCTCCTCAGATCCCCTTTAAACCTCAATCTATATGCCCTCTAGTTATAGACACATCTGCTGTGGGGAAAAGTTTCCCACTATCCAGCTGTATGTGCCCTGTATAAATTTTTAATACCTTAATCAAGTCCCTTCTCAGCATCTTCCACTCCAAGGAAGACAAACCCAGCCTATCAATCATCATATCTTGATGCAGGGTCTCAGCCTGAAATGTTGACCATCCCTTTACCTCTTGCTGATGCTTGACTCGCTGAGTTCTTCCAGTCGTTTGATTTTTTTTATCCATCATCATGTTTGTGATAACCTCCCATACAGAAATAGAGAAGGAGACTGACCCACATGTTGTTCATTCCCCTGCTGCCTAATCACTGTTCAGCCTGCACTGTGGCAGGACAAGTACAACAAATTGCACAACTCAATGTACTACATCATCTTTAAAAAACACACATATTGTGCAAACACAACAGAAAAAGAGAAGTGAGAAATTCAGCAGTAGCACGAACTCAGAGCTGAAAGTTTGAAAAATAATATATCCTTATTCGGTGCTGGTTGTAAGAAAAAGCCATGAATAACTGACATCTCTCTGCATGGCTACAAAATCTCTTCAACACAATAACGTAAATGACATCTACAAAATCCTGTTCAAAAACTTTTGACCTCCAGGTACTGTTCCAGGTTAAGGTGTTCCAAAGGCAACCACCCGGTATGAGAAGAAAAACCATCTCAGCAATATTGAAACTGGTATGAAACATGACAATCTTAGAACTGATGCTTTTGGCAACTTCTCTGCATATTTATCTGCTTATCTAAGAGCCTCTTAAACATCTCTATTGTATCTGCTTCCACTGCCACCCCTGGCAGTGCATTCCAGGCACCCACCATACTCTGTCTAAAAAAAAATTGCCCTGCACACCTCCTTTGAAATTTTACCCCTCTCACCTTAAATGCATGTCCTCTAGTATTAGACATTTCCACCCTGAGAAAAAGATACTGCTGTCTACTCTGTCTATACCTCTCATTATTTTATAAACTTCTATCAGGTCTCCCCTCAACCTCCGGCGGTTGAAGTACAATGTGGATAAATGGGTGGTTATCCAGCAATAGAAAAAAAATCAGAAAGGGTGAAAGATGGGGAAATGAACTTGAGGGGACATGGGTGTCCTTGCACACAAGTTATTGAAGATTAATATGCATGTTCAATATGCAATTAGAAAGGCAACTGATTGGAGTTAAAGAGTGAAGATGTCTACAGTTATAAAGGGCCTTGGTGAAACCATATGGGAAGCATTGTCACAATTTTGCCCTTCTTACTAAGATATATTTGGTATGGAGGAAGTACTGTGAAAATTCAACATACTAGGTCTGTTATTTGATGAGAGATTGAGTGGGCTTGAAGAATGAGAGAACGATAGTGATTGCTGTGGGAGTTCAGTCATGCTCCACATCTGTAGTAACCAGTTGAGACTCAAGTATTTGAGCATATGTAAAGAAGCCACCCAGTTACAGTGCTCCGGAGTGTCTTAAAAATCATAAGTAATACAATGGATATCATACCTTGAGCATGTTCAAGTTCAATATTATTTGTCGCAGACATATATACACAGGGTATAAATGCCATGAAAATTAGCTTTTTGCAGCAGAAGCATGGTACATTACACAGTACATGTGACATGTGATCTGTATCATCCAATTCTTAGGTTACACATCACACGCGACTATTTTCTTGATCAATGTACAAACATTTAGTGATCACTTCTTGACCAACCTGAGATGAGATCCTTGTCCCTGGTCAGTATCTGATCATAACAAACCATAGCTTTGATTCCATCACTCAATTAATACCACATTCTTCCAAAACTCATTTGTGTTCAACAGTCCACATTTCCCCCGCTGACCAAACATGCTAGACCTATTCCCTGCTGCTGCATTGCTGCAGAGGTTAATTGTTTCAGGAAGTAATGTTTCTTTTACATCCTGTTGCTATTCTATAGCCTGCCTTTCTGGACCCAACAGCCAATTAAGTCTTTCCCATATTATCTTCATCAGCCATGGATATTCCAAAACTGGGACACTGATGCAGCTGCTAGAAATGCTTTCACACAGCTCCAGAGATCTGGGTTTAATCCTGACCTCGGGTGCTGTCCATGTGGAGTTTGCAAGTTCTCCCAGTGACCATGTGGGTTTCCACTGGGTGCTTCTGCTTCCTCCCACAACCCAAAGGCGTGCGGGATGGTGGGTTAATTGGGCACTATAATTTATCTCTGGTGTGTCGGTGGGTGGTAGAATGTACGGGGAGTTATAGGAAATGTGGGGAAGAATAAAAAATATGGGATTAATGTAGGATTGGTGTGAATGGGTCGTTGATGGTTGGTGTGGACTTTGTGGGATGAAAAGACTGTTTCCGTGCTGTTTCGCTCGGTGACTCTGACTGGAGAGAGCAGACAGGCTGAGGTTAATGTTGCACCCAGAACACAGTGCCTCTGTCTTGCATACACACAAAATGCTGAAGAAACTCGCAGGTCAGGAAACATCTATGGAGGGAAATAAACAGTCGACGTTTTGGGTTGAGACCCTTCATCAGGTCTGGAAAGGAAGAGGGCAGAAGCCAGAATAAGAAGATTGGAGGAAGTGGAGGAGCACAGGCTGGCAGGATTAGGTGAGTTCAGGCGACAGGTGACTCCAGGTGAGGGGGAAAGGTAAGTGGGTGGAGGAGGGGGGAGATATAAGAAGCTGAGAGGTGATAGATAGAAGAGGCAAAGGGCTGAAGAAGAAGGAATTTGGCAGGAGAGGGTAGTTGACCATGGAAAAAAGGGAAGGAGGTGGGGAATAGATGGGCAGGTCATGAGTTTGCACATGCATCATGAAATGCAAGTTGAAAATAAAATACATTTTGTGGCTTTTTTCATGTAAATTTTATTCTGTATGTTAAATTTTTCGGTAGAGATTTGTGAATTCAGTAAGAGCAAATTTCCATTACTCAAATGGCCATAGTGTGGGGGTCACCTGTGTATAGGTTTCTATTTCACCTGAAATTGGACTGTTGGATTCTTGTTATACAAAGCCATTTGGGACTGAAACGAGGAGAGCTTTCTTCATTCGGAGGGTGATAGATTTTTTGGAATTCTCTACCCAGGAGAACCATGGAGGTTCAGCTATTGATTGCATTCAAAACAGAACTTGATAGATAACTGGATGTTAAAAGAATGGACCAAGAAAATAGTGTTTGAGAGAGAAGATTAGCCAGCTTCCTGTTCAACAATGGAGAATACCTGAGCACTGAATGATGGAGTCGATGGGAATGTGAGAGAGAACAGGTTACATGGAAATATGTGGTGAGGGGGGTTGCTGTGAGAGCTAGCAGAGACTTGATGGGATGAATATCCTCTCTCTATGCTGTAAGGGAATATGAGAATGAGGATGTGAAATTGGCTTGTTCCTGCTCCAATTTCTATTTCTTATGCTCTTATGTTCACGGGGAATAATAGATTGGTCCATAACTTAGCTTATGAACTGAAAGTCATGAAGAACAAATTCACTGAAGCATGCAACAACTTCAGCATTGAAATCAGTATTAAGAAGGCAGATGTTATGTCATAGGTTACCAATATTCCTCACAAAATCTACCCCAATAATGTCTAACAAGGATTATTTAAAGTCATAAAGCTGCACAGCACAGAAACAGGCCCTTTGGCCCAACTCATCCATGCTATCTGTGATGCCTATCTGCGCTAATCCCATTCGCCTGCATTAGGCCCATATCCCTCTACTCCTTTCCTATCCAAGTACCTACCTAAATGTCTTTTAAATGTTGTAATTGTTTCTGCTTCTACCAGTTCCTCTGGCAGCTCATTCCACATTACCACTACCCTCGGTGTGAAAAATGTGTCCTACAGTACTTCTGATACCTTAGCTCAACACTTCCTAACTTGATAGACTTGGCTTTGATATGGCTTGATGTGAAAATCAGCAGAGGCTTTGACATTTCTGACAAACTTATCTGATGCGTCTGGAAAAACAAGCTACTAATTCTGAATGCATAGGTGGCTTTTTTGAGCTTCTGCCCTCAGTTCCCTCCTCTATGACTGTGAAGGGTAGGACCCTTATTCCAAGCTAGAGTGGAGATTGAATAGTTTCCATTCTTACTTTCTCAGAAAAATCCTTGAGGTCTCATAGGATCAACAAATTAGTACCAGTTACACTGGAAGCTCACTGGCTCTGCTGAGAGACACATGGAGCACATAGAGTCATTGAGTCTTACAGCATGGAAACAGACCCTTCAGCCCAACTAGTCCATGCCAACCAAAATGCCCATCTAAGCTAGTCTCATTTATCATGTTTGGCTGATATCCCTCTAAAGCTTTCCTATCCACGTACCTGTCCAAGTACATTGTTGTTAATGTTGTTAATGTACTTGCCTCAACCACTTTCTCTCCCAGCTCATTCCATATACTGACCACTCTCTGGGTGAAAAAGTTGCCCTTCAGGTTCCTGTTAAATCTCATCCCACTCACAAACCTATGCCCTTTAGTTCTTGATTCCCCATCCCTGGGGAAAAGACTGTGTGCATTCACCCTATCTACGCTCCTCATGATTTTATACAAATGCCTGATGAAAGGGTGTCAGAGGCTATACTCCCTGACCAACTCAAACTGCTTGCAATCCAGAGAAACACCAAAGTTCCTTTATAATGGCAAGGACAAGTAAAGTCTCAAGGAATTCACCATTCTGATGGACAAATGACTGAACCCTGCCATTGCCAACACCTGCTTAGTCTGGAGAAGCTGGATCAGGACTGGTGCATCCATGTGGAGAGGCACCAGAGAGCCCCACCAATGAGTCAAGAAGCAGAGCATGCTCTAACTTCCTTCTGGTGCGTGGGTCGAGAGCTAATGTGGGATGATTTGCCATTCATAATTCAAGTGCTTCTACACCACTGACTGTGTCATCTTTCCTTTCATCTGCCAATATTTTGGACAGCACTTTGGTTTTGGTTTGGAATGCACATTCAACAGTGACCAAAGAAGAATTCATTAGAAAGTTAACAAAAACACATAAATTGAAAAGGGGAAAAATATTGTGGAGCTGTGGGGAAAATTCAGGAGAGAACTGGTACAGGTGTAATGAGATAAATTGTCTGTTCCTTTGCTGTGTGAGCTAGAGGAAATATATTGGGGCTTGGGATTCAAGGAACTTGCTGGAAATGGGTTTCAATATCAATAAACAAATTTCAATTGAAAGGACCTTTAATTGTATCTGAAACAACACCAAATCAGGTTTTGAGCACCCTTTCTGCAAAATCAGTTTCAATGTTAGGGCATATGATCAGAGGTTAAAGATTCAAATGTTATTGAAGGGTCAGTTTAGCATTTATAGTCTTTGCATTAAAATATATTATGATTTTCCATTTGTTCAACATGTTCTCAAAGTATCCCAATGCACTTTATAAAATGGTAATATGTAAAGTACAACCATCGTTGCTCTTTGGTAAATATGACAACCAACAACAAGCTGCAACCTCTACCACCAAGGACAACAACAGTCACATCGGAACACTATCTGTAAATTCCTCTCCAAGTCACACACCATCTTCACTTGAAAACATATCACTGTTCTGTCATTGTCACTGGGTATAAACCCTGGAGCTCTACCTGGCAGTATTGTGAAAGTACCTTTAATGGAAAGACTGCAGCAGTTCAAAAAAGGTGGCTCACCACAAATGGCAGATGAATGGAGGAGATATGGTTTGGATTTTAATGTAGGAGTTATAATCAGTAAGTTTAAAAATGGCACAAAAATTGGTGGTGTTGATAGAGAGAATAGTGGTAAAATACAGGAAGGTATTGATCAGTTGCTAAGATAGGCAGAACAATGTCAGATTGAATTTAATTCTGGTAAATCTGAGGTGATGCATTTTGGGAGGACTAATAAGGGTAGGATATGGACAAGGGGTTGTTTAGGAAGAGAAGGTGTGCAAGGATCCCTGAAGGTGGCAGCACAGATAGATGAGGAAGAAGGCTTTCAGGTCACTTGCCCTCATCAGTTGGGGCATATGTAAGAGCAGGGAAGTTATGGTCCAACATTTTAAAACATTGGTTAGGCCACAGTACAGCTCTGCTTACCACAATACATTAAAGATGTGGTTGCACTAATGATACTGCAGAGAGGATTCACCAGATTGTAATCTGGGATGCAGCATTTCAGGTTTGGGGAGAAAGTGGATAGACTGGGTTTGTTTTCCTTGGAGCAGAGGAGGCTGAGGGTGCAGCCTGAATCATTGAAAAGGTAGCTATGGGAGAGACAGAAAAAGGCCAAGATTCCACACAGGCCACGTGGAATCCAGGTTAATGCATTAGAAATATAAGTGTCTCTGTTCCGGATATAAAATTCCATTTCAGAGAGAAATTGGCATTTGGGGAAATTGGTGATTAGTGGATATTTTAAACTGGGAATTTGAAATTGGTATTTTGGGAAATAGATTGGAATAACTGGGGAGTAATTTTAAATGCCGCTTTTCCCAACAATGTTTAACCCGAAGGTTAAAGGGTACAATGTTTGACATATTGATTTTGAGTCTTAAGAGTTACTTTGGAAAGCTTGGCTTGATGTGCTCATAGTGTTTGTCAAGTAACATGCAAATAAGCAGCTAGGATTCTTATCTCCTAGAATGCAAAATCGTACTGTACTTGAACTTCAGTATGTGTCTGGTAAAATGCAAATGAAGCTTCAGTGACTGCATTGCAAATTGTTTATGTTGGACCTCACCTTGTAAAGGCGGGGCGAATACATATATATTCTAATTGTTGTGGATACCTTCATTAAATGGGTTAAAATTTTCCAACAAGAGTTAACACAGCTAAAGTTACAGCACAAATTTTGGTTACCCACATTATTACTTGTTGGGGTTTCCCTGTGCAATTGATTCTGACCCGTGTACTCATTTTACAGGCAAGGTTATGCAAGACACTATGGTTTTGTTCAGTATCGAGCAGAAATTTCCCCATTCCAGAGATATTGTTGAATGCGTGAAAATTTTAAAAATTACTATATACTCTCAAAATTTTACTGCATAAGGCGGTTCAAAAGCATAATTCCAGCTGGCCAGCTATATTTCCCTTTGTATTAATGATTATTTGCAATACCATCTCTACTTGTCTGAGATATACTCAACACCAATTAATGCCAGACAATGGAAAGACTAATTGGTATCATGTCAACTAACTAACTAAATAAAAGCTTTCAGCTCTCAGTACAATTGTCATTAGTTGCATGCCCTTCTTGATGTCCTGACAGAACCTAGGCATTATTTGGAGCCTGAGTGTCTGAGCTATTGTTGTCAACACAGATGCAGAAGCAGACAAGTTTACCATGCACAGTGCCACAGACCAGGTTATTCCACATTCCCTCATTTATAAAAGTGACTGATGCTTCATCTCTTCTTACCCTTTACACTGATGATTACAATTTAACGTTTTAATTTTAAACTGTACATAGAGGAAAAATTACAATTTTCCTTTCTTTTCCAGCTTTGCCTCATTTGCCTTATTTAACACATCGCTGTCGTTATTACCGTTACACTTATTTGGTTAATTATTACTGTTACTTTATTCACTTGTTAGAAATGAGAAATTATTCAGGAGTTACATGTAGCATTTAAAGTACTTAACAAACCTGTTGACCATATCTATTCGCTGAATGTAGATCTTGTGCCACAACTTCCAATTGTTCATTGCTGGTGTTTGGACCTACTTGCTTAGATAACTTGCATTAATCATGTTAATATGGATCAAATTTGGATCTTGATCAGTTAGGGAAGTGGGCTGAGGAGTGGCAAATGAATTTCAATACAGATAAATGTGATGTGATGCATTTTGGAAAGTCAAACTAGCGTAGGACTTATACCATGAATGTTGGGGCACTAGGGAGTGTACTGGAACAGAGGGGCCTAGGAGTACAAGTGCATAGTTTGTTGAAAGCAGCGTCACAGGTAGACATGGTGGTGAAAAAAGCGTTTAGCGCATTGACCTTCATCAGTCAGGGTACTGAGTATAGGAATTGGGACGTTATGTTGCAGTTGTATAAGTCATTGGTGAGGCCGCACTTGGAGTATTGTGTACAGTTTTCGTCGCCCTGTTATAGGAAAGATGTGGTTAATCTGGAAAGAGTGCAGAAAAGATTTATGAGGATGTTGTCAGAAGTAGAGGGCCCGAGTTACAGGGAGAGGTTGGTCAGGCTAGGTATTTATTCCTTGGCACATAGGAGAAGAGGGGTGACCTTATAGAAATGTTTAAAATTATGAGAGGCATAGATAAGGTGGATGTTAACAGTCTTTTTCCCAGGGTAGGGGAGTTCAAAACTAGGGAGCATAGATTCAAGGTGAGAGGGGAAAGATTTAAAAGGGACTTGAGGGACAACTTTTTCACACAGAGGGTGGTGAGTATATGGAACGAGTTGCCAGAGGAAGTGGTTGAGGCAGGTACAATAGTGTCATTTGAGGAGCACTTGGATAGGTACATGGAGGGGCGAGGCTTAAGAGGGAATTTGGGTTGAATGCAGGAAATTGGGACTAGATGGATGGGTACAGTGGTCAGCACCATGGTCGGCATGGACCTGTTGGGCTGAAGGGCCTATATCTCTGCTGGCCACAGAACAAAGAAGTACAATGATGATCATGTAATCAACACCTAGTCAGTATTAACTGAGAATAAAGCTATGGCAGGTTTACAACACTGTGAACTATCCCATTGTAAACCATCCTACTTTGAGTTATCCGGAGGACAGAACAGGCAAGTGTGGATGATTTGGGAACTGACATCTTGTGAAAAGGACAATTTGATAAATTGCAATAGAACAAACAAGCAGTCTGGTAATTAAGGAGCCAAAATAATTGTGAAATGGCACCAGCAGGAATTTGAAGTTAAAGAAATATATACTCATATGGATAAGGATTGGAATTACAGTCGTGTAAATGGCAATAAAGAACCAAGCAATGTTTGGAAGCTATGCAAAGAAATGTATAAAAAGTTGTCTTATTGGATGACCAACAGCAGTGACTCCAGAGACCACCACTGAAGAAAACCCTGAGTCAGGGATTCAGAGAAGAATTCACCAAAGATCAAACCCCGGCTAGGTTCATCAAGAGTGGGTAATATCTGAATGCAAATAGTGGGTTTTGGAAGTTGTGAAAGTAAACTAAAGAGTTAATGAGTCTTGTTTGGAACTATGTAGTGAATCTTTGAGTTGTTTGAACCAATTGCAATTAATAAAAAATATAGTTGTTAGGCAAAGTCATAGTCAGGAGTGTTTTATCATCTGCTGCATTTAATTGGCAACAAGGGTCTTATGCTGCCCCCCAGAACACTCAACGCAAAAAGATGCATTTCACTGTGCATTTTGAAGTACATGTGACTAATAAAGATATCTTATCTTATTGTTGGAGGTGCAACAGGGAAAGATCAGTAAATGACCTTTGCCTTGTAGGTTTTGAGTATGAGGCCCATCTTCTTGTGCTTTGGTGAACAATTTTAAAGACAGAGGGTTTTAATATAGGTTGATTCCTCAATTGAACTCTTTCATTTACTTCATGGCAGTCTGGCATATCCATAAGGTTGAGTTGAGTTGTCATATGCACAGTACATGTATGCACAGATACAATGAAAAACTGACTTGCAGCAGCATCACAGGCACATAGCATCAGATACACAACTTTCACAAGAAAAACATAAATCATAAAATGGATGCCTTGCAAGTGTGTGCATATTTTTGATTAGGTATTCTGATCTACACAACCAATCAAGAGAAGGGATAGAAAAGACAGAAATAAAACAGACAATGCTGGTCAGCAGGTCAGAACTAATTTTGATGAAATGTCATTAATGTTAACTCTGTTTCTCCCTCTGTATATACCACCTGACCTCCTGAGTATTTCCAGCATTTTCTGCTTGTATTTCAGATTTTCAGCATCTGTATGGTATTTACTTTTAGATAGACCAGATAGACGTGATTTATTCTAATTTTCACACACCTATTAGAAATTTTTTATGATATACACAGTTCTTAATTGAGCAGAAATATATACAAATTTTAAAAATTCTCAAACCTTTGGGTCCAGTTTATTAAAAACTCATTTTATACCATAGACATTTGAATGAAGAATAAAGAAAATCTAAGATATCTATGGGGCCTACATAAAAATGTATTGTTGCCCAGCAAAGAGGGAACTCATCATTAATACAAGAAAACTCTGGTTGGTAAAGGAACTTTTAAATAGCAGAAATATTGAATGGTTAAAAGCTGGCAGGGTTAAAAACTTGTTGCAATTTTAGCACAGAAATTTATTTTCAAGATTAAAGGCACAATTTTATCACCTGCAGACTGTCTTCATTTATTGTATTTGTGATTAAATTTGTTTGGTTTTAAAATGTGCCGCAGCTTGAGCAAATTAAATCAGATGCGTTTGAATGATATTTTGTGACCTCTCTGAGTCGAGTTGAACTATCATCTAAAAACTGAAAACTTATCTTTTGTATCATTTAAGCAAATATAATAAACTGAATTGCATCATAAAATAATCAGATGCATGCAGCATTAGAACCCATTTGTTTTCTGTGCAAGAATTTGTGCTATTGGTCAAAAATAATCATTGAGTCATTGAGAGATGCAGCACAGAAACAGGCACTTTAGCCCAATGATTCTGCACCAACCGTCAACCACCCCTTTTTACACTAAGAATTTTGAATTGATGTTATTTAGGTTTGCACACAGAAACGTGCATTAAAATGAGACATGCATAGTTTCCAATAGGATCTGGCTCTATTTAGCGCAGCTGGAGGCATTCTGCTTCCCATCGCTGACAGAGGAATCAACACTAGGCGTTGTTTGAAGAGAAGTGATGATTGTTGCAGGAGATAAAAAGATCAAAAGAAAGCAAAGAACCAGATAACAAAATGTGAGAACTAATCAGATTACAGGAAGATCAAAGAGAAGTAATAAATTAAATAAAACAAGCGAAGAGAGGACATGACAAATGATAAGCATTAAAGAAAATCTGAAAACATGCATTAGGCATGAGAACAGGAAAAAGGCTGTAGGAGGAGGGCTGCGGCTAACCAGAGACAAAGACTCCCTGTATGTGGGAGTCAGAGCATAGTGAGTGAGTACTTAACATCAGTGTTTACCCCAGCTGAAGATGTTAGAAAATGTAGTTGAGATTACATCGAGTTATAATTGTAGTTGAGTGCAAAAGCATTATAACAGCTGGCTGTATTTAAAGTGGATAAATCCCCCAAGACTAATTGGCCATCCCAGGGTTACAAACATCCAGAAGTCGATTTTGTCCATAAGGTGGAAAATACACAAAATCACTTGATACAATAACCATACCTCCAACAGTATTGTAATGAATGGTGCTGATAAAGGACAATTAACATGTATTTATTGTTTACCCCCGCCCAGTTACAATGGGAAAGAATCAAGATGTCCCAGTCAGTGGCTGGTTTCAATGGGCTTGAAGTATCAGTGGTCGTTACATTGTTTAACAGACAGAGTATCATTGTACAAGTACCAATAGAAGTGATTGCTTGTCAATATCCAAAGCAACTCCATTAAGCGGCCTCCCACAGTGAAAATGGCAGTCTGTGTTCTTAAGAAACACTGGTGTCTGATTACTGAGGGGAGGTTGCATGTAAACAGGTTTCATTTTGAAGACGGGTTCTCCCATAATAATATTTATGGGAGCTCGATCATGTGTACGCAGTGTCCAAAGGTCGTGCATTGTAACCCAGGGAGGGGCTGTATATCCAAGATAATTGAGGAAAATAAGGGAGGAAATTCCAGAATCTCTGGATTTAATCATCCTATACCTATAGATTCAGGGATGGTGCCAGAAGATTAGATATGTTACTTCCATGTTCAACAAAGGGTGTGGGACAAACCCAGTGACTGCAGTCATGGAAGCAGGTCCTTTGGCCCAATTCATTCTTGCAGAACAATTTGCCTTCCTGAGTTAGTCCCATTTTCCTGCACTTGGCCCATACCCCTCTAAACCTTTCTTATCCATGAACCTGTCCAAATGTCTTTTAACCATTGTAATTGTACCTGCCTCTACCACTTGCTCTGATAGTTCATTCCATATATCCACCACACTCTGTGTAAAAACTTGCCCCTTTAAATTTTCCCCTCACCTTAAACCTACGTCCTCTAATTTTAGACCTCCTACCCAGGGAAAATGACTGCAACCATCCACCTTATCTATGCTCCTCATGATTTTATAAACCTCTGTAAGGTCACTCTTCAATTTCTTTGCTCCAGGGAAAACAGTCCCAGCCTATCTAGCCTCTCCTCAAACTCAAGCCCTCCAGTCCCAGCAACAACCTTGTGGACATTTTCTGCACCCTATCGAGCTTAATCACATCCTTCCTCTAGTTCAGCGACCAGAACTCCACAAAGTACTCCAGGTGAGGTCTCACCAACATCCTAAGACCAGTGAGTTTAACTTCACTGGTGGGAAAGTTCTAGAATAATCAGGAAAACTATCAGCAATAACATTGATATGTGCATTAGGGAATAGCAACAATAATCAAATGATACAGTGCAGTTGCCATTAATACAAAGAAGAACCAGCCTTCAGACTATTTGCAAACGTAATCTACAAGCAGTAAATGCAATACGGAAGACAATACAGGTGTTCCCAAACAGGAAACCATGGATGAACTGGAAGATCCACTCCCTACTGAAGGAGAGGACTGCTGCACACAAATCTGGTGATCCTGATCTGTACAAGAAATCGAGGTATGACCTTCGGAAAGCTATCAGGGATGCCAAGAGGCAATACCAACTCAAAATAGTGTCCCTGACCAGCCGCCAGTTATGGCAGGGTTTACATGCCATAACAGGCTACAAGACGAAGTCGGGCTGCATAGCTAACAACAGCGCATCCCTTCCTGATGAACTTAATGCATTCTACGCGTGTTTTGAACAAAAGGGAAGTGGATTGTCACCATCCACCCTGACAGCCACCAACGCAGCTGAACCTGTGATCACAGTGGAGGATGTAAGATCAGTCTTCCGGACAGTGAACACGAGGAAAGCACCTGGCCCAGATGGTGCCCCGGGCCGTGTGCTCAGATCTTGTGCTGATCAGCTGGCAGAAGTATTTGCAGACATATTCAACCTCTCCCTGCTTCAATCTCAGGTTCCCTCCTGTTTTAAGAAGACCACTATCATCCCGGTACCAAAGAAAAGCAAGGTAACATACCTTAATGACTACCGACCAGTGGCTCTGACGTCCACCATCATGAAGTGCTTTGAGAGATTGGTCACAACACGCATCAACTCCAGTCTACCAGACAACCTGGACCCATTGCAATTCACCTATGGGTGAAACAGGTCTACAGTGGATGCCATCTCCCTGGCCCTACACTCAGCTCTGGAGCATCTGGACAGTAAAGACACATACATTAGACTATTGTTTATTGACTACAGCTCTGCCTTCAATACAATAATTCCAAGCAAGTTGTCACCAAACTCCGAGACCTAGGACTCAACACCTCCCTCTGTGACTGGATCCTTGACTTTCTAACAAACAGATCACAATCAGTGAGGATAAGCAGCAATTCCTCTGGCACGATTATTCTCAACACTGGTGCCCCACAAGGCTGCATCCTCAGCCCTCTACTCTACTCCCTATATGACTGTGTGGCCAGATTCTGCTCTAACTCCATCTACAAGTTTGCAGATGATACCACCGTTGTAGGCCTTATCTCAAACAGCGATGAGTCGGAGTACAGGAAGGAGATAGAGAGCTTAGTGGAATGGTGTCATGACGACAACCTTTTCCTCAATGTCAACAAAACAAAAGAGCTGGTCATTGACTTCAGGAAAGGGGGCGGTGTACATGCACCTGTCTACATCAATGGTGCTGAGGTCGAGAGGGTTGAGAGCTTCAAGTTCCTGGGAGTGAACATCACCAACAGCCTGTCCTGGTCAAATCGTGCAGATGCCACACCAAGAAAGCTCACCAGCACCTCTACTTCCTCAGGAGGCTAAAGAAATTTGGTTTGTCCCCTTTGAATCTCACCAACTTTTACCGATGCACCATAGAAAGCATCCTATCTGGACGTATCATGGCTTGGTACGGCAACTGCTCTGCCGAGGACCGCAAGAAGCTGCAGAGAGTTGTGGACACAGCCCAGTGCATCACAGACACCAGCCTCCCCTCCTTGGACTCTGTCTTTACCTCTTGTTGTTTTGGTGTAGCAGCCAGCAGAATCAAAGACCTCACCCACCCGGGACATTCTCTTTTCTCTCCTCTTCTATCGGGTAGAAGATACAGGTGCCTGAGGGCACGTACCACTAGACTTAAGGACAGCATCTACCCCACTGTGATAAGACTATTGAACGGTTCCCTTATACAATAAGATGGACTATGACCTCACGATCTACCTTGTTGTGACCTTGCACCTTATTGCACTGCACTTTCTCTGTAGCTGTGACACTTTACTTTGTACTGTTACTGTTTTTACCTGTACTGCATCAATGCACTTTGTACTAACTCAATGTAACTGCACTGTGTCATGAACTGACCTGTACAATCGGTTTGTAAGGCAAGCTTTTCACTGTACCTCGGAACAAGTGACAATAATAAACCAATACCAATACCATTTTGAAATTTCAAGGACAGTCCTGTGAAGAGAGCAGATTACCAGCTCACAGCAGGAGGCCTCTTAATATGTATGCTTTGGAAACCCGACAAAACGCTCTCTTAATGGACACTTGTATAAAGATATTCTAATGTGATATGCATTGATACAATAGATTGCTCTGGGTATTAGAACCATCACAAGGTGAGACATCCTGTGTTTTGCACCATTGTAACACAGACAGGGAAACACATTAGTTAAATGAGACATGTTGCAACCCTGGATGAGATTAAGGAAGGTTCAGACTGGCTATTTTTCCACTTCAACACATAATTATGACCATATCTTCTGTCAATCGATATTTGGGGTGTTTCCATATGCAGAGAGCCATCTCTCACAATATTGTGGTAAAAGAAAGGCATTTGAGTGGTCTGGGTTTTGACCTCAAAAGCTTTTAGAATATCAATGTGAACTACCTTGTCGCAACAAAGATATTTGAACATTCAGTGTTGGTCTTGTAAACTAAGATGTGCTCTCATTGTAAATGTGCAACTGTATGGAATAATTTGTCCATACCCAAAATACTGAAGTAAACTATGCAATTACAACTACTGAAAATGTAATTCTTGTACTTAAAAGGCATAAAAACTTGATGTCCTTTGAGTTCAGAGAAATTCTCTCACCACATTTTCCTACCTCTTGTCTGCTTGCGCTGAATAAAGACCTAACACACCTTACAGCTCTGGTCTCTATGTGGCTCAAAGTCACAACAATGTGTAGATTAATTAAAGAAAATTGGTGTAGAGTTGTTATAGAGAAACAGAGAGGATTGATGAGGGAAATGCAATTGAAGTGGTATACATGAGCTTTCACAGTATCAAGATTGTAGCCCATAAAACAGTTCAAATCAGTCTGAATACAGGAAGCTCAGAGTAGTAGTGAAAAGATGTTTTGCGGACAAAGGGGAAATGTACAGTGGGGTTCTCCAGTGGCAAATACTCAGACAACTGCTTTTCTTAATTGTTATTAATGATTTGGACGTGTGTGTCCAGGGTGTTGAATCAGCAGAAGAGAAAAAACTTGCAGGGGCAGAGTAAACTGAGAGGAGATAGTAACAGACCTCCAAGAGATAGGGACAGGCTGCAGGAATGGGCAGGTAGGTGGCAGACAAAAATGAACAATGCAAAGTGTTACATTTTGGTAGGAAGATTGAAAATTTGACAGCATCTCATTTAACAGCAGATGTGCCATTTAATGGGCCACAGCCATGTTTCATGTATGTGTCTTGTGTGCTGCACAGGAGTCTGGAGGGAGTCAGGGATCACAGGAAGTGTCCAAGCCATTAAAGTTTTGACTGGGCCGTGCAGTTACTTGACCAGTTATAATCTCTTTGCCACAAACAGTGGTCTTGGTCAGAGAGCTACAGGGGTGAGGTCGTAAGCAGGGCAAATGTTTCTCTTGTCCCCAAAGGAAAAGGTGGAAAAGGGACCAAGCCCATTGACCCAATTACCCTCGAGTCTACAAGGAGCTATTCAACCACCTCAGGCTCTCTGAGGTGCAAAGTATTTGGAGAGCAAGTTTTTCATCAAAGTTGGGGTGAACGCCTGCAGGAAGAACACCAGCCACTCACCTGAGTCTGGGCAGCTCTGTCTGTTGATGCGAAGATCGCTGACATTCTGAACACCTTAGGATCATTCTAGCCAGCCAGCTTAGTTCACAGCTTTGATTCACCATTGCATCAGGAAGGGTCACTAATGCTCTCTATTCAAAATGGACTGTGTACAGTATATCACAAAAGTTCAGGGTTAGATTGCAATCGTGTGGTGTATTAAGCAACCCTTTAAAATCAATGTTCTATATAAATTACGAAGGGGAACATCCCTGAACATTGAACATTCATTGAGATTTCTCATGGTCAATATTATGATACCAAGAGCTCACTTGACTCATTTAGTCTGTTGCACATGTCTGAATGTAAACGAGCACAAGTAGAACAAGAGCTGTTGCCTCAGTCCTTCCTGGGCTAGTCCCTCACCTTCTGTCTTCTGCTGGTTCAGCTGAGAACTAAGTCATGGAGCCATGGGACTAAGTAGACTCATCAGTACAGAAGAACAGGATGTTGTGTAATCTAGTTCCTAAGCATACTTTTCTTCTGCACAAACAATATTTAGCAGTGATATGGGATCTGGAGTATTGTGCAGATTCACGTTCAATCACATTAAATTTAGCTCCACAGAAGAGGCAGGCGCACAACCATATATTGAAGGTGGAAGATGATGCACACTATGACAAAACACCACCCTTCTGTGGTCATTCTTATCACCATTACTGCACATTTCAATAAAACTGATAGCCCGGTTCCCAAAGTGGTGAAATGTACATGTATGTGATAATTAACCTCAATGGAAACTTACAATTTTAACAATATCAGCTACAACCTTATGTTTACCTTTAGCCGCAGCTTTCCTGAGTCCACTAATTCTGCACAGTGCTTTAGCCAGGCTGCCTAAAAGCTATTCCCTTTTAGCGGATGAGGCAGCAGGTGGCTCTGAAGATCAACAATGGGCCCAGATGGTCCAGTTGGAATAACTCACAGTACATACTGCAGCGGTGTGGCTTAGCTGTGGGGTACATACAAGGGCATATCTGGAGTGCCAGTGGTGGCAGTGTGAATGCTGCCAATAGTTTCTTGATTACAGAGTTGCTGGCATGTTCAATGGACCAGGTAATAAATGGTTTTGCAACTCACAGAAGCCAGGTTGCACCACAGCCATCGTTGACTCCAAACCTTTGCAAACAGTCAATAACAAAGTCCTAATGTAAATTGACTGTTCCGAGATGGCAGCTGTGTGTGTCTTGCTGACAGACAGTAACACTTGGCTGATATCAATTAGACTTCTGTTGGGGCTGTCCAAGGTCCCATTGAAGCATGTAGACTTTCAATAGCTTCTGCCTGTGCTTCCATAGAAGCCAAAACCTGCTCCATCACCTGCTGTGATGTGCTTTGATTGTGAATGCTTTGCAAGATTATGCTGTTTTTACCCATCAGAGCATAACCCGGAAAGCTTTCATTATTCTCAAGTATGGGGTCTTGGCCAGGCTTAAAGTCCAGTGAGAAGTCGGAGAAACATTTCCCCATGTTCCTTGACATACCTCATTGGCTCTCTGGCAGGCTGCAAAATGTGCCAGGCACACCCATTTGCACCTGCTCAGATCGATTACCCTATCGCAGTCCTCATTCTAGTAATTTGGAGTGGAACTGATGTGCAACCTCACTTGCACACTAGATTCCCTATTCCTCTGTTCTAACTGCAACTCATTTAGCACCACGTCTCTCATTGCATGAAACACATGATTTGCGAGATTAGAGATGGTGCTTGTATGTGTTAATGACAGTGATGTGTTCTTTTCCCTCTTTCTGGCTGGAATTTTACTTCTCAGGTTATTCAGTGTGTGTGCATTGATGGAGATAGAAGAACGGTAATGTTGAGGGCAAGGCAGTGGTCAGAGAATCACACAGCAGAAATGTACATGGGTAAAAACAGAGGACAGGAGGAATTTGAAAGACCAGATTACACTCACTCTTTATATCCTTAGAAGCCTATAACCTGGGGTGCTTGTTCCTCTAGTTTTCAGGACTGGAAAGGAACATTTTCTATCTCTCCTGACTACCTTCAGGTTTTGGCAACTTTATCCTCCAAGGTAAAATAGATTGCAATGTGTTGACAGTAAATGGCTGCCTTAATGGATTAGCTGTGTGTGTGTGTGTGTGTGTGTGTGTGTGTGTGTGTGTGTGTGTGTGTGTGTGTGTGTGTGTGTGTGTGTGTGTGTGTGTGTGTGTGTGTGTGTGTGTGTGTGTGTGTGTGTGTGCAAGCTGTGACATATGCAAGTAGATGGCTATGCATTGGAAAGAGTGCAGAGGAGATTCACCAATATGTTGTCCGAAATAGAATATTTCAGTTGTGAGAAGACTGGAGAGCCTGAGTTTGTCTTCCTTGGAGCAGACGAGGCTGACAGAAGACCTGACAGCAGAACATAGATAGAGTGGATAATGAGAAACTTTTCCTTATAGCAGAGGTATCTAAAACAAAAGGGCAGAGGTATCTAAAACAAAAGGGCATGGGTTTAAGATGAGAGTGTTCTGAGGGGATCTGAAGAGAAATTTTTTTGCCCGAAGGGAGGTTGCAATCTGGAGCACACTAAATGAGGGAGTTGTGGAGGAAGGGACTCTGACAGCATTTAAAAAGGATCTGGATTAGTACTTGAATCTGCAAGGTATTAAGGCTACAGACCAAGTGCAGGTTAGAAGGATTAGTTTAGGTAGGTACTTGGTGGACGACATGGACATGATGGGCTGAAGGACCTGCTTTTGTGCTGTATGACTTTGTGGTGCAGCTGTGGTAAGGCTTGGAGTATTGCATGGCTGCATTCATTTACTAGATTATGAATGGTCACTACACTAACATTGATCACAGAGTGAGGTGATGGAATTATATTCAGCACTTCTCACAGACCCTTGGAGACTTTTAGCTCTCTTCTGACCTTCTCCCAGTGTTACTTCCTTTCGTCATGGGGTTTCTTCACAGATCCCATCTGGACCACTTCCCTATCTCCCTCTAACTGGGAAACTAGGATGCTGAGATCTGCATTCATAGATCTGATGACCTGCTCCCTGCTGAAATGAGCATCCTCGCAGCCATTTAGTCACAATGCTCCTGCAAGACCTCCAGCAGTGGTGTGCTTTACTGCTCAGGTGCTCTGGAACAGGAGTGCTAACAGCAATTAGTTTAGTTTCCAAAATGCAAGGTATATTCTACTAGCAGGCACTTACAACTCTCATCATTGAAAGCGATGTGTGTCGCGTTGACAATGCACATTTGCAAGAGGATCTTGATTAGAAATAAGGCACCAGAGTCACCTGGGCAACAGACATGGATTAATTCAGGTTAATTCAACAACCTGAAACCAAATGAATTTCCAGTTGATTTAGTCTGAACCATGGCCAAATCAAACAACTGTTAGAAAGAAGCAGAAAGTTATACCCAGAGAGTTCAATTAAAAACCTATTCAAAATTATAGAATCATAAAATGGTTACAGCACAGGAGGCCATCGGCCCATCACTTCCACACCAGTTCTCTACCACAGCAACTCTCTAGTTCAACCCATAGCTGTTTCTCTGTAGAATTGCAAAATTCTGTGCACCAAATTTATTTGTTCTGTCATTTCTATTTTCACTGACTCCAGTAATATCCTTAAGCTGACCTAACATTGTGTGAACTGTCATCCTCATTTCTTTTTACCTTTTTCTCTTTGATTTTATCTTATCATTTTTCCTTCTTTTGACTCTACTTGCTGGTGCATTCCTATGCTTGGAAGCTCTATCCCTTCCCAACACAATAAGGTTATCATTACCTCTGTCATTGCCCGGCACCATAGCCTTTTCCATTTCGTTGCCTTCCTCAATGAAGCATGGACAGATTGAAGAGCAGAATGAAGCACATAGAGTGTATACAGAAAGGTTAGAAACATTGAGAAATATAGTAAACACAAGCTCAGGAATATCAATTAATGTAACTGATGAAATGATGTTGAAAGCTATTAAATTGTGACCTCCAGTTGACAGAGGCCATGAGAATGCATAAATATTCCAGGGAGACCATGTCACTAAGTGTGGGAATGGATAAAATGAAGCACATGGCTTACTAATGTCCGGCTTACATCCATGGCAAAAAAAAAACAAACTGCTGGAGGAACTCAGTGGGTGTGCTCCTCTGTTTGATGGGAGTTCTGTGAATCCTTCTCTCAAAGTTCTCCCACTGTTGTTCTTGCTCTCTCCTGCTCTTTGATAACTTGAAATTCCTCCAGCAAGTTGTTGTTTTGCTCCAGATTCAGGATCTGCAGACTCTTGTATCTCCACTTTGATGACAACATCAGTGATGTCATCTGCTTACTTTTTAGAAAACAACATAAAATAACATGTTAACATTACCCATGCATGATTCCACAGTTAAATTGATGCTTTAATTATTTTAAAAAATCCAAAGATTTTAAGTAAGTATTTTAAAACCAATGAAAAATTTGCAATAAAATCAGAAAATTGTAAAATCGTTCAGCAAGTCAGTCAGCATCCGTGGAAAGAGAAACAGGGTTAACGTTTAACATTAAAAGCAGTGGAGGAGAACTTCTACATTGGCTGAAAGGGAGGTGGAGTGAATTCGACAGAAAATGAAAATCAAAAGACTGTAGATGCTGGAAATCTGAAATAAAAAGAGAAAATACTGGAAACACACAACATGCCAGAAAATTTTGCAATCTGTGTGCATTCTTTGCGTTTACATCATTTAGTCACCGCAGTATGCAATCCTATATCAAGATATGAATTAGGAGCAGGAGTTAGTCATACAGCCCCTCAAGTCTGCTCCACTAGTAAATAGAATCATGGCTAATGTGAATGTAATCTCAGGTCAGCATTCCCAAATACCAATGATAACTTTTCACCCCCTTGTTTATCAAGAATCTATTCCTTTGAAGAAGAGAGTTCGAAAAATTCACTGGAGATACAAGAGACTGCAAATGCTGGAAATCTGGGGCAACAAACAAGCTGCTGGAAGAACTCAGGAGGTCAAGCAGCATCTGTGGGAGGAAAAGACTTGTCGACTTTTTGGGTCGAAACCTTTTCTCCCACAAATGCTGCTTGACCCATTAAGCTCTTCCAGCAGATTGTTTGTTGCTCAAAATATTCACATTTCTTTGAGAGAGAAAAAATATTACTCCATTCCTGACTTAAATAGACAACCCCTTATTTTTAGGCAGTAGCCCATATTCCTAAGTTGTCTCACAACATCCATCCTGCCATCTCATAAGTCACCTTTCAATCTTCTAAACTCCGGGAGATACAAGCCTAACCTATCCAACCTTTCCTCAGAAGATAACCTGCCCATTCCAAGTGTTATTCTAGTAAACATTCTGAGCTGTTCCCAGTGCACTGACATTCTTCCTTAAATAAGGAGACCAGTACTGTACCCAGGAATCCAGATACTGTGTGATCTCACCAGAGTCCTGTATAACTGAAGCATAAGCTCTCTACTTTTGTACTTAATTCCCCTAGCAATAAAAACTAACATTCTGCGATTTTCCTAATTACTTGTAGTATCTGCATTCTAGCCTTTTGCTACTCGTGCACTAGGACACCATTTGGATAATATACTTTTTTTACTTTTCCTGCCAAAATGCAAAATTTCACATGTTCTCACATTACTTCATAGAACATAGAACATAGAACAGTACAGCACAGGAACAGGCCCTTTGGCCAACAATGTTGTGCCAAACCAATTACATTAGTAATAAAATGCCCAACTAAACTAATTCCTTCTGCCTGCACAATGTCCATATCCTACCATTTCCCTCATATTCATACGCCTACCTAAGAGCTTCTTAAACACCCCCATCGTATCTGCCTCCACCACCACCCCACGCAGCGCATTCCAGGCACCTACCACTCTCTCTGTAAAAGCTTGCCCTGCACAGCTCCTTTGCTACCCCTTATCACCTTAAATGCATGCCCTCTGGTATTACACATTTCAAACCTGGGGAAAAGATACTGGCTGTCTACTCTATCTATACCTCTCATAATCTTATAAACCTCTATCAGATCTCCCCTCAGCCTCCACCACTCTAGAGAGAACAACCCAAGTTTGTCCAACCTAGCCTCATAGCACATGCCCTCTAATCCAGACTAATGAAGGCAAGCATGCCATATGCCTGTTTTACCACCCTATCAACCTATGCAGCCACTTTCAGGGAGCTATGAACTTGCACCTCAAGATCCCTCTGCTCATCAACACTGTTAAGGGTCTTGCCTTTACATTTGATCTCCCGAGATGCAACACTTCACACCTGGCCAGGTTGAACTCCATCTGCCATTTCACTATCCATATCTGCAACTGACCGAAATCCTGCTGTATCCTTTGCCAGTCTTCTATGCTATCACAACACCACCAATCTTCATATCATCTGCAAATTGACTAACCCACCCATGTACATTTTCATCCAGGTCATTTATATAACATCACAAACAGCAGAGGTCCCAGTACGGATCCCTGAGGAACACCACTAGTCACAGACTTCCAGCCAGAATAAGTCCCATCGACCACTACCCTCTGTTTTCTATGGGCAAGCCAGTTCTGAATCTTACTTTGCCAATTCTTTGTCCAATCACAAGAGCCTATTTATATCCCTTTATTATGATAGCTTCTTCACAACTTACTTTCCTATCTTTACACGACTAACATTCTGTCCCAGTGGCAAGACAGGCATGCCAAAAATAGCAGAACAGTGGCATTTAAACTGAAGGACTGGCTCTGAACATTCTCAATTGTATGTTGTTACAGTATGACAATGCCATTCTTTGGAATTTAGAGATCTTCTTTAACTACAGTAAATAATCAGTTCTCCACCAGTAGGTCTCGCACACCAAAGGTCACTGTATAAAGCACACAAGAGTCATGGACTCCAGATCCTCTGAATTCTTATGGCATTGGGCCAACCGTGGGCATGGAAACATTCTGCTGGATATAACTTGACATCTTCTCTCCCCTAATTAATTAGTCCTCTTCCAATGTTGAATAACATTTGGAAGAAGCATTGAGTATAACTTGGGCACAGAATATGCTCCAGTTGGCAGATTATCAGTGTCCATCGTTAAGGGTGAGTTAGTCACACCATCACTATGATGGTCAATTCCTGAAGAACACAGCTGCCAGACTGGATGTATGGTACATGGCAAGCTAACTAGTGTAAGGGATAAATCTGCTTGATCTTATCCTCATCAGTCTACTGGTTGAAGATGCAAATGTACTGGATCTGGTACTGGAAGGTGTGATCGCTGCTCAATCCTTGTGGAGTCAATGCCTCACCTTCACTCTAAAGAACCCTTTCATTATAATGTGTGACACTACCATCAAGGTAAATGGAATACCCTCACAATAAAACTGACAGTTCAAAACTGGCATTCATGAGGTGCTGTGGGTTATCACTGGCAACAGCAGCAGAATTGTATTCCACCACAATCTATAAGCCAGGCTCCAGGATATCCCTTACTTTATCATAACTATCAGCTAAAAGGCTAAAGCTGTTACAATGCTGAGTAACAGCAGACAGACCAAGACAGGCCATACACAGTGAATTGCAGGGACCTGGGTAGTGTTGTAGAACATAGAGACCAAGGGGTACAAGTACATAATTCTTTAAAAGTGGTGACATAGCCAAACAGGGTGGTGAAGAAGTCATATGGCACAATTGCTTTAACTGTTTAGGGCATTGAGTACGTTGCATAAGACATTGGTGTGACTGTGCTTGGAGTATTGTGTGCAGTTTTGGTTGTCATGCTGTCGGAAGGATGTGAGTAAGCTGGAAAAGGTGCAGAAAAAATCACAAAGATGTTACCGGGACTGGAGGGCTTGAGTTGTAATGAGAGACTAGAAAGACTGTGATTGTTTTCCCTGGAGTGAAGGAGGCTGAAAGGTAACATTATAGAGGTTTATAAAATCATGAGGGATATTAGAATTATAACTGGAATATTATTGTCTCATGTACCGAGATACAGTGAAGAGCTTTTGTTTGTGTGCCATCCAAACAGATCACTCCATACGTAAGTCCATTGAGGTAGTAAAAAGGAAAATAGGATGCAGAGTATAGTGTGATAGTTACAGAGAAAGGACAGTGCAGGTAGACAAATAAGGTACCAGGACCACAATGAGGTAGATTGGAAGATCAAGGGTTCATCATAAACGTATAAGCAGTCCGTTAAAGAAACTGATTACAGTGGGATAGAAGCTGTCCTTGAGCTTGGTGGGTTGTGCTCTCAAGCTTTTGTATCTTCTGCCTGAAATGAGGGTATGGAGAAGAAAATTACCAGGGTGGGAGGGGTCCTTGATTATGTTGGCTGCTTTCCCAAGGCAGCGGGGAGTGTAGACAGAATCAATGGAGGGGAGGCTGGTTTTTGTGATGGACTGGGCTGTGTTCACAACTATCTGCAATGTCTTGTAGTCTTGGGCAGAGCAGTTGCCATACCAAGCTGTGATGCATTCTGATAGGATGCTTTCAATGGTGCATTTATAAAAAACATTGAGAGTTGTCAGGGACATGCTGAATTTCCTTAGCCTGATGAAGAAGAGGTGTTAGTGTGCTTTCTTAGCCGTAGCATCCATGTTGTTGGACCAGGACAAATTGTTGGTGATATTTACACCTAGAAACTTGGAGCTCTCAACCATCTCCACCTCAGCACCATTGATACAGTCAGGACCGCGTATTCCACCCTGTATCCTGAATTCAATGACCAGCTCTTCTGTTTTGCTAACATTGAGGGAGAAGTTGTTGTCTTGACACCATGCCACTAGGCTCTCTATCTCCTTCTGTATTCCACCTTATCATTGTTTGAGATCAGGCCCAGTATGGCAGTGTCATCTGTAAACTTGTAAATGGAGTTAGACAGGAATGTGGCCACACAGTTGGGAGTGTTTAGGGAGTATAGTAATGGGCTGAGGACGCAGCCTTGTGGAGCACCAGTGTTGAGAATAACTGTGGAGGAGGTGTTGCTGCCTATCCTTACTGATTGTGATCTGTTGGTCAGGGAGTCAAGAATCCAGTTGCAGAGGTCTAGAAGTTTGGAGATGAGTTTGTTTGGAATTATGGTATTGAAGGCAGAGCTGTAATCAATAAATAGGAGTCTGATGTAGTTGTCTTTGTTACCCAGATGTTCCAGAGGTGAGTGTAGGACCAGAGAGATGGCTTCTGCCGTGGACCTGTTTTTAGACAAGGTGGATGGTCACAGTCTTTTTCCCTGGGTAGGGGAATCTAAAACTAGAAGGCAAATGTTTAAGGTGAGAGGGTAAAGATTTAAAGGGGACCCAAGGGGCAATGGTTTCACACAGAGTGTAGTGGGGTACATGGAACGAGCTGCCAGAGGCGGTGGTATAGGTGAGTACAATTTAAAAGATACACGGATAGGACAGGTTTAGAGAAATATGGGCCAAATGCAGGCAAATGGGACTAGCTCAGGTAGGCACCTTGGTTGGCATGGACGAGTTGGGCTGAAGGGTGTTTCTGAACTGTATAGCTCCATGACATCAAACAGGACTACCTGAATGGCAAGCAATAAAAGAGACTTGCCATTGTGAGAGCTCAGCAAACTCAAGACAAATGGATCAGATCAAAGCTCTGCAGTCCTGTGAATCATGTCAGGTAATTAAGAAGCTAATGGATGGAGGGGCTTTTAAAAACCTTCCCTTTCCCAAAGTTGCCCAGCTCATGGTCAAGGAACTGAGGATATAACAGAGCAAAACCAAAGACTGGCAGCAAACATAAAAGAGAATCCAAATATATTTTATGGGCATGTGAACAGGAAAAGAGTTGTAAGAGAGGTGGGGCTGACCAAACACCAAAAGGAAAACCTACTCAAGGAGGAAGGGAGTATGAATGAAATACAAAGTAAGTGATTGAAATCAGTTGTTACCAAGGAAGAAGCTGTTGTTGGAGTCTCAAAAAAGGCAGATATCGTCTAGATTCTGGATAGGCTAAAAATTGAAGAGAATGTATGAGGTAGTCTAACCACACCTGAGGTGGATAAGTCACCTGGTCTAGATGGTATGCATCTGATGGAATTAAGGAAAGAATTTGCCCAGATCCTGGCCATAATCTTCCTAACGTTAGATTCAGATGGTGCCTGAAGACTGGAAAACTGAACACAAAATGTTTAGCATTCCTAGTAATTATAGACCAATCAGGTTAACCTCAATGGTGGGGAAAATTCCACAAACAATAGTCAGGAACAGAATCAGCAATCAGTTGGACACGTGCGGATTGATTTGAGAAAGACAGGTAGATTTGTTCAAGATTAATTGTAGCTTGCTAAATTGACAGAGATTTTGGATGATGTAACAGACTGGGTCTTTGAGGGAAATACGTTTTATGTGATACCTATGGATTTCTGAATTCATTTGGTGAAGAAGCTTGACATAAAGATTGAAGCCCATGGAATAAAAGAGGTTGTAAAGACATGGATAGAAAATTGACTAACATGACACAGAGAGTACAAGCGAAAGGAGGTAAATGTAGAGTGGATTTTGGCCAAGTTGGCAATAGAATCTTCTTTTCCTTAGGCAGTCCCTTGGGATTGAGGAGGACTCACTTCCACTCCAGTTTTGTGGGTCCCAATGTGTTCAATGTGGGAACTGTAGATTCTTCCACAAATTGGGCAGAAGGGGGTTGATGAGGTGGATGGATGGATAAATTTTGAGCTGGGACACTCCTTCTTCCATTGTGTGTTCTCCAAGAATGGCTTCAAGGTTCTCAATGCTATCTCCACTCAGGAGTGAGGGAACAGAAATGGGCAAGAGATTCCCAGGTATCAGTGGGAATGTTGTCTTTCTTCAAAAAGGCTTTGACTTCATTGTTGATTCTTCTCCTCTGATTTCCCATGACGGACCTCTGAAAAGAGTGACTTTCTTGCGAAACTGGTGTCAGGCATATGAAATTCACTGTCCAACATAGTTCACTGAGTGTAACTAGGGCCTCAATATTGGAGATGTTGGCCTGGGAAAGAATAATGACATTAGTTCACTTGTCCTTGCAGTGTATTGGAGGAATTTGCAAGATAACATTGGTGGCAATTTTTCAGTGCCTTAAATGCCCGATATTGGTTTCCCAGATTTCAGAAGCATATAGAAGGCAAGGATTCTCCTGTATGTGAAATTTAATGTTGAGAAATACAGTCACTTTCTAATACAAAGCATGATAAAAGACAATATAAACTGGCAGACAAAAGCCAGCCTTCAGCAATTTAATTCACATGGTACTAAGAGACAATTGAGAGTACTGGATAACATCCCAGCAACAATACTTAAGAATTTTGTTCCAGAGATAGTCACAACTCTAGCAAGCTATTTCGGTACAGTTACCATGCTGGTCACAGGTACAAACCAAAAATATTGAAAATTGCACAGGTATGTCCTGACCATGAAAAGCTCAGATTGCATTAATGAATCGACACCAAAATTTAAACGTAAAACATAGCTAAAACCTATATAACATATTATTGGATTTCAACTCCTGCGGTTTTGTGTTTACAATCTGTTGGAAAAAGATCAACATTAGCAGATTTAGGGGGGTGTTTAAACCTTCTAAAATATATTTTAAGGCAAGGACTATCTGACCTGGAATGCCAGATTAGACAGGAGCAGAAGCAATATAAACTTTTAAAAATGAATTGCTGCATACTTGAAACTTTATCTTTTAGGTATTTGATAAGGTGACATGAACAAAGTACGAAAAGGATGTTTCAACACTTGCGAACAAATTGTCAGACTAGAAAAAGAGATATGGGAAAGGCAAATTAGTCATAAAATGTCTTTTGTGGAATGGGGCAATGTATTTGTGATTGAGACATTTTTTTTCGTTTACATCAGTTTCTAATTTTAGGGCAATTTGGTAACCAGAATAGGGTGTGCTATAGATCATTGGTTGCAAAATCTAAAGTGGATGTTGAGATGCAACTCAGCAGGGAATGAAGTATGGGGAAATGCAATAGTTGCATATGGCTAGGATAAGTCATTCCATTTTGCTATGGAGATAAGTAGGTTCAATAACTCTCCGAGTACTTGCTTTGGCTAAAAGGCTCATATCTGGAATTTGTGGAGAAATCTATCATTCTCACACTCAAGTTAAAAAAGAGAGCTACATAAATCAGTTTTATGAATACCCAGCTGGTTCCATAGCACAAAACCACCTCGATTTTAGCATTATATCTCAGAGAGAGGCCACAGGAAGTGGTACGAGGAACAATGCCACAATGTGTTTCTCGGTATGTAAATAGAGCTGAGGAAACTTTACCCTGCCTCTGATTGAACAGGGAATATCTGACACTGACCATGATCGGCCAGCCACCAAGGAATAGAGAGTGGGGGGAGCTGGATAGGGCAAGAAAAGAACTGAGAAAGAGAGAGATAGTGTTGGGTTGTAGGAGGGGAGCAAATGGCAGGAAAGAAATCGAGAAAGGTAGATCTGGGCTGGGTAGGAGAAGAACTAAAGGTGAGACTGCTGGATTGGAAGGCATATGCTGGAAGAAGATCCAGCTTCAAAAGACAGCAGTCTTCTGCAGTAACTAATGTTATTTTTCTCTGACTTCATCTTGACCTGTTTTCTTCTCCAACATGAAATTGACATTTCAGTCAACCAGTGAAGAGCTTTTTGTCTTTCAGATATTATACTAAACACCCTTGTCTGGATTCCTGCAAAACCCTCCTTGAAAATTCCCAGATATTATTTGTCAATATTCCTGTGGATACCATTTCCTAAATGCCAGAATACGTTTGCAAAAGTGGAAGGAGGGTTCGGAATTGTGTTTCTTTTGAGCATAGACAAGATAGGCGGACACAGAGAAATCTCACCATCACAAACAACACAAAGCCCAGGTCCCAGTTCCAAATTCGCGCCCTTCAGCCAGATTCCTGTGATTGAAAATTACGTGTGCCAATTAAGTTCTGTAGGTGACTAAATAGAGTTTTTCTTCCCTCTGGTGCGTCTGGATTCATTTGTGTCCCTATCAAAAGGCTGCACTAAATCAGTTGCTGAGAATGTTCCTGAGTTGAAAGGCTCTGACATTTCGCCAGTTTTATCCGTTATTGCATAAATAGGGGCGGCTCTCTGACACGGTGTAACGCCTTAACAAAACACCAATGTGGGAGGATTTCCTGCTCATTGTCCAGGCACCGTTCCTTCACAAGCAGAAGGAGGAGCAGCCACGGATGAATGTGTCTCCGCTGATTACAAACGGTGAGAAGGAAGCAGATCAGTTAAGAAGTGGTTCGTGAGGTCAGGTAGGAAAATTGTGTTCATTCTGTATTGATGCAACGCGTTTAGGAAAGACGCAAAATCCGCGAACTTCCCCGTTGATAAGGACCAGAATCAGTAGTCACTGTTGTGCATACATTTCAGGCTACTATCTTTTGCAGTGTGCAGTATTACACCGAAGGTGTCTTTGCATTTGGAGTTGATAATAATCAGGTTATTTTGTAATGTACGTTGTGTTCATTGTTGCACGAAATATGGCTCGCATCACTAACACCAAAGAGATTAAATACTGTCCTTTTAGAAAATTGAACGACTAAACTACAATCTATTCCTGGAAAATCTAAAATGTTGTAATAAAACTAGGAAGTGCTGGAAATCCTTTCGGCAAGTCAGGCAGCATCTGTGAAATGGAAAACGGGAGTAAAGATTTCGGGGGTATATAGAAATCAGAGCTGTTGCTCCGCGTTGCATTAGGGAGGTGATAGCGATCAGGGGTTCTTAGCGAAGTGTCAAGGAAAAAAGTTTTGTTTTAAATGGAAATCTCTCCTCGAGCTAGAAGGAAAAGTAATGAATATAACACAATTCGGACGATGTCTTTGCCGGACACATCATTCTTATTATTCTTATTATGCAATGGTCACTGGCTGTTGAGATTGTTCCAAAGGGAAGTCTCTCTCCTGGAGAGAGCAGTGCAGTCAAACAAAACGAAAGGGAGACTCGCATCCAAGAGGCATCGTAGGACCTCGGTGAGGTGTAAGAGCAGTCAGCCGCCAGCGGTAGCTGATACTTCGCTGTGTCGGCTGCAGCTCTGTCGCTCAGCGTTCGCTCCGGCCCATCTGACACCTGCCCTCTCACACCAACAATTCATGGCTGAATTTGCGTCAGGATCCCAGTCCGCCAGCGCTGAATAAAGTCAAAGTCGAGTTTATCGTCATGTACACAAGTACATGTATGCACACGTGGAATGAAAAACTTACTTGCTGTGGCATCACAGGAACATAATGTTACCACGGCCCCCCTTTAGCGCTGGCTCTCGTTCACAGGACTGCTGGTTGAACAGTAACAGGTTGACCCCAGTTGCGGGTTGTTTCACCGGGGTGCTGATGAAGGATCTCGACGCGAAACGTCGACTGTTTATTTCCCTCCGTGGATGCTGCCTGACTTCCTCCAGCACTTCGTGTGTGTGTGTTGCTCCAGCTTCCAGCATCTCTTGTTTCACTTGGGTAGCGCCGGAGAGGCCAGTCCGGAGAATAAACTGACATTTGAAGGGAAGGGTCACATGGAGAGGTAGATGAATTTGAAAAATATTTCAGAACTAAAGGGGTGAATTGTTGGAATTGTCACCACTTATCTGCTTTTATTTTTCATTGTACATTTTCCCCTCGGAGTTTGTTTCCATCCTTTGGCTTCATCCTTGCCAAATCTCCTGCAGCCAGTTGGTGCCGAAGCCTCCATCTGCTTCCTGTCAGGAACCCTGGACTTGCCTACCTTCAAGCTTTTGCTGCTATTCCCAAGGTTAACAAGAACAGGAAAGTCGGGCAGCGTTTCAGCTATTGAGTCTGGGAATGCCAGTCACAGTATGCCCAGGACAGAGCAGAGAGCTCTGGCTTACACTGGTTGGGACTGGGCCAACAGTTCATTTAGTCTTCTCTGACCAACCTACTCGAATGTTTTCAGTTCCAATTTAGATGCTATTAACTTTCAGTTCCAGGTATTTTTTAAAAAGTCTTATCAAATGCATTCCACCCCTGCATGCTGATGTACAGGAAAACTCCTTGGGAGTACTTGGAAAACTTCTTGGAATGTACCCATGGGGCATTCATGGTACTAAGACTGGCAGATTTTCTAGTCTGTTACATATTACTCATCATTACTGACACACACTTTTAATTCACCTTTTTTTTAGGTGTTGCACAATAAGTCTTCCAGTTAACTAGGCGAGGTTAAAAGGAACCATGGGAACAAGACCCCAGAGAATTTAAAGGGAGAGCAGGAAAAAGAACCAGGTGCTGCAGAACCATTGCATTTTCTGAAAAAAGAATCAGATAGTAGCCAATGCAAATGTCTCAGTTCTTAAAACTGTCTTTTTTTTTGATAATCTCTTTGTGGTCTCACCATTCTCTCTCTCTGTATCACCTGCCCCACAACTCTCCAGGGGATCCATGTTTGACCTGTTGTTCATCCCTGATTTGAATCGTTACTCCACCACTATCCTTCAGCTGCTGGGACTGTAGCCTCTGGAATTCCCTCCCTAAAGCTCTCTGCTTCCCCACCTCACCAGCTCTTCCTTTTGAGATGCAACTTAAAATTCATGCCTCCTTTCCTAACATCTCATGTGACTTTATATAAGTAATGTATATGTATATATTATATGTTTATAGTTATGTTTTACAGTGTTCTTGTGATGTTGTACTTTAAGCATCTGTTATAGTTTCCCTCTAAGTTAATCTCTTCAGCAATTCATTTTCAGCATAGATATCTACTCATCTATAGATTTACCTCTTGATAGATAGTGGACGTGCTAGTTAGCTTCCGTTCGATTTGCTCTCCTTCATGTTCTTTTACTGAATATGGTTGCTCTTTATACTGTAATTTTATTGCATTTATTTCTGAAGATTTGCTTCTTTTTGTTGCTTTTAATACAATTTTCATTCTATTCTAGTTTCTTTTGCTATCAAAGTTTTGGGTCTTAAATCCTCTATTACTATCCATCTCCTTTTGTTTACTCGGCAGAGCTTTCTTTCTTTAATTTCTTCCCCGACAGACTTGCACAAGGTTACAAATCTGTTTGTCCTGGTGTAGGAAATGATACATTTATACTAGGGATTGATATTTTATTTTTAGTTCAGTCTGACTTTTCATTTATTACAATTTTGCAAAACTCCAGATTTTTGGATTTTATGAAAAAGTAAGGTATATATCTCAACTTTTGGTATCAGATTAACTGAATTAAATGTTCAAAATCCATTCATTTTCAATTATGTTTTTGTTGATAAGGTTCACTCCACCCTTCACTAAGAATCCCAGGTCATGTCACTGACTAATATATTCTATTACATGTCCACAAACGAATGCAACTGGCCAGTAATCTATGGACAATACCCACCTTTTTAAAGCTGCTACTTTACAGCAAAATGCCTAAAATATTATAAATGTTGCACTAATTTTAAAGTTTTTTTTTCATTGGCCTTTTGTTTCATTGTTTTTGTTTGGCTTTGTTAAAGCCCTTTTGTATCTGCAACATTTGCACACTTGACAGTGTACAAATTTCAAGAACATTAGAAATATTACAGGAAAAAGGGGCCAAACGATAATTTTCATGTCTAGACTTTTACAATTGAATTATCCTGTATGATAGTTGTGTACGTTGCTGTTAATAAGCTGCATGAGAATTGTGAGCCAAGGCCATTCCTTGGCTAAAGGAAGAAAATTAAATTAATATATGCCTGACACCATGAATGCTAATCTGTTAATGTTTACATCTCTTTAATACAATATGCAGACCACAGACGATGGATAACCCAGCATGTGAATTTCATGTTTTATCTTTTTTAATTCAAAAGATTTCAGGAGTATTTGGAATACTGTCTGATTTATTGTTCATTCCAGTAAACAAAGACAGAAATAAATGTTTGGGAGAATCATGTCCTCAGGATGTGCCAAAGCATTTCATGGCCAGTGTTTTATTTTAATACGATGAAGATAAACAAAACATTGGTCTCACAAGTGAGCTAAGCTGTTCATTAAATTGTTTGATTAAAGATGTTAGCCCACAAATCCTTCTGCAATTTAAAAGATGCCATGTGATTTTTTTTCTATTGTTGCGTCAAGAGCCAGATGGAATCAGAGACAATTACAACACAGAGGAAGGCAGTGGATCCATTGTGTGCATATTGGACCAAGGAGAACTATCCAACATGATTATTCATCCTAGTACTCAGTCCAGATATTCAGCTCATCCAAGTACTTTTCAAACATCCTGTGGTTTTCTGCTACCCGTATTCTACTCCCATTTTGAACAGGGAGTTGCAGACCCTTGTCTCAATTTTGTGAGAAATGTTTTTTACCTAAATTCACTTCTGGTAATTCAATCAAGTAAGTTAAACCTAGTATATTTGTTATTAACCTTCTGTGTGAAGTTCTGGTTGCCTAGCTGTGAGAAAGACATCATTGAGCTGGAGAGAGTGGAGAAAAGATTCACAAGGATGTTACTGGGACTGGAGGGCTTGAGTCATAGAGTCATACAGCACAGAAACAAGTTCTTCGGCCCAACTGGTCCATGCCGACCAAGATTCCCATCTAAGCTAGTCCCATTTTCCCACATTTGGTCCATATCCCTCTAAACCTGTCCAAGTGCCTTTTAAATGTTGTTAATGTACCTGCCTCAACCACTTCATCTGGCAGCTCATTCCATATACTGACCACCCTCTGAGTGAAAAAGTAGCCCCTCAGGTTCCTATCAAATTTTTTCCCTCTCACCTTAAATCTATGCCCTATATTTCTTGATTCCCCAACCCTAGGGAAAGACTGTGCATATTGACTCTATCTATCCTTCTCATGACTTTATACACATCTACAAGATCACCCCACACTGTCCTATGCTCCAGTGAAAAAAGTCCCAATCTGCTCAATCTCTCTCCACAACTCAGTCCCTTGAGTTCTGACAACACCCTCATAAATCTCCTCTGCATTCGTTCCAACTTAATGGCATATTTCCTATAACAGGGTGACCAGAACTGAAGACATTATTCCAAATGTGGCTTCACCAGTGTCTTGCACAACTGCAACATAACATCCCAACTTCTATACTCAGTGCCCTGACTGATGAAGGCCAGCATGCCAAAAGCCTTCTTCACCACTTTGTCTACCTGTAAAGCCATTTTCAGAGAACCATGTACTTGTACTCCTAGGTCCGTCTGTTCTGTGACACTCCCCAGGGCCCTACTGTTCACTGTGAAGTTCCCACACCGACTTGTCTTCACAAAATGCAACACCTTGCACTTAGCCTAATTAAACTCCATTTGCCATTCCCCGGCCCACTTACCCAGCTGATCAAGATCCCTCTGTAAATCCCGATAAACATAGAAACCATAGAAACCATAGAAAACTACAGCATAGAAAACAGGCCATTTGGCCCTTCTAGTCTGTGCCGAAACATTATTCTGCTAGTCCCATTTACCTGCCCCCAGCCCATACCCCTCCAGACCTCTCTCGTCCATGTATCTATCCAATTTACTCTTAAAAGTTAAGAGTGAGCCCACATTTACCACATCAGATGGCAGCCCGTTCCACACTCCCACCACTCTTTGAGTGAAGAAGTTCCCTCTAATGTTCCCCCTAAACCTTTCCCCTTTCACCCTAAAGCCATGTCCTCTCGTACTTATCTCTCCTAATCTAGGTGGAAAGAGCCTACTTGCATTAACTCTGTCTATGCCCCTCATCATTTTGTAAACCTCTATCATATCTCCCCTCATTCTTCTCTGCTCCAAGGAATAAAGTACTAACATGCTCAATCTTTGCCCTGTAACTCAACTCCTGAAGACCCGGCAACATTCTTGTAAATCTCCTCTGCACTCTTTCAATCTTACTGACATCCTTCCTGTAGTTCGGCGACCAGAACTGCGCACAATATTCTAAATTTGGTCTCACCAATGACTTATACAACCTCACCAAAACATTCCAACTCCTATACTCAATACTTTGATTTATAAATGCCAGGATGCCAAAAGCCTTTTTTACAACCCTGTCTACCTGTGACTCTACTTTCAGGGAATTATGTATCTGAACTCCCAGATCCCTTTGTTCCTTCGCACTCCTCAGTGCCCTACAGTTTACTGTGTATGTCCTCCCTTAATTTGTCCTTCCAACATGCAACACCTCACACTTGTCTGCATTAAATTCCATCTGCCATTTTCTGGACCATTTTTCCATTTGGTCCAGATCTCTCTGCAAGCTTTGAAAGCCTTCCTCACTGTCCACTACACCTCCAATCTTAGTGTCGTCAGCAAATTTACTAATCCAATTTACCACATTACCTTCTAGATCACTGATATATACAATAAACAACAATGGCCCCAACACAGATTCCTGAGGCACACCACTAGTCACAGGCCTCCAATCTGAGAAACAACCATCCACAACCATTCTCTGTCTTTTCCCACTCAGCCAATTTTGAATCCAGTTTACAACCTTTCCATGGATACCCATTGACTGAACCTTCTGAACTAATCTCCCATGTGGGACCTTGTCAAGGGCCTTACTATAGTCCATGTAGACAACATCCACAGCCTTACCTTCATCTACTTTCTTAGTGACCTCCTCAAAAAACTCAGCAAGATTCGTTAAACACGATCTACCACGCACAAAGCCATGCTGACTATCCTTAATCAACCCTTGGCTGTCCAAATACTTATATGTCCTATCTCTCAAAACACCTTCCAATAATTTACCCACTACTGATGTCAGGCTCACTGGCCTGTAATTACCTGGTTTACTCTTTGAGCCTTTCTTAAACAATGGAACAACATGAGCTATCCTCCAGTCCTCTGGCACCGCACCCGTGGCTAAGGACATTTTAAATATATCTGCCAGGGCCCTTGCAATTTCTACACTAGTCTCTCTCAAGGTCCGAGGAAATATCTTGTCAGGCACTGGAGATTTATCTACCTTTATTCGCTGTAAAGCATCAAGTACTTCCTCCTTTTTAATCTCTATATGTTCCATGACACTAGTGCTTGTTTCCCTTCCTTCCATATCCACGATGCCAGTTTCCTGAGTAAATACTGGTGCAAAAAAGCTGTTTAAGACCTCCCCCATCTCCTGAGGCTCCACACATATATGACCACTCTGATCTTCTAGGGGACCAATTCTGTCTCTTACTATCCTTTTGCTCTTAATATACCTGTAGAAACCCTTTGGGTTTACCTTCACATTATCTGCCAAAGCAGCCTCGTGTCTTCTTTTTGCTTTCCTGATTTCCTTTTTTAGTATTTTCTTACATTTCCTATACTCTTCAAGTACCTCATCCGTTCCTAGTTGCCTATACCTGCTATACACCTCTCTCTTTTTCTTAACCAGCTCACCAATATCCCTTGAAAACCAAGGTTCCCTATGCTTGTTACCCTTGCCTTTAATCCTGACAGGAAAATACAAACTCTGCACCCTCAAAATTTCGTCTTTGAAGACTCTCCATTTACTGAGCACATCCTTGCCAGAAAATAACTTATCCCAATCCACCCTACCTAGATCCTTTCTCATTTCCACAAAATTGGCCTTACTCCAATTTAGAACCTCCACTCGAGGACCAGACCTATCCTTATCCAAAATTATCTTGAAACTAATTGCATTATGGTCACTGGACCCAAAATGCTCACCTACACATACTTCTGTCACCTGACCTGCCTGGTTCCCTAATAGGAGATCAAGTATTGCATTCTCTCTTGTTGGTACCTCTATATATTGATTTAGAAAACTTTCCTGAACACATTTGACAAATTCCAAGCCACCCAACCCTTTCGCAGTGTGGTAGTCCCAGTCAATATGTGGAAAGTTAAAATCCCCTACTATTACAACTTCCTGTTTCTTACATTGGTCTGCTACCTCCCTACAGATTTGTTCCTCCAATTCTCTCTGACTATTGGGCGGTCTATAATACAACCCTATTAGTGTGGCCACAACTTTCCTATTCCTCAGCTCCACCCATATGGCCTCTGTAGACGAGCCCTCCGGGTTGTCCTGTCTATGCACAGCTGTGATCTGTTCCCTGACCAGTAATGCCACTCCTCCCCCTTTCATCCCTCCCCCTCTATCACGTCTGAAACAATGGAAGCCCGGAACATTAAGCTGCCAGTCCTGCCCCTCCTTCAATCATGTCTCACTAATAGCAATAACATCGTAATCTCATGTGCCAATCCACGCCCTAAACTCATCCACCTTACCTACAATACTCCTTGCATTGAAATAGATGCACCTGAGAACATTACTATCATGTACAAACCTTTGACTTCTGTCCATACCTGCAGACCTCACATGATCATTTTCCTCCTCACTTTCTTCTCTAACATTCTGGTTCCCCTCCCCCTGAAAATCTAGCTTAAACCCACCGGAGCAGCACTAGCAAACTTACCTGCAAGTATGTTAGTCCCCTTCCAGTCCAGGTGTAAACCGTCCCTTCCGAACAGATCCTACCTTCCCTGGAACAAAGCCCAATTATCCAGAAACCTGAAGCCCTCCCTCCTGCACCAACTCCTTAGCCACGTATTTAGCTGCATGATCCTCCTATTTCTAGCCTCACTAGCACGTGGCACTGGTAGCAATCCTGAGATTGCAACCTTGGAGGTCCTGTCCTTTAACTTTGCACCTAATTCCCTAAACTCTCTTTGCAGGACCTCCTCCTTCTTCCTATCCACGTCATTAGTCCCAACATGGACCACGACATCTGGCTGCTCACCCTCCCTCCTGAGAATATCCAGAACTCGATCTGAGATATCATGGACCCTGGCACCAGGGAGGCAACAGACCATCCGGGATTCACAATCTCTCCCACAGAATCTCCTATCTGTCCCCCTAACTATCGAATCCCCTATCACTACTGCTCTCCTCTTTACCCTCCCTCCTATCTGTGATGAGGGTCCTGCCTCCATGCCAGAGACTTGACCACTACAACTTGTCCCTGGTAGATCGTCCCCACCAGCAGTATCCAGAACGGTATACTTACTGTTGATGGGAACAGCCACAGGGGTGCACTGCTCCTTCTGCCTAATCCCCTTCCCTTTCCTAACAGTCACCCAGCTACCTGCCTCCTGACTTTTAGGTGGAACTATCTCCCTGAAGCTCCTATCTATGTCTGCCTCTACTTCCCGAATGATCCGAAGTTCATCAAGCTCCAGCTCCAGTTCCCTAACACGGTTTGCCAGGAGCTGCAGCTGGATGCACCTTTTACAGGTGTAGTCTTCAGGGACAAGCGTGCTGTCCCTGACTTCCCACATACTGCATTCGAAGCACACAACTGCCCTAGCTGCTGCCTTCATTACCCAATCCGATTTTATTTAACTTAAAGGAACTTACCGGCCTTACCTCTCAGGGTGCTAGCTCTTCCTCAGCCTCTGCTCGCCGAAGCCTCTTGAGCCAAAGCCTCAAGGCTCCACTCCTACCCTGAGCCACTCACACACTGGCCAATCCTCACTGGCCGCTCCTCTTAGTTACCCCTCCTGATATTCTACTTAAATATTTATCACAGATAACAGGTAACCTTACCTTTGCCTACCTACCAGCTACTCACCTGCCTTACCCCTTTATGCCAAAGCCCCTTGAGCCGAAGCCCAGAATACTCTGCTCCAACTCACTCCGCTGCCCGCTCTGACGCTGCCCGCTGTATAGGTGGTTGGCTTTTTAAACTACCTGCACCGCGCCTGCGCAGTCCAGCTCCCACTCAACCACTAAAAACTTTTAAAACACTTATCAAAATACTAACCCTATTAAAAACTAAGCCTTATACTTAAAACTTAATAAAAAGAAAAACTTATCTGCTCTGAAGTCCTCCGAAGCGAAGCCCACGAAGCCTCCGTTTTTTTTTCACTGTCTACAACACCACCTATTTGAGTGTCATCTGCAAACTTCCTAACCATGCCTGTACATTCTCTCCAAATCATTGCTATAGATGACAAATAGCAAGGTATGATGAAAGACTGGATAGGCTGAGGCTTTTTTTTTTACCCTGGAGTCTAGGAAGCTGAGGGGTGACCTTATGGAGGTATATAAAATAATCAGGGGCATAGATAAGGTGAATGGTCACCTTTTTGTCCCAGGGCAGAGGAGTCTAAATCTAGAGAGCAAAGGTTTGAGGTAAGAGGGGAAGGATTTAAAGGGGACCTAAGGGGCAACTTTTTCAGATGGTGTGTATGTGGAACGAGCTGCCAGAGGAAGTGGTAGAGGTGAGTACAATTACAATGTTTAAAAGACATTTGGACAGGTACATGGGTAGGAAAGGTTTACAGAGATATAGGCCAAATGCAGGCAACTCGGTAGGCAACTCGGCCATCATGGAAGAATTTGACCAAAGGGCTTGTTTCTGTGCTGCATAATTCCATGAGTCTATAACTTACACTCTTAATATAACTAACTGTCCCATATGATCCACCTCAGCCTCTTATAATTTTATTTCCATAATAAGGACAAATAAAAGAATCTAGTTTTATTCTCCTTAGAGTAAAGACAATTGGGAGGTGATTTGATGCACAAAATTTAATGGTTTTAGTAAATAGGGAGGAACATCCCAGAAGCAGAGGGGTCAAGAGCCAGAGGACAAGGTTTCAAAATGACTGGGGGGAAAAAAACTGTTATGAGGAATGCTGCAGTAAGTGAAGTAAGAACAGAAACTGTTGGAAACATTCAGATGGTCAGGCAGTATCTGTGGAGAGAGAAACTGTCAGTGTCTCAGGTCAGGGATCCTCCATCAGAGCTGGGAAAGAGGAGACCTAAGTTAGCTTTAGGTAGCAGAGAAGGTAGGTGACAGGGTTGTGTGGAACAAAGGGAATACCTCTGCAAAAGGGGAGGGGGTGTTGCACTGCAGGGAGAGCATTATAGCAGTGGACAGGAAGAATATCCTGGAGAGTTTGGCCAATGAGGGTAGAATTTAGAAATAAGTAAGTGATCACTTTGATATGGTTATACTGTAGGCCTCTCCATAGTCAGCAGAAATTAGAATTACAGATTGCAGAGGGGTGTAAAAGCAAAAGGGTTGTAGAAATGGGGGATTTTGACTTTCCCAATATTGACTGAGATTACCTTAGCATTAGGGGTTTAGATGGGATGGAATTCATGAAGTCCATCCAAGAGGGTTTTCTTGGAACAGTATGTTGAGAGTTTTATGAGTGAGGTGGCTACACTTGACCTTTGGGAATTAAGACGGGCAAGTGATTGAAGTGTCTGTGGAGGAACCCTTTGGGAACAATGGTAATAATTCAGTAAGCTTCAAGGTGGTCACAGGAAAAGATAAGGTTGGTCTGTGAGAGTGAACCCTAAACTTGGCGAAGGCAGATTTCAATAGTGTAAGACAGGATCTGCTGGAAGTAGATTGGGAGTAGCTGCTAAGTAGGAGCACATCCCTGTAGTGTAAGAAACAAAGACTGTAAGTTCAGGGAACCTTGGTTAACAAAGAATATTGAATGTTTGATCAGGAATGGGAAAATGATTTCAAATGTGTCCTTTGTGGTTTATAGGGGGATAAAGGAGAGAACAAGAAATAAATGAAGAGGGCAAAAAGAGACCTTGGCAAGTAGAATGAAGGAGAATCCTAAAAAAATTATATGTATATTAGGAGGAGGGTAGATTGGGAAAGAGTAGGTCTCCTCCAGAACTAAGGAGGTAATCTTTGTGTGAAGTCAGGGGATTTGAGCAAAGTCCTGAATGAATACTTCTCATCTGTATTCACCAGGGAGAATGTCGTGGAGGCTAGAGAGTTAAGGGAGGGATACGCTTATATTCCGCAGCACGTCCACATCAGGAAGGAGGAAGTGTTAGAAATATTTGCGCACATTATGGTGGATAAATTCCCAGGCCCTGATCTATCCCAGAATCTCAAGGAAAGCAAGGGAGGAGATTGCTGGGGCTCTGATGGAGATTTCTGTGTCTTCATTAACCCCAAATGAAATACGGGAAGACTGGAGGATAGCTAATGTTCTTCCCCCTTGTTCAAAAAGTGCAGTGGGGACAAGCCTGGAAACTACAGGCTGGTGAGCCTTACGTCAATGGGAGGAAGATGTTAAATTTGGTAAATTGGTTTACTATTGTCACATGTACCAAGGTACAGAGAAAAACTTGTCTTGCATACTGTTCATACAGATCGATTCATTACAACAGAGCATTGAGGTAGTACAAGGTAAAACATTAACAGAATGCAGAATGAAGTGTTACAGTTACAGAGAAAGTGCCATACAGGATGACAATAAGATGTAAGGTCATAACAAGGCAGATTGAGAGGTCAAGAGTCCATCTTATCATACTAGGGAACTATTCAATCGGGATAAAAGATGTTGAAGAAGGTTCTGAGGGACAGGATTTGTAAAGACAAGTACTGATTAGGAGGAGCTAGCATAGTTTTGTGTTGGAGAGATCCTATCTAACACATCTGAGTTTTTTGAAGAGGTAACTAAGAAGATTGATGTGGGCACAAAGTAAAGCTTTTGACAAGGTCTTGTATAGTAGGTTGTTAGAGAAGGTTAAGGGAATCGGTATCTGAGGCATGGTGGCATACTGGATACAAAATAGGCTTGATGATAGGAGGCAGAGGGTAGTGGTGCTGGATCTTTCTGACTAGAAATCTCTAACAAGTGGTGAACCCTGGGGATTGGTGCTGGGACCTTTGCTGCTCAAATGAGAATGTGGGTGGCCTGATTAGCAGGCTTGCAGATGGCAAAAGATTGGTGGAGTTGTAGATAGCGAATGTTGTCCAAAGATACAGCAGGACATAGATCAGCTGGGAAGTTAGCAGAGTAGTGGCAGATGGAATTTAATCCAGACATGTCTAAGATAATGCACTTTGGGAAGTCAATTTCTGGTGGGACATGTGGAGTAAATGACAGGGACCTTAGGAGCGTTGATGTACAGAGCACCTTGGGGTGCAGGTCCATAGCTTGTGGAAAGCGATGACCAGGTTGATAGGGTGGTGAGGAAGGCATTTGGTATGCTTGCCTTTATAGGCCAAGGCATTGAGTATAAAGTTGAGAAGTCATGTTGCAGTTGTACAAAACATTGGTTTGATAATATTTAGAGAATTGTGCATAGTTCTTGTTGCCACACTACAGGAAGGATGTGGTAGCAATAGAGAGAGTGCAGAAGAAATTCTCAAGCATGTTGCTCAGAATGGAGGACTGTAGTTAAAAGGAGAGTTTTGATGGGCTGGGTTTATTTCCACTGGTATGAAGGAGGCTAAGGGGTGACCTAATTGTAGATCATAATATTATGAGGGGCATAAATAGGATAGAGTCTTTTTTCCAGGACAGGGATATCTAGAACTAGAGGGCACAGGCTTAAGGTGAGAGGGGAGAAATTTAAAGAGGATCTGAGGGGTGTTTCATACAGAGGGTGATGGTTACCTGGAATGAGCTGCCAGAGGAAGTGTTAGAGGCAGATACAATTAGAGCATTTAAAAGGCATTTGGACAGGTAGAAAGGAAATGCATACAGGCCTAACGCAGGGAAATTAGATTAGATAAGATATCTTTATTAGTCACATGTACATCGAAACACACAGTGAAATACATCTTTTTGCGTAGAGTGTTCTGGGGGCAGCCCACAAGTGTCACCACGCTTCTGGCGCCAACACAGCACACCCACAACTTCCTAACCTGTACGTCTTTGGAATGTGGGAGGAAACCGGAGCACCCGGAGGAAACCCACGCAGACACAGGGAGAACGTACAAGCTCCTTACAGACAGTGGCTGGATGTAAACCTGGGTCACTGGCACTGTAAAACATTACGCTAACCACTACACTACCATGCCTGCCCTGATTATCATAGGTAGGCATCATGGTCAGTGTGGACGAGGTGGGCTGAAAGGGTCTGTCACTGTGCTGTACGATTCTATGATTCTAAAATGTGTTGCTCATGGTAAAGCTGTGGAACTGGCCCAGCACGCCCAACTATACAAAAAAAAAGATGATGAACGTATTCAGACCTGAAACATTAACTGTTTTTCTCTCCACAGGTGCTGCTGACATGCAGTGTTTACAACATTTTCTATTTTTATTTCCAATTTCCAGCATCTGTAGTTTTTGACTTTCATTTACTGCAGTGAGTGGTTATGGTCTGGAATACACTACCTGAAAGTGTGGTGACAGATTCAATTGTGGTTTTCAAAAAGAAAATGAATGAATATTTGATTTTTAAGGAATACTCATTAAAATAAATCCTGAGAAGTAGCTGCCTTCTACATTGCTATATTTTATTTTACCTTGATTAAAACTACCCTCCAGCTTCCTTTGTTCCAAAGAAAACAACCACAATCTAACCAATCTCTTCTCATAACTAAAATCCTCCAGTTGCAACAATATGTCGGTCGGTAAACCTGTGTATCCGCTCTGGAGGAACCATAGTGATCATGTTGGAGGTTATTTATGTTTCAAGCTCTATTTGCAGTGAATTTGCACACCTATTACTGTTGACTGGAATTTCTATCGAACAAATGTCAATGAAATACCTTTGATGCATGGTACATACCTGCATAATTACAGGAAATACAAATTCTATAATCTGGTTAAAAATAAAAGTAGGAATTCCACAATGGTGTAACTAACAGAGCTGTTGCCTTACACTCCAGCGGCCCAGTTCAATTCTGATCTCCAGTGCTGTCTTTAAGGAGTTTTTGCATTCTCCTTGTGACTTTGTATTTTTCCCCTGGATGCTCCAGTTTCCTCCCACATCCCAAAAGAGTGTGGGTTGGTAGTTTAATTGGCAACTGTATATTACCCCTAGTGTGTGGAGGTAGAATCTGGGGGGAGTTTATGGGAACGTGGGGAGAATAAAATAGAATTAATGGGTACTTGAAGGTCCGTATAGACTTGGTGGGCCGAAGGGCCTGTATCTATGCTGACTGATTCTATGACTGAATCAAAACATGTACCTGTAATACTCAGAGTTGGAATTTCACTGGGAATTGGTTCATTATTGTCACATGTATTGAGATACAGTGAAAAGGACATTCCATACATAATAATATTGAGGTAGTAAAAAGGAAAACAGAATGCAGAATATAGTGTGACAGTTACCTGAAGCACAGTGCAGGTAGACAAATAAGGTTCAAGGGCCACAGTGAGGTAGATAGGAAGATCATGAGTTCATCTTTAGTATATAAGTGGACCGTTTAAGAAACTGATAACAGTGGGATAGAAGCTGACCTTGAGCCTGGTGGTTGGTGCTCTCAAGCTTTTGTATCTTCTGCCCAATGGGAGGTGGGAGGAGAGAGAATGACTGAGGTGGGAGGGGTCCTTGACTATGTTGGCTGCTTTCCTGAGGCAGCAGGGTGTAGACAGAGTCAATGGAGGGGAGGTTGGTTTTCATGATGGACTGGGCAGTGTTCACAACTCTCTGCAATTTCTTGCGGTCTTGGGCAGAGCAGTTGCCATACCAAGCTGTGATGCATCCAGATAGGATGCTTTCTATGGTGCATCTGTAAAAAATTGGTGAGGGTCATTGGGGATATGGTGAATTTCCTTGGCCTTCTGAGGTAGTAGCGATGTTGGTGTGCTTAGGTGGCCATAGTGTCCATGTTGTTGGACCAGGACAAATTGTTGGTGATATTTACACCTAGGAACTTGAAGCTCTCAACTATCCCCACTTCAGCACCATTGATACAGACAGGGGTGTGTACTCTGCCCTGCTTCCTGAAGTCAATGACCAGCTCCTCTGTTTTGCTGACACTGAGGGAAAGGTTGTTGTCATGGTGTATTCACAAGATGCAAAGGAAGTGAAATGCACATTTACAGGAACTATTTTTTATCTTTCCTGTGGCTCTTGAACAACTTAGAAAACAAATTTTCAGGGTACAACTTTAAATTTTGATTTCATTTCTGGGCAAGCTGTCTTGGAACAGACATTACCCCATCCTACACTGGAATGGAAAATCTTCCAATTTAACTCACCTGACATCTTTGTCAAAGTGAAAATTCCTTTGTCAATATTTCAAGGCCATTGCCTATTGTTTGTGGACATTTTTAAAAATTAAAATATTCCAAATTTCCAGCCTTTTAAGTGACTGTCAATTTGCATTACAAGCTCTATTAAACAGACAAGACACACTAACTTTCTCCACTAATATCAGCAACTGACTATAATGACATTGATTTTCCAGTATTTGTCAATGTTAAAATAACACTTATTGGATGCGAAACATCAATGAGGAACGACTTGGTAACTATGCAAAACACCCAGTTTGCCTCAGATGTTTTTATTCCCTCCGTGTGCCTTATCACTAGTTAGATATCACTTACTGTATATTTGGTATCTCCATCAGTGAACTTCAATGCTTACTTATGGGAAAAACCATTAAAATTTACCTTTGGTCATTTTGCAAGGAAACAAGCCCTTCAGCTGACTGAGTCTGAACTAACAAACAACCACACATTTTTACACTGATCCTACACTAATATCATTTTTATTTTTTCCCACATTCCCAGAGGTCAGAGTGGAACAAGGGCAGGCTGTTAAAGTAAAAAGCAACTGGAGGCTCAGGAATGTACTGGTGATGTTCTGCAAAGCAATCACTCTATCTGTGTTTGTTGCTCCAATGCAAGAACCACATTGTGGGCACTAAATGCAGTGGACTTAAGGAGAAATGCAAGTGAATTGCTGTTTCGCCAGCAAGGACTACTTCAGTCCCTGGGTTGTGGGAAGTGAAGAGGTAATTGGACAGGTGTTGCACCTATCATGGTTGCATGGGAAAGTGTCATGAGGAGGGTTGGTGTGAATAGGGTGTCGTGGAGGGGATGGTCCCTTCATAATGCTGAATGTGCAAAGAGTAGATGTGTCTGGTGGTGGCATCCCATTGGAGATGACAGAAATTATAAAGGATGATCTGTTGAATGTAGAGGCTGCTGGGTTGGAGTTGAGAGAATGAGAAAGAGGTGCAGAAAATAGAGGAAATGCCATTGAAAACCATGTCAACTACAGCAGAGAAAAGGCTATGTTTAAGGGGGAAAAGAACATCTTAATGGACATCTTAATTGTCAATCAGAACAGGTATGACTGAAATGGAGAAACAGGGAGAATAGAATGGAGCAGGGTGAAAGGAGGTGTGGTTGAGATAGCCGAAAGAGTTAATGAGTCACAGCATAGAAATGTGCTCCGGCCCACAGAGCCTATGCCGACCATCAGGCCTATTTATACTAGTCCTATTTTCCTACATTGATTCCATAATCTCTCTATACCCTGTCCAGGTGCCTCTTAAGTGTTGTTACTGTTCCTGCCTCCACCACCTCCTCATTCCCGATACCAACTACTTTGTGTGAAAAAAATACCCCTCAGATCTCCTTTAAACCTCCTACCTCTCACCTTAAACCTGTGCCCTCTAGTTGTAGACATCCTTACCATGGGAAACAGACTCTGGCTATCTACCCTATCCATGCGTCTCATAATTTTATATACCTCCATCATGTCACCTTTCAGCCTGCTTGGCTCAAGAAAAAACAGACTCACCCTGTCCACTCTCTCCTGATAACTCAAGTCCTCCACTCCAGGCAATATCATTGTCAATCTTTTCTGCACTCTGGCTTAATCATGTGCTTCTGAAAGTTCAGTGACCAGAACTGCCTATAATGCTCTAAGTACAGCCTAACCAAAGTTTTGTAAAACTGTAATATGACATACCAACTCTTATACTCAATGCTTTGGTTGCTGAAGGCAAGCATGTCATATGCAACAGTCTACCTGTGTTCCCATTTTTAAGTAACTATTTAAGAGACCAACATCTCTCTATTCAACAGCAATATCTAGGGCCCTTCTATTCACTGGAGAATCTCCACCTCACTTCCCCACAACCCCCCACAATTCTTAATCCCCACCCCCTTCCCCACACCTCCCCACCAAACTTAATCCCCATCCCCTTCCCCACACCTCCCCACCATGCTTAATCCCCACCCCCTGCCCCACAATTCCCCCCCACCATGCTTCTTCTCCTCTTCCCTTTCCTAGCCTATCTCTCTTTCTCCCTTTTTTGTTTCCTTCCTCTCCTTACCTTTGACTCATCCCCTGGTGGATCTGCTCTCCCCTCCTCCCCTGCACCTGCCTATCACTATCTCTTACCTGCATCTACCTACCACCACCTTGTGGCCATCCCGCCTCCTCTTTTTTGTCGACCTATCACTGCTCTGCTTTTCCCTCCTATGTATTGGGCTTCCCCTTTTCCTATCTTCAGTCCTGAAGAAGGCTCCTGACCCAAAACATTGACCGCCTGCTTTTCTCCACGGATGCTGCCTGGCCTGCTGAGTTCCTCCAGCATCATCATGTTTTTCATCCCACTTGTCAGCTGTTGTTTTACCCGCAAGCATCTACTCCCAATCTACTTTTGCCAAGTAAGTCCTCTCTTGTGCTATAAAAAAATCATCCTTCCCTAATTTATGTCCTAACTTGAGGGTCGTTTAAGCTGGAAATGGTGCAGAAAAGGTTCACAAGGATGTTACTGGGCTTGAGTTATAAGGAGAGACTGGATAGGCTAGGGCTTTTTTTCCCTGGAGCATAGGAGGCTGAGGGGTGACCTTATAGAAGTTTATAAAATCATGAAGAGCAGAGATAAGATGAATGGTGACAGTCTTTTTCCCAGGGCAGGGGTGTCTAAAATTGGAAGGTATAGGTGAGAGGGGAAACATTTAAAGGACTTGTGGGGCAAATTTTTTCGCACAGAGAATGGTGTGTATGTGGAAACAGACAGCAGAGGAAGCTGTAGAGGTGGGTACAATTATGATGTTTAAAAGACAGGCAGGTATATGGAAAGGAAAGGCTTAGAGGGATATGGGCCAAATGCAGACAAATGGGACTAGTTCTAGTTGGCAACTTGGTTAGCATGGACAGGTTGGGCCAAAGGGCCTGTCTCCATGCTGAATAACTCTCTGACTGTCTTATACAAAGCTCTCATCTGTCTTCTTTGTGGACTTCACTATTCACTTGTAGGAAGGAAACCATTTCAAATGGTGGATTGTTCTTTACTGGTGCACAAATGTGTGTTAGGAAAACCAGGCTGTGTATTTTGACTTGTTCAAAATATGTGAAACCATATGTCTCTGACACAGTTCGGACTGTCCACATGTCTCATTCTCTGGCATTAGATAATTAAAATAGTACAAGTGCATTCGGTGACTCGGCACTTTTTTTGCTTACTTCAATTTCCCACAGGCTCACCCTTTCAGAAAACATGTGGCATGGCAGAAGAAATCAAAATGAAAAAAAACCTGTAGATACTGGAAATCTAAAATTACAAAAAAACAGGAATATGGTATTGGTTTACTATTGTCACTTGTACTGAGGGACAGTGAAAAACTTGTCTTGCATACCGTTTGTACAGATCAATTCATTATACAATACCGATACATTGAGTTAGCACAGAGTGCATTGAAGTAGTACAGGTAAAAACAATAACAGAATACAGAGTAAAGTGTCACAGCTACAGGGAAGTGCATTGCTGGTAGACATTAAGGTGCAAGGTCACAACAAAGTAGATTGTGAGGTCAAGAATCCATCTCACCGTATAGGGGAACTGTTCAATAGTCTTATCACAATGGGGTAGAAGCTGTCCTTAACTCTGGCGGTACTTGCCCTCAGGCTTCTGTATCTTCAGCCTGATGGGAGAGGACTATACTGGAAGCATTCAAGAGGTTGATCAATATCTGTGGAAAAGATAATGTCTGAACTGGGAAAGAGAGGAAACACAAGTTAGTTTTAAGTTGCATTAGAGAGCTTGTGGGGTTTTAACTGAAGTTAATGACCTCTCAGATCCACATGTCTTTCTGGTGGGGTTTGTGTTTAATGACATTCACAAGGCAACACAGCTGAGTGCAGCTGGCAAGACAGATACAAGGTACCTTCCAGAAAGTTGCTTGTAATCATTGTTCTAAAATGTGATGTTGGAATAAGTCCACGTGGAATAAGCAAGAGCCAGCAGCGTTTATTAAGAGAAGAGATGTGGCTGTGGAAGTTAATTTTGCTAAATACCTTGCCAAAAATAAGAAGGGAAACTGAAACCAACAAAGGTGAAAAGGGTACCTTTGGAAATCCCGTTGGAGAGAGGGGAACAGAGCTGCTTCAAGGTGGTCATTCCTGGAAGAAAAGTGACAGTGGATTCAAAAGTAGCACGGATGCTGGAAATCTGAAATAAAACAAGAAAATGCTGGAAGTACGAGGCAGATCAGGCAGCCTAGTATGAAAGTACGCCATCTGGGTCTGAGGCTGGAATCAGTTCAGGAGCTGACAGCACTTGTAAGCCCATTTGGTAGGAGTGGGGGGGCATGGTGGGGGGGAGTCAGTGATCAGGACCAAGATGATTAAGGATCAGTGTGCGATGGGAGAATTAGGAAAATCAATGGATGGAAGGAGGGTGGTGAAAGGATGAGAGGTTAAGCATGGAATTTAGGGAAGTCCCTGGGCTATGCTGCTGTATGAAGGCCCAGCTTTCCTAGGCATGAACAATAGTGGTTGCTCGCAGGACAAGCTGATCTAATTTCTTTGACAATGATCCAAAACTTGCATTGCACAGAAAATATTATAATTTGATGTGTGTCTGGTGGAAACATAATACTTGCTGTGATCTTTTCAAGGCACACCAACTTTTGAAAACTGGACAAGGCATGCTGACCTTGTAGACTCTACAAGGCATGCTGACTTTGAAGAAGTTTTCTTTCCTCTTCGACAAATGATGTGATATGTTTTTTATTCATTTTTGGGGATCTGGGCATGGTTAGTAAGCCCACATTTATTGCCCTAAAGGTGTGGATGGGACTCTAGCTTGAACCACTGCAGTCCTTTTGGATCTCCCACACTGCTGTTGGGTAGGGAGTTCCAGGATATAGGTCCAGTGATGGTGAAGGACCTGTGATATATTTGCAAATCAGGATAGTGTGCAACTTGAGGGGAGCATGCAAGTACTGGTGTTCTCATGCACTTCCTGTCCTTTTCTTTTTCAGCAGTAGTGATTGTGGGTCTGGGAGGTACAGCTTGGGAGGGGTTTAGAGGGATATGGGCCAAATGCGGGCAAATGGGACGAGCTTGGTGGGCACCATGGTCGGCATGGACTTGTGCCCACCAATACAGCTGTTTCCATTGCGGTATTATTCTTTGAGTTTACGACAGTTGAACCAGCTGAGGCGAGTAACTGCAAAGGATTTTGTGGACGATACACATTGACCATTGTGCTTCTGTGGTGCAGGAAATAGACATTTAGGGTGGTTGATGGGGTGCTGATCAAGTTGTCTGATTCATCGTGAATGATATCAAACCTCTTAATTCTTGAAATTGCATACATTCAGGTGAGTCTACATGCTTTATAGATGGAGGGAAGGTTTCGGATATTCAGAGGAGAGTCACTCATCGTACCCAGCCTCTGATTTGCTCTTGTAGTCACACTGGTCTTATTGAGTGTCTGGTCAATGGTGAGCTCCAGGATGTTCATGGTGGGGGAATTTTGTGTTGATAATACCATTGAATGTCAAGAATAGGTGACCAGAATGTTTCCTTTTGGAAATGGCCATTACCTGGCATTTTTATGGCAACAATGTCACCTGCCACCTACCAGACCATGCCTGAACGTTGTCTAGGTATGCTGCACGCAGAGGTGTGTTGATTCATTTGCTGAGGAGTTGTGAATATAAGGTAACATTGTTCAATCATCTGTGAAAGGTGCCCAGATGATTTTTCCAGAGTGATGTGAAACGTCACAAAAATAATCAACATTACATTACATTTCACTCGACAGTGAATCCATTTTCAATTGTGTGATACTGATTTAATTTTTAGGCATAAATCTAAAAACTGCAGGTGCTGGAAACACTCAGCAGATCAGGCAGCATCTATGGAAAGAGAAACAGAGAATGTTTCAGGTCGCAAAATATATGCTTTAATTATGTGTAGGTGCTGGGTTGTCAACAGAATAACAGGTTAGGAAATAATGTTTTAAACTTTTTTATGATTGGTGAAGGAGAGAGAGCTGTGCCATTTCTATGATGGTGACTTCTGCTTGTTTTTGAATCTTGTCAGGATGACTATAATCAGAACAGTCAGATCAGTATGTATGAGAACTTGAAGATAGAGATATAAGTAATAAAGTAGTGCAGTCTGACAAAGGTGAAGTTATTCATCTGAGATATTTATGTCTCAAGGCAACAGATACAATTGAACTACATAGATCTACATAGAACTTGAACAACAGCACAGAAGCAATTCATTTAGCCCATTGTTTATATTCCTTATGGAACTCTTCCATCTTATTTCATATCAGCATATACTTCTCTTTCCACAATATAGTTTAACCAGCTTCCCTTTAAATTTATCCATTCCCTTGTGTCGGGCACAGAATTGGATTTGGCCGTTTTTGGACAAAAGGAATAAATTCTCAAACTGCTCATGCAATTAGAATATCCTAATTTGTTTTCCCACGATCACTGGCTTGAAAAGCTTTTCTTGTGCTTCAGGCATGAAAAGAAAGGTTTTAACGAGAGGCTGTGGGGATCAAAGTCCATCAGTGCTCAGTTCAGAATATAATTCTTTCTGGAATGATTGTATGATCTTCTAGCATTCATATATCTTCACTTACATAAGAGCATAAGAAATAGAACAAGGGTCATCTGACCCTTTGAACCTGCTACACTCTTCATCAAAATCACAGCTGATTTTCTGTTCTAGCACCATATTCCAGCACGATCTCCATATCCTTTGATTCTCTTAATTCCCAGAAACTTTATCAATTCCTGCTTTAAATGAACATACAACTCGGCTTCCTCATCCTTCTATGGAAGAGAATTCTAATGATTCACTATCCTTTAAGTAAACTTTTCCTGACCTCAGCCCTAAATGGCCTGCTCCTAATTCTCAAACTGTGACCCCGATTCCTAGGCTCCTCAGTCAGGGAAAACATCCTCCCTGCATCAAGTTGTCAAGCCTGTTATGAATGTTGTAAATTTCAATAAGATCTCTTGTCATTCTAAATTCTACAGAATGCAAACCCAGTCTAATCAATCTCTCTTTACGTAGCAAGTCCACCATCGCTGGAACTAGTATTGTGTTTTTTTTTGCTGTACCCCCTCTATGGCAAGTATATCCTTTCTTGGGTATAGAGATCAAAACTGTACACAAAACCCCAGATGCATTTTCACCAAGGCCCTGTTAAATTTCAGTAAGACTTCCTTATTCCTATAATCAAATCCAATTGGAATAAAAGTTGATATACCATTTGCTCTTGAAATCACTTGCTCCACCTGCATGTTGGCTTTCAGCGGATTGTGTGTAAGCATGCTTGGGTCCCTTTGAACATCAACACTGCCCAATTTCTCATCATTTAACAAATACTATGCTTTTATATATGCACCAAATTTTTCCACATTCCATTCCAACTGCTGTGTCCTTGCCCACTCAATCCATTTGTCTATAGCCTCTGTATATCCTCCTTCTTAATCACATTCCCAAGTAGGTTAATATTGTCAGCAAATATGATATTTCATAGTTGGAATCTAAGAACCAATCCCAGTGGTACTTCACTAGTTGCTGCCTGCCAGCCTTACCAATTCTCAATCCATTTGAGTACATTACCCTCAGTTCCAACTGCTCTAACCTCATCAACCAACCTCCTCTGAGGGCCCTTATTGAAAATCTTCCAGAAATCTAAACACACCACACTACTGGTTCTCCCTCATCCATTCCACCGTCGCACAATCAAAGAACTCCATTAGATTACTCACGTTTTTTTTCCCCCCAGAGATACAAGAGATTCTGCAGATGCTGGAATCTGGAGTAACACATACAAAATGCTGAAGGAACTCAACAGATCAAGCAGCATCTATGGAGGGAAATAAATAAGTCCTGATGAAGGGTCTTGACTGGAAACATCAACTGTTCATTTCCCTCCATAGATGCTGCCTGACCTGCTGAGTTCCTCCAGCATTTTGTGTGTGTTGCTCAAGTTTTTTTCCCTTCCATATTGATTCTACTTAATCCTATTATTGTTTTCAAGGTGTTCTGTTGTTTCATTCCTGCTTGGAACAACAGAGAAAACCAAACCCAACAGCAAGAATTGTACATGATCTATGTGCTTTGGATAAAGTAGGGGAATAAACAAATTATTCACAAATATCTCTGGACCGTAGGAGGCTGAGGGATGACCTTATAGAGGTATATAAAATTATGAGGGACATAGACTGTGACCATTCACCTTATCTTTTTCCTGGGGTAGGAGAGTCTAAAGCTAGAGAGCATGGATTTAAGGTGAGAGTGGCAAAATTTAAAGAGGACCCGAGGGGCAACTTTTTCACAGAGGGTGGTGGGTATGTGGAACAAGTTGCCAGGGGAAGCTGTAGAGGTAGGTACAACTACAACATTTAAAAGACATTTAGACAGGTACATGGAGAGGAAAGGTTTAGAGGGATATGGGCAAAACACAGACAAATAGGATCAGCTCAGGTAGGCAACTTGGTCAGTAAGGAAGAGTTGTGCTGAATGTCCTGCTTCCATGCTGTGTAACTCTATGACTCTAAAAACAAATGAAACTTTTATTGTTTTCCTAGATCCACTTCATCGATGGTAATATGTGAAGTATCTTTCCATTCTCAACACTGTCCGAACATTGAGAAGAATTGTAACTCAACTCAATTCCTACTCTTGTTATCTTATCCATCTAAGCTGCAACTTAGGTCTATGTGGTGAGTACAAAACTTTATTGTGGGTATTCAGTAGAGATCCACCATGAGAGTAAAGAAAGTGTTGGCTGACTCTGGAAGCACTTACAACACTTGGAACAAAACCAAGCAAATGAGCAGATACAATATAAAGTAGAAGCAAGTGTGTTTATTTGATTGGTTTTATTAAGTATATTCAGCTGAATAAGGCAGATGTCTGTTCTGCCTGGTATTTATTGCTGTGTTTCACTATTATATTAAGGAGGAATAAAGTTCTCAAATCACACCATTTATTTCCTCTTTTAACTTAGAGCTGTAAGGTATCTACCGTTCACCGACATAGCATGTTTAAATGTTTTTTTACATTTTTAACACGGCTTATTGCTGATGGGTGAAACAGAAAATACATGTAAAGATAAATGAAAAAAAACAAATCATCAGGAAAATTACTTCATTATTTACTGTTGTGAGTAATTCTACAGCTTGGCTTAATGATTGATGGAAATTTGAGTCCTACGTTCTTGAACTCAATGAGGAAGGACCATTATAATGGGCTCTGCTGCATTGGTTGAAAAATTTGAAATATATGGATAAAAGGCATGTTTACCAATAGTGTAACTTTGTATGTAATAGACTTACATCTGAGTTTGCTCAATCTTTCATGTTGAATATTTGTGCCAAGCCTTGATTACACATGTTTGGAATTTATTTCCCCATTTATTTTTGTTAGTGTTGGCTAACGGTCATCAGTGGATTCCCGACTTTTCTTCAACAAGAAGCATACATTTTTTTTCTGTTCACATGTACTGCAAAGCAGGTCCTGTTTTTTTAGACATCATTTGAAGGGTGGCATTTCTCCAGGTGCAGCACTCCTTTAGGATGTACAGAAATGTCACTTTTGATAACTGATCATCAGTGATATGCTTGATTATAATTATCTGCCCTAGTTTTTCTGACTGAATTGTTACACTTCTATGTTGCCTCTAGCACACAGAAATTACGCAGTAATAATGCCTACACTCCAGAAACATTTTATTGGCTTTGAGTGACTTTGAGGTGCTCTGTTATGCTCCAAGCATGTGTAATCAATAAGTGCACATTCTTTATTTGGTTGAGTATTAACACTGGACTTACAAAATAATTAGTTGATTTGAGCAAACGGTTGTCCTGCAAGCAGAAAGAAACTGCCATTCTTTTGCAATATTTTGCATTCTTTTACATATCACTGTCACTGAAATCAAAATAATTAGTCAGTGCCATCAGTTCAAGGAGGCAAAATGCTTCTGTTACATTCCAAAATTCAAGTACTACTCGTTAAGCTAATTCTTAAGAGATCATATGATAAATGTGCATGTTTCTTAAACTCTTAGATCATTGAACTCTGACCTTTACTCTGAGGAACTTATTCTAGGCGTTTCACTTAAGAGTCAAGTGATTCTTCTAAAGTAATAGCATCATTCATTTATGTCCATTTCATTTATTTGCCAGTGATAAATGATTTCACCTTGTATTCTCAGAAGTTTTGAATTGACCCATCTAAGAGTACCATAGGGTAGATATTTTAATCAATTAAATTCACTGGAAAACAGTTAAGAATGCAATAATAAATTTTATAGATATAATTTTATGCAGGTATGGACATGTTGAAAGTTTGCATGGGTGTGGCAGTGGTTCTATCTGTTCTATTTTTGTGCTCATGCCTGTTGGAAGTTCTACCCCATTGTTAATTGTGTTGCAACTCTGAATCAGGCTCAGAATCAGAGTAAGATTTATTATCACTGATATATGATGTGAAATTCGTTGTTTAATGGCAGCAATGCAGTGCAATGATATAAAAATATCTCAATAACAAAATAAATAGTGCAAATAAAAAGAACAATGAGGTAGTGTTCATGGGTTTGTGGATCATTCAGAAACTGATGGCAGAGGGCAAGAAGTTATTCCTGAATCGTTGAGTCTTCAGGCTCCTGTACCTCCTTCCTGATGGTAGTAACGAGAAGAAGGCATGTCCCAGATGGCAAGTCCCCTTAATGATGGATGCCACCTTCTTGAGGCACTGCCTCTTGAAGATGTCCTTGATGGTAGGAAGGATTGTCCCCATGATGGAGCTGGCTGAGTCTACTACCCTCTGCAGCTTCTTGCAATCCTGTGAATTGGAGGCTCCATACCAGAGTGTGATGCAACTAGTCAGAATATACAAATTCCTATAGATGTACAGTGGAAAGTAAGAGTCTTTAGTGACAATACCAAATCTCCTCAAACTCCTAATGAAGTAGAGCCACTGATGTGCCTTTTGTGATTACTTCAATATGGTGGGCTGTTTAAAATTTGAAAGAGCATCATTTTTATTTTCAAATAAAATGCCAAAAATGCCAGACTTTGTTTTTGTTATGAGGAAGAAGAAATGAGCAATATTCTTGGCCTGAATGCCATGCATATTGTTTTTTTTTTATATATAGATAGAATTCTGTGCAGAATTCATTAAAAAAACTACTAAAAAAATTGCCAAATGACCATGAACAATCATCTATCAATGTTATTTTGTAGGATCATTAGTTTGGTAAAATCCAGGGTGGAAAACTCCTAACAAAAACTGCACACACATCCCAAGTCCTTCCCCCTACACCCACGGATTCTGATGTGATGCCTCCAAGGTCAAATTAACCTGCAATTCTCTATGCTATCTACTGAAGATAGTCTCTTTGCCTTTTCATAGTCCTCAACAATCGTTAGCAATTAAGTAAATTCCACAAAGACTAAAGTTAATTTTCTTATCTGCCTTTTAAGTGAAAATTAAGTATCATGTGTCAGCAAAAAGCAGCAATGCAGTGTTCACTGAATGTCTGCAACCACAAGGATTCCTAGGCCTCTAAAAATCTTAAATAAAGAAACAAACATCAAATCAGGAAATACAGTGCTTTTGAAGGCCTTGCTGAGAAGATAAATTGTAGGGTTCAGCAGAATTCCAAACCTATTTTGTGAAGTAGTCTATTGCAGGCCAGGAAATGGTTTGATTGTTTTACTGTGGAGAAGATCTAAGTTTAAAGAGCAGAAAGATTTCAGCATAGTAGTGAAGAGTAACATGTTCATACTTGTTCTTGGGGGAGGGGAACTTAGAACAAAGTTCCATGTAATGTCTTCACAAATGCATTGAGACACTATCTCTTTGCATTTAGGTATGCAGTGATTTATTTTCAAAGCAGTGCACTGAAAACCATAAAATGGCTGACTGAATGTGAAATTGTTACACTACTGGCCATTAGGCCTATTATATGACCCTGCTCCACAACCAGGATCAAAGCTCAGATCACATGAATACACTGAGAACAATTTACCTATGCTTAATGATGCACATGAAGTAGTGTGGGATTATGGGTTTGCAAATGTCATCTCAGATTCATTATACCAGTATTTGCTTTCCACAAACATTGAACCACCACATTCGATTACATGCATATGCTTCTTTAGAAAGATTGTCCCAGCATTTACACACTGGTGCTCAGGGCCTGTAATGATGACATCAACTCCCAAGTAACACTTTTAGAAGCACCCTTGTGAAACTCTGATGGATATGAAATTTACACACTGCATGGGCCATGTACAAGAAAGGCAGCTTTTCAACAGCAACACCATTCCCTGCATCTGTGTTATTTAATTTACTAATGTGACTTTATTAGGAAATCAAGTGTAGGTCAACTGATAACTTCAGAGACCTGGATTCCACAAGTGGTTGAAGAGTCCAGGGTATGTAGTAATATGTATTATTAGTTTTATGTTGAACAACCAAGGGATGAGAGGGTCTGAAGGCAATCCAAACTTTCCAGAGGGCCTCCAAGGAGGAACTCCCCTCACCTGCTGTTATACTGTTATTACTGCAGGAAGTCCCTCTGAATTTCATGTGGAGAGCGCTACCTGTAATGGACAGCAGTTAAGGCAGGGGAGCAAGGTACCAATTTCCCCCCAAATCAAAGTCACATGGCAGTTCTGCTCTGGAAGATCTAGAGGACTATAATGAGGTAACATACGAGGTAACAGCTGTTGCAGGTGCATATGGAGGTCTATCCCTCAAGAGTACACAGGGAATCATGCTCCCACTTTTCTAAGCATTGAAGCATCAGATCTGTCACCTTTAACAGACAAAACTCCCATGTTCTAAGCAAAGTTTTGGAAAAGACTGGAGCAGGTCTCTCCAATGTTGTTCTTCTCCCCTATCAGCTTCTTGACAAACCAAATAATGTGCCTGTCCCCTCCATATGTATCTGTAGCAGCCTCCTGTAGGTTGCCTTACTGTACTCCTCTAGATCCTCCAGAGCAGAACTGGCATTGACTTTGACCTTGGGGGAAATTGATACCATGACTCTCCTGGTTCCCCTGGAGAAACTACTGCCATTATTGGCAGGTGTCTCTCCACCAGAGGGACCTCCTGCAAATCTGCATTAATGAAAGCATAATAGCAGGTGAGTGGGAGATACAAGTAATAGGGGTGCTCATGCGATCTGTTAATGGATGGGTGCAGAGGATATAGAAGGATGTTAGGAGTGGGCGATGGATTGGTTGTACATACTGTCACTAGCAATGATGTTAGACCCTTGCTGGCTACATGGGACAGAGGACATGATTAACAGCACAAACTTCTCCAAAAAGCTGTGCCATTGAGACTAAAGGGTGCCCTTCCAGTTTGCAATTTTGAGCAATCTTCTCCTGCAAGAGAGGGAAAAGTATATTAATGTATATGTCAGCCATGGTATGACTGCTGCAACAGTGGTGTGGGTGGTATGGTCAGATGGGATTTATGGGTAATTTGTTTACCCAAACTGAATGAATGAGGTTTTTTCCACACTTGCATCAGGGCCATGTTGCCTCACACCTGACCTTGATTCATTTTTCAATTTTCTCCCATTAACACTTCATCTCAGAATGGAGGAAGGCTAGAACCCTTGGCCTGCCAGCTTTAAGGCCAAGATGCAAGGTGCCTGGAATGCTAGCAATGTTTGAACAGTGAACATTACAGCATAGTACAGGCCCTTTGGAGCGCAATGTTGTGCGACATTTTGTCCTGCTCTAAGATCTATCTAAACCTTCCCTCCACATAGCCCCCCCATTTCTCTATCATTCATGTGAATAAGAGTCTCTTAAACATCCTTAATGTATCTGCCCCACAACCTCTGCCTGCAGTGCTTTCCACACCCACCACTTTGTGTGGAAAAAAACTTACCCCTGACATCTTCCCCCAATCACCTTAAAATTATGTCCCCTCATATTAGCCATTGTCACCCTGGGGAAAAAGTCTTGACTGTCCACTCGATCTATGATTCTTATCATCTTGTACACCCCTATCAAGTCACCTCTCATCCTCCTTTTCTCCAAAGAGAAAAGCTCTAGCTCACTTAACCTATTCTCATAAGACTCTCCAATCCAGGCAACATCCTGGTAAATCTCCTCTGCACCCTCTAAAGCTTCCACATCCTTGTAATGATGCGACCAGAAATGAACACATTATTCCAAGTGTGATCTAACCAGGGTTCTATGGAGCTGCAACATCATCTCACGGCTCTTGAACTCAGCACCCTGACTAATGAAGACCAACATACCATAGGCGTTCTTAACAACCCTATTGACCTACACAGCAACATTGAGGGATCTGTGGATGTGGACCCCAAGATCTCTCCATACTAAGAGTCCTACCATTAACATTGTATTCTGCCTTCAAATGCGATTTCCTGAATTTTATCACTTCACACTTACCTGGGTTGAACTCCATCAGCCACTTCTCAGCCCAGCTCTGCATTCTGTCAATATCCTGTAGTAATCTACAGCAACCTTCTATACTATCCACAATACCACCAACCTTTGTATCATCAGCAAATTTACTAACCCACCTTTCCAAATCCTCATCCAAGTCATTTATAAAAATCATGAAGAGCAGGAGTCCCAGAACAGATCCCTGTGGAACACCACTAGTCAATGACCTCCAGGCAGAACATGCTCCATCTACCATCACCCTCTGTCTATGGGCGAGCCAATTCTGAATCCACACAGCTACATTTCCCTGGATCCCATGCCTCCTGACTTTCTGAATAAGCCTTCCATGAGGAACCTTATCAAATGCCTTACTAAAATCCATGTACACCACATCCACCGCTTTACCTTCATCAATGTGCTTTGCCACATCCTCAAAGAATACAATCAGGTTCATGAGGCATGACCTGCCTCTCAAAGCTATGCTGACTGTCCCTAATTAGCCTATGCTTCTCCAAATGCCCATAAATCCTGTCTCTAAGAATCTCCAGTAATTTGCCCACCACTGAAGGAAGACTCACTGGTCTGTAATTCCCAGGGTTATCCCTACTCCCTTTCTTAAAGGAACAACATTTGCCACCCTCTAATTACCTAGCACTACTCCTGCAGCCAGTGCGGACACAAAGATCATTGCCAAAAGCACAGCAATCTCTTCCCTCACTTCCCGTAATAACCTTGGATATCTCTTGTCTGGACCTAGTGACTTATCTATCCTAATGTTTTTCAAAAGTTCCAGCATATCCTCTTTCCTCACATCAACATGGCCTAGCGTATCAGTCTGTTGTACGCCATCCTCACAAACAAAGTCTCTCTCTGGTGAATACTGAAGCAAAGTAATCATTAAGGACCTCCTCTACCTCTTCCAACTCCAGGCACATTTCCTCTTTTATCCCTGATCGGTCCTACCCTCACTCTAGTCATTCTCCTATTCTTCACATACATGTAGAACACCTTGGGGTTTTCCTTGATCCTATTTGCCAAGGACCTCTCATGCCCCCTTCTAGCTCTCCCAAGTCCATTCTTAAGCTCCCTCCTGGCTACCTTGTAACTCTCCAGAGCCCCATCTGATCCATGCTTTCTAAACCTCAGGTAAGCTTCTTTATTCCTCTTGACAAGATATTCTACATCTCATGTCAACCACAGTTCCTTCACTCTACCATCCTTACCCTGCCTCAATGGGACAAACCTATCCAGAGCCCCATGCAAGTATTCCTTAACAACCTCCACATTTCCGCTGTGCACTTCCCCCAAGAACATCTATTCCCAATTTACACTCTCAAGTTCCTGCCTAATAGCATCATAATTCCCCCTCCCCCAGTTAAATACTTTCCCATATCGTCTGCTTGCCTGTCCACACAAGGTGTCAGGAATCCTTCCTGGACACACCTAACAAACTCTGTCCCATCCATCCCTTTACACTAAGGAGATGTCAATCAATATTAGGGAAGTTGAAATCATCTATGACAACAACCCTGTTATTTTTTTTCACCTCTCAAATCTGCCTCAGCATCTCTGCTGCTCCTGGGGGGGGGGGGTCTGTAGAATTCTCCCAATAGAGTGATTGCTCCATTCCTGTTTCTGACTTCCACCCACACTGACTCAGTGGATGATCCCTCCAGGACATCCTCCCTTTCTACAGTGTGACACTGTCCCTGATCAGCAAAGCCACTTCCCCCACCACTTTTACCTCCACCCCTGTCCCTTTTGAAACATGTAAACTCCAGAATATCCAGCAGCTATTCTTGCCCTTGCGACAGCCAAGTCTCTGTAATGGCCACCACGTCAATAGTTCCACGTACTTACCCAGCCTTGTTCCTGATACTTCGCTTTAAAGTACACACACTTCAGCCCATCCAACTGACAGCAATTTTGTCCTTTCAACTGCCTATCCTTCCTCAGTCTTCCTACACTCTGCATCTACTTGTACAGTAAATGAACCAAGCTCTGACCTATCACTGTTTCCCATCCCCCTGCCAAACTAGTTTAAACCCTCCCAACAGTTTTAGCAAACCTGCCTGCAAGAATATTGGTCCCCCTCCAGTTAAGGTGTAACCCATCCCTTTTGTACAGGTTGTACCTTCCCCAGAAGAGATCCCAATGATCAACAAACCTGAAACCCTGCCTCCTGCACCAATTTCGCAGCCACGCATTAATCTGTCAAATCATTCTATTCTTTCCTCTCACTGGCACATGGCACAGGCAGCAATCCAGAGATTACTACCCTTGAGGTCCTGCTTTTCAGTTTCCTACGTAACTCCCTATATTCCCTCTTCAGGACCTCATCTCTTTTCCTACTCATGTCATTGGTAGGACTATGTACCATGACCTCTGGCTGTTCACCCTCCTCCTTCAGAATGCTGTGGACCCAATCCGAGTCGTCCCCGACCCTAGGACCCAGGAGGCAACATACCATCCAGAAGTCTCTTTCACGTCCACAGAATCTCCTGTCTATACACCTTTACTATGGAATCCCCTATCACTACTGCCCTCCTCTTCTCCCCCCTTCCCTTCTGCACCACACGACCAGGCTCAGTGCCACAGACCTGGTCACTGCCGCTTTCCCCAGTAGGTCATCACCCCCAACAGTATCCAAAGCAGTATAACTGTTAAGGGGATCAGCCACAGGGGTACTCGGCACTACCTGCCCATTCTCCTTCCGTCTCCTGACAGTCACCCAGGTATCTGCCTCCTGTAGCTTCAGAGTGACTGCTTACTTGTACCTCTTATAAGACAAGGTAAGATAAGATAACTTAATTAGTCACATGTACATTGAAACACATAGTGAAGTGCATCTTTTTTGCATAGAGTGATCTGGGGGCAGCCCACAAGTGTTGCCACACTTCCAGCACCAACATAGCATGCCCATAACTTCCTAACCCATACATCTTTGGAATGCAGGAGGAAACCAGGGCACCCAGAGGAAACACACACAGGCACAGGAAGAACATAAACACTCCTTACAGACAATGGCCGGAATTGAACCCAGGTCGCAGGCATTTATGTACTCCTCATTCCCCTGTAGGAGCCAAAGGTCATCCAGCTGCAGCTCCCGTTCCTAACATGGCCTGTAAGGGTCTGCAGCTGGATGCACCTCATGCAGACATAGTGATCAGGGAGACTCGATGTCTCCCAGAACTCCCACATCTCACAAGCTGAACACTCCACTGACCCTGAAACCACTCTCACTACTCTGTCCTGGCACTAAAGGGAACACCAAAGCAAAGAAAGAAAGAAAGAAAGAAAGAAAGGAACTTAATAGAGACTTACCTTCACCACATCTCACCAAAGCCTCAGCTCCCAACTCACACACTGGCCACTCCACTTATACCTGCCTTCCCTTCATTTGCTGCTGTTAATAAGCCAATCAACTGGTAACAATTTGCAAACGTGTCTCGTTTAGACTCTTGCAAGGTGAAACTAACGAGCACAGGCACAGAGACTCACTTCCTTTCAAAGGTCCCGCTCCAAATCTGGACCGAACTCTTTGAAATAGCCAATGTGCCCTTAGCAGTAGAACCCTGAACAGACTTGTGGAGCTCCACACTTACAAATTCTACTGAAATGAAAAATGATTAGTATATACCAATGAGGAAAGTGATGTGTTCTGCCACCGGACAGAGTCTGTGGTTGAAAAATTACACCTCAGTGGCAAATTTGCAGTATTATTTTAGCAGCTGATTTTGACTTGACTTGTGTTTCTTTTCTAAAATATCTTACATTCCATCGAATAGCCAACTGCTGTTGCTAGGCTACAACATATTTACCAGCAGAGAGTATCTATAAATATATTTAGTTAAAGCTGAAGGAAAAAGAGAGCCTTTGTAAGGTTTAGGAAGCTGAAATTGGACAGGGCCTTTAAGGAATGTAAATGAAGCAGGAGAGAACATAAATAAGGAATCAAGAGGGCTAAAAGGAACCATGTAATATCTTTGGTGAGTCAGATTAAAGGCAATCCCAAGGCATTTTATACATGCATTAAAAACAAAAAGGTAACTAGGGAGAGGTTAGGGAAAGGACAAAGGAGAGAATTTATGCCTGGAGCCAGAGGAGGCGGGCGAGGTACTAAATGAGTACTTTGCACCAGTATTTACCAAGGAGAAGGACATGGGGATAGTGAGATCAGGGAGGTGTGTCTGATATTCTAGGGCATATTGATATCAAGGAGGAGGTGGTGTTGGGGCTCTTGAAGAACATTAAGTCGGATAAGGTCTCAGGGCATGATGGGATCCATCCCAGGTTATTGAGAGAGATAAGAAGAGACTGCTGGGGCCTTGTCAGAGATCTTTGTATCCTAATGGCCACAGAGGACTGAGAATGATCAGCGTTATTCCTCTGTGTAATAGAGACAAAACAGGAAATTATAGGCCAGTGAACTTTACATCCATGGTGGCGAAATTATTCCCGAAGAGACTTAAAAGCATCTGGAAAAGCATAAACATTAGGGATCGTCAGCATGGCTTTGTGCAGAGGAGGTCATGTCTTACAAACTTGATTGAGTTTTTTGAGGTGGTGATGAAGATGATTGATGAGGGTAGGGCAGTGGACATTGTATACATGGACGAGTAAAGCCCTTGACAAGATCCCTCATGGTAGGCTGGTCCAGAAGATTAAGGCACGTGGGATCCACGGAGACTTGGTAGATTGAATTCAAAATTGGCTTGGCCATAGAAAACAGAAGGTAGTGGTTGAGGGGTGTTACTTTGATGGAAGGTCTATGACCAGTTGTATTCTGCAAGGATCTTTTGATTGTGGTATAATAAAATGATTTGGATGAAAATATAGGAGGCCTGATTAGTAAGTTTGCAAACAACATGAAAATTGGCAGAAATGTGGGCAGAGAAATGGCAAATGGAGTTTAATCTGGACAAGTGTGAGCTGCTGCTCATTGGGAGGTCAAATGCAAGAGGAAAGTATACAGTAAATTGCAGGACCCTTAAGAGCATTGATGTACAGAAGGACCTTGGGGTGCAAGTCCATAGCTCCCTGGAAGTGGGAGCACAAGTAAATAGTGATAAATAAGGTGTATGGCTTCATTGGTTAGGCTGTTGAATATAGAAGTCAGGAATTCATGTTCCAGTTGTATAAAACTTTGGTTAGGCCACACTTATATATTGTGTGCAGTTTTGGTCACCACAGTATAGGAAGGATGTGGTGGTTCTGGACCATACGCAGAAGACATTCACCAGGATTATTAGGACCAGAGTATTAGCTATAGGGAGGCATTGGGCAAACTTTTTTCTGCTGCATCGGAGACTCAGGGGTGACATGACAGAAGTATATAAAATTATGAAAAGCATAAGGTAGAGTAGGTAATGTCTTTTTCCCAGGTTGGAAATGTCAAATACTAGAGCGTATAGCTTTAACGTGAGAGACGGGAAGTTTAAAGGAGATGTACATGGCAAGTATTTTTACACAGAGTGTGGTAGGTGCCTGGAACATGCTGCCAGGGGGACTCAGATACAATAGCGACATTTAAGATGTATTTAGACAGGCACATGAACAGGCAGGGAATGGAGTGAAATAGACCATGTACAGGAAGATGGGATTAGTTTAGATTGACATCATGGTCGGTACAGGCATTGTGGGCCGAAGGGCCTGTTCCTGTGCTGTACTATGTTCTATAAATTTTAACTTTGTTTCACTGCAAATACCAGTTATGTGCCATAATTACACAGTCTGTGAAGGTTTTTACAGAGATACAGAAATAAATTAATGTTTAACCATCTGACACAGTGAAATTGCAATCCCATCATAACTTACTCGTCATAATTGGTATACATTTGAGTGCAGTTTACCCTACCCAAATTGTTCAATGATATTTGACAATCTATTTAAACCTAAACTGACTTGAATTTATTTTATACTGTCACCTAAGAAGCTAGCTTTGCTGTATTGTGCAGTGGAAATGCTTTAAAATTCTTGAGTTCTATGTGGATGTGCAATAGAAACTGTAGTAGTGTACACACAGCCCTTGGGCCAATTTGAACTTGATCTGTTTATCTAACCTTTTCATAAATTTGGTAAGTTCATGAGGCTGCAGTTTATTGTGTTGGTGCTTGTAAGTAGTGGGAGTTCAGGTGATATTTGCCAAGCAATTTGTTTAATTTTGAACTCCTGAATCATCGTCTCTGTTCAGTGTGCTTTATCAGTCCTATCTCTGTGTCAGAATGCCAAGCAGGTTTAGGATCTCAGTTTATCGTAGACTTTCCTGTTTTTTTTTGCTGGTACTTTTATTAAAATGTACACTAATATTCCTAACCAAGGGAGGATGCTCTTCCATTCTTCCACAAATGGCATTTACACATTTCCTCAAAAAAATAGCCAATCTTGTCAGGCCACCATTCTTTACTTTGTTATCTGAAACTTTCACTTGACTGCAGGAAAGTACTTTTGAAGCTACAGTTTGCTGTTAAACATTATCTTAATCAGTTGCAACCACATACCTTTGATATCACCAAAACTTGCTACATAGTCATTGGCAGCGGGTTACTGTCAAGCGAGCTTTAGCGTGGTGTGCAGTGCCAGAGAGCATAGTTCCTACAGGGTGAGGCCTTTGGCTAAGTAAGTTGAAAGGTGTAGTATTATATTTAAAGAATTAATGAAATAATCTACAGTTGGAAATGTAGGGATTAATCAAAGATAGTCAGCATGGTTTTGTTGGAGAACGTCCTGACTGACCAATCAACAATCTGCTGGAGGAACTCAACGGGTCAAGCAGCATCTGTGGGAGGAAAGGAACTGACAACATTTTGACCTGAAGGAGTCTCTTGAGTCTCCATCCTGACTGACCAATTTGACTGAATTTTTCAGAGGTAACAAAATGCGTTGACACCAGCAATGCAGTTGATGTAGTCTTCAGTAATGCCTTTGATGAGGTCCCACATGAGAGACGGATCCAAAAGGTTAGAATCCATGGGAACCAAGGTAGGTTGGCAAATTGAATCCAAAATTACATGTAATAGGAGACAGGGTGATAGTGGAGGTTTTTTTTGTGATTGGAAGCCTGTGACAAGTGGTGTACTATAGGCGTTAGGTGCTAGGACTACTGCTGTTTAATAATTTGGATATGAATGTAGAAGGTATGATTTGTAAGTCTGCAGATAAAATGAAAATTGGTGGTGCTGATGATAGGAAGATAGTCATAGGCTAAAGGGTGATATGGTTCTCTTGGGAAGATGAATAAAACAATGGCAGATGCAATTTAATCCTGTTAGGGACAAAATGACGCACTAGCATATATACAATGAATGGTGGGGACCAGGAACTTACTGAGGAACAGAGTGACCTTGGTATGGAAGTCCAGCATCTCTGAAGGTGACAGCACATTAGGTGGTCAAGACGGCATAAAAAATACTTGCCTTCATTAGCCAGGGCATACAATGTAAGAGTAGGAAGGTTATGGTTCAAATTGGGAAAACATTGGTTCGGCCACACTGGAGTATTGCATATAGTTGTGGTTGCCACACAATAGGAAGGTCATGATTTGCACTGGAAAAGGTGAACAGGAGATTCACCAGGATCCGGGATGGACTGGTTCAGATATGAGAAGAGACTGGATAGGTTGGGTTTGTTTGTTGAGCAGAAGAGGCTGAGGGGGAACCTGATGGTGTTGTGCAACATTATAAGGAATAAAGATATGGTAGATAGCAGGAAATCTTTGCCCCTGGCAAAGGTATTTAAAACTTGAAGGCACAGGTTTAGGATAAGAGGTAAGAGGTTTAGAAGAGATCTGAGGAAGAACGTTTTCATCCAGGGGGTGGTTGGAATCTGGAACACACTGTCTGAGAGGGCGGTGGAGATTTAAGTACCACCTACACAAGCACTTGAATTTCCAAGGCATAGTAAGCTGTGGAACAAATGGGAATAGTTATGATGGGAATATGATGACCAGTATGGACATGATGGGCTGAAGGGCCTGTTTCTGTGCTCTGTGGCTCTGACTCTGACACACATGGCAGGATACAAACTGATGAAAACCTTGAGATCTATGTTGGCAGCCACATCTTCAGAAAGCGTCTGTAGCTCAAAACTTTGGCTTAACATTGACGAGCTGGAGTCTATCAAATTTGGATGCTGTGATGCATTAGGGAGTGGAAAATTACTTGGACACCACTCAAAGATGTAGTCCCACCTCTTAAATTGAATACTGCAGAATTGATTAGTTAAGAAGGGCAATAAGGTATGACTACAAGTGAGGCAGGTAAGAGTGATCCAGAAGGTAGTGTTAGAGGAGCATCATCCCTTGCACTTGTCCAACAGGCACAATTAACTTGGATTCAATAGTATGGAATCTGGGTCTCTCTCTCTCGCTTTCTCGCTGTGCAAATCATCAAAATGAGCTCACAAGTTGCCACATCTCGTACAACATTTACAAACCATTCACACTTTAAACCAATTCAGGAAATGATTTACTCTCAAGGGTTAAACAATTGACAAAACAGCTTGAAGTACAATTAGGAGTCTTTTAAACTTTAATGCTTTAAAACAAAATAATTCAGGAAATTGTGGTAATGGACAAGCAAATATTTAAACATCCTCACAGCAATCAAAACCACAACAACTTCCATGCTTTGTCACAATCCAACCTCTGATCCATGACAGGACTCGGATTATAAGACCTATTTGTCCTACAGTCCCAAGCAATGTGTCCCACTTTACAACAATTAAAATGTCTCCTTCCTGAACCACCCTTTATTCCAGTTCCTTCCTTCCACTTATGTCTGGAAGATGTGTAGATTTTTTATGTGTTTTCTGCCTAACTTGATTGACTCTTAATGATGGCTACATCTATTGTAGCCATTGTGTGATCTCTCTTCTGCTGTGCGCCAGTCTCTAAAACACCCGTCCACCACCCTCACAACAAACAATAACCATTCCCCTAATGATCTTGTTCTCCATGGCCATGGTGTACCTAAGGGCATGTTTCTTTCCCAAATAACATTCTGACTCTACACAGGCACACAGGAGGCCACTCAATAGGTGGACTTTGGAAAAAGACAAGACAATCTTTTAACTGATACTTTTATGAAGCTACTTTATTATAATGATGTAACACCCATCACCACTGTAAGGGCACTGAAACCAGCCATTAGGCATTGGACTTCCCGAGTAACAAGTGGTGGGACCTTTGTTGGTTGACGTGGACGAGATGAGTTGAAAAGGCTGAAGATTCTATGATTCTAAAGACTGTGCTGCCTGCCTGCCTGGTGGCAAGGATAAGGAAAGGGGCTGGAGGCCAGAAAAAGGAGAAAAGCTCCAGCAGGGATTCAACAATGTAGAACTAAGAAGGAGGTCTTGCAAAAGGATTATGAGAAGTTAGGAACAAAATGTAAAAGCAGAACGACAAAAGTAATAATCTCTTGGATACTATGTGAGCTAGCACAGAATCAATAAAATTAGAGAGTTGAATATATGGTTCAAAGATTGGAGTAGGAGAGAAGGGTTTCAGTTCATGGAACATCTGCACTGTCACTGGGAACAGAGGGAACTATTCTGCTGAGATGAGCTTCACTAGAATTGGGCTGACATTGGTGTCCTGATGAATCGGATATTTGGGGCTGTAGACAATGTTTGAGTCTGAATAGTGCTTGGTGGACGAAGGTGGTGTGGAGGAGCAGGATTCAGCTGATGGAAAATAAAGAAAGTTGAAGAGAAAGAGCAAGGGGATGGTGCAATGTAGCAAAATGAGTAATAATGACCAGAATATGTTGGGAATGCACCTCCATCAGAATCATAGAATGGTTATAGGCCATTCGGTCCATCATGTCCATATGGTTCTCTGCCAGGGCAACTCTCAAGTTCCACCCACTGGCCCTTTCTCCATAACCTTGCAAAATCTTTGTCCACCATATATTTATCCCTCTTGAAGGCTACAATGGAACATCTCTCCACTACATCTGAGTCATAGAAACGTACAGTACAGAAATGTGCCCTTTCAATGCACCTCATCCATGCCAATCATGATGCCCATCTATGCAAATCCGATTTGCCCGCATTAGGAAAATAGCTGTGGGGCAGTATGTTCCAGATTTGAATCACACGCTGTGGTTTTTTAAAGAAAAGTTTAACACCTGTGACCTGTAGTCCTCAACCTCTATCAAAGGAATAGTCTCCCACTTTCTTCTTATCACCTTATTCAATTCTATCAAATCTGCCCTCAGCCTTCTCTTCAAAGAAAAATATACCAGCCTCTCTGAGCTATCCTTGTAATTGTAGACCCACATCCCCTGGAACCATCGTTGTGAATTCTTTCCCGACATTCTGTAATGCTTTCGCATTCTTTCCTTTAATGAGGTGACCAGATTTAAACATAATACATCAGTATTATGAGGTAGGCCAACATTATTTTGTGAAGGTTCAGCATAACTTCCAGCACTCTATGCCTCTATTGATAAAGCCAGAATTATGTTTGACTTATTAACCACTTTCTCAAAGTGCCCTGCCACCTTTTAATGATTTGTGCACACATATTCCCAGCTCCCTCTGCTCCTGCACCCATCTTAGAAGACTGTTCTTTATTTTATATTGCTTCTCCTCATTTTTCCTTTGAAAGTGCATCAGCTTGCATCTATTCACATTACGTTGCATCTGCCATGCATCTTCTCATTCTGCCAGCCTCATTCTCCCATTTCAATCTATCACTATCCATTTTGCAGCTCACACTACTACCAAATCTTCTGTCATCTGCAGATTTAAAAATTGGGGCTTTCACCTTCAAGTCTATATCAACAATATAGAGTAAAAAAAAGCAATGATCCTACCATCAATCCCTGGGAAGCTTCCACCAGTTTGAAGAAAAAACATACGTTGCGATCTCTTGTCTGTTACTTAGCCAACTTCATATCCATACTGTCAATATCAGCTTTGTGCTGGTAGGCTGTTAGGAGCTGAGAAGAAGAATAAAAGCATTTTACAACAATTATACAGAGCCTTGGTGAGACTACACCTGGAATGTTATCTTCAGGTCCGATATCCCTACAAGAAGAATGATGTACTTATGATAGAAGCAGTACAATGGAAATTTACCAGATTCATTCCTGAGACAGGGGGATTTCTTATGAGGTGAGATTAAACAGACCAGGCCTATACACATTGGTGTTTAGAAGAATGAGAGGTGATCTTTATGGGGCTTGACAAGGTGGATGTTAAGGATGATGTTCGCCCCCCTCCCCCCCCCCCCCCACCCCGCTGTGGTGTATAAAGTCAGAGGGGCTGTGGAGGCTTAGTTGCTGAGCATATTTAAGACAATGGTGGATAGATTTTTAGATATTGAGGGATATCTGATTAGCACAGGAAGGTGTAGCTGAAAGGCAGGACAAGCACAAGGGACCAAATGGTCTACCCCGACTGCTCTTTTGCATATTCTCTTTTGCAAGAGGGAAGAAATTACTGTGAATGATGTCATCACATAAATGAAGAACTTATTCAAATAAATTTGTTCCTAAGGTTATCTTAATGGTGTTGTTAACCGGCCTAGATTTATCGAGGAAAGATATTTAATACAAACATGATTCAATACCAGACTTAATCATAATCACTTTATATCTTGTACCTCCAACTACTAACCCAAACATGTGTTATACATCCCTAGATTATGCTACATATTCAGATAATACTTGAAAAATGGGAACAAATAAGTGATCATAAGTAATCATCACAGATACCTGGGAGGTTAACATGTTGCCAATTGTTAATATGAATTTAAAATTTAAAAGTGTCAGTAAAATTCAAATTAGAGATTACATCTCATTATTTTATTAAGATACAATGAAAATATATCTAATGATTTAAATATTTGCTTAGACTCTAAGTGTTCATTTATGAATGGCTATCGTCTTTTTCTCAGGGTAGGGGAACCTAAAACTAGAGGGCATAGATTTAAGATGATAGGGGAAAGATTTAAAGGGGACCTGAGAGGCAGGTTTTTCATACCCGAGGGTGGTGGGTGTATGGAATGAGCTCTTGGAGGAAGTGGTAGAGGCAGGTACAATTTAAAAGACATTCAGACAGGCTACATGGATAGGGCAGGTTTAGAGGGATATGAGCCAATTGCAGGCAAATGGGACTAGCTCAGATAGGCAACTTGGTTGGCATGAATGACTTGTGCTGAAGGGCTAGTTTCTGTGCTGTATAACTTTGTGACTCTGTAATTGTGCTCCTATGAGAGGTGTTACTCAGTGGAAGTGCAGGTCAAAGACGAAGCACTCTCACAGTCATTCTTTCACTTGAATTCCTGTTTATTAAGCTTCCCACAAGAGGCACAAGACCACTAAACAAATCCTCCAGCAGTGGCGAAACATATGAGTGTAAGTGTTTGGCAGCATGTAGTAATGAGATGTAGATTTATTCTTCAACTCCACTGCATTCCTAAGACAGAACATTAAATTGTGAACTCAAGTCAAGGTCAGCTACCTTCCTACAGTGATAATGGTAAAATTTGAGGTAGAGCATCCTCCACATTGCTGTCTTATGACTCCCAAACTATAGCTGCAATGGTGGTGTTTTTGGGATTACTACTCAGGTTGTAAGCTTTTTAAGATAGGGACAAGCAAATCAAAAAATTGAATGAAGAGCTGGAATGGCAAGTGTAGGAGGGAGGTCCTTTGTTGGAAAGTTATTTCAACAATTATTCTTCAGGATTGCACTATGTTCTAAAACACAATTGACCTGGAAGGAGCTGCTCCTGGGCAGATGAATGGCTGTAACAATATGCAAGAGAGAATGTTTGGGAAACAGACAAATGAGAATTAAAGAAGTAACATTTATCTGGCCATTAATGAGCTTAAAACATGAAGCAAACTCACTTTTGTAATGTGCAAACACAGCAGTTAGTAGAATATGTCCCAGAAATGACAATGAGCAGATCATCAATTCTGCTGAGAGAAAGTATTGACCGGGACACTGGGAACTGAAGTGTGCCTTTAGGTGGTTCCACGGGATCATTTGTGTCCACCTGTAAATTTGGATGGGGCCTCCTTTTAATGGCTTGTTTAAATTAAGGACCCTTTGGCAATGCAGTATACTTTCAGCACTGCACTGGAGTTTCACTCTGAACCACGTAATGACAAGAAGTGACATCAAAGACCATTCCATTAGCCATAAAACATAGTGGTATTTCTTGAAAAGACATTGGGGGAAAATAAAAGTCTTGGAAGGTAAGAACTAAATGGAAAGAATGGGACTTCATGGGCGGTGTTTTTGGGATTACTACTAAGGTTGTAAGCTTTTTAAGATAGGGAAACGCAAATCAAAAATTTGAATGACAAGTGTGGGAGGGAGGTCCTTTGTTGGAAAGTTATTTCAACAGTAATTCTTCAGGATTGCACAATTTTGTGTCGAAAAGACTTCCACTATTGTCATGTTCATACCATCGGGTTGTGGACTACCCACGTAGAATTTGAGGTGTTGTTCCTCTAGTTTATGTTGGGCCTCACCCTGGCAGTGGAGAAGGCTGGGATGGACAGATTAGTGTGGGAATGGGAAGTGGAATTGAAATGGCATGCAATGGGGAGCTCGGGGTGGCCATTGCGGACAGAGCGCAGGTGCTCTGCGAATCGGTCACCTAGATTGCACTTGGTCTCGCCAATGTAGAGGAAGCCACAACGGGAGCACCAAATGAAGTAAGCAAGGTTGGAGGAGGTACAGGTGAGATCTCGCCTCCCCTAGAAGGGCTGTTTAGGTGTCTGCATGGTGGTGAGGGAGGAGGTGTTGGGCCAAATGTTGCACCTCCTGTGGTTGCAGGGAAAAGTGCTAGGAGTCAGGGAGGGGCAGATAGGAAGGGACAAGTGGGCCAAGGAGTCATGGAGGGAGTGGTCCCCGTGGAAGGCAGAAAGGGGTGGGGAGGAGAAGCTGTGGCTGGTAGGGGGACCTTGTGGAAATGACCAAAGGATGATGTGCTGGATTTGAAGGTTGGTAGGGTGAAAGGTGAGAATTAGAGGAACTCTATCGCTGTTATGTCTGCAGGGGTGTGGGGTGAGAGCAGAAGTTTGAGAAACAGGAAATGTGAGAGAGAGTTGTCTCAACCACAGTAAAAGGGAAGTTACATTTCCTGAAAAAGGAGGACATTTCAGATGCCCTGGAATGGAAGGCCTCACCTTGATACCAGATATATTATAGACAGTGAAATTGGGAGAATGAGCTGGCATCCTTGCAAGGGACAAGATGGGAAGTGGTATCTGTGGGAGTCAGTGGGTTTATAGTAAATGTCAGTGGATAGTTTGTCTCCTAAGGTGGAGACAGAGAGATCTAGAAAAGGAAGGGAAGTGTCAGAAATGGTCCACAGTTCCTTTACCCCCAGAGGTGTTACTCGACCTGCAAAGTTCCTCCAGCAGATTGTTCGTTGTGCCAGATTCCAGCATCTGTAGTCTCTTGTGTCTCCATATTGCTGAGAACATGACTGACTTGGGTCTTTTGGCAGGCTAAATATAGTAGCTGTTGGTAACACGTGTTCAGGTGTTTCTGAACAAACAAGAGAAACCGAGATAAAGGGCAAGAAATGGCAAAATCCGAGAGCGGAGGCAAAGCATTGAGATTAGACAGTGAAGGAAAAGGTTTGAAAAAAGTCAATGGTAAGATTTCACAGGAGGATAACGAAAATCCCAGTTGGTTGAGTTCAGGACAGAGGAAGGTTGCTGACAAGTATTTTTGCTTTTAAAAGCTGTTTATTTTTGCTGACAAGTTAATCATATGAATGGAGACATGTCAGGGCAACTTTGTGCCATGTGGAAAATATCCAGGGTATTTCCCATATCCTAGAAACTGCAAGTGCATGATGTATCAGCAGCTAGATGATATCAAGGTTTAGGATAATGCCACTGCACACCATTCATGAGGCTCAGAGTTTCATGGATAGCATGCTTCATAAGGAGGCCGTCCCACAACCTGAGAGTATAGGCAGAGAGGAACTGAGCAACTGCTAGACAGAGAGAAAAGGGCAAGCAGATAGTCCAGGAAACTTCTGAAGGCATCTTGCTCTCTAATTAGTATTTTGTTCTGAATACTGATGTGGGAGTACTTCCCATGGTGAATGGTAGAAATGGACTCACAGAAAAGTTAAGACCTGACCAGTGCTAATAAAAATAAATCTACCTATCCTACTATCTCCTTCCAGAACTGGATCTGCAGCCATGCAGTGAACAACTCTTCATGTACACATCTAAGTACCTAACATGTGATAAGGGTTTCTGAATCTGTCATCCTTTCAGGCAGTGAGTTCCAAACTCCTACCACCCTCTGGGAGAGAGAAATTTTCTTCCTCATCTCCCTGTAATCGTCCTAATCATTTAACATTTATGGTCTCAGATTTTGATCCCTTTTCGTAATCCTCTGTTTAGGCCCCTCATAATTTCATACAACTCAATTAAGTGAGGTGTATAAAATTAGAACAGCTTCCTCTATTCTTACAAAAACAATCAAGCTCATCTAATCATTCCTCATAGCTACCATTTTCCAATCCTAGCAACATCCACGTGCATTTTCTCTGCACCTTCTCCAGCGTACTCAGAGAGTTACACAGCATGGAAACAGGCCCTTCAACCAAACTCATCCATGCTGATCAAGGTGCCTACCAGAGCTAGTTGTGTTATTATGTGTTATTATGTGTTTATAATAAAGAACTACAGTTCCCAGTATGCAATGCAAAGGGTCACATGGAGGAACAGGAAGTGGCTGTAAAAAGAGAGAGAAAGCAAGCCCATTGATGTTGTTGGTTAATAAAATGTTCAGATGTTAAACCCACGTGAAGTTTGTCTCTTGATGAAGAGCAAACATAACATGGTGTCAGAAGTTGGAGTGAAGTCTGAACAGGGAGAGTAGATGAATACTGTGTGCAATTGAGAAAGAGACACAGTGAATATGAAAGAAAAGCTGTAATAAGACAGAGAAAAAGCTGGCCGGCGTGACGAGGGAGCACATTGTTCCTGAAGTTCAGCAGTCACCGGATTTGCCAAGAGAGATTCAGGCGAGAGGCAGAGAGTTCCCATTATGGATAAGCTAAGTCCTCCCACACCTATGCAGTTTACTGGCAATCTAGCCGATAATTGGAAATGCTTCAAACAGCGATTCAACATATATTTAGATGCTAGTGGAAGCAGGAAGGAACGATGAAAAATTGAAAGCATCTATTTTTCTGCACGTGATTGGCGAAGATGCTTTGGACAACTATAACAGCTTTCAAATTGATGAGACAGCTTTTGAGCTGGGCATTTTGATGAAAAAAATTTGAGGAGTATTTTATCCCAAGTAAAAGCATTACATTTGAGAGATATAAATTCTTTTCCTGTGACCAGAAACAAGGTGTTAGCTTCGACCAATACTTAGCTGAGATTCACGCACTGAGTAAGTCTTGTGAATTTGGAAATTTGAGAAACTCACTAGTTAAAGACAGAATAGTTTGTGAAATTCCAGATAATGGACTCAGAGAAAGACTGTTGCGAGAAAAAGATTTGACCCTGGAAAAGGCGGTGAGTATGTGTAGGTCAGCAGAAACCACACGAGCACAAGCTAAGGAGCTGCACAGGGCAGACACAACAGTACATGCTGTGAAAACAGAGAAGCAGCACATAAGGCATTTCTGAAATCAACAGCAAAGCAGAGAGGAAGGCTCAAACAGCAAATGCTGCAGATGTGGAGGTAGACTCATTCCAAAGATGTGTCCTGCTTATGGGAAGTCCTGCAATAGCTGTGGGAAGAAGAATCACTTTGCAAGTTGCTGTAAAACTGGGGCTAGCAAGAGAAAGGTACACACAGTTGATGAGGGAATGGAGGAATTCTTTGTGGATTCTGTACAGACTGTGGCTGCTGGTAAAACAGAAGGGATTGTTCCAGTAACTGTGAATGAGATAGTAATTCCATTCAAGCTTGACACCGGAGCTCAGGTGAATCTGTTATCCATGGATGATTATAAGACTGTCACAGTAAAGAGTAAGATTTACCCTGTGAAGTTAAAAGTGACCAGCTATACTGGACAGAAAGTTTCAGTAAAAGGGGTCTGTATGGTGATCTTTAAGCACAAGGGGCAGCACTTAAAATCACAACTACCGATTGTAGAAAAGAGAGTACAGCCAATAGGTCAGAGTGCATGTGAAAAGCTCAACCTAGTGAAAAGAGTTTTCATAGTAGCTTCACATACCAAAGATGACCACATAACACTCATGGAAGAGTATGCAGATGTCTTTGAGGAGCTCAGATGCTTATCTGGTGTACACAAAATTCGCGTAGATGAGGCAGTGGCTCCTGTTGTCCATGCATGCAGGAAAGTTCCGTTTCAACTTAGAGATAAACTTAAACAAGAACAGGTGCGCATGGAACGGATGAATGTCATACAGAAAATTGAAGAACCAACAGATTGGGTGAGTTCACTGGTCATTGTGCAAAAGGAAAATGGAGCATTGCGGATATGCCTAGACCCGAGATCTCAATAAAGCCATCAAGAGAGAGCATTTTAAATTACCAACATGGGAGGAGATCATGTCCCGGTTTTCAGGTGCCAAATGGTTAAGCAAGCTCGACACATCGTCTGGGTTTTGGCAGATGAAGCTTGATGAAGCAAGTTTGAGACTGTGTACTTTTAACACACCACAGGGAAGATATCGTTATCTTCGGCTGCCATATCCTGTCCGCACCAGAAGTCTACCATAAAACCATCTACATGATTTCTGAGGGCATACCTGGTGTCGAGACCATGATGTATGACATCATCATCTGGGAGTCCACCAAGGAGGAACATGATACTCGACTGAGACAAGTGCTTGACGTGACAAGGAATGTCAATTTGAAATTAAATAAAGAGAAATGTGAGTTTGGTGTTAAGACACTGATCTTCATAGGAGATGTCATATCTGAAGAGGGAGTGAAGCTTGACCCAAGAAAGACATCAGCCATTGAAAACATGGAGAGGCCCCAAAACAAAGAGGAGGTGAGATGGTTTCTTAGGGATAGTGACTTACCCGGCGAAGTTCATCCCTCAATTGTCAACAGTGTCAGCACCACTTAGGTCACTTCTTGAAGCAACAAAATGAATGGATTTGGTCTCATGAGCAAGAAGAATGTTTACAGACGTTGAAAAGGGTCCTAACTGAAGAGCCCGTGCTGAAGTTTTATGATCCGGAAATGTGTATCAGGATATCAGCTGATGTGTCCCGGCACAGCCTTGGATCAGTACTACTGCAGCAGCATGATGGCACATGGCAACCTGTGGCCTATGCATCAAAGGCTTTAACAAGTGCAGAAGCCAACTATGCACAGACAGAGAAAGAGCTTCTTGCCACTACATATGCATGTGAAAGGTTCCATCAGTACATCTATGGGCAAGCTGTTGAAGTGGAGACAGACCATAAACCATAGGTCTCAATTATTTCCAAACCACTGAATGACTGTCCCATGAGGATACAGCGCATGTTGATAAGGCTGCAGAAATATGATGTGAAGATGATCTACACACTGGGAAGATATATGTTTGCTGCTGATGCTCTGTCTCGAGCAGTCAACAAGACAGAAAAGAGTGACCAACAGGTTAATGCAGATATACAGGCCCATGTTGACATGATAGTCACCTCTCTTCCAGTATCTCCGGATAGAACAGAGCAGATCAGGAAAGCAGCAGAGGCAGATGAAACAATGAAAGTACTCAATGATACAATACGGAAAGGATGGCCAGCAGCAAAGGATGACTGTCCAATGTGTATGCGGGATTATTGGGCATGCAGAGCTGAACTGTCAGTAGTGAAAGATATTGTCTTCAAAGGGAACAGGTTTGTGATTCCAGTGTCACTACGCAAGGAGATGCTCCAGAAGATACACAAATGGCATCTTGGGGAGGAAAAATGTAAATGTAGAGCACGTGAAGTGATGTACTGGCCAAGAATGAACCAAGACATCAGTCGGACCACTGCTTCATGTGAAATATGCCTTACCTACAGACCAAAGCAGCAAGCAGAACCAATTACACCACACCCTGTACCAGACAGGCCGTATTTCAAAGTTGGAGTGGATTTGTTTGACTGTAATGGGAGGAGCCATATTGTTGTAACAGACTACTTTTCTAGTTACCGAGAGGTTGCAACACTGCAATCAACATCCAGCAAAGCAATTATCACATTTCTGAAAGCTGTGTTTGCGAGGCATGGAGTTCCATGTGAAGTAGTATCAGGCAATGGTCCACAATTTTCGAGCTGTGAATTTGAATCCTTTGCCAATGTTTGGGGGTTTCAACATATAACCTCAAGCCCACATCACCCAAAATCTAATGGCCGAGCAGAGAGTTAAGTTAAGGTGGTGAAGGGCCGCATGAAGAACGTGCAAGATGGACGAGAGGATTTCCACAAGTCTAATGATTTACAGAAGTGTGCCACTACAGAACGGCCTTTCACCAGCCCAAATGTTGATGGGTCGACGCATGCGCATTAACCTTCCAATACATGAAAACCTGTTGACACCCAATGGAGCACACAAGGTCAAACAAGCTAAAGAGGAAGGGAAAGAAAAACAGAAACAGAATCATGATAAGACAGCGAAAAGCCTACCAGCCCTGAAGCCTAGGGATCAATTGCGAATCTGAGATCATGATTCTGGCACATGGTCCATCAAGGAGTTGTGCAAGAGGAAGTAAATCCACATTCATACCAGGTCCAGATGGAGTGAGGGACACCTCTGAGGAGGAACTGCGTAGATCTACGACCACAAGCTCCAACCCATGGCTGTGACCCGTCCCCTGTCAGTACACCAAAGGGGCCAGCATATGGAGAAAATGAACATGCAGACCAGACCTCCCAGGAAAACACCAATAGTAATGCAGCAAATGAAAGCAAAACACCTGCAAAAACAAGTACCAGGCCAAAAAGGACCATTAAACCACCTCAGAGACTGATTGAAAGCTGCTGAGTGGACAAGGGTTCTTGGCAGGTTTATAAGGACAAAGTATTGTGTTTGTTTTTCTTTAAAGGGGGAAGATGTGTTATTATGTGTTATCATGTAGTTATGGTAAAGAACAACAGTTCCCAGTAGGCAATGCAAGGGGTCACATGAGGGAATCGGAAGTGGCTGTAAAAAGAGAGGGAAAGCAAGCCCGTCTGGTGTGTTGGTTAATAAAACATTCAAATGTTAAACCCACACGAAGTTTGTCTCTTGATGAAGAACAAATGTACACTAGTCACATGGACCTACATTTGTCCCATATCCTTCTAAACCTTTCCAATCCATGCACCTGTCCAAATGGCTTTTAAACACAATTGTACCCACTTCTTGCAGCTTCCTCTTGCAGTTTGTTCCATGCACTCACTGCATCCTTCCTGCAGCGTGGTGACCAGAACAGTATGCAGTTCTCAAGTCGTGTCTCACCAAATATTGTACACGGTTCTGGCATAACCTTCCTACTTTTATAACCTGTGCCTCAGCTAATAAAGGAAAGTTTCCTTGTGTCTTTCAACTACTTTATTGAACTGAATTGCTACCTTTAAGCATTTATGAACATACACTCTGAGGTCCTTTTATTCCTGCACATCCTTTAATATCCTCCTAGTGATTTTGTATTCCCTTGTTTCGTTGCATCTCACCTCACACCTCTCTGGATTAAATTACATTTGCTGTTTTTCTGCCCATCTTTATTTTGTAGTTTAAATATTTCCTTCCCATATCAACCATATAGTGAATTTTTGTATTATCTACAAACTTTTACATTTAGCTCCAAAGAGACTTTTTTCCAGGGTGGAAATGTTAAATACCAGAGGGCATAGATTTAAGATGAGAGGGGGAAAGTATAGAGGTGATATGTGGGAAGTTCTTCTACACAGAGGGTGGTAGGTGCCTGGAATGCATTGCCGGGAGTAGCAGGTGGTGGAAGCAGGTAGGATAGCAACATTTAAGAGGCGTTTAGACAGGCACATGAGCAGGCAGGTAATGGAGGGATATAGGCCATGTGCAGGCAGATGTGCAATTTAAATTGGCATCCTGGTTGGCACAGATATTGTGGGCCAAAGGGGAGACACAAGAGATTCTGCAGGTGCTGGAATCTGGAGCAATACACACAAAATGCTGGAGGAACTCAGCAGGTTAGGCAGCATCTATGGAAGGAAGTAAACAGTTGATGTTTCGGGCCGACCGTGGGCCAAAGGGCCTGTTCCTGTGTTGTCCTGTTCTATGTTGTAAATCATTAATACACAGTGTATAAAAATAAACAAGTGTTGAGTACTGAACTCTGTGGAACCCCAACGCCACAGCCTTCCAGTCACATAAACAAGTTTCAACCTTTACACTTTGCATACAGATATGATCCAATTTACCACTCTCCCTTAAACTTCTATTGTTTGACCAGCCTGCCATGTGAGAAATTATCAAAAGCTTTGCTAAAATCCATGTAGGATTGCTAAAATCATTGCCCTTGTTTACTCTCCTTGCTAACTCCTCAAAAATTCAGTCTCTTAATAAATCCCAGCAGTCTGTCCTGGATTTCTACATTTCCTTTGACATATTGGCCTATTGAATTTATGCCATTTCACAGAGCAGTCCCATTGCCCCAGTAATTTCCCCTGGAACCTCTTATCCCCACCGTCACAAAAATACTCCCTCACTGAGGTTTAAGGTGAGAGGGGAAAGACTTAAAGGGGAACTGAGGGGCAAATTTTTCACACAGAGGATGGCGGGTGTATGCAATGACCTGCAGAGGAAGTGGTGGAGACAGGAAAAATTACAACATCTAACAGACATTTAGACAGATACCTGGACAGGAAAAGATGGGGACATGGGTCAAACACAGGCAAATGGGACTATATCAGGTAGGCAGCTTGGTCGGCATGAATGCGTTGGGCTGAAGGGTCTTTTTCCATGCTGTGACACTATGGCATTAACTACACTTTGTGTGAAAAGTTTACCCCTCAGATCCCCTGTAAACCTGCTACCTCTTACTTTAAACCTATTCCCTCTAGTTTTGAACACCCCTACCATGGGAACCAGGTACTGGCTATCTAAACTATCAATGCCTCTCATAGTTTTATATACCTCTATCATGTCACATCTCAGTCATCTTTGCTCCAGGGAAAACAGACATTGCCTATACAATCTCTCCTTCTAACTCAAGCCCTCCAGTCCAGGCAACATCCTTCTGATTCTTTTCTGCACCCTCTCCAGTTTAATCCCATCCTTCCTATAGATTGGCGAGCAGAACTGTACACAATATTCCAACTGAGGCCTAACCAATGTTTTGTATAATTGTAGCAGGACATCCCAAAACTCTTATACTCAATACCTGGGCCGATAAAGGCAAGTATGCAATATGTCTTCCTCACCACCCGGTCCACCTGTATCACCACTTTAGGGGAACTACGTGCTTGTACCTCAAAGACTTTAAACTTACCCCCACACTTTAAATCTATGCCCTCTAGTATGTGACACTTTTACTCTGGAAAAAGACTCTGGCTATCTACTAGAGAAACAAAGGACTGCAGATGCTGGAATCCAGATGAAAAACACGATGATACTGGAGGAACTCAGCAGGCCAGGCAGCATCTGTGGAGGAAAGCAAGCGGTCAATGTTTCAGGACTGGCTATATACTCTCTATTATCCCTCATAATTTTATATACTTCTATCAGGTCACCCTTCATAGAAGTGAAAGATAAAACGATCCACTTCCAGTTTCAGCTCCCTAAACCTTACATATGCTTTCATTTTCTTTTTGACCAAATTTGCAATGTCTCATCATCTAAGCTTCCTGAACCTTACTATATTTTTCTTTCTTCCTCACAGGAACATGTTGATCCTCAATTCAGAGCAGCTGGCCCTTAAATGACTCCCACATGTCAGATGTGGACCTGACCAATAACAACTGCTCCCAGTCTACTATCCCCATCTCCTGCCTAATACTGTTGTAATTAGCCTTTCCCCAATTTAGTACTTTACCCTGATGTCCAGTCCTTATCCATAACTATCTGAAAACTTACTGAGTTATAGAACACAGAGCAATGCAGCACTGGACAGGCCATTCGGCCCATGATGTTGTGCCGATTTTGATGCCGATTTATACTAAATGTCCTCCATCATCCATATTCCTCCATTCCCTTCACATTCATGTGTCTATTTAAAAGCCTCTTAAACTCGACCAGACTGCCTGCTTCCACTACTACACCTCATAACCTATTCCAGGCACCTACCGTTCTCTGCGTAAAAAAACTTGCCGTCGACTTTAAACTTCCCCCCTCTAACCTTAAAATCACATCCTCTGGTGTTTGACATTTCTACCCTGGGGGAAAAATTCTGACTGTCTAACCTATGTATGCCTCTCATAATTTTAAAAACCTCTAACAGGTCTCCCCTCAGCCTTCAATGCTCTAAGGAGACCAACCTAAGTTTTTTCAACCTTTCCTTATAGCTCATACCCTTTAATCCTGGCAGCATCCTGGTAAATCTCTTCTGCATCCTCTCCAGCGTCTCCACATCCTTCCTATAATGGGGTGATCAGAACTGCATGCAATACTCCAAGTGCATCCTGATTAAAGTTTTATATAGCTGCAGCATGACTTCCTTACTCTTATACTTAACACCCCTACCAATGAAGGCAAGCATGCCATACATTTTCTTTACCACCATATCCACTTGCATAGCCACGTTCAGTGAACTATGGACCTGGACCCCAAAATCCCTCTGTACCTCAATGCTATTAAGGGGCCTACCATTAACTGTATACTTTCTCTTTTCATTTGACCTCCCAGAGTGAAACATTTCACACTTGCCTGAAATAAGCTCCATTTGCTACTTCTCTGCCCATATCTGTAACTGACCTATATCCCACTGTATTCTTCAATAGTCCTTTACACTGTCCACATCTCCACCAATCTTGATGTCATCTGCCAACTTGCTAATCCACCCATCTACATTTTTCATCCAAATCATTGACATACAGTATATCACAAACAATAGGGGTCCCAGCACTGATCCTCGCGGAACACCACTGGTCACGGACCTCCAGCCAGAATAACAGTCTTCCGCCCTTACTCTGTCTTCTATGAGCAAACCAGTTCAAAATCCAAACTTGCAATTCACCTTGGATCCCATGCATCTTTATCTTCTAAATCAAACTACTATGAGGGACCTTATCAAATGCCTTAATAAAGTCCATGTAGATGACATCCACTGCCTTACCCTCATCAAGCTCCTTTGTCACCTCCTCCAAAAACTCAATCAAGTTTTTAAGGCATGACCTGACCCACACAAAGCCATGCTGACAGTCCCGAAGCAGGCCATGCCTTTCCAAATGTGCATAAATCCTACCCTCAGTATCCTCTCTAATAGCTTCCCTCCCACTGACATGAGGCTCACTGGCCTATAATTATCTGGATTATCCCTGTTTCCCTTCTTCAACAAAGGCATAACATTTGCTACTCTCCAGTCTTCCGGGACCTTGCCTGTTGCTAGTGAGGACAAAAAAAGCTATTTGTCAAAGCTCAGCAATCTCCTCACTTACTTCTTTCAATATTCTGGGATATATGCCATCAGGCCCTAGGGATGTATCTACCTTAATACTTTTCAGAAGACCCAGCACTACCTCCTCCTTAATCTCAAAATATCCCAGCACATTAGTATGCCCCATTCTGCCTTCACTATCCTCCAAGTCATTCTCCTCGGTAAATACTGACACGAAGTACTCATTTAGTACATAGGCCATGTGCTCTGATTGTAAACACAAATTCCCTTCTTTATCCTGGAGTGGACCTACCTTCACCTTAGTTACCCTTTTTTTCTTAATGCAAGTATAAAATGCCTTGGGATTATCCTTGACCATGCTCGCCAAGGACATTTCATGGCCCCTTTTTGGCCTTCCTAATTGTCTGCTTGAGCACTTTCCTGTTGTCCTTATATTCAACAAGGGCCCAGTCTGAATTTAGCTTCCTAAACCTGACGTATGCTTCCTTTTTCTTTCTGACTAAATTTAGGATATCTCGGGTCATCCAAGGTTCCCTTACCTTACCATCCTTGTCCTCATTCCTTACCGGAACATGCTGATCCTGAACTCTGATCAGTTGGTCTTTAAACAACTCCCACATGTCAGACATGGACTTGTCTGACAGCAGCTGCTCCCAATCAACACCCCTGTCTTTCTTTTCTTTTTGAATCTTTTTATTAGTTTTCAAATTAATACAGATTAATAAATAGCATTAATATTTATACATGTAATACAAAGAGATCAGGATAACAATCATAGCATAGATAGTCATAAAGAACAATAAAATATAAAAAATAATCTGTAGATCCAACGATCTCTTAGTAAATGAATATAATATGAAAGAAAGGAAAGAAAAAGATTTATTATATAAATTTAAAAAAACCCAAATCAATAAGAAAAATTGTAAACAATATAAACTAAACAAAAAAAAATAAAATTTCAAAAAAAAACAACAAAAAGAAAAGAAAAAAAACTGGGCTAAAATTTCTCAGTAGAAACAGAACAATATTATGTCGTCAACTCCGTTCCTCCAAGTTGGAAAGTTATTGAAAGGGGATCTACATCATGTGAAAATATTGAATAAATGGACTCCAAATATCTTCAAATTTAAGCGAAGGATCGACAGTACCACTCCTAATTTTTTCCAAGTTTAAACATGATATAGTTTGAGAGAGCCATTGAAAAGTAGTAGGGGCTATTGGATTCTTCCACTTAAGCAAAATGGATCGTTTGGCCATTAATCTAACAAAGGCAATCATATGGTTAGCAGAAGGAGATAAATGGCCAGACTCTATCCTTGGTAATCCAAAAATTGCAGTGATAGGGTGAGGTTGTAAATCAATCTTCAATACGTTTGAAATTATGTTAAAAATGTCTTTCCAATATTTTTCCAAAAGAGGACAGGACCAAAACATATGTGTCAAGGAAGCCACATTCAATTTACATCTATCACATATAGGATTTATATGGTTATAAAAATATTTAGCCCACAGGACATATGGGTCCTGTGGACTACCTTAAATTGTATCAACAAGTGTCTGGCACACATTAAAGATGTATTGACTAAATGAAGAATTTTCTTCCAAGTCTCTATAGGTAAAGATGTCTGGAGTTCACTTTCCCATTCATTCTTAATTTTGTCTAATGATTCTAGACGTATTTTCGTAATTAAATCATAAATTATTGCTATCAAGCCCTTCTGATAAGGATTAAGACCTAAAATTTTTTCCATAGTTTCAATTTGGTAAAGGTGTCGAAAAAGAGGGTATAGTAGTTTTTAAAAATTTCCAATCTGCAAATATCGAAAAAAGTGTGATCTAGGCAAATTATATTTATTAGACAATTGTTCAAAAGATGAAAGACAGTTATCAATGAATAGATCATGAAAACGTACTATTCCCTTCCTTTTCCATATGGAAAAAGCTGAGTCAGCTCTGGATGGATGAAAGAAAGCTCCTGTCTTATCCTGTCATAATTTGCCTTCCCCCAATTTAGTACCTTCCCCCAAGATCCGATGTAATGCTTCCTCTTAACTATCTTAAAATATAATGAGCTGTGGTCACTATTCTCAAAGTGTTCACCCACTATCAGGTCTGTAACCTAGCCTGGCTCATTTCCCAAAACCAGGTCCAGTATGTTCTCTCTTCCAGTTGGACTCTCCACATACTGTTTCAAGAACCCCTCTTGGATGCACTGAAGAAGTCCTGCCCCATCTAAGCCTCTTACATTAAGGAAGTTCCAATCAATACCAGGGAAGTTAAAATCCCCCACTATGACAAATCTGTTGTTTCTGCACCTTCCCATAATCTGTCCACATATCTGTTCCTCCACCTCTCGCTGCCTACTGGGGGGCCTATATTATAATCCCATCAGTGTAATTGTACCTTTCTTATTTCAGAGCTCCACCCAAATTCCCTCTGTGGATGAGTCCTCCAGTGTGTCCTCTTTGACTACTGCTGTACCTTTCTTCCTTATCAGTAGTGCAACCTCGCCACCTCTTTTACCCCCCCTCTCTATCACGTCTAAGACAATGAAACCCAGGAACGTTGAGCTGCCAGTCCTGTCCCTCACACATCCAGGTCTGTAATGGCAACAATTTTGTAATTCCATGTACTTATCCAGGCTCTAAGTCCATCCTCCTTACTCATAATACTCCTAGTGTTGAAATAAACACATTTCAGCCCATCTGTCCCCCCACGTTTGTTAGCCTATCCCTTGCTGTCCTTCCTTTCAGCCTTACTTGTTATACCATCTTCCTTGCCCTCAACGCTACCGCCAGCTGCTGTGGTTCCCATCCCCCTGCCACTCTAGTTTAAACCATCCCGAGCAGCACCAGCAAACCTCCCAGTGAGAATATTGGTTCCCCTCCAGTTCAGATGCAAACAGTCTTGTTTGTACAGGTCCCACCTGCCCTGAAAGAGAAACCAATGATCCATAAATCTGAAGCCTTCCTTCCTGCACCAGCTCCTTAGCCACGTATTGAACTGCACTATGCATCTACTTCTCACCTCACTAGTGTGTGGCATGGGTAGTAATCCTGAGATTACAACCCTGGAAGTCCTGATTTTTTAACTTTCTACCTTGCACCCTAAAATCATTTTGCAGGACCTCATCCCTGCTCCTGCCTATGTTATAGGTACCTGTATGGACCACGACATCTGGCTGCTCACTCTCCCCCCTCAGAATGTCCTATACCCGCTGCAAGACATCCTTGACCCTGCACCAGGGAGGCAACACACCATCCTGGAGTCTCGATTGTGGCCACAGAAAGGCATATCTGCGCCCCTTACTATTGAATCCCCTAACACTATCGCTTGCCTGACTTCACCCTTCCCTTCTTTGCCTCAGAGCCGGGCACAGTGCCTCTGACCCAGCTACTGCTGCTGGCCTCTGAAAGGTCACCCCCCCCCATAGTATCCAAGCAGGTTATCTGTTAGTGAGGGGAATGGCCATGGGGGAATCCCTGCACTGTCTGTCTACTCCCCTTACTTCTCCTGGTGGTCACCCATCTATCTGTAGCCTGCACCTGAGGTGTGACCACCTCGCTAACACTCTCATCTACGATATCCTCAGAATCCCGGATGATCCTGAATTCATCCACCTGCACCTCCAGTTCCTTGACCTGGTCTGTCAGGAGCTGCAGCTGGGTGTACTTCCCACAGATGTAGTCATCAGGGAGACCATGAGGTTCCCTGACTTCCCACATCTTGCAGAAGGAACATTCCACTGCCCGAAATGCCATTTTATGTACACTAAATCAAAGGTCACGGATTAACCAGAAAATAAAAACCTTACGTGTTCTTACCTGCTCCTCATCTGTGCCTCCTCGCCGAAGCCTCTTGAGCCAAAGCCTCAGTTCCCCACTCCTACACTGGCCCACTCTCACAATGGCCGCTCCAAAAAGGCCGCTCTGCTTGACTCTACCTTCCTTTTATGATCACTGTTCCCAAGATGCTCTGCCACTGAAACTCCAATCAACTGGCCAGGCTCATTCCCTGATACAAGGTCTAGTATGGCTCATTCCCTGGTGAATTATCCACGTGCTGTGTCAAGCAACCCTCCTGGATGCACCTTACAAATTCTGCCCCATCTAAGTCTCTGGCACTAAGTCAGTCCTGGTTAATATTGGGGAAATTAAAGTCAGCCACTACAACTACCCTGTTGCTTTTACCTCTTTCTATAATCTGCCTATATATATTTTCCTGAATCTCATGCTGGTTGTTGAAAGGCTGTTGTGTGAAAAGGTTCTTCTGGGTCTCAAAGATGGAGGACTCTGGACACAGTGTTTGGATCTCAAAAATAGTTTAATTGCAAAGGCAACTGCGGGAACAGAATGAATGGGAACGGATGCACACTCACACACGCACGCACACACACACACACACACACACACACAGGAGACCGCGAATGTGAGGGAAATCACGAGGATGAGATACACACACACACACACACACACACACACACACACACACACACACACACAATGAACAAGGTACAGCTTATCAAGGAATAAACACTTCAATGCCTGAACACCTTGACCCAAACAAGCATTAGCTCTAACACTCCCTGGATTCTGACTAAGACGTTCCCAAACCACGTGGTGGTGCACACTCTTACCAGTGGTCTCTGCAGCATTGTCTCACTATTCCTGGGGCAGTTGAAAGAGGAAGATCCAGGAATGTGCTGCGTTCTTTATAGTGCTGGAAGGCTGAGTGGTGCCAGACCAGGTAATTTAGACAAGCCAATGGCTTGAGGGTCAAGGACAAAGGTGTTTACCAAGGCCAATGGTCAAGCAGGCCCAGGAACAAAGGAGCTCTCCAAGGCCAATCCCTATGCCCACACCTGATGGGTGGGGTGGAGTCGAACCTTGATTGACAGTAGTGTCACTTCCGATCCGAGGAGCAATGCTGTCCTCTGACCAGAGGGGTCAGTGTTTTACTGTCACGTGACAGCCATGTGCTTTCATACCACAGAGGCCTATTGTATAGCTCCATCATAGTGATCGCACCTTATTCCTGAGCTCTACCCTAATTGGCTCACAGGATGAGCCCTCCAGAATGTCCTCTCTGAGTGCTGCTGTGACATTCTCCTTGATGAGTAATAATTCCCCCTACCTCTTTTACATTCCTCTCTACCATGTACGAAACAACTGAATCCTGGAACGTTGAGCTGCCAGTCCTGCCCTACTGTCAACCAAGTCTCTGTAATAACTACAACATCATAGTTGTACTGATCCAGGCCCTACGTTCATCTGCCTTACCCATAGTAATATTCCTTGCATTGAAATGAATACACTTCAGCCCATCAGCTCCACCATGTTCATTAATCTGGCTCTGCCTTTCTTCCCTGATTTTCCTTTCTGTCTTACTTGACCTAACCTCTACCTTCCTCTCAATCCCTCAACTGGCTGGCCTACTGCTCTGGTTCCCGTCCCTAATAGCATTTATGGTTATGGGGCATAGATAGGATGAACACACACAGTCTTTTCTCCCCCCAGGGTTGGAAAATCAAGAACTATAAGGCAAGAGGGGAAAGATTTAATGGGAACCTGATGGGCAACTTTTTCACCCAGAAGCTGGTCTGTGTGTGGAAAGAGCTGCCAGGGGAACTGGTTGAGGCAGGTACAATAAGAACATTTAAAAGATGTTTGGACAGGTACAATGATAGGAAATGTTTAGAGGGATATGGGTCAAACACGTGCAAATGGGACAAGCTTAGATGAGCATCTTGCTCGGCATGAGCAAGTTGAGCCGAAGGGCCTGTTTCCTTGCTGTATGACTGTGGTTGAGCCATAAGCACTGGCCTTGTTAGTGACTCTTTTATCCTATTATTGAACAAAAATATACACATTTGCAAAGTGTATGTGTTTGTTTGCTATATGTCAAATTCCACCTAATTGATTGTTTCTCATTTGTGTTTTATCCTTTAGATTCTGAAGACATTTGAAAAAGGCTAAAATGTATAAGGAAATGACGTGGTCCCCAACTAACAAATCAGGGGACAATATCTCCAACTGCCCACTGATTGATGATTTTCGAAATCAAGTCTATTCCACAGTATACTCCCTAGTTTTTGTGGTGGGCTTGTCAGGCAATGCCTTTGCTGTATATGTGCTGGTGAAGACTTTTAAACAAAGAACAGCTTTCAACATTTACATGCTCAACCTGGCAGTGTCAGATTTGCTGTGTGTATGCACCTTGCCCATGCGAGTGATGTACTACAGTTACAAAGGTAGATGGATCTTTGGGGACATCTTGTGCAGAATCACCTCTTACTCTCTCTATGTCAACCTGTACTGCAGCATTTACTTCATGACTGCCATGAGTTTCACCCGATTCCTGGCCATTGTGTTCCCTGTTAAAAATCTGAAAGTAGTAAATGTTAAGAAGGCCAAGATAGTCTGTGCAGTGATATGGATCTTTGTCACATTGACAAGTGCTCCATTCTTGATGTCAGGCTCTCACGTTCATGGAAACAAAACAAAGTGCTTCGAACCTCCATCTGTTGATCGTAAAGGGCGTCTGAAAAGCCTTTTGATCATGAACTACTTATCTCTGGTTTTGGGCTTCATCCTACCCTTCTTCATCATTCTTGTTTGTTACACCTTTATCGTAAGGACCTTAATGAAAAGCACAGCAGCCATTCATAAGAAGAAGGCATCACGTCGAAGAGCAGTACATCTAATCATAATTGTGCTTGCTGCCTTCCTGATCAGCTTCATGCCGTATCACATCCAGCGTACAGTACATTTGCATTTCTTGAACCAGGGAGAGAAGAACTGTGATGACATAGTTTATATGCAAAAGTCAGTCGTAGTCACACTCTGTCTGGCTGCCGCAAACACCTGCTTTGACCCACTCTTATACTTCTTCTCAGGGGAAAACTTTAGACGAAGGCTCACAATTTCTTTCAGTAGAAAATCATCTATGTCAAGCCATCAAGTGTCAAACAAAAGGAAACGCTCGTTGATGTTCCAAGAAAATGACAAATCTGATGAAAATGCTGACACCACTGCGAGGTCAAGCAGAAGCAACAACAACAACAACAAAAACTAAATCCAATGCCGTAAAGCTTTGGAACAAGCTTTCAAAGTGGGAAATAACTTTTGTTGCGATTGTGTTTCTATTATGCAAAACAAATACAAACCAAACTTTTTCTGTTAATTCCTCCAATTCAATCATAGGAACAGCCGAATGATACCTCTTCATTGGTAACATTTACAACAAAGGCATCCCAGAATCCATGATCCCTTAAAAATGCATTGTCTCCACAAAAACAACTTTTCACTTATTTACAGGTGCTGTTGTAAAATGTATCTAAAATGCAAAGGCTGAATTAGGTTTTTCTTGTCAAGATTACTGATTGGATATTTTATGTGCCCTCTACATTCTGATTGATATTGGTATAATGATGATTGCTTCAAAAAGATTGGTGGTGATGATTCTGGGACTTGGGGTTTCACAGATTCCATAGCACCACAACGTCCGAGCTTCCTTCCATTGAACAGAAGTTGAAAATGAAAACAAAATCTGAGAGGGGATATAATCTAATTTAAAACTCTGAGCAGTCTCAAACGTGGATTTTGACAGATTGTTTGAGCAGGATGTTGAGCCGGGTCTAGAGGGCACAGGTTTAAGATTAACAAGGATCAAAAAAAGGGATGAGAGGTGTTGATTCACTTTAGCTACCTATTTGTCAACGTTCACTGGAAGTGTTTATGACTCAGGTCTCATTGGGCCTTGTCTGTGATGTCACCTCACACTCAAACTGTCTGCTGATATCTACACTTGCCCTATGTCCCGTGTGAGTGTGGGTGAACATGTGATGCCCATCTTTGGCAATGAAGGCAAGGGAAAACGACAACTGCGGGGCTACATGAAGAACAAGAAAATAGTCAATCACATTAATGCTGATAGAAACAGCCTTTTTCCTTCATTTAAAAAATGCCTAGATTTATTTTGTTTAAATTTAAATATGTACATAAATTTGTTCGAGACAAACTGATTTCTTTCTGTTTCGAAACATAAAAATAATGGTTTATCAACATGGTCTCATTGCAAAAATAAAGGAAGTAAAGGGTGCACTGGATGAATTCCAGTGACCCTTCATGTACAGTATTTTACTGAAATTAAAGCTTTTCAGAGTAATGAAGTAAAATTGTCCAAAACAAAAACCTTCGAGGGAAGGAAAAGATACAGGACTGTTACGCAAAATGGATAGATATGGAGTTAATGTTTCCCCTGACAGAGGCGTCTAGAACCAGGGGTCAGAGTTCCAAAATAAGGATTTTTTATGTCAAGCAGAGATGGGGAACAATATTTTTGTCTTGTGCAAGTAAAGACGATTGTGGAGACTCAGTTGCTGAGTAGATTCAAGGCAGAGCTTTTTGGATAAATTGGCACTGAGTTAAACAATCAGCCATAATCTTATTGAACAACAGAGCAGGCACAAGGACCAAATGGCCTACTCCTATTCCTTAGGTAGGGGCATAGAGTGATGACTGCTAGGTTAACTTTTTAATCCATTTCCCATAGCTCATTGTTGGGGCATCCAAACTATGACTCATAAACCTCTGCAGTCCACCTAATGTAGCCAGGCTATGTAGTCCTATCTAATTTGCAAACCAATTGGGAATTCAATCAGTTTGATTAAATAAAGCTGGAAACCTTAATATAATTATTTCTATTGATGAAATATCATTGGTGAATAAATGTTAAATAAAACACCAAGAGCTAATGGTAAGCTCATCTTGACATTAGAAAAAATTAACTTAACATTGATTCAGACTTAAACATCGTGCCTGATGGTCCACGAAATTTTCTCTCGAAGTGTTTTGGACACTTTTGCTTCAGTGTAATGCACTCATAATAAATATGTATTGTAGTTTTATAATATTCACATTGAAAATGCACTGACTTCTAAATGTATAGCAGGTTAGCATGTTGCACTTAGATAGTGGCAAGGCTATTAATGTTCATAATTCTACTTATCACATCATCAGTGGATTCAAAGAATTGACAGCTGCAATGAAATAACTGGCGAACATCATGTTTTTATACTTGTGTAATAGCATTCCATCTTCCTAATATATCGCATTGTCAATCGGATTAAAATTAACACAATTATTTCTGGAAAGTGGTTGCTGGCCAGAACTGCAGAATTCACAATAGATAAAACATCACAGCTAATGAACTACTGCTGTTTATTGTTTTGGTTCCATCTTACAAGGAATTGTCCTGTGTCCCACACAGTGATACTTCTGCACGGAGGCAGATAATTAAAATCATGGCTAAAGAAATGTCAGATCAATTTGGTTAAGGGAGAAAAAACCTAGTATCTTTGCTTAATTTCACATGTGATTTTGTATATTTTAACCATAAGGGAAGTACCTAAAAATGTGAAATACACTTACATTGGTGAATTTGTCATTAAAGTTATTTTGAAACAATAGAATTGAAGGAACACCCACACCCACTGTAATTTTGTCATACTGATTTATGATGTCTCACGTCATTAGAATTGCACAATTTAATGTCATTAAACAGAAAGCAAGTTTTATCATTAATCAATTTTTATATAGCTTTTCTCAGCAAGGAAAAAAATAAATTTAGTTTACTTTTCACATTTCTGTTGTCTCACTTTGCAATATCTAACTAAAAGGCTATCTGGGAGATTAACAGTCTCCTCCATGTGACCAAGCTTTATCTGCTCTCCTCAACTCTAGGCATAATGAGGTTTGTTTACTGAGCGTGAGGAGTGACCCAATGGACTGAACACATCTTTTATTATCAATAGCTTTTTTCTGTTGTTTTTAAGGATAACTTCAGTCATTACATTTTGAAATAATAGCCCAACACTTGACAGTGCATTGATGGGGGTTTGAGGGAAGGTTCATTCAGAATGCCGAGAAGTTTGGTTTGCCCATATCCTATGAAGTCAAAACTTCATAATGTGCAGAGTTTTCCTAAACAGGTTCCTTTCCCAGAAGTCAGTCTGATTGAGAGGCTTGACTTCCAGTTGGTCAGGTAACACTCCAGAGCAGGCAGTAGCCCAGAGAAGCTGCCAACATTGGACTAAAACAGGTATGTGGAGACTACTTTGTGGAAGAGATGTCTATTATCTGCATTGTATGTGGGTCAAGAGGAGCAATGGTTGCATCCTCCAAGGCTATCTGGCTAACATGCTTCCTACTCACCACTGGACTGGAATCCAAAGATTCCTTTCACTTCCCATAATCCAATAACTTACCATTCAAAGAAAATATCAGGACCTCCCGTGCTTTGCCTGTAAACATCCTTTCAACCAAGATGAGTGCCAGAAGGCACAATTTCATTCCGGATCACTTAAACATCAACCAGACTACTGGCAGAAAAGCAAAGACCCTGATTTTGTGGAGTAATGGGAGCAAATTGTCAGTATCTTCAGTAATTACTCTGCATAATTATGACAGTTTTGTCATTTCTGCATATGCATATACTAAAATGGAAATCCCAATATTACTGCTGGTGATTTACACTGTGCTAGGCTGCATCAGATGCTGGAGTCCTCACGCAGTTCAGAATGGGTGAGGAAATTGACTAAGTGCTGTTGCACTTGCTGGAGAATCCTCCATAAAGTCGGAGAGGTATTCTCTGATTTAAGTGAAAAGGAATGGCAGCAAGTCCCTCAGGTAAGAGTTTGGAAATTTAAAGAGGCTTTTAAATAGGTTGTTAACTTAAAAAGTTTTTGTTTAATCTTTCCAAGAAGTATTTGTGTCTAATTGGATTTTTAATTTAAACTTTTAAAAATATTTAAGGGTATTTAATTGTTTAGTTGTATTTAAAATATAATTCAAAGTATTTTATTTAAGTTCTTTATTATTGATTATTGATTTTAAAAGTATTTGTTTTTGAGAGTTTCTGAATGTCTCTCTTTTTAAAAGTCCTAAGGTTTTCCTAAGGATGTGTGATTTATGTGGCAGTTAGAATTTATAACTCATTTAGAAGTCCTGAGGTTTTAGTAAGGATGTGACAAATGTGAGATTTAAGTGGTAGTTAGAATTTATAAATCATTTTTGGGAGGGCATGTTTTCACTAAAAAAATACACAAAATGCAGGAAATATGCAAAATGGAGGTCAGGCAACATCTGTGGAGTACTTAGCAGCCAGAGCTGCTCAGCAGGGATTTAATTAGTCAGGCAGGAAGGTAGGACCCAAAGAACTAGTGTGGCAGATGAGAAAGTTGAGGCAAGTGTGGAAGTTTTTGATTAGCGAGAACATCTGGCAGTACTTAGAGAAGATATGCTTGAGGGATCATCCAGTGAAGCTAATGTATATGGGAGGAACTTAGAAATAACAAGGAGATGATCCCTTTGATGAGTTTGTACTATAGGCCCCCAATAGTCAGCAGGAATTAGAGGAACAAATATGTAGGGAGGTCACAACTAGTTGTAGGAATAATAGGTGAATTTAACTTCCCAAATATTGACAGGGACTGCCATAGTGCTAAGGGTTTGGATGGGGTACAATTTGTTAAGTGTGTCCAGGAAAGTTTTCTCAGTCAATATGTAGATGGCCCTATTAGTGAAGGGGCAACACTCGGTCTCCTACTGGGAAATGAGGCTGGGCAAATGGTTGGAGTGTCAGTGGGTGAGCATTGTGGGACCAGTGACCATAATTCTATCAGTTTGAAAATAGTTCTGGAAAAGAATAGGACTGATCAATAAGTTAAAGTCCTAAATTGGGCCAAGGGTAATTTTGATGGCATCATGAAGGAATCTGTAAAGGCTGATTGGCTGTTAGCAAGTAAAGGGATGTCTGGCAAGTGGGAGTCTTTTAAAAGTGAGTTACGCAGGGCCAACATGTTCCTGTTAGAGTGAAGGGCAAGGCTTGCAGGATTAGGGAACCCCGGCTGACAAAGGATATTAAGAGTCTAGTCAGGAAAAATAAGGAACAATGTCAGGTATAGGCAGCTGGGCTCAAACGAATCCCTTGAGGAGTATAAGTGAAGTAGAAATACACTTAGGAAGGAAATAAGGAAGGCAGAAAGGAGACATGAGATATCCTTGGCAGATAAGGAAAAAGAGAATCCTAAGAATTTGTATCAGGGAGAAAATACGTCCCATTAGGGATCAGTAGGGTCATCCATGTTTAGAGCCATTGGAGATGGGCAAGGACTTAAATGAATATTTCTTGTCTTCATTTACCATGGAGAAGTTCAGAGAAACTAGGGAATTTGGGAAAGGGAACAGTAATGTCCTGAGACATTTTGACATTATTAAAGAGGAGGTGCTGGTGCTGTTGAGGCACATGAAGGTGATAAACCTTAGGCCTAACCAGGTGTCTCCCAGGACATTGTGGGAAGCAAGGGAAGAAACTGCAGGAGCCCTGACAGAGACTTTTGTATCTTCCTTATCCACAAGTGAGGTATTGGTTTATTATTGTCACTTGTACCAAGGTACAGTGAAAAACTTGTCTTGCATACTGATCGTACAGGTCAATTCAGACTAATGTTGTCCCTTTATTTAAGAAGGACTGCAAAGGCAAACCAGGCAACTATAGGCCAGTGAGTCTTACATCAGTGGTGGAAGAGTTACTGAAGGGGATTCTGAGAGACATCTATCTGCATTTGGAAAGCAAGGATTGATTAGGGATAGTCAGCATAGCTTTGTGTGTGGGAATTTCTGTCTCACAAATGTGATTGAGTTTTTTTGAAGAGATGACCACGAGGATTGACAAGGGCAGGGTGGTAGACATTGTCGACATGGACTTTAGCAAGGCTTTTGTCATGGTAGGCTGGTCCGGAACGTGAGATCACGTGGGATCCAGTGTGAGCAACTGGATGGTACAAAATTGGCTTGGTGGAAGGAGACAGAGGATGGTCGTGAAGGTTTGTTTTTCAGATTTGAGACTTGTGACCAGTGGTGTTGCACAGGGATCAGTGTTGGATCCACTGTTGTTTGTCATCAAGGTTAAAAACTTGGATGAGAATGTAGGTGGTATGGTAAGCAAGTTTGCAGATAACACCAAAATTGGTGTAGTGGACAGTGAAGAAGGTTGTCTAAGGCTACAACAGGATCCGGATCAGCTGTGAAAGTGAGCCAAGGGAATGGCAGATTGAATTTAATTCAGACAAATGTGAAGTGATGCATTTTGGAAAGTTAACCAGGGCAGGACATACACAGTGAATGATAGGGCCTTGAGAAGTGTTTGGAACAGAGAGAGTGAGGGGAACAAATACATAGTTCCCTGAAAGTTGCCACACAATGTACTGAAGAAGGCATATGACATGCTTGCCTTCATCAGATGGGCATTGAGTACAAGAGATGGGATGTCATGTTGAGGCTGTACAAAATGCTGGTGAGACCACACCTGGAATATTGTGTGCAGTTCTGGTTGCCAAACCAAAGGAAAGATATGATCAAGCTCGAGAAGGTTCAGAAAAGGTTCACAAGGATGTTGCCAGCACTGGAGAGCTTGAGTTATACGGAGAGACTAGACAGGCTGGAACTACTTTCCCTGCAGCATAGGAGGCTGAAGTGGTGATCTTATAGAGATTTATAAAATCATGAGGGACGTAGATATGATGGATTGTCACAGTCTTTTTCCCATGGTAGGGGAATCTAAACTGGAAGGCATAGGTTTAAGGTGAGAGAGGAAAGATTTAAAGTGGACCTGAAAGGCAAGTTTTTTTACACAAGAAGGTGGTGAATATATGGAATGGTCAAGGTATGTACAAGTCTGGGCATCCAGGCCTTTCTCCTCTGGCCATTCACATTGTGGTTTTGCATGCTTCTTACACAGGGACTGCAGGGGCTGTGGCCAGGAATTCCCACAAATCAGTTGGGTTGTTATAGTTTTTCATGGAGGCTTTGAGAACATTGATGGATCATTTCCGCCAGGACTGGATGAATCTCCACCTGGACTGGATCAGAGTCCAGATGAAAGGTCTTGACTCAAAATGTCCAGTGTCCATTTCCCTCCACAGATGCTGGCTGACCCACTGAGTTTCTCCAGCACTTTGTGTATTGCTGCAGATTCCAGCATCTGCAGTCTCATGTGTCTCCAATTAGAGTAGAGTGTCCATTTTCAGAGCCTAGTGTCACATATGTGGGTGATGTGGCCATCAAAACTGATTGAGGGTTATTAGAGCCTCAGTTCTGAGGATGTTGGCCTGGAAGAGAACACTGATGCTGGTTTGCTTATCCTGCCAATGGATTTTGAGGATTTTTCCGAGATGGTGCTCATGGTGCCTCTCTCCAGTGCTTTGAGATGCCTGCTGTAAACAATCATTCCTCAAATGGCCAAAGGCTGTGGTGGCGATGGTGAATTTTAACAATGGTGTTTGTTGTGAGGTGACTTCCAAGATACAGAAAGTGTTCCATATTTTTCACAGACTTGTCATGGACCTTTGGTGTTAGGGGAGGGGAGTTGGTGTGTTGTAGTGGACTAGTTTGGTAGAGGACCTTTGCTTTGCAGAAGTTAAATGTAAGGCCCATTCTCCTTGCATCCTCTGCATATATTTTTAGCCTGACAGTACCAGAGAAATGTGCTTATTTTTGAACAATCATTTCTATTCTTTGATAATGTGCTGCAAACTTCGAGTCCATGTGTCAAGAACCTATTAACCTCAAGTCCTTGAGTCAGCAGCACACTCAAGCCTAACAGTGGAAGGACCAAAATAGCTCATGTAAAAATAAGATCAAAAAGAGGCAAGTTTCCTTCTTTCAAAACATCGTGAGTTTTTGGAACTCATTTTTTCAAAAGGCATTGGATGCAGAGTCTTTGAATATCTCTAAGGCAGAGATAGATAGATAACTATTTATTATGGGACAGATTGAAGCCATTCAGCCCATTCGGTCTGTGCAAGTTTCCAGCAGAGCTATTCCATCCAGCAGAGCTATTCCCCTTCTCTTTTCCCTTGTATTGCTTGCAACTTATTCTCTCTCACATGCCCATCAGCTAAGGTGTACTTTACAGCAGCCGATTGATGAGCAAAAGAGTGAACGGTTACTGCAGGTTGACCAGAATGTGGAGTTGGGCTAACAAACAGATCAGCCACGATTTTGTTAAATGGTGCAGGAAGCTTGAGGGGACAAACAGTCTTGCCTCTTTTCCTAATTCATATGTTCCAATTCCACAATCACAAGATGGAATCATATTACAAACAGAAAAGTAGCTATTTTAGTGTGGGGGAATAACTTTCGCCTAAAGATTCGTGCTTTCAAATGATTTTATTACATGTACATATGTGTAAATATATATAATGGACATATACTGTCCATTGGCACTTAAACATTGCTTTATGCTCTGCAAATTAATAGGAGAACTATAAAGTCATTCCACTCTGCTACAAAAGTTCCGGTGAACAATATGTGGTGAAATTCTGACTGTTGATTTCTACAGAATTTGCAGAAATGACTTTGTTCTCATCCTGAAAGGCTTAGTTCTGACACAGCAATCACACTCACTAATCATTCCATTTTAAAAATACTTACCCTTTTATTTGATATTTTGTACAATGATTCCTCCAGGTATTTTAGTGGAAATGTTGTGGATAGAAAGTATTTTAAGTAACATAAATGACCTTTTGATTTTGCTGAATAATAGAGTGGTAAAACTAAGGCATCATTATTCTTTAAATATGTTTCTACACCATTCTGCTTTGGAGCTGGGGGATGGGATGTCTGAGGGAGTGGGCATCAGTGAGCTGAGAAATTATACTTCTTATTATCAAGTCTTCATTAGTGCCATTCTGAATCTACTACTAAAAGCTGCTGAGAAAAGTATGACAGGGCTTGAGCTGGGGAAGTGGTTTTCTTTTTGCACCACTCCTTTTGTTAATTAACTCTGGCAATGTTGACTCAGCATCGATGAAACCAGTAGGAAGAAACCACATTTGTGCTTCCTGTGTGACTGTGTACTATTTGGACAGCATGTCTCTCGTAGTGTATGTACTTTAATCTTGCATGGACAAAGGAACACACTTTTTGTATATCAATGGCATCAGACAAAAACTCTCTAAAGTTGATTGGGAGAAGTTGTTTGCAGGTAAAGGGACATCTGACAAGTGGGAAGCTTTTGAAAGTGAGAGGGGGAGTTCAGGGCCAACATATTCCTGTCAGAGTGAAGGACAAGGCTGGTAGAATTAGGGAACCCTGGCTGATGAGAAATATTGAAGCTCTAATCAGGAAAAAGGAGGCATATGTCAGGTGTAGGCAGCTGGGATCAAGCGAATCTGAAGGAAATTAGGAGAGCAAAAAGGGACCATGAGATATTCCTGGCAAATAAGATGAAGAGGATTTTTTACGTCAGGGTGGTAGACATTGTCTACATGGACTTCATCAAGGCCTTTATTAAGATCCCACATGGTAGGCTGGTCCGGAAGGTTAGAACACATGGGATCCAGGGTGAACTGACGAATTGGATACAAAATTGGCTTGGTTGTAGGAGACATGGGGTGGGAGTGGAAGATTATTTTTCAGATTGGAAGCCTGTGACCAGTGGTGTGCCGTGAGGAGTGGTGCTGGGTTCACTGTTGTTTGTCATATATATTAATGATTTGGATAAAAACATTGGTGGCATGGAAAGGGGGCGGTGTACATGCACCTGTCTACATCAACGGTGCTGAGGTCAAGAGGGTTGAGAGCTTCAAGTTCCTGGGAGTGAACATAACCAACAGCCTGTCCTTGTCAAATCACGTAGATGCCACAGCCAAGAAAGCTCACCAGCGCCTCTACTTCATCAGGAGGCTAAAGAAATTAGGTGTGTCCCCTTTGACTCTCACCAACTTTTATTGATGCACCATAGAAAGCATCCTATCTGGATGTATCACAGCTTGGTATGGCAACTGCTCTGCCCAGGACTGCAAGAAACTGCAGAGAGTTGTGGACACAGCCCAGCGCATCGCGGACACCAGCCTCCCCTCCTTGGACTCTGTCTTTACCTCTCGCTGTCTTGGTGAAGCAGCCAGCATAATCAAAGACCCCACCCACCTGGGTCATTCCCTCTTTTCTCCTCTTCCATCAGGCAGAAGATACAGGAGCCTGAGGGCTCATACCACCAGACTTAAGGACAGCTTCTACCCCACTGTGGTAAGACTATTGAACGGTTCCCTTATACGATGAGATGGACCATGACCTCACGAGCTACCTTGTTGTGACCTTGCACCACATTGCACTGCACTTTCTTTGTAGCTGTGACACCTTACTCTGTACTGTTATTGTCTTTACCTGTACTACATCAATGCACTCTGTACTAACCCAATGTAACTGCACTGTGTAATGAATTGACCTGTACAATCGGTATGCAAGACAGGTTTTTCACTGTACCTCGGTACAAGCGACGATAATAAACCAATACTAATACCAATGATTCGTAAGTTTGCAGGTAGCACCAAAATTGATGGTATTGTGGACAGTGAAGAAGGTTGTCAAACGTTACAAGAAGATATAAATCAACTGGGAAAGTGGTAAAGGGAATACGAGCTGCCAGAGGAGGTGGTAGAGGCAGGTACAATTACAATGTTTAAAAGACATTTGGACAGGAATATGAATAGGATGGATTTAGAGGGATATGGGCCAAACATAGGCAAATGGGATTCGCTTAGATAGACATCTTGGTCGGCATGGACGAGCAGCTTCTTCAGTGCTTGAATTTCTCAGTATTAGCCCCAAATTTCATCAGAGATGTTTTAAGGGTGTCTTTGTAATGGTTCTATTGATATCCACAAGTTCTCTGGCCTTAGCTGGAAATGAAGTAGTAGTTTGTGGATGCACACGGATTGATCGGCTCTTGCAACTGGTATTTAATAATTGTGAATAGCTTTCTAGGAATAAGGTGGTGATGACTTTCAGTTACTTTGCAGGAGTCCAATAAACATTTTGTTCAAGACCTGCTGCTGAAGAATTCAGTTGCCCATGAACCCAAAGAAGTGTGCACTACTGAACCAATTTTGAAAAATAAAGGGCCAATCTTTCACACGCTCCACTAGTGTGCAAACAAAATTGGGTAGGTTGGGAGCTAGAGTGAGAGATGAGAGGCTTGGGTGTGGGGGATTTAGATCAGGGTTGGGGACAATTGATGTGTTCAAGGAACAGGTTGGGATGGGTGGTGGGGTAGGAGTGCTAGGTGAGGGTAGAGTCACTAGTTGAGAATAGTCTTTAGACTCTGTGAAGAGATAGGAACAAAAGTAATAGAAGCAAAAAGCTTGCTTTGCCATTCTGTAAGATCCTGCTGATATTTTACACCAGTGCCATTTCCACATATTAACCTTTGATTCTTTTAGCATCTAAAAATCTATTGATTTGTTTTCAATAAACCACAACCCACTTTTATACAGAATTTCAAAGGTTCACTACCCTGTGGGTAAAGACATTCACCTCAGGTCTGTCTTGAGTGATTGACCCCTTATATTGAGACTGAAATCCTTCATTCTAGAGACCCACGCCAGATGCAATCTCAATTCCATAACTGACCCTATCAAGCCCTTTATGGATTTTTCGTTTCAATGAGATCACCTTGGAATCTTCTAAACTCCAGAGTATCAGCAAAGTCTGCTTAATTTCTGACATATGACAAAACAATATTCCAGGACTCAATTAGATGAACCTTTGCTGTACTTCACTTATTGCAAGTAGATCATTCCTTAAGTAAGGAGACTAGATCCTTAGACAACACTGCAGCTGCTGACTTCCCAGGGTCCCATACAATTAGAGCAAGATGTCTCTATCTCTGTATTCAAATCATCTTGCAAATAAGGCCAACATATTATTTGTCTTCATAATTGCTCGCTGAACCTGGATGTTAACATTCAGTGATTCACCCAGGTCCCCCTGAACACCAACATCTTTCAATCTCCCACCATGAGAAAATACTCAACATTTCTATCTTTTTCTATCAATCCTGTCAATGTATTTAACCTATCTACATCCGCCAGAAGCCTTTTTTGCAGTCCCTTCACAGTCCATACTGCCACCTAGCAAATTTTCATTTATTACATATGATCCTCTCAGTTTGCTAATCATGGGTAGGATTTGTATTTTGGGGACTGGTAGTTGAGGGAGTGTGATTAATGGCATGGCTGTGGTTGATGGTCTTTGGAGTAGTCATCTTTTGGTAGGAGCTAATGGTGGTCAGATGAGGGGTGAGAATCACTTCGGGCTAAGGGTGTTGAGAGCCAGGTATGAACCTACCTTAAAAGGAATCTACCTGAGTTGGCCCAGGTCATGTAGAAGTCGGCCTCTCAGATTCTGTGAAATTCTGGTTCTGCACGAATAGCCCACAGATGGTGCAAAACACTCATATGACATTGAAAACTACGGAGGCATAGATCCCAGGTATTACATGTTGCAGATACCATTACACATGTCCAGGGTGCTCATGCATGGAGGACCCAAAACGAAACTTGCAGACTGTGCTACCTACATGAAGCCCCTCATTTTCAACAAAGTTTTATTTTTCATTGAAATGGGTTGCAGAATATACTAGAATATGATGCCACCTGATCCAGTTTCTAGGTTAGCAAATCTTATTGTACAAGGCAAGGCAGCAGCTAAGAAAAGAACAAAACGGAAGGTACTTGATGGGGTGGAATGGAGAAATGATTAAAAACCTAAAAGAATGATGATGGGATGGGAGTGGTAAAAGTACAAAGGATGAACACGTCTTATCTCCACATCTTATCTCCTCAAGTTAAGTAAAGGGAGCAGAGTAAAGTACAGGGGACTGGAGTCAGAGGAACACAGTTCTGGGGTAGGAAGGGCAGTTGCACAGCACAAGGTGGTAACAGAAATAGAGAGGGATGGGGCCAAATGCGGCCTCAAATACATTTGGACAGGTACATGGATAGGTAAAACAGCAAAAAACGTAGGAATGGATTGTAAAGGCTTCTATAGATATGTAAAAAGAAAAAGACTGTCATAAATTAATGGGGATTCCTGAGACAGGAGAAATTATATTAGGGAATAAAGGAAAAATTAAACAAATATCTGTATCTGTCTTCGTGAAAGAAAACATGGAAATCTTTCCAAAAATAGCAGAGGACTACAGGCCTAGAATGAATGAGGAGGCCAAAGAAATTAACATTAATAAAATAAAAAGTATTGGAGAAATGAATGACTGATAGAAAGCCAATAAATCCCCAGGAACTAATGACCTACATCTAAAGGTTCTGAAGTTCATGGCAATAGATATAGTGAATGCACTGCTTGTCATCTCCCAAAATTCCATAGATTCCATAGATTCTAGACAGTTCCCACATATTAGAAGGTGACAAATGTTTACGAGTAATATATCCATTTAAAGTAACAAAAACTTTTAAGAAAGAGCAGAAGGACAAAATAGGGAAATGTAGACCAATTAGCCTGATATCAATAGTCGGAAAAATGTTGGAAAATATTATTGAAATGGTAACAGAATACTTGGAAAATAATAATAGGATTTTTAAATGACAGGACCCTGAGGAGCATTAATGTACAGAGGGATCTTGGATGCAAGTAGCAGAGACCATACTTTGAGTATTGTGTGCAGTCCGGGTTGCCTAGCTATAGGATTGATGTCATTAAGTTGGAAAGGGTGCAGGAAGTATTCACAAGGATGTTATTGTGTCTAGCAAGCTTGAGTAATAAAGAGAGACTGGATAGGCTGAGGCTTTTTTCCCTGGAGTGTAAGAGGCTATTCTAGGAATAGGTAAATGAAAACACTCAGCAAGCCGGGCAGCATTTTTCCATGAATACTGAATGCTTCCAGCATTTTCTGTTATTAATATCTGAATGTAGGTAGAAAGGAGAACTACCTACACCCAGAGCTGTCCAGAACCTTTGGATTCCTCCTCACAAGATGCTGCAGAAGCTCAGTTGCTGAATATATTCAAGAGAGAGATCAGTAAATTTTTGGATATGAGAGTACAGCAAGATGGTGACACTGATAATAGGTCAACCATGATCTTATTAAAAGGAATAACAGGCACAAGAGGAAGAATTGCCTATTCCTGCTTTTAATCACCTTCTTCTGATTTTTGTCAAGAAGGAAGTAGTTTATTCAGATCTAGAGAATGAGTTAATGAAAATGCACTGCAGTCAGTTAAGGGTAAAGATGTGGCCATCATCACAGCCAATAAACATCGCTGAGCTGGAGGCTTGATCCAACAGAATGCTAGCTTTCTACCCAAACTTCCACAGTGTAAAATCCACTTCATCCACTATTAAAGAAACTCAAACTGCAGTCTGGAAGATGGATTTGAGAAAATCCATCTGGGCTCTTTCTTGGGGGGCATTAATAGTACATAGCATGTGATTTGGGGCACGATTTACACACATATCCTGGTAAAATTCCAACCTTCAGGAAGTTGGTCCAGATGATTCCTGGCACCAATGTCATTTCCACCATGAAATTTATTGACAGCTCTGTGTTTATTTCAAACAGCTGAAATTGCTTAAAGAGCCAAGATTTATGACCTGTGTTACTGGCACACATTTCAACAAGGAAACTGTTGTACTGAAAGTAGAGAAGCATGTATGAGTTAAAGGGACATCAACTTTATATTTAATAAAATTGTCTTTCTTTCAAGGGTGTTTTAATTTAATAAAAATGCCAGCCACCTGTGACATGGTTTAGGACTGTGGCGTCTGGATCATCCCTGGTTCATCTCTTGGCCCACCCAACCTAATTGCAATTGATCAGGGCAAATGAATCTATCTGTTGAATGCAGCTGTTATATAGCTAAGGTGATGCGCTGTTGAAACCTTCCACCTCTCCTCTCCTTACCCAATTTCCCTCCTCCACTCTGATCATCCCCCCTTCACATTAAACATTCCCACCATCCTGCTCCATTTTTCTCCATTCTTGCTTTTCCCTTAACTCTGCGGCAGCCTGCATAGCTTCCATGGACAGAGCTCTTTTATAGTGCTGAGTGTTTCCTATGAATCAGCATGTGAATGCCAGTGCTGCTGCAGTAGTCTGTGTAGGGTTTTAATATTGGATTTTAATATTGGGGTTGGGTTTTAATATTGCTCAGGGCTTGAGAATCACAACAACACTTCCTTAAGATAAAGAGGTCCAACTTCACAAGTCTTTTAATGACTGCCGATTTGGTGTTAGTGCTAATTTTAACATAAATAAGGTGCATCAGCAATGTGTGCAAGCCAATTTCTAGCCACCTGGCAGGGCAAGAAAGATCAGCAAAAAGTTTATGATCTGTGCATGAGAAACCTCACCAAATTAATACTTTTATGTGTATTAATATATATGCTTGCAAGCCATCTAACCATGAAGTTGGGGCACTGGTTAGCCACCTCTTAGACAGTGACCATGAGAAACCTGTTGCTTGCGCACACAGACCAAAGTGCAAACAAAATGAGGCTCAAGTAGAGAAAGGGGGCATTGACATTTGTCTTTGTTGTTAAAAGGATTCACCAATTATTGATGGGAGGACCATTCAATTACTTCTTGAGCACAAGCCTTGTTGTCCTTTTAGGGCTAAAGTCAACTATTTCCTCAAGAATGCACTGCTAGGTCATCCTTCTATTTCAATACACCATGAATGCAAGGCATCCATGCAAATCAATCATAGCAGATGCCTTGTGAAGACCACCGGATGAGGAAGTGAAAATTATACTCTATAAATAGAAATTGCTAGAGCTACGCAATACACTTAGAGTAGTTACACTTATTCAGACATGAGTCTGACTGGAGACATGAAGCTGCTTCATCAAAGATACCATGAACTGTTGACCATCCAAGGTTACATTAAACAGAGATATGGTACAGTGATACTGCAAAAAATGCAAAGCAGAACTCCATGTGGATATAAAGGCACAATCTGGAGTATTTATCTATTTGCCTGCACAGACAAGATACAAATAGCACAGCACATGAACAGGCCCTTCAGCCTATGATACCTGCCAATCTAGACTAATCCCATCTGTCTGCACAAGGACCACATTCCTCTATTCCCTATCTGTTCATGTGTCTGTCTAAATGCTTCTTACAGGTTGCTATCAAATCTGTTTCGACTGCTTTCTCTGGCAATGCATTCCTAGCACCTACCACATGCTGTAAAAACTTGCCTCATAAATCTCCTTTAAACCTTTCCCTTCGCACCTTAAACCTATGCCCTCTTGTATTTGCCAGTTCCATCCTGAGAAAAAGAGTCTGACTACCTACCCAAGACATGCCTCTGGTAATTTCTATATACTTCTACCAGGTCACCCCCTCAGCTTCCTATGCTCCAGTGAAAACAATCCAAGTTTGTCCAACCTTTCCTTATAGCTAATACTCTCTAATCCATGCAACATCCTTGTGAATCTCTTCTGCACCTCTATAAAGCCTTCCTGTAATGCAGCGATCAGAAGTACAAACAATACTCCAAATGTGGCCCAACCTAAATTTCATACAGCTGCAACATGACTTTTCAACTTCTATGCTCAATGCCCCAACTGATAAAGGCACGCATGCTGTACACCTTCTTTACCACCCCAGCCACTTGTGTTGCCACTTTCAGGGAGCTATTGACTTGCACCTCACATCCCTCTGTACATCAATACTCTAACGGTCCTGCCACTTACTGTATACCTTCCTCTTGTACTTGGCCTCCCAAAATGCACCACCTTACACTGGTCTGGATTAAGCTCCATCTGCTACTTGTCCGCCCCAATTTCCAACTGATCTATATCATGCTGTATCCTTTGACAACCTTCCTCACTATCAGCGACCCCAAGTGTTTTTGTGTTGTCCTCAAACTTGCTAACCAGATCACCTATATTTTCTCAAATTCATTTATATATATCACAAACAAAAGAGGTCCCAGCACTGATCCTCACAGAATGCCACTGGTCACAGATCTCCAGTCAGAATAACACCTCTCCATCAGTACGCCCTGTCTTCTATGACCAAGCCAACTCATCATGGATCCCATGTGACTTAATCTTTGGATCAGCCTACCATGGTGGACCTTGTCAAATGCTTTACTAAAGTCCATGTAGACAACATCCACTACCTTAGCTTCATCAATCATCTTCGCTTACCTCTTCAAAAGACTGAATTAAATTTGTGAGACATGGCTTCCGCCACACAAAGCCATGTCGATTATCCTTAATAAGTACATGCCTTTCCAAATGTAAGTAAATCCTGTACCTAAGGATCTTCTCTGATAATTTCCCTATAACTGATGTAAACTCACTGGACTATAATTTCCTGTATTATCCCTATTGGCTATTCTCTGGTCTTTTTTGACTTCACATGTGGCTAAAGAGAAAACAGATATCTCTGTCAACGCCCCAGCAATCTTCACCTTTGCCTCCCTCAGTATCCTGGGATCGATCCCATCAGGCCCTGGGAACTTATCCACCTTAATGTTCTTCAAGAGACCCAATACCTTCTCCTTCTTGATATCAATATGCCCTAGAATGTCAACATACCCTTCCCAGATTCCACTATTATTCATGTCCTTCTCCCTGATGAATACCAATGCAAAGAACTCATTTAATACCTCACCCACTTCCTCAGGCTCCAGGCATAAATTCCCTCCTTGAGTGGACCTATCCTTTCCCCAGCTACCCTGTTTTTAATATATGAATAAAATGCCTTGGGATTTCCCTTAATCCTACTTGCCAAGGACATTTCACGGCACCTTTTAGCCCTCCTGTTTCCTTATTTAAGTTCTGTCCTGCAGAAGACCGATTCAGCAGATCGTAGAGTCATGGAATCATGGAATTGTACAGCGTGGAAACAGGCCATTTGACCCAACTTGTCCATGCCAACCAATGGGCACCCTTCCATATTAAATCCATCACCCAGCTCTTGGATGAGAGCCCTCTATGATAAAGTGATCTAAGTGTTCATACAGGCAGCAACCATTCTCTCAAGCAGTGCATTCCAGGCACTTATCATTCTCTGGGTGAAAATCCCCCTCATGTCCCCTCTGAATCTCTTCCCCCTTACCCTATGATCTCTCACTTTACTCCTTCTGATATGGGGAAAAGTTTCCTGCAATCTACCCTATCTATACCCTTCATAATTTTTTATACCTCAGTCATGTCCGCCCTTAACCTCCTCTGCTCCTGGGAGAAAAGACCTGGCATCTCCAGACTGAACTGCTCCACCCCAGCAACATCCTGGTGAATCTCCTCTGCAACCCCCAACACTATCACATCCTTGATGATGTAGTACTCTAGCTGAGGTCTGACCTAGGTTTTGTAAAATTGGAACATAACCTCCCTATGCAGAACAGAAATAGGCCTTTCAGCCCACTGAGTCTGTGCCAACCATTTATACTAATCATACATTAATCCCATATTTATTATTCTCCCCATATTCCTTTTGACTCCCCCCCCCCCCCCAGATTCTACCACTCACCGACATGCTAGATCCAATTTACAGTGGCCACTTAACTTACAAACCTGCATGTGTTGAGAATGTGGGAGGAAACTGGAGGACCCAGAGGAAACCCACACATGTTCACCGGGAGAATGTGCAAACTCCACACAAACAGGGCCCAAGATCAGGATCGAACCTGGGTCTCTGACAGTGTGAGGCAGTAATTCTCCTAGCTGCATCACAGTATATTCTGTTTGTATTGCAGAATACAAAGTCCTGAAGCACCACTCCAGGTGAGGAAGTGACCTGCAACACCATTCAGTTATTGTGGGAATTCATTCACTATTAATTGACAGCCATTGAAGTGTTTAGAAATAAAGCATCAGGGGTCATGCACCAAAAAAAACCTAAAAGAATTGCCACACTATCTTCTGAAAGAAATCATATCATACATGGGTTAGCCCATTTCAGTTTGAGTCATTCAAGAGGAGCAATGGGATAAAGCATCGTTTCACTCCTCCTTAGCACCTGGCTTCAAATGGGAAAGCAGAAAAGTCAGTTTGCATTTTTGGTCATTGGAGATCAATCAAACATCACCATGAAATACTTCATTTCTGTTGAGCGATAGAACGACGCCACACTCTGTAACAGTATACCCTTCTGATGAAATGCTGATGCACAGAAGATTCAAGACATCATTCAGTTTCCTTCAGATATAAGAGTCATAAAGCACAGAAATAGACCCTTCGGCCCACCATGTCCTTGCCAACCATCACATTGATTAGTCCAATTTGGAAGAAAAAGTGAAGGAAAGGTGTTTCCAACAGGGTGAGTCGAAGAACCTGTTTATGTGCTGTATAACTTTATGACCAGAAGTACATACAATACTTCAAGTGCGGTCTCACCAACATTCTATATAACTGTAACATGATGTCCCAGTTCCACTAAATGCCACAGCCAATGAAAGCAAGTGTGCCTTCTTCACCACCCTGTCTACCTGTGTTGTCACTTTCAGAGAACTATGTACTTGCCTACCTAGGTCTTTCTGTTCCACAATACTCCTCAATGCCCTGCCATCCATTGTGTATGCCCTGCCCTGGTTTAACTTCCCAAAATGCATCTCCTTGCACTTGTCCAAGTTAAATTCCATCTGCCTACTTCCCAGGCTGATCTAGATCCTGTTGTAGCCTTAGACAACCTTCTGTACTGTCCTGTACATCACCAATCTGTAAACTTACTAATCATGCCACCTAGGGTCGCATCGAAATATTTCATATACAGTATATGACAAACAATAGTGGACTCAGCACTGATCCATGCCACACACCACTGGTCCAGGCCTCCAGTCTGAAAAACCAACCCACTACTACTACCCTCTGTCTCTTCCACCAAGACAAATTTGTATCCAATTGGCTAGCTCACCCTGGATGCCATATGATCTAACCTTCTGGACCAGCCTACCTTGTGGGACCTTGTCAAAGGCCTTGCTAAAGTATATGTAAATAACGTTGACTGCCCTGCCCTTCTCAATCCTCTTGGTCATCTCTTCAAAGAGCTCAGTCAAATATGTGAGGCACGATTACCCACGCAGAAAAACATGCTGATTATCCCTAATCAATCCTTGCCTTTCCAAATGCAGGCAGATCCTGAACCTATGAATCCCCTCAAACTTTCCCACCATTGACGTTTGGCTCACCGGCCTGTAGTTCCCTGCCTTGTCCTTGTAGCCCTTCTTAAATAAAGGCGCAATATTAGCCACCCTCCAGTCTTTCAGTACCCCACCAGTGGCTAATAATGATATAAAAATATCTTGCATTTTGCTTCCCAAAATGTCCTAGATGCACCTGGTCTGGTCCATGGGATTTATCCACCTTTATGCGCCTCAATACCACCAACACCTACTCTTTCATAATGTTGATATGTTTCAGGACATCACTGTTCTCTTCCCTGAACTCCTTAGCTTCCATGACTTCTCCACGGTAAATACAAACATGAAGTTCATTTAAGACCTAGCCCATCTTCTGTGTCTCCACAAATAGATGACAACACTGATCCTTAGGGGGACCTAGTCTTTCCTTTTGCTTTTAATGTACTTATAGAATCTCTTAGGATTCTCCTTTACCTTGTCTTCCAAAGCCATCTCATGTTCCCTTTTTGCCCTCCTGATTTCCTTTTTAAGTGCACTCCTACATCCCTTATACTCCTCAAGGAATTCACTTGATCCCAGCTTTCTATACCTGACTTATGCCTCCTTCTTTCTGCCGACCAGGGCATCAATATCCCTTGTCAGTCAGGATTCCCTAATCCTGCCAGCCTTGCCCTTCACTCTAACAGGAACATGTTGTCCCTGAACTCTCCCTACCTCACTTGAAAAGCCTCCCACTTGCCAGACATCCCTTTAGCTGTTAACAGCCTTTCTCAATCAGCCTTATCAAGTTGATGTCTGCTGCCATCAAAATTAGCCTTACCCCAACTTTCACTTGTGGAAGAATTTTTTCCCAGAGGGTGGATGGAATCTGGAATCTACTGCCTGAGTGGGCGATAGAGACAAGTACACTCACAATATTTAAGAAATATCTAGACAAGGTTGAATGGTCAAGGCGTTTAATGTGTTGGTAAAGGGGATGAGTATAAGTGGGTACTTGATGGTTGGCATGGGCATGATAGGCTGAAGGACTACATCTGTGCTGTATGACTCCATGGCAATAACTAACAACATACTGGCACTCTGCTTTGTACTACCATGCATTATGTTGGTTCAGTATAGATTTTGTATATTTTAGTAAAAATATTTTTATCATAAAGAATTAGAAAACAAAAGAAGATTATCAAAACTAATTTACCGCTTGCAAAATGCACCTGTTCTGTTCATGTTCAATTGGCCAATGAGAAAGCATTATGTCATTGATGCTCAGCCAAAGAGAGCACAGTATATAAGAATGCCTTTTACAGTGGATTCAATGACAACTCTCATTCTCAGGAGCGCATCCTGAGAGCTATTCAGGTACCAGTGTAGCTTGTGACATTTTTCCTGTGACAAATGTTAAGGTAAACCGGCCTACAGTTTTCTGCTTTCTGTCTCCGTCTCTTTTTGAATAATAGTCACAAACGCTATTATCCGATCTAACCTTTCCCACATCTAGGAATTCTGTAAAAGTAGAACTATACATTATACCAACCATATCTTTTAAAACTCCAGGATGAAGTCCATGGTGTCTTGGGGTCTTGGCAGACCACACAGAGTCATAGAGCCATACAGCATGGTAACAGGCCCTTCGGCCCAACTCGTCCATGCTGACCAAATTGTCTACCTGAGCTAGTCCCATTTACCTCTGTTTGACCCAAATTCCTCTAAACCTTTCCTATCCATGTACCTGTCTAAATGACTTTTATCTGTAATTGTACCAGCCTCTACCACTTCCTCTGGCAGCTCATTCCATATTCCCACTACCCTCTGTGTGGAAAGAGTTACCCTTCGGGTCCCCTTTAAATCTTTCCCCTGTAACCTTAAATCTATGCCCTCTGGTTTTAGACTCCCCTATGCTGGGGAAAAGACTGACCATTCACCTTACCTATGATCCTCATGATTTTATATACTTTAGGTCACCCTTCAGCCTCCTATGCTCCAGGGAAAAGAAGTCCCAGCCTATCCGTTCTCACCTTATAACTCAAGCCCAGTAACATCTTTGTGAATCTTTTCTGCACCTTTTCCAGCTTCCTTCCTAGAGCTAAGTGATCAGAATTGCACATTCCAGGTGCAGTCTCACTAATGTCTTGTACAGCTGTAATATGAAGTCCAACTCTTTTGTTCAGCACCCTGACCAATGAAGGCAAGTGTGCCAAATGCCTTCTTCACCACCCTGTCTACCTGTGTGACTACTTTCAGGGAACTATGTAATTGTACCCCTCAGACTCTCTTCTACAATACCCTCCAAGGCCCTGCTATTTACTGTGTAAACATGTACACCAAGGTCCTTTGAACACCAACTGCTTTCACTCTTTCACTCTTCTAAAAAACAACCTACCTTTTTTATCTTTTCTACATCTAATTTTTCCACATTATATTCCTTCTCCATTCACTTACCCTATTTACATTACCCACAAAGCCTCTCTGGATCCTCCTCAGATCCCACACCACCACCCGGCTTTGATATATTAAACTTAGATATATTAAACTTGATCTCTCATTCAAATCATTGATTGTGGTTAATGAACTTCTGGGCCCCAGCAGTTATTCAAGTAATTGCTTAAGAATAGGAACAGAAGTAGGCCATTCAGCCCTGGACTGTCATTCAACAAGATCAAGGCTGATCTGGCTGAACACAGATAAATGTAGAAACAGTTCGGGTTCATGCTGCAGTGTGGGTAGATGCAACATCTTTGGCGGTGGGGGTGGGGAGAGGAAAAGCCAGCAGTTAGGGATCAGGTGTCCTGGTGGAGTGATTTGGGCTGTTGTTAAGGGCTAGAAACAAAAAGGAACCTGGAATGAGGAATGATGGGTTGGGAGGACAATTAGAACCCTGAATTAGGGCCTGAGATTCAAACAAGGCTGAGAACAGGACCCTGAGATCTCGTGGCTCTTGCCTCAGGGTCTGGCAGGGGAGATTGATGATGTTAATTGAAACTGTGAATTAGTGTCTGGGGAGCACAGTAAGCCCATGAACAAATCCTGGGATCAGAGGGTTGGGATCTCGGAGGGGCATCATGCTGGAGGATTGTGGCCTAGGAAGGGAGTCAGCTTCAATAATCAGTGCCTGGAGTGTTGCCCAAATATCATGAAGTTGATGTGGGATGCAATGCGGCAGTTTGGCCCTGCAGAAGAACAGAATAGTTAAATAAATTGGATCTAACTAAGTAGGGTTCCTATCATGGGACCTGCTCTGGGAGACTCCCTTTAAATCATGTCTAACTGATTTGTTCTGAAGATACTCTAAGAGTTTGGTTAAGTTATTGGTGCGTTGATCCAAAAACATGAAGTTGAAACCCACCATGGCAACTAGTAAATTTAAGTTCAAGTGAATAAATAGAACAGGAAATTAAAAATAAAGCTAATGTTAACTATGATAACAATGAACCTGTCGGATCAACATAACTGCCAATCCAGTTCACTCATGCTCTTCATGAGAGGAAACCTTCCATCCGTATCTGGTCTGACACTAGATTCTGGACCGTTAGCTACTCCTCAATTAAGGGCAAAAAGGAGTGGACAATAAATGCTGACATTACCTGCATCCCTCTACCACAAATGCATCCTTCCTGTGGTGGAGATAACTGACCTGCACATAATAGTCCATCTGTGATTCACATCTGTAGTGCGAAAGGTCATGGCTGTCATGTGACTGTGACAACACTGACCCCTCTGGTTGAGATGACACCATTGAGCACATGGCTGAAAGTGACACCACTGTCAATCAAGGTATGGCTCCACCCACCCATTAGTACACACCTTAACCACTGGGCCTATGTAAATACTTGTTGTACCTGGCCATGGCCCATTGGACATTTTTGAGTCACCTAGGCTGGCTCCACCCAGCTCTCCGGCACTATAAGAAGTGCTGTATGTGCTGGTCCACTCTCTGTCTCTGAGGATGTTGAGGTAAGCTGTGCACTACTTCAGGGTAGTTAGTTAATGATCCCAGGGAGCATTAGAGCCAATGTTTGTCCAGATTCAAGGTGTTCAGGCATTGTATTGTTTATTCCTTGATCATTTGTAACTAGTTCATTTTGTGTGTGTGCACATCTCACCCCTGTTGTGATTTCCCCATGTCTCGCGATCACCTGAGTGTGTGTGAGTGTGTATCCATTCTGTCCTTGTGTTTGTCTTTGTAACTAAATTTTCCCTTTTTAAAATACAAAGACTTGTGCCTGAAGCCCTCTGTCTTTAAGACCCGAAAGAACCTTTTCTCACAACATTTGGTGCTGCAAGCAGGGTCTTAAAGGTCTTGGCTGGACACAGATGTGGGGAGGATGTTTTGGAATGGGAGAAGAAGGCTAGTGCAGGCACTGAGAGAATTCATGGTTGGACTGATGAGAGTGAGGGATTTGGGAGCTTGGCCAGCATGCTGGCAGACCACAGTAAGCCAGTGGACTGGGCCGAGCAGTTAGATCCATGTGGTGAGAAACTGGGGAACCATGCGGTTGCCGTCCTCCAGAAGTCAGGGTTCACCAGAGCCAAAGGGAGTCAAAGGGGTGCCTTCTGGCTGCTTGTGTCCCTCCTGAGACACCAAGCTGGGATTACTAGCCAGATGCAGAATACATATCTCCAGAAAGGCATGAAGATAAAGAAGCTCCAGCAGTGCTGCTGTATGCTGCAGCAGGCAGTCCAGATTGCCCAGACCCAAGCCAATGACCTCGAGGCCAGAGGGACTGAGGTCGCCTGCAGGCTGATTCAGCTACAGCAGGTGCAGGCAGCCCGCCGGTCTGGCTGGCAGCTAGACCCATTAAAAACTTGAGCCCTGCTCTGGTGCAGCGACAAGCTGGACACGTGGCTGGGGAATGGGGATATATGGATGGATACTGACGAGGAGGGGGTGCCAGAAGAGCCTGGGTCCCATCACACCCACCCTCCCCCCACCCACCCGAACCCCTGCATGCTTGACCCATCACCATGCGGTCCCAGGTCCACCACAGAGGGTAGGGGAGTCAGGATGAGGCCCCCGCAGGGGAAGTGCACATGGTCCCTCCAAGACTACAGAGACCCGGGATTTCTCCATCAAGGAGCTCACCCAGCTGGCAGATCGGTACCGCCAGTGGCCGGGTGAGCGCCTGGCTACGTGGCTGCTCCGGCTGTGGGATGAGGGGTGCCCCCAACTTGAGCTTCTCCCACCAGGAAGCGAGTGCCCTCGGGAGCTTGTCTGAACAACAGAGCATTAACAAAGCCCTGTGGGTGCCACCGGGAGGGGCAGGAAACGACACCCCCTGTGGGATCAGGTAGTGACTGCAGTGAGGGTCTTGTACCCTACCCTCCTCGAATGGGACTTATATGGGTGACCGCAGTGGAGCACGGTCAGTGAGGGCACCAGGGTTGTCAGGGAATGAGCGCTGGTGACCGGCAGCTATCAGAGGCCTGGTGGTCACAAGCTGTTAGAAAACACTAGGGTGACCAGCTCACTATGGGATGCCTGGTCACCACCGCACGCCCTGATTTGAAGCCAGTAGTCCTGCCCCTCATGGGACCGGCTAATGGGAAGACTGTGCGGGACACCATCACCCTCCTGGAAGGGCTAGAGTTCTTGCAGTGGGGGAAGCCCACCCAGGTCCGTAGGGCAAAGATGAGGGCTGGAGACACAACCCCCCATTTTACGCACGAACATCCATTCTTGGACCTGCTGCGCGCAGGGGTGGACCGCGACGGCATAGATGGGATCCCGACCTCCACCATTTACGCGCTCTGGAAAGAGCATTGCAGGGGGACATCTGGCCAGGGGAAAACCCACAACCACCCTGGGATCAAGCCCGACACAGGGGGCGCCCCCAACCTCTGAAATACGTACGCTGCCCCTGTCCCTCCCCCAACTCAAAACAGTCTCTCCTGCCCTCAAGGCTGAGCTCCAGGACCTGCTGAGACAGGAAATAGCCCATCTCTGCCAGCAGGAACCTTCACCCATGGGGTGGCAGGCCCCCACTGCCCCCCCCCCCCACAGGATGAAGGTCAGGGGTCCCGGCACATTTGTTCCACCACTCTCTCCTGCCCAGGAGACCTGAGGCCATACATACCCGTTGCCATACATTGGGGAAGGGGGAACATACAGAGGTGGATGGCACTCATTGACATGGGTGCCCAACACACCATCATCCCAGGTAACCCTGTCGTGTGGATGGGGGCACAGATGCAAATAGAGGGGTTGGGGGGGTTCCCTTTTGCCCGTGAAGGAGGTCACAGTCCCCATGGCCATCGGGAACCAACCCCCTCGACCTGTAACAGTGTTGATAGCAAACTCACATGAGTGCATCCTCGGGATCAATGTCTTAAAGGGACAGTCCCTCCATACTAACCAGGGCAAGTTTATGTTCGGGGTCGCGTGGGCTACAGTCATGGTTGGGGCAGCCAAATGCGAACCAGATATTGTTCTCCCTCCCTCCAAGGTTGGCTGTAGCTGACAGTACAGAGCCGGGGGATGCCGAGCTATCACTGAGGCCATTGCAGGGTGCCCGGACGAGCCTTGGCATGCAGTGGTAGATTTAGATATTCATAGCCCCACTATCTGCCGTGGCTTAATCTCTCGTAAAAAAAAGCCACGTTCTTATGGGGACCCAAACAACAGGCCGCTTTTGAAGCAGCAAAGCAAGCTGTGGAACAAGCACTGCCACTTGCTCCCCTCCAGGCAGGAGTCCCTTTTGAATTGCAGGTCTCGGCCAATGAGACGGTCACCGAATGGAGCCTCTGGCAGAAGATCAAAGGGCGCAGAGTTGCTTATGAATTTGCCAACACCTCCAATAAATCAGACTGCAGGACTTGCATCTGAGCCCTAGCACACGCCAGTGAAGCTCTTCCACTAACACAGGTCCCCCTGGATGATCTCTGAATGAACTGTTTACACAGACTTTTTGCACCTATTGGGTTTGGTATATTGGTTTTGGGGGGGGGGGGGGGGGGTGTCAGATGGCAGTTCCCCACCAATACCCTCACCACTACAGCACATTCCTTCCAGCGATTCCCGGTGGGGTGGGTGTTTCAGGAACTGGTATTTCCCTCCCTCTAATTTGACCTCCACCCAAGTCCTGACCCCCAGAGTCATCCCACAGCCACTGGGCAAGCTTGGGGAATGCTGGTGCAGACTCCAAAATGAGCACAGTTCCACCCTTTCAGTTGGCCACAGTGAGTGCAAGCGAAACTGGAATCCAGGTGCCTCAGTGACCACTGCTGATGGTGCTGCTAAGCTGGGGGCTCCCTGGACTTTGAACGGGACTCACTGGATTTGTGGCTACCGTGCCTACCTGTGGCTCCCCACGAACTGGTATGGCTGCTGCTTTCCGGCATTTGTGCTGCCCTATATCCACACTCTCAAACTTGGGGAGCACCCGGCATACAGCAGCCAGAGGGACAGGAGGGCCATCACGGAGGCGGAGAGGTTCTGGATGATAGCCTTTCCCACGTGTCGCATGGCCCGACTGTCCCGTGAGGTCATACAAATGACCAGCGTGCTCCAGATGCTGACTGATGAAACGAGGACGGCAGCAGAGCTGGCTGCTGTCAGGCTGGTAGCCCTGCAGAATCGGATGGCCCTGAATGACCTCCTCGCTGCAGATGGTGGTACGTGTGCAGTGATTAGTAAGGAGTACTGCACTTGTATCCCTGATAAATCCAGCAACACCATCAACCTGGTTGCTTGCATTAGGGACTCGGTGGCCAAAATTCAAAAAGCAAGGGACCAGCTCCTCCAGCGCGACAGCTCATGGGGAAGCTGGTGGCCGTTTGGGTCTCTGGGGGTATGGTGGTTAACTGTCATCCACTGGGCCACTACCCTCGTTTTAATTGTTATAGCTATCTGTATTTTGTGCTGTGCTTGTCAAGTTATTAGAGCCACTTCTGCCTTTCATTAGTACTGCACCCTGACCTATAGTTTAGTTCTAGTTATTCCCTTGATTGGTGCGTGATGTAGCTTTCGAGGGGTGGAACATAGTGTGAAAGGTCATGGCTGTCATGTGACTGTGACAACACTGACCCCTCTGGCTAGGATGACACCATTGAGCACATGGCTGAAAGTGACACCACTGTCAATCAAGGTCTGGCTCCACCCACCCATTAGTACACACCTTAACCACTGGGCCTATGTAAATACTTGTTGTACCTGGCCATGGCCCATTGGACATTTTTGAGTCACCTAGGCTGGCTCCACCCAGCTCTCTGGCACTATAAGAAGTGCTGCATGTGCTGGTTTGCTCTCTCTGAGGATGTTGAGGTAAGCTGTGCACTACTTCAGGGTAGTTAGTTAAAGATCCCATGGAGCATTAGAGCCAATGTTTGTCCAGATTCAAGGTATTCAGGCATTGTATTGTTTATTCCTTGATCATTTGTAACCATTCATATTGTGTGTGTGTGTGTGCACGCGCATCTTACCCCATTGCGATTTCCCCCACATCTCGCAATCACCTGTATGTGCGAGCGTGCATCCGTTCCCATCCATTCTGTCCCCACGTTTGTCTTTGTATTTTAAAAAGAGAAAATTTATTTACAAAGACTTGTGTCTGAAGCCCTCTGCCTTTAAGACCCGAAAGAACCTTTTCTCACAACAACATCCATGAACAAATAAATAAAAAATTACAGGCACACCTTGGAACAAGATGACCTAATTTCCCTGTCAATAATTCCGGTTCACATCTAATGTGGAATACGCATCATCCAAGGCAATAATGATTTGACTGGAATTGTTCATTTGAATAACTGGAATATGGTGCAATTTGAGCTGGATATCATCACGTTTCAAATCACTTTTATGTGTAGAGCTGAATAAGACCCAGCTTGATCCTTTTGAATTTCTGGGCTAGCACCGTTAACAAGCTGATAACTATAAGATTTAAGTTTGAACCCATCTTCCATGGATTTAGTAGGTCATAAACTGGAGTGCTGGTAAAGTTAAAAAATGTCAAGCTTGAAGTAAAGAAGCTGTCATTTAGAATTTCACAACCTCATGATAATCCAATGAGATCTGCAGTGAAGCAAGCACTTTCGAAATTCAGTCATTGATGTAGCCTAATGTTGCAGCAAATTTTTAGAGAGCAAAGCTTCAAAACAGGGATGTACAAAGAAACAAGATTATTTAAATGCTCTTGCTTGAGAGATAAATATTATCCAGGGCTGTGAAAGAAACCTTCTGTGTTCCTTCACAAAGGTTCATGTAATTATTTTTATACCTCTCCTAAAAAGTAGACCCTGATTTAATTCCTCAGCAGTGAAATGGCACTATTGAGAACAGAGTACTCTCAGTTGTGCACTGAAGTATCAGTTGAAATTGAACTCCAAAACTTTGCCACCTGCAAAACCTAACATCCAGCTCTGTCTGTGTGGATTTTGCATGTTTTCCCTTGGACTGCATAGGTTTCCACTGGGTGCTCTGGTTTCCTCCCACATCCCTAAAATATGTGGGTCGGTAGGTTAGTTGGCAGTGGTAGAATTTTGGGGGGTGGGGGGGGTAGTTGATGGAAGTGTGGGGAGACTAAAATGGTAGGATTACTGTGAATGGGTATTGGATGGTCAGCATTGACATGGTGGGCTGAAGGGCTGTTTCCATGAAATACCTCCATGACAAGAGATTAGAACTTGTCACTTGGTGGTGTAATACCCTTACTTGAGATTGAGATATTCCTGTAATTTACTGTAAAGCTAACACTATGATAATCATGCCTTTCTTTCTCTACCCCTTCAATGCTACGAACCCAGCCCCACAATTCATGACTGTCTTTGGGGAGGTGGGGTGGGGGTCAATCTGTTGACAATCCAAAGACTTCTGGTGACAAGACCTGGCCACCCTTCCCTGATTTCTGTGCTCTAATGTCTGAGAGGTTTTATTTTTGAGGTAAAACTTTGCTTCTCATTGAAAGCTGTAATTATGATTCTTCCCTCTGCTCTAACATCACGGGCACAATCCTCCACAACATCGAGGACATCTTCAAGAGGCTGTGACTCAAGAATATCCATCACAAGAGCATCCATCACTAAGGACCCTCACCATCTGGGACATGCCCTCTTCTCGTTACTACCTTCAGGGAAGAGGTACAGGAGCCTGAAGACCCAAACTCAACGATTCAGGAACAGCTTCTTCCCCTCCGCCATCAGATTTCTGAATGATCCATGAACTCATGAACACCACCTCATTATTCCTTTTTTTCACCACTTATTTACTTCTGTAATTTATAGATTTTTATGTCTTTGCTCTGTACTGCTGTTGCAAAACAACAAATTTTACATCATATGTTAGTGATAATAAATCTGATTCTGAACACTAAGTTTTACACTCCCCAAACCATCCCCACTCACAAGCCCATAATCTGAACTTCATCTCTTTCCTCTTCAACTGTCTGGTTTCTGGATCAGCTCCTAGGTACAACTTTAATATGAACATAGGACATAGAACAGTACAGCACACAACAGGCCCTTCATGCTACGTGTAGAAATGTATTAATTGTGTGCTGCCTTGTTTTGTGTGTGCAGTTGACAACATAATTCTAACCTTTACTTGGATTTGAATTTACTTATCTGAGGTATACTTGAGGTCTCCAAATTGAAACAAATGAAACATTGACTGAACTTAAACAGTTGTGCAGTCTTTAACCAAGTCTGAAAGATACCAGCTGTGAACTAGCTGATACCTCGTTTCCTGGTTAATAATTATTGGATTGTGACATATTTGAAATTGAGAAATATCTTCACAGATGTTGTGCCAACTGTATGTTATCAAGTCTGAATTTTGAATTACGTTCCTGATGATCAAACATAGTTTCATTAGTTACAATGGGGTTACATTTACAATGGGATGTCACTTCAAATGGACTGTCAGTTACAATGGAATTAAATAGTTATAGTGGTGTTACGGTTGTTTGTGAAAGCTTGAGCTAACCCTGTTAATGAAATATCATATCTACACAAACTGGTACACAAATAAAATGGCAGAAGTTGGAATCTGAAACAAAAACAGAAATTACCAGAAGAATTCAGCTAGTCAAGCAGCATCTGTGGATAGAGAAATCAAATGACGTTACGGGTCAGGGTCAGAACAGGGGAAAGAGAGGAGGGTTGTTAGTTTTCAAAGCAGAGCTGGAGGAGTGAGGTGTAAGACAAAAGACTAGATTGATTAAGATAAATTAGGGGCATGAGTACTGACCTAACACTAAAACAAAAAATGCTGGAAATATTCAGCAGGTCAGGTCACACCTGTGGGAAGATAAACAGAGTTAACATTTCAGGTCAAAGACCCAATTATAATTTAGAATTACTATGCTTTGAGCTCCTGTGTTATTTTGCCATTACATAAACAGCAACACCATGACTACTTTGAATGCTAATTAAACATTTTAATTACATGACAGGACTCAGAACCAGTGAGTTCAATTAACTTTGAAATTAAGAGCTAGCACCAGAAATGAATAGATCTGATTGTTTTTTAAAAACACCCAGTTGCTAATTATTGCATTGTGTAATGTATTCTGTTCATGATTATTAATTTGTGAAGATATTTCTCAATTTCAAGTATGTCACAATCCAATAATTATTAACCAGGAAACAAGGTATCAGCTAGTTCACAGCTGGTATCTTTCAGACTTGGTTAAAGACTGCACAACTGTTTAAGTTCAGTCAATGTTTCATTTGTTTCAATTTGGAGACCTCAAGTATACCTCAGATAAGTAAATTCAAATCCAAGTAAAGGTTAGAATTATGTTGTCAACTGCACACACAAAACAAGGCAGCACACAATTAATACATTTCTATACATAGCATAAAGCTTGAGAAGTCAATAGGTGCTAAAATTTTGACTCATTGAACTTTAACAGGAGAGGGCATGACATCCATAAGTGATCACAGTAGTAGGTAATGGTCCAAGTCAGGTCCTTGATGTAGTGACCCAATCAATCTCAAAGGCAGGGCCTTATAGAGAAATAGGTGGGAAGGAGCAATAACTTAGGCAGAGAAGGCTGTGAAAATAAAGACCTGTGAAAATGACCTCGGATAAGTTGGTGAATGGAAGGCTTGAGGGAGATCAGCAAACACTGAGGATTCACTTAGAGTCAGAGAGTCATACAGCATGGAAACAGGCCCTTCAGCCCAAATGGTCCACTGCAACCAAGCTGCCTATCCAAGCTAGTCCCATTTGCCTGCATTTGTCCTATAACCTTCTAAACCTTTCCTATCCATGCACCTGTCCAACTGTCTTTTCAGTTAACTGAAAAGAGTCTGGGGTTGGGGATATCCAAAAGTTCATTGATGTGCCTGAGGAGAGCGTTTCTCCTGGAGCAGAAGCAGCAGTGTCACCAAAAATGCAGTGTCAGGTGTACCTTGGAAACTACAACACATGCCTTCTCAATAGCAAGATCATAGTATCACAGAACTGTACAACATGGAAACAGGCCATTTGGCCCAACTCGTCCACACTGACCAGTGGGTATACTTTTGTATAAATCCCATCTCCCAGCACTTGGTCCATATGCATAAGCAATGCAAGTTCTCATCTAGACACTTCTGAAATGCTGTCAGCGACCCAGGTTCAACTGCTCTCTCAGGCAGTGCATTTCCAGGTACTTACCATTCTCTGGGCGAAGAAAGTCCCTTCATATTCTCTCTAAATCTCTTCCCCCTCATCTTCTGATATGGAGAAAGGTTTCTGGCAGTTTACCCTAGCCATAACACCCATAGTTTTATACATCTCAATCACATCTCCTCTTAACCTCCCTCTGCTCCAGGGAGAACAGCTTCCCCAGTCTCGCCTCATAACTGAACTGCTCCATCCCAGGCAACATCCTGGTGAATCTCCTCTGCACTCACTCCAGCACTATTACATTCTTTCTGTACCTTCGTGATCAGAACTGCCACAATGAGCATGTTACAGGGAGAGCTAAGCAATCTCACAACTCCTAAATCAGTTCAAAGCTCTGATGTCTGCCACATCCAATCATGAATAATGGTGGATAAGTAATCAGTGAAATCCCCATCCTCAACAATGATAGAGTTTAGTATGAGAGTGTCAGAGACAAGGCTGAATTTCCAAAAGGCTGTTCCAGAGAAATCAGAATTTCCAATAAATGATCCATCCTGTCTTCCTCCTGAGATCCTTATCATTACATAATCTACTTTACAGCCAATTCAATTAATTTCATGAGGTAACAAGGAACATCTGAGTCACCAGAAAATATCCCAGCTTCCAAGAACCAAACGTGCCTCAAGTCAAGTTGATATTGAAGACTAGAGCCTGTGCCCTCAGTCCAATGATGCTTTGAGATGTGACTTCACACCCAAGGCCAATTCCAGAGCTGCGAGGTGGCCCTACATAAAAGCCAGGTGCTGACTCAAGGGCCAAAAAAGACAAGTTAAACTAATAGCTGGCTATTTAAGTATGTATATGAAGAGTGGCATAAGCAAGTTTAACCTTTTGGCAGCAATTGTAAGTTTAGAAGGGGGTGAGAGAATGGAATATTTAGAAAGTCAAATGGGTGTGTATTCTTATCCAGGGGGAAAAGGGAATTATTTACATAGTGTAACAACATTCCTTAACCTGGGCCTTATTTTTAAACATAGACTGTGATTTACACATATAATGAAATGTGTGGATTTATGGTACAATTTACTTCCATCCAATTTTTTGAAACTCTGTTTGCCAAATCTATTCAGCAAAATTCCTGATTTATATTCACCTGGATATATACCAGGCGGTAGTCAGTTGGTTTGGATTAATAGAATGACTAAGAAACTGAAGGTGGGGCTCTTTCAATTAGGGTGCAATAACTTAAAATACTGTTTTTATGTTTCTAAATACATTTTGGGAGGCTTAAGAGTTTTAAGGGAATAATTAATTCAAGAATCAAATTTTAGACTCCAATATTGTGAGGTCAGTCATTAACTCTTTGTTGTCCTGTCTAATTTTAATCCTTCCATTCTATGGAATGGCAAAGCATTAGTTAAATAATTTTGTTGAGCTAGGTTAGGATGGCAAAGAAATGCAACTATCCTCAAGCAAAATTTCAGAAAACTGGTGCCATTTTAGCTCCAGTAGGTTATCTAATATCACTTAATATATACCTTTGTATCTCTCAGCTCAAAAAAGCTTTACACATTATGTTGCTGACAACATTGCAGTGAAGAAGACATGACATTTGTAGGGAAGACATGAGCAGGGAAATCTGAGAATTCTGGCTACTACAGCACCTAAGTATGGTAACTTTTTAACTTGGTTTAACTTAGAATGAGTAACAACTGCAGTTACACCCATTCCTATCTTTTATGATCATAGACTCATAAAGTCTTACAGCATGGAAACAAGCCCCTTTGCCCAACACATCCATGCCAACTGTGTTGTCCAGCGAGCTAGTCCTATCTGCTTGCATTTGGCCTGTAGCCATCTAAACCTCTCCTATCCATTTACTTACTGTATCTAGATGGCCTTTAAACATTGCTAACGTGCCTGCCTCAACCACTATTTCTGGTAGCTCTTATGGTGTCTTTGTTCAAAGTACAGCTGTGTCATTACTTAAAGAAAACAGACCCTGGAAACTGTTTAGGGAAAACTTATAATTCTACTTGAATTTAATTTGTTTGCATCAACTACTTCTCCATACTTTGTGGAGTCTTACTCAACAGGGGGTTGAGTAAATAGTAAATGCATATACAATTAGAAGGAATTTATTGGTTGTAGTGTGTTTTAGGATATCATGAAAGTGCAATATAAGTGTAAATTATTTCTTGAACAGAGGCAGGAACTGAATTAATGGTTGAGGTAATAATAGTGAACAAGAAAATTTGACAGAAGCATACCGAAGAATAATTGTTATAATTAGTCTATATGGATGTGAACAGGAAAAGGGTGTAGAGGAAAAAGGTGAGGCCAATCAGAGACTAAAAAGGACAAATATTGATGGAGGAAGAGGGATAGTAAGTGTTTATTTTACACAAGTTTTCACCAGTGAAGAAGATGCTGCTGGAGTCTTAGCAAAGAAAGATGAAGGCAAGATTCTAGAGGAGTAAAACATTAATAAAACAAGGTACTAGAAAGGATATCTGCACCTAAAGTGGATAAATCATCTAGTACACATGAGGTGCATCTTAAATCGCTGAGGAAACTAAAGGAGGAAATTGCAGAGACTCTGGTTTTAATCTCCCAAACATTCAGGTTCAGGGATAGAGCCAAAGGACCAGAAATTACAGATGTTACACCCTGTTAAAAACATGGTGCAGAGATAACCCAGTAACAACAGACCAGTAAAGCGATAAAGTGCCATAAAGACTGGGGCACAAGATTGGAGGTTACTGTATTGGGAGAAGGGTGTTAAAGTGGAATGAAGACTAGTTATCACGTAGAAGAAAGAAGGTTGGAAAAAATGGATCTTTTTCAGACTAGAAACATGCAGCTTAGTGGAGTGCCTCAGGGATCAGTTCTTCATCATAATTCTGAATATTTTAAGGTATTTATGGATGAGGATAAGACGACCTTGAGGGAAAGTGCTAAATTGGAAGAAAGCTAATTACAACAGATTGTGAGCAGCTGTTACTGAGTTTGCATCTGATATCTGGGAGTCATTTAAAGGCCATAACTCAGGACCAACATGTTCCTATGAGGAAGACAAGGACAGCAAGGTTCAGGGAATAAGAAGGTCTAAAAGGAGACAAGAAATGTCCTTGGTGAGTCAGATAAAGAAGAATCCCAATGCAGTTTATACATACATTAAAAACTAAAGGGTAACTAGGAAGAGGGTAAGACCACTCAAGGACAAAGGAGGGAATTTATGCCTGGAGCCAGAAGAAGTGGGCAAATACAAATATTTTGAATCAGTATTCACCAAGGAGAAAGACATAGAGGATGGTAAGATCAAGGAGCGGTATGCTGATATGGTAGGGCATGTTGATATCAAGAAGGAGGTGGTGTTTGAGGCTCTTGAAGAATATTAAGGTAGATAAGTCCACAGGGTCTAATGGGATTTAAACCAGGTTATTGATAAGGCAAGATAGGAGGTTGTTTGTGCCCTGACAGAGATCTTTGTATCCATTTTAGCCACAGGCGAGGTCCCTGTAGCTTTGAGAATTGCCAGTGTTTTTCCTTTGTTTAAGAAAGGCAATCAGAACAAACCAAGAAATTAGAAGCTGGTGATCCATTCATCAACGGTAGGGAAATTATTGGAGAAGATTCTTAGGGATAAGATTTATTCATATCTGGAAAAGCACAGGTTTATTAGGGATAGTCAGTATGGCTTTGTGTGGGGCAGGTCATGTCTTACAAACTTGGTTGAGCTTTTTGAGGAGGAGGGAGGACGAGGCAGTGGATGTTGTCTACATGGACCTTAGTAAAGTATTCAAGATAAGATAAGATATCTTTATTAGTCACATGTACATCGAAACACACAGTGAAATACCTCTTTTGTGCAGAGTGTTCTGGGGGCAGCCCACAAATGTCGCCATGCTTCGGGCGCCAACATAGCATGCCCACAACTTCCTAACCCATATGTCTTTGGAATGTAGGAGGAAACCTATGCAGACACAGGGAGAACGTACAAACTCCTTACAGACAGCGGCCAGAATTGAACCCCGTCGCTGGTGCTGTAAAGCGTTACGCTAACCGCTACACTACCGTGCCTGCCAAAGGACAAAATCCCTCATGGTAGGCTGCTCCAGAGACTAAGGCACATGAGATCAATGGAGACTTGGTAGATTGGATTCAAAATTGACTTGGCCATAGAAGACAGAGGGTAGTGATGGAGGAGTTATTCTAACAGGAGGTCTGTGACCAGTGTTGTTCTGCAGGGATGAGTGCTGAGACCTCTGTTATCTGTGACAGAGATAAATGATTTGGACAAAAGTGTAGGTGGGATGGTCCGTAAGTTTGCAGACGACACAAAGACTGGTGGAGCTGTGGATAGTGAGGATGGCTGTCAAAGGATACAGCAGGATATAGATCAATCGGAAATATGGGCAGAGAAATGACAGATGGAGTTTAATCTGGACAAGTGTGAGGTGTTGTACTTGGGAGGTCAAACATATTAATAAGTGATAGGAACATGAATGTCAAGCGGGACCTTGGGGTGCAAGCCCATTGCTCCCCAAAAGTGGCAACATAAGTAGATAGAGTGGTAAAGAAGGCATACAGCATACTTGCCTTTTTGGTCAGGAAATTGAATATAAAAGTTGGAAAGTTATGTTGCAGATGTATAAAACTTTGGTTGGGCCACATTTGGACTTTTGTGTGCAGTTCTGGCCACAGCATTACAGGAACCTTATGGTGTCTTTGGAGAGAGTATAAAAGAGGACCGTCGGAGACTGAGCAGTGACCTGATAGGAGTATATAAAATTATGAGAGGCATAGATAAGGTTGATAGTCAGAGTTTTATTTCCCAGGGTGGAAATGTCAAATACTGCATGGCATAGATTTAAAGTCAAAAGAGGAAAGTTTAAAGGAAATTTGCAAGGCAAGTTTTGTTTTAACACAGAAAATGGTAGGTGCCTGGAATGCACTACCAGGAAGGTGGTGGATCAGATGTGATAGTAACGTTTAACAAGCATTTAGACAGACACATGAACAGGCAGGGAATGGAGGGATATAGACCATATGCAGGCAGATGGGATTAGTTTAAATTGGTATCATGGTTGGCACAGCCATCACGGGCTGAAGGACCTTTTCCTTCACTGTACAGTTGTATGTCCTAACTTCTTACTATTTATAGTAATAATTTGGAGGAGGGGGCAGAATGCAAGTTATTCTAAGTTTACTGATGACAATAAAATAGGTGGGAGGGCAGGTGAGATGGGGGAATGGTGGCTGGGAGGGGGTGAGATGAGGGTGGGGAGGGGTAACGGTGGGGTGGACAGATGGGGGAAGCTGAGAGAGTGGGGATGGAGGCAGTGAAATGGGGAGGTGGGGAGATGGGGAGATGGGGAGGGCAGAATATTAGGTGAGGGGCTGGGGGCAGGAGATGGGGGAGTGATGGTGGGAGGGGGGAGGGGACAGGGAAGGTGGAGAGCAGGGAGATAGAGGATGGGGGTATGGGGGAGATGAGGGGACAGGGAAAAAGGAGGAGGGGGCAGGAAGATGGTGATGGAGGTGCGGAGGGTGGCAGATGGGGGCAGAGAGATGGAGGGAGGGGGGAATGGAGGTAGAGAAGATGTCAGGGAGAGGGCAGTAAAGGGATGTTGATGGGAGCAGGGAGATGGGGGAGTAGGTGGGAAGGTGTGATACAGGGAGGAGAGAGATGGGGGCAGGAAGGGGGTGGAGGGGGGAAGATGGGGGCAGGGAGGTGGGGGAAAATGGGTGATGGGGAGGGGTAGAAGATGGGGGAAACATGGTGGGAGGGGGACATGAAGTGGGAGAGATACGGGGAAAATGGGGGGAGATTAGGTGAAAGGGCAGGGAGAGGGGTAGGAGGGCGAAGATGGGGGCAAAGAGGGGTAGGGAATGGGGATTGATGAGGGCAGAGAGATGGGGGAGCGATGGTGGGAGGGGGGGAGATGAGGTGGGAGAGATGCGGGGAAAAGGGGAGAAATGAGGTGAAGAGATGGGGGCAGGGAAGATGGGGTCAAGGAGGGGGAGAAGACGGGAAAGGGGGAAAGAAGGGAGCAGTGAGAGGAGGGAGATAGAAAGCGGGAAGATGGGTGTGAGGAGATGGAGGGGGAGATGGGAGAGGGGAAAAATGGGGCAGAGGGAGGGAGAGGAAGATTGGGGTGATAGGAGAGGGTGAAGGGGAAGATGAGAGTGTGGGGGAGATGGTGGCAAGGAGTGTCAAGGTGGTTGAGATGGGGTCGGGAGATAGGAGGGTGGGGAGATGGGGGGATGGGGCAAGGATATGGATGGATATGGGGCGGGGAGATGAAGCAGGGGTGGAGGGCTGAGGGCAGGGGGTAGAAGGGGCTGGGGAGGGATAGCAATGTGGTGGAGAGATGGGGAGAGGGAAGATGGGAGCAGGAGAGGGGGGGAAAGGAAGATGAGGCAAAAGGGTGGATGTGAAGGAGGGTAGGGTGCCTGAGTTGGCGGGGGGGAGGTGGGGGGGAGCGTAAGTTGACATCATTGATTCAGCCATCCGCTTTTCCTTCCATACCGTAAGGAACTTACTGCAGTACGAAACACAAACTGCTGGAGGAACTCAGCAGGTCAAGCAGCGTCTGTGGCGCCAGAGGCATGGTGGACCCTGTATCACCATCCTTTCCCTCCTCAGGAGCTGCTCGACCCGCTGAGTTCCTCCAGCAATTTGTTTTTTGCTCCAGCATCTGCAGTCTCTTGTGTCAACTTACTGCAGTGCCCCTTACCTCGATGTCAAAGAGCCCTTCTCCATTCGCTGTCTTTTATTTCTCCTCTCCATCCCCCCAACTCCCACCCCCCAACAATCCCCCTCCCTAATTCCCCGACCGCCCCCCGGACCGCCACCGCGTTGGAACGTGCTTGCGATCGCTTGTGCACGCGCACGCAACGTCAGCTCACCAGCTATGTGTGACATACAGGAACAAGTTCAATGGCTGTTTCATCTGTGTGGAGTCATGTTGCTTGGGAGATGAATACTGGTCCCCTTCTCAGAAGGTTTTATTTCCTAATTTCCCAGTCCTGATGGTGGGTTTCAACCTGAAACGCTGACGTTTCCTTTCCTCCCACAGATGCTGCTCGACACGCTGAGTTCCTCCAGCAGATTGTTGGTAGCTCCAGATTCCAGTATCTGCAGTCTCCTGTGTCTCCAAACAACAAAGGGACGAGTGTGTTCATGGAAGATGAGGTGAGCCAGGACAGAGTCAGATGATGTTATTGGAGTGGAAGCAGGTGCTGTCAATGATTCCATGGATGTGCACTTCCCAAAATTAGTAGAAGAAATACTTGGTTTTCCAGTATTGGATTTTAGGCAATCAAGTCTGAAAAATTGCTGGGGATGGGTGCAGGATGTTCTTTTAACACATGTTATAGTAGGCTGAAGCTGGACTTTATCAGTGTGTGCAGAAACCGACAATGTTTTCGGATTACATTGAGCAAGTGCAGTATGAGGATGAGAACTGGAAGACAACCACGGATAGATACTCGGTCAACATCAGAGGTAATGGCAAAGGAACAGGGGAATAACACATTCCTATTGGTTCTCCTAACTACAACTATATGGATAATAATGGAACAAGAAACCTGATCTTACCCAGCTGGACAATAGTGGAGAAGATTTGAGGGAGGATGGTGTGATTAATTGTCAAGAAGGACAAGGAGGGACAGATTATTTTTATCACATTTGTCATCGGTGGCTTTGGAATGAGCTGTTTCAACACTGTAGTTGTGGTGGAAACCTAATTGGAGGGTTCCAAAATATGATTTCTGGGCAAGAAGGGCATGAACTTTAGAGGCTACGACATATTCAAGGAAATTGAGGAAAAGTCCTAGTCGGGTCTCTATCAAAATGTCGACAATTACTTTCTCCCAACAGATGTTGCTCAACTTGCTGATTTCCTCCAGCAGTTTGTTTCTTGCTCCAGGTTCCAGTATCTGCAGTCTCTTCTGCCTCAAGGAATTTTCAGCTTTCTGAAATTCAAGGGAAATTAAGCACAGATGAGTCAATCTTTCTCCATAACTAAAGTCCTCCATTCCAGGCAACACCCTGGTGAATCTCCTCCGTACTCTCTCTAGCACAATCACATCCTTGCTATTGCGTGGCATCAAGAACTGCACAGAGTACTTCAAATGCAGCCCAGTAGTGGTTTGTAAAGTTGCAACATAACATCCTTACTTGTATTCTGTGCCCTGACCTATGAAGGTAAGCATCCCGTATGCTTTCTTCACCACTCTGTCGACTGGTGTTGCCAGTTTCAGAGAACAATGGACTTCCAAGGTCTCTACAACATTCCTTAGTGCCCTACCATTCACTGTATATGTCTTCCCCTATTTAACTTCCCAAAATGCATCACCTTGCTCTTGTGAGGATTAAATTCCATCCCCCAACATTTCACCCAGCTTTCCAATTGACCTATATCCTCTGTAGCCTGAGATAAACTTCCTCGCTGCCCACAGCACCAGCAATATTCATGTCATCCGCAAACTTACTAATCATACCTCTGACATTCACATCCGAGTTGTCAATATATGTTACAAACAACAAAGGTCTCAGCACTGATCCCTGTGATACACCACTCATCACAGACTTCCAATTACAAAAACATCCTTCCACCACTATCCTTTGGCTCCTATCACCAAGCCAATTTTGGATCCAGTTAGACGGCATGCCTTGGATCCCATTTGCCTTAACTTTTTGTACCAGCCAACCACTCAGGACCTTGTCAAATGCATAAATAAAGTCCATATAGACAACATCTACAAAGCTGTCTTCATCAATCTCCATTGTACCTCTTGAAAAAACTCAATCAAGTTAGTGAGACAGCATTTCTCAATCACAAAACAATGCTGACCATCTCTAATCAGTCCCTGCCTTTCCAAATGTACAAAAAACCCTGTCACTTAGAATTTTTTCCAATAGTTTCCCTACCCCTGATGTAAGGCTCACTGGCCTGTAGTGAGTTACCTAGCTTATTCCTGCTACCTTTCTCAAATAAAGATCGACATTAGCTATCCTCCAATCTTCTGGTACCTTACCTGTGGCTAATGAAGATGCAAAAATCTCCATCAGGGCTCCAGCAATCTTCTCCCTCATTTCCCATAGCAACCTGGCAGAGATCTCATCTGGTCCTGGGATTTATCTGTTTTTATCTTGCAGTTTTGTGTTTTTCTTTTATGTAGCAATAATCTTTCTCCTTTTTTATTTCCTTTTTGGCTTCTTGAGAAAGATTCCAGACTTTTCTAAGTGGTTCCTTCTGGTTAATATTTCAGAAGCTACTGATCATGATTCTGGATCAGAAATAACTGATTATTAAACATTTTGAGAAATTCATATTCTGCTTGTAAGACAAATAAATTGATAACTCATTTGGTAAAGAAAATGCTCTGAGCTAGCTGGATCAGAAAATTCCGGGTCCCTCTTCTGCTCTCTGCTGATTTCAGTTCAGTGGTGGTTAAAAGGGCACTCAAAGGTGTGGAGGTTTTACTAGAATTGAATCCAACATTAGTTGGACTGTAACTTGAATATTGTGTACAGTTCTGGTCACCATATGACAGGAAAGACTGGAATCAGAGGAAATGTATGAAGTTGTTGAAAAATTGTCACTTTGAGGAAAGACTGGATAAATTAGGTTTGCTTCCTTTGGAACAGAGTTGAGAATTAATTTAGGTGTGTAAAACTATGAGGGGCCCAGGTAAAGTAAAAAGGATCTATTTGCCTCAGCTGAGGAGTCAAACAAAAAAAAGGCATGGATTGGTAGAAAGATTACAGGAGAAATGAGGAAATGTTTTGTTACTTCATGGGTGTGAAGGGCCCTGTAATTCATTGCTTGAAAGTATAATAGTAGCAGAAACCACATTTTTTAAAAAATGCATGGTTGTGAACGTGGAGACGTGACTGTGGGACTATGTATTGGGAGGTGGAATTAGGTTGGGACATTCTTCTTTAACTGGGATACAGGCAATGGGTTAAATGGACTCCTGTTTAGTAAAACTTCAATGATTCTTTAATAACAGAAGATATGCTTCCATTTGTAGCATTGTATTTTCACTACATTGAGCTATGTAGCTACCCATTCAAATGAACAAACATTATATCCTAACCAGGAAATATTTAACGTAAACATTAATGAGGTCAAAAGGAGCCATATAATGGTTGAAGTTACTCCTTCCATTTCCCTTGGAGTCAACGAATGACAATTTTGTATCCCACAAGGATCTGTGCTGGGACCCTTGCTGTCTGTAATTTCCATGAATGACCTGGATGTAGATGTGAAAAGCATGATTAGTAAGTTCACAAGTGACGCAAAGATTGGCAGAGTTGTTTATAGTATGGAAGGTAGCCTTAGGCTGCAGAGAGATATTGATGTGGTGAAATGGGATGAAAAACAGCAGATGAAGTTTAATCCAGACAAAGGTGAAGTGACACATTTTGGGAGTACTATTGAGGTGAGGATATACTTAGGGAATATTGAAGAACTCCCATACATCCCTGAATAGCAACTGCATATATCCTTGAAAGTGGCAACACATGCAACTAATGTGGTTCGGAAGATCTATGGGATACTGTCCTTCATTAGCAGGGGCACTGAATACAGAAGTAGGGAGGCTATAAAACTTTGCTCAGACCCCAGCTGGAGTACTAGTCACCGTGCTATAGGAAGGATGTGATAGTGCTGGAGACGGTGCAGAAGAGATTCAGCAGAATGTTGCCTGGAATGGAATAGTTCAGTTATGAGAAGAGACTGGAGAAGCTGGGTCTGTTCTTTCTGGAGCAGTGGTTAAGTGGGGACATGACTGAGGTACACAGAATTATGAAGGATATATAAATAGCGTAGACTGCAGGAAACTTTTCCCCATATCAGAGGAATTGTAATTGGTTTATTATTGTCACTTGTACCGAGGTACAGTGGAAAAACTTGTCTTGCATACTGTTCGTACAGATCAATTCATTACATAGTGCATTGAAATAATACAAGGTAAAACCATACAAAATGCAGAATAAAATGTAACAGCTACAGAGAAGGTGCAGTCCAGGTAGACAATAAGGTGCAAGGTCATTACAAGGTAGATTGTGAGTCAAGAGTCCATCTCATCATACTGGGGAACCATTCAATAGTCTTATAACAGTGGGATAGAAGCTGTTCTTGAGTTTAGTTGTACATGCTTTCAGGTTTTTGTATCTTCTACCCAATGGGAGAGGGGAGAAGAGAGAATGTCTGGGGTGGGTGGGGTCTTTGATTATGCTGGCTGCTTTGCCGAGGCAGTGATAAAACTGGAGAACAGATAAAACTGGAGGACATAGACTAAGGGCAAGAGGGAGAGGTTTGGGGGGGATATGAGGGGAACTTTCTTCACCTGGAGAGTTGTGAGTACCTGCAATGCGCTGCCTGAGAGAGTGGTTAAAGCTGAATTGCCAACAGCAATTAGGAATTGTCTAGGTGAGCAAGGGTATAGAAGGCTATAGACCAAATGCTGGGAGATGGAATTAAAACGGAAGGGATTAAAACTGGTCAGCGTGGACAAGCTGGGGTGAATGACCTGTTTCCATGCTGACTGATTCTTCATTGAGATTCTTAGAGTTGTGCAGCAAAGAAACACACCTTTTGGCCCAACTTGTCCATGCCAGCCAAGATGCCTAGCTAGGTTAATCCAATTTGCCTGCATTTTACCCATATTTCTCTAAACATTTCCTATCCGTGTTCCTGTCCAAATGTTTTTTAAATATTGTATTTGTACCTGCTTCCAACACCTCCTCTGACAGCTTGTTCCATATACTCACCAACACTTTGTGTGGAAAAACTTGCCCCTAGGATCCCCTTAAGCTCTTTCCCCTCTCACCTTAAACCTCTACCCTCTAGCTTTAGACTCCCGTACCCTGGAAAAAGGACTGTGACTATCTGTCCTACCTGTGCCCCTCATAATTTTATAAATCTCTATAAAGTTGCCCCTCAGCCTCCTTCAAATCCAAGGAAAACAGTCCCAGCCTATCCTATCTCTCCTTATAACTTGAGCCCTCCAAACTCGGATTGTTTTCTCTGGAGCATCAAAGGCTGAGGGGCGACCTGATAGAAATATATAAAATTATGAGAGGCATAAATAGGGTAGATGGTCAGAGTCTTTTCCCCAGCGTGGAAACGTCAAAGACTAGCAGGCATAGACTTAAGGTGAGAGGGGGGAAATTTAAAGGAGATTTGCAAGGCAGTCTTTTTACACACAGAGTGGTGGGTGCCACAGCCAGGGGAGATGGTGGAAGCAGATACAATAGCAATGTTTCAAGGACATATAGACAGGCACATAAACAGGCAGGGAATGGAAGGCTATAGACCATGTGCAGGCAGATGGGATTAGTTTAAATTGACATTGTGGGCTGAGGGCCTGTTCCTATGTTCTGTAGTATGTTCTAGTCCAGGCAACATCCTTGTTAATCTTTTTCACACCCTCTCTTGCTTAATCACATCCTTCCTACAGCACGACAACCAGAACTGCACACAATTCTCCAAGAGTGGTCTAACCAAAGTTTAGTACAACTGTAACATGGTGTCTCAGTTCTTGTTCTGGATGTCACGGCTGATGAAGGCAAGGACACCATATGCCTGCTTCACTACCATGTCGATCTACATTGCCACTTTTCGGGAACTATATACTTGTACCCCTAGAACTCTCTGTTCAACAACACTCCCCAGGGCCCTGTCATTCACTGTGTATTTCTTGGCCCATTTTATCTTTCCAAAATGCATCACTCTGCACTTGTCCAAGTAAAATTCCATCTGTCATTCCTTTGCCCACTTTCTCACTTGATCAGTACCCTGTTGTCACCTTAGACAACCTTCTTCACTCAGCACTATACCACCAATTTTGATGTGATCTGCAAACTTACTAATCATGCCACTTATATTTCTCATCAATAAACATGACAAATAACAGGGCACAGCACCTGTGGCACATCAGTGGTCACAGGCCTTCAATCTGAAAAATAACCTTCTACTACCACTTTCCACCTCCTACCACCAAGCCAATTTTGTATCCAATTGGCTATCTCACCCTGGATCCTGTGTGTTCTCACTTTCTGGACTAGCCTAACTTGATGTCAGTTATGGTGCAGGATTTCAATGTTGTGTCCATGTAGACACCTGTCCTCATTAATCCTCTCGGTAACTACTTGAGAAAGCTCAATTAAATTTTCCATGAAGAAAGCCATACTGACTATCCCTAATTAGTTCTGCCTTTCTAAGTACAAATAAATCCTGTCTCTCCTTCCAGTAACTTTCCACCACTGATGTAAGGCCTACACTGACCTTAATAAACCAACTGAAAGCCCAAAGGTCTGAAGGACTGGATAAGAAGAAGACTGTAAACGCTGGATCAACATGTTTAGAAACAGAATCTGCTGTCATAGAGCCTAAACTGAGAGGAATGGTGCCAGATGTCAGTTGGCATTTGTAAAACAATAAGCATGCAAGAGTCATTACATGACCAGACCTTGGAGGGAAAGGAAAGAACAAGTGATTTACAGACAGCATGCATCTTGAGATTACTGAGAGGAAATTGCCATCCGTGCCCATGTACTCATCAATAATTCCTTATTTATCGACCAAGACCATCATGTATTTATTTATTGTATTTATATTTCCCATACATTTCACTATCCTTACTTCTGTCAAAATGTGTTAATTCCCTGGATCCTGTGCCATTTATTTTACCTGCTGGTGGATTTGTCAGTGACCAACATAGTTCGAGAGCTCAAATATTAACAATTGTTTTCAATCTTCATTAGTTCAGTCCTTGAAAAACATGATACGCTGCTGGAATCACTCCCTTCAATTCCTGTGCCGTAGACCAGTAAGGATTTTTTATGTAGCTGGTTATGTTTAAACAATTATCAGCTGCAGTTCACCAAGCACACGACACATTTACATGTTCTCAAAACAGAATAAAATTAGCCAAGGAGAAGAAGCCACTTTCCAAGACTCTGGACTGAATCATCCTATCTTTTCGATAGAAACCAAGGAGTTGGAAGAACAATTCCAAGAAAATAAAGAATAACAAGAAAACAGGTTGTTCCCATCTGTGTGCCACACATGTGGAATGATTTTAGTTATGCTGCAGGATTTCGATGTTGTGTTGCCAGGAAGAAGTGGATTTATCATTTCATCAGAAATTAATCTGTTTTCAATGTGTATGCATGTGCAATATGAGGTCAACATCTGGCCACAGCCTTCTTTTTAAACTCTACTCTTCTCATCATTTGTCATCTATGGAAGAGTGTGTCGAAGATCAAGACCTCAGATTCGGTGCACAGCTGGTCGTGTCAGTAAAAATCAATTCTTGATTGATGCTGCTACTATGGAATAAGAGGTTTTCCAATCAAATAAACAGACTTTTTTAATGCAGACACACAAGATAAAAAATATATATACTGTATGTAAAGGGCAACAAAACAAAATCCTTCAGTAACCATTTAACTATGCAGATAACAGATGTTAAATAGCAAGAAATTAAATCAGAAGGATTTGCTTTTAGTTAATGCATTGAATAAAGGAGATAGATAAATGCATTGACCATGGAATTCTGTTTATTCTTGGACTGTTAATCCAACACACAATAAATTATTGCATGATTTAATTCCCCAACCCAAAGTGCACAATTATGCAGAAGTGGAAGATTGTGACCTTTTGTGCTACAAACATGTTTCTTAAACTACAAAAAAATGCCTGACATTAGTAAGATCTTGTGGGAGGCCTGTTAAAATGAAAACAAACACCCTATTTGTACACTTGCTATAGGGAACATAACATACACCCTGATATTAACATACAGAAGAGCACAATGCAACCTCGAGACATTTCCGTTGTCCTGGCAGAGATTTCATTTCCATCTCTGCAGTGCTTGTTCAAAGACATTCCACTGACTTGAAAATGCTCAATGTCATCATCAATGAGGACACAAGAGACTGCAGATGCTGGAATATGGAGCAACACAAAAGGCGCTTGAGGAACTCAGCGGGTCAGGCAGCATCGATGGAGGGAAAAGGATAGTCAACATTTTGGGTGGAGACCCTTTATCTGGGAATTGGAATTGGTTTATTATTGTCACATATTGAGGCACAGTGAAAAACTTGTCTTGCATACTGCTCATACAGATCAATTCATTATACAGTGTATCAAGGTACTACAAGGAAAAACAATAACAGAATGCAGAATAAAGTGTAACAGCTACAGAGAAAGTGCAGTGCAGGTAAACAGGTGCAAGGTCATAACAAGGTAGATTGTGAGGTCAATAGTCCATCTTATCATTCAATAGTCTTATAACAGTGGGACAGAAGCTGTCCTTGAGCCTGGTGGCATGTACTTTCAGTCTTTTCTATCTTCTGCCCGATGGGAAAGGGGAGAAGAGAGAATGTCTGGGGAGGGTGGGGTCTTTGATTGCTTTACTGAGGCAGCGAGAAGTGTAGACAAAGTCCATGGTGGGGAGGCTGGTTTCCATGATGTGCTGAACTGTGTCCACAATTCTCTGTGGTTTCTTGTGGTCACAGGCAGAGCAGTTGCCATACCAAGCTGTGATGCTTCCAGATAGAATGTTTTCTATGGTGCATCAATAAAAATTGGTGAGGGTCAAGGCTGACTTGCCAAATTTCTTTAGCCACATGAGGAAGTAGAGGCACTGGTGAGCTTTCTTGGCTGTGGCATCTATGCGGTTGGACCAGGACAGACTATTGGTGACGTTCACTCCAAGGAACTAGAAGCTCTCAACCCTCTTGACCTCAGCACCATTGATGTAGACCGGTAATGCGCACCGCCCCCCTTCCTGAAGTCAATGACCAGCTCTTTTGTTTTGCTGACATTGAGTGAAAGGTTGTTGTCATGACACCATGTCACTAAGCCCTCTATCTCCTTCTTGTGCTCCAACTCATCGTTATTTGAGATATGGCAAACTACAGTGGTATCATCTGCAAACTTGTAGATGGAGTTAGAGCAGAATCTGGCCATGTAGTTATGAGTGTATAGGGAGATTCAATCGAGATGAAGGTCTCGACCCAAAATGTCAACTGTCCATTTTCCTCCATAGATGCTGCCTGACCCGTTGAGTTCCTCCCGCACCTTTTGTGTTGTCATCATCAGTAAGTAGTTTTATTTGTAAATAACCATGCCATTGGTTTGGTTAGGTTTGTCAGAAATCACACAGTATATCCCCCTCAATTTTCTCTTTATTTAACTTAACTTCCCTCAAGGTGCTCCTGGGAATGGCAGAAGACATCTCATCATCCTGTAATAAAAACACTTTTCTAATCCTACACTCAATTCATTTTTTCAAACTAACGCAAGGTGGTTATAATTTTTGTACTTGAATCTGCTTTTGGCTTTTTCAACTCATGTACATCACTGAAATAGCACCCATCCAAATAAATTGACTGCTTTTTGATGAATAACATGACATCAATATTAAAGAACCTTTCTAAAATCAAAGCAGTTCAGAAATAAGCTGAGTGCATACCAACATTACTCAGCTGGCTGTAAAATAATTTAGATGGATGTCCCTAGATAAAGGCAGCTCTTCCATCTTTCTGTCTGCAGTTGCTATAACATCATTCTAAAATAAGGGCAATTGGAAAGAAATGAAAACATATGCTCTGCTGGTTCCTGCATGATTTTTCCTATAATTAGTTATAATTTATAAACAAACATCGATATTGAAAACTTAAGCAAATAAAATTACAGACTAAAATAAACTAAAAAAACAAGTCTAATAACATAATTACTAATCAATACAAACTTAAAAAAAATTGTTGAGAGTTCTGAGTGCAACAAATAGGTGTGTCAACCTGGTATGGCCGTCTCTCCAACTTTCAGTTGCACACTTCACGAATTAACTGTGATCTGCTGGGCTGAGGCCACATTTGGGGTTCTGTGGACTGTAAGGAAGCCTTCATCCACTGCATGCTGAGGTCGGTATGTAGGGTGCCTGAAGGTGGCATCAGGTAAAGGCAGAGGCGGCGACGTTTACTTCATTGTTTACTCTTTGTGGTGCACAGATGTGACGGTTCTGTCACAGTCCTGATCTCCTGACCTGGAACATCTGGTGGTCAAGTGTCATCTGTTCTACCTGCCAAGACAGTTGTCCACCGTCATCCTGGTAGCAGCGTACATTTTACCCCTTGCAGACATCAAGCTGGCACTGGAGGAGCTGAGCACCATGATCAACAGTCACAAGACAGTGCACCCTGATGCCTTCTGGATCATCATGGGGGACTTCAACCAGGCCAGCTTTAAGAAGTCTCTGACAAACTACCACCAACATGTCACCTGCAGAAGCAGAGGAGCCAACACACTCGATCACTGTTATACCACTATCAAGAACGTTTACAGTGCCATCCCATGCCAGCACTTTGGCAAGTCCAATCACCTGGCTGTACTTCTACTCTCGGCATATAGGCAGAGACTGAAGACCGCAGCACCATTGGTGAGGACTGTGAAGGTATGGTCAAGGGAGGCAGAGGAATGTTTACAGGACTGCTTTGAATCAGTGGGCTGGACCATTCAGGAATTCATCTGCGGAGCTGACTGAATGTGCCACAGCCATCACCGTCTTCATCAAGACCTGCGTGGATGAGTGTGTGTCTTTGAGCACATATCGACTTTTCCAAAACCAGAAGCCTTGGATGAACCAGGATATTCGCAGCCTGCTGAGGACTAGATCTGTGATGTTCAAGACCAGTGATCCAGAATCCTACAAAAAGTCCAGGTACGACCTACAGAAGGCCATTGTGAGAGCGAAATGGCAATTCCATGTGAAGTTAGAGACACAATCGGATGCACTATAGCTGTGGCAGGGTTTGCACGTCATTAGTTCCTATAAGGCGAAACCTAACAGCATAAATGGCAGTGACACTTCACTCCCCAATGAACTCAACACCTTTTATGCATGCTTTGAAAGAGAGAATAACATCACACCTGTGCAAGTCCCCACAGCACCTGGCGACCCTGTGATATGTGTCTCGGAGGCCAATGTCAGAACATCCTTCAAGAGAGTGAACCCTCGCAAGGCGTCAGGCCCCGACGGTGTACCTGGCAGGGTACTGAAAATCTGTGCCGACCAACTGGCTGGAGTGTTCAAGGACGTCTTCAACCTCTCACTGCTGTGTTCTGGGGTTCTCACCTGCTTCAAAAGGGCAGCAATCATATCGGTGCCAAGAAGAGCAGGGTGAGCTGCCTCAACAACTATCACCCAGTAGCACTCACATCGACTGGCTTTCCAATCTGCTTTGGAGCACCTTGACAACAGCAAAACCTATGTCAGGCTGCTGTTCATTGATTATCACTCAGCATTCAACACCATCATTGTCTCAGTATTAATCAACAAGCTACAAAACCTGGGCCTCTGCAGCTGGATCCTTGATTTCCTATCAGGAGACCACAGTCAGTGCGGATTGGTAACAACATCTCCTCCTTGCTGAAAATCAACACAGGCACACCTCAAGGATGTGTGCTTAGCCCACTGCTCTACTCTCTCTACACTCATGACTGTGTGGCCAAGCACAGCTCAAACGCCATCTATAAATTTACCAATGTATGACTGTTGCTCAGGTGGCGATGAGGAGGTGTTCAGGAGAGAGAGAGAGAGATCGGCTGGTTGAGTGGTGTCACAACAACAACCTCGCACTCAACATCAAAAAGACCAAGGAATTGACTGTGGACTTCAGGAAGAGGAAGTCTGGAGAACACACACCAGTCCTCATTGAGGGGTCAGCAGTGGAAAGGGTGAGCAGCTTCAAGTTCCTGAGCGGATCTATCTTAGAGGGTCTATCCTGGGCCCAACACATTGATGCAAATACAGAAAAGGCACACCAGTGGCTCTACTTCATTTGGAGTTTGAGGAGATTTGGTATGTCACCAAAGACTCTTGCAAATTCTATAGATGCATGGTGGAGAGCATTCTGACTGGTTGCATCACAGCCTGGTATGGAGGGTCCAATGCACAGGATTGCAAGAGGCTGCAGAGAGTTGTAGACTCAGCCATCTCCATCATGGGCACAACCCTCCCCACCATCGAGGACAGCTTCAAGAGGTGGTGCCTCAAGAAGGTGGCATCCATCATTAAGGATCCTCACCATCCGGATCATGCCCTCTTCACGTTACTACCATTGGGGAGGAGGTACAGGAGCCTGAAGACCCACAGTCAATGATTTAGGAACAGCTTTTTCCTCTCCGCCATCAGATTTCTGAATGGTCCATGAACCCATGAACACTACTTCGTTACTCCCTTTCTGTTTTGCACTATTTATTTATTTATTTATTTATCTTATAATTTGCTGTAATTTCATGTCTTTGCACTGTACTGTTACCACAAAACAACAAATTTCACAGCATATAAGTCAGTGATAAGATATCTTTATTAGTCACATGTACATTGAAACACACAGTGAAATGCATCTTTTTGCGTAGAGTGTTCTGGGGCCAGCCCGCAAGTGTCGCCACGCTTCCGGCACCAACATAGCACGCCCACAACTTCCTAATCCATACGTCTTTGGAATGTGGGAGGAAACCGGAGCATTCGGAGGAAACCCATGAAGACATGGGGAGAATGTACAATCTCCTTACAGACGGTGGCTGGAATTGAACCCGGGTCGCTGGCTCTGTAATAGCGTTACACTAACTGCCACACTACCATGTCTGATTCTGATTCTGATCTGGTCAAGTGTGGGCAAATCTGGATTGATCAGAGTCCATGTCTGTGTCCAGGGCTGGGGTGCAGGACACTCTGGATCAACTGGGGAATGGGGGAGGGGGGTGGCGGGTGGCAAGGAGGACTATGAGTTGGAGAGGGATTGACTTGCTCAGGAGGAGTGTTGGAATACTGAGCCTGGGTGAGTAAAAGGAGCACGGGGACAGATCCTCACTGAGGATAAAAAGTGCAGGAAACTGAGCCCCAGTGGGTCTGATGTGAGCTAGGGAAACGGAGGCCTGGTAAGTGAAGGGATGCATTTAACAGGGAGCAGATCCACACAGCTTACTCCCCATGCCACGTACTAGTAGGTACAGAAATGGAACAGATAAATATGAAGAGATTGTGTAGGGGAGGGTTTTGCACTCCCGAGGCATTGGTACTGTTGCTGGGACAGGTGGCACCTGTTCGACTGGGAAGGGTTCGGCCTCAGCAGGGTTAGGAGTTCCTAGTGCTATTGGGGTAAGCTTAACCCAGCTTGATAAAAGAATGGAAACATTTCGAGGAGTCCATGAAGGAGAGAAACAAAGCAGGAGGGTGAAATTAGAAACGTAATAAATAGAAGGCATTAACAAAGTCAAGCAGTAGAGGGTTTTTAATACAGAAAAAAAATTAAATTAACAATTAATTGCACTGTAGCACAAAGCTTGCAGCTCTGAGATGTACCTCGAAGAAAGCCTGGATAAATGAATTAGTGGGACAAATAGAAGTGAATAGATATGTTCTAATTGCCACTACCAAAATGTGGCTGCAGGATGACCAAAGCTCAGAACTCAATATTCCAAGGTATTCGACATTTAGGAGGAAGATGAACTCATGAAATGCGTACAAGATACTTTTCTGGATCAATATGTTGGAAAAACCAACTCGCCTTTTGCCATGAGAAAGGGTTGAGGGGGGCTGACAGGCAGATTGAGCCTGGTAGGGGAGGGGAAGGGGTGGAATTGAAAGACAAAAGCAAATGGATGATAGATGGAGTCAGACAAAATAAAGAAGCAGATGGCCATCCCTTGTTCCATGTCACTTCAATTCCCCTTCCCATCCTTGCACCCACCTCTCCACCCTTAGCCTACTCCACTGCCAGGGTGAGGCCCACCGCAAATTAGGGGAACACCATCTCGTATTCCGCCTGGGTAGTCTACAACTCATTGGTATAAACATTGTATGTTCCAATTTCAGGTCACCCTCACCTCTGGTGTCTCCCCCCACTGGTCCCATTTTTGTCCCCTTTCCCATACCCTCCTCCGGATTCCCGTCACCCATTTACATCCCCTCCCCCCTCCTGGTTCCATTGACTTAGTACCAACATATTTCACCCACTGGTTCTTCCACCCCTCCCCCATCTGGTTCAGCTTCCATCTGCTTTTCACCTCCTCCCTTAATGGTTCCCATCATCACCTTCCTTATTAGATTCCAGCATCATTAACCTTTGTGTTCCTGCTTATCTCCTTCCCAGCTGTCTGGCTGTCTCTACTTTCAACACCCGCGATCCCCTGCGCCCCCCTCCCCCACCGCCCCCCCCCCCCCAACCTGGCTCCATCTTCTTCATTTTTTTTTGTCTGCCTCCATCTTTCATCCAAATGTGAAGTGTTGCACCTTGGGAGATCAAATGTAAAGAGACAGTGCACCGTTAATGGCAAGACCCTGAACAGTGTTGGTGAGCAGAGGGATCTTGGGCTCCAAGTTCAAAGCTCCCTGAAGGTGGCTACACAGGTTGATAGTGTCTTAAAGAAGGTGTATGGCATGCTTGCCTTTATTAGTTGAGGCATTGAATCCAAGAGTCAGGAAGTTATGCTGCAGCTTTATAAAACTCTGGTTAGGTCGCATCTGGAGTATTGCATTCAATTCTGGTTGCCCCATTATAGGAAGGATGTGGAGGCTTTGGAGAGGGTGCAGAAGAGGTTTACCAGTATCCTGCCTGGATTAGAGGGCATGTGCTATAAGGAGAAGTTGGACAAACTTGGGTTGTTCTCTCTGGAGCAGCAGAGGCTGAGGGGAGACCTGATAGAGGTTTGTAAGATTGAGAGGCATAAGATAGAGTAGACAGCCAGTATCTTTTCCCTGAACTGGGAGATCCACTCCCTACTGAAGGAGAGGACTGCTGCACACAAATCTGGTGATCCTGATCTGTACAAGAAATCGAGGTATGGCCTTCGGAAAGCTATCAGGGATGCCAGGAGGCAATACCGACTCAAATTAGAGTCCCTGACCAGCCGTCTGTTATGGCAGAGCTTACATGCCATAACAGGCTACAAGGCGAAGTCGGGCTGCATAGTTAACAACAGTGCGTCCCTTGCTGATGAATTTAACGCATTCTATGCATGTTTTGAACAGAAGGGAAATGCATTGTCACCATCCACCCTGACAGCCTCTAATGCAGCTGAACCTGTGATCACAGTGGAGGACATAAGACCAGTCTTCCAGAAAGTGAACACGAGGAAAGCACCTGGCCCAGATGGTGTCCCTGGCTGTGTGCTCAGATCTTGTGCTGATCAGCAGGCAGAGGTATTTGCGGACATATTTAACCTCTCCCTGTTTCAATCTCAGGTTCCCACCTGTTTTAAGAAGACCACTATCATCCCGGTACTGAAGAAAAGCAAGGTAACATGCCTCAATGACTACCGACCAGTGGCTCTGACATCCACCACCATGAAGTGCTTTGAGAGGTTGGTCATGGCACGCATCAACTCCAGCCTCCCAGACAACCTGGACCCATTGCAATTCACCTATCGCCAAAACAGGTCTACAGCGGGATGCCATATCCCTGGCCCTACAATGAGCTCTGGAGCATCTGGACAATAAAGACACCTACGTTAGACTATTGTTTATTGACTACAGCTCTGCCTTCAATACTATAATTCCAAGCAAGCTTGTCACCAAACTCCGAGACCTAGGACTCAACACCTCCCTCTGTAACTGGATCCTTGACTTTCTAACAGACCACAATCAGTGAGGATAGGCAGCAATACCTCCGGCACGATTAATCTCAACACTGGTGCCCCACAAGGCTGCATCTCCAGCCCTCTACTCTACTCCCTATACACTCATGACTGTGTGGCCAGATTCTGCTCTAACTCCATCTACAAGTTTGCAGATGATACCACTGTTGTAGGCTGTATCTCAAACAGCGATGAGTCAGAGTACAGGAAGGAGATAGAGAGCTTAGTGAAATGGTGTCATGACGACAACCTTTCCCTCAATGTCAACAAAAGAGCTGGTGATTGACTTCAGGAAAGGGAGTAGTGCACATGCACCTGTCTACATCAATGATGCTGAGGTTGAGAGGGTTGAGAGCTTCAAGTTCCTGGGAGTGAACATCACCAACAGCCTGTCCTGGTCAAATCACGTAGATGCCATGGCCAAGAAAGCTCACCAGTGCCTCTACTTCCTCAGGAGGCTAAAGAAATTTGGTTTGTCCCTTTTGACTCTCACCAACTTTTATCGATGCACCATAGAAAGCATCCTATCTGGATGTATCACAGCTTGGTACAGCAACTGCTCTGCCCTGGATGGCAAGAAACTGCAGAGAGTTGTGGACACAGCCCAGCACATTACGGACACCAGCCTCCCCTCCTTGCACTCTGTCTTTACCTCTCGTCTTGGTGAAGCAGCCAGCATAATCAAAGACCCCACCCACCCAGCACATTCTCTCTTCTCTCCTCTTCCATCGGGTAGAAGATACAGGAGCCTGAGGGCACGTACCACCAGACTTAAGGACAGCTTCTACCCCACTGTGATAAGACTGTTGAACAGTTCCCTTATACAATGAGATGGACTCTGACCTCACAATCTACCTTGTTGTGACCTTGCACCTTATTGCACTGTACTTTCTCTGTAGCTGTGACACTTTCCTCTGTACTGTTATTGTTTTTACCTGTACTACATCAATGCACTCTGTACTAACTCAATGTAACTGCACTGTGTAAAGAATTGACCTGTACAATCGGTTTGCAAGACAAGTTTTTCACCGTACCTCGGTACAAGTGACAATAATAAACCAATACCAATACCAATACGAAATGTCTAATACCAGAGGACATGCATTTAAGATGTGAGGGGTAGGTTCAAAGGAGATGTATGGGGCGAATTTTTTTACACAGAAAGTGGTGGATGCCTGGAATGCGCTGCCTGGGGCGGTGGTGGAGGTAAATACGATGGAGGCGTTCAAGAGGCTCTTAGATAGGCACATGAATGTGTGGGAAATGCAAGGATATGGATATTTAGGTGGAAGGGATCAGATCAGCTGGGCATTTGATTACTAATTTAATTAGATCAGCACAGCATTGTGGACCGAAGGGCCTGTTCCATGCTGCACTGTTCTATGTTTTATCGGCTTCTGTCTCCCAACTCCACTCCTCCCCCTCCTTTACCTGGCTCAATCCACTCATCATCCTTCTCACCCCCTGCCCCCTCGCTCCATCAATCACCCCTGGTCCCTTTCTCTCCCCTCCCCCTCTCCTATCTCCCCTCTCCACTCTCAGTCCTGATGCAGGATTTCGACCCAAAATGTCAACAATTTCTTTCCCCCTACAGCCCCGCCGAGTTCCTCCAGCAGATTGTTTGTTGATTCTATTGCATCCATTCCAATTCAGGTGCAACCCATCCAGTTTGGACACACCAGAAAATAAGAGCTGGAATAGGTCACCAAGCCCCTCAGGCAATCTAATGTAATCATGGCTGAACTGTCCCAAGCCTCAACTCTTCTGTGCCCATTAGACGTGGTCCTCAATTTATCGATCTTTCAAAAATTTATCCACTCCCTGCACAACCCTCTGGGGTAGGGAACACCAAAGACTCAACACCCTCTGCAAAAAAGATCTCAGTTTTAAATAATTGACCTTAATCTTGTAACTATGTCCACTGCTATTTCTGGCAATCTTATAAACCTCTGTCTTTGATTTACTATTCTCTTTAAGCTTTCTTGCCAGCCACAGTTGAGTCACTTTTTCTGCTGGGTTTTTGTGCCCTAAATTCATTTCTTTAAATGCTGCCTAATGCCCGTAAATTGTCATACATATCAAAGTTTTCTCCCAAACAACTGTAGCCAACTCTGCTCGCAGGCACGGTAGTGTAGCGGTTAGCGTAATGCTTTACAGTGCCGGTGACCCAGGTTCAATACCAGCTGCTGTCTGTAAGGAGTTTGTATGTTCTCCTCATGTCTGCTTGGGTTTCCTCCGGGTACTCCGGTTTCCTCCCAGATTCCAAAGACGTACGGGTTAGGAAGTTGTGGGCATGCTATGTTGGCACCGGAAGTGTGGTGACACTTGTGGGCTGCCCCCAGAACACTCTATGCAAAAAGATGCATTTCACTGTGTGTTTCGATGTACATGTGACTAATAAAGATATATTATTTCCTTTGTTAAATTTAAGATACGAATTTCACATTTAATCACATCACTTTTAAACTCAATGTAAAATTCTGTCATATTATGCTCATTATGGCAAAGGCCCCTTGACAAGATCAACAGTCCACCAACCAACTCTGGTCCCTGTCTCACCACTCCCCCCTTCTCTTTATACTGTCCATCCCCCCTCTCCACTCTTAGTTCTGATGCAGGGTTTCAACCCGAAACATTGGCAGTTCCTTTCCCTCCACAGATGCTGCTCTACCCTCTTGAGTTCCTCCAGCAGATTGTTTGTTGCTCCAGATTTCAGCATCTGCAGCCTCTTGTGGATCCAACAGACTGTTTGCTAAAGCTGTCAGGGAAGGTTTGAACTAACTTGGCAGGGGAATGGGACAGCAATGGGTGAGGAATAGCAAATTGCAGAAGGAAAACTGGCTGGCTAGTAGGAGAAGCATTGGTAGACTTGACAAGGCAAAGGAGAGCAAAGTGAGCATCTACTGCACATTTTTTTAATGCATGGAGTTTGACAAGTAAGACAGATGATCTGAGGGCATTGATATCATGATATTATTGCTATCATGGAGAAACTGTTGAAAGAAGGATAAGACTGGCATCTCAACATTCCAGGATGTAGAAACTTCAGGTATAACAGGGGAAAAGAGGAGGTGGCATTGTAATATTAAACAATGAGGCACGATATCCTAAAAAGTTCTTCAAATGCAGCCAAATGAGTGCAGAAATACTTTACTGAGGGTATACTGCAAGCTTTCAAGCAGTCAGCAGGATGGAAAGGAACAGATATGTAGGCAAATCACAGAGAGATATGAAAGTAACAGGAAGGGGTTTCAGTTTCCCCACTGTTAACTGGGATTACTTTTGTGGGGGCAGAAGTCTTAGAGGGAACAGAATTTTTAAAGTGCGTCAAGAGCTTTTAGAGCCCATGCAGAGATCGTCCTACAAGTGAAGGGGCCATACTAGATCTAGTCCTTGGACGTGTAGCTGGGCAAGTGGAGGGATGTCAGTGGGAGAGCATTTCAAAGATAATGACCACAACTAAGTTTGAAGGATGTTATGGAGACAGACAAGAATAGACCAGACATTAAGTTAGGTTAATTTCAATACAATACAACACTGGTGGGAGTCATTTAAAAATGAAATAGTTGAGAGTTAAAGCCATTGTGTTCTCATAGTGGTGAAGGGTAAGGCCAACAACTCCGAGGAACCCTGGACGTCAAGAAAAATGAGGGTTAGTTAAGGAAAAAATAGCTGTTTATGGCATTGAATTGAATACAGGAGAGGCCTGCAAGACTGTACGGTGTGTAGGGGTACAGCACTGAAAAAAGTAATTAGGAAGATGAAGAAAAGGTTTAAAATAGCATTGACAAGCAAGAATTAGGAAAATCCCAAAGCATTTTGTAGTATATTAGGGCAAGGGGGTAATAGGGAATGAGTCAGGCCCATTAGTGATTTTTGAGGCAAACAGTGCATAGAGGACATTGGTGTCATCTGAAATGAATACTGCTTATTTGTTTTCAAGAAGGGGGAAAGCATTGTAGCTGGAGAATTCAGGAATGGAGGCAGTAAAATATGCGAATATGTTATCATTAAAAAGGAGTAAGTATTAGATGTCATAGCAGGCTTAAAGGTGGATAAATTCCCAGCGCCTAATGAGATGTATTCCAGGCTCCTATTGGGAAACAAGGGAGGAGACTGCTTGGACTTTGACTGCTTGAACTTTCAAATCTCTGGCTACAGAAGACATGCCAAATGTCTGGAGACAGCGAATATGGTATCTTTATTCAAGAGGTGCAGCAGAAATAACCTAGGTAATTACAGACCAGTGAATCTAACATCAGGGATGGGAAATTTATTGGGAAAAAAGTCTGTAGGACAGGATTAATCTGCACTTGTTGAAGCAGAGATTGATCAGGGATAGTCAGCAGGCTTTGTTAAAGTGTGATCCATTTGGACTAACTTAATTGAATATTTTGGTGAGGCAAGGAGGGTATTGCAGTTGCTGTACTTAGAAGGACTTCAGTGAGACCCCACATGGGAGATGGACCCAAAAAGTAAGATTCCTTGGGATCCAGACAATTTGGCAAAATGAATTTGAAACTGACTCAGTGATAGGAGGCAGGGGATGATGGTGGAAGGTTTTTTTTTCTCGATTGGAAATGTGTGACTGGTGGTGCACCATTGGGACCACTGCTGGGACTCTTGCTATTTCTTATATACATCAACAATCTGATGTAAATATAGGAGGTATGATTTTGCAGATGACACGACAGGTTAGTGATGTTAATAGGAAGGAGGGTAGTCCAGCAAAAGAACAACATTGATGAGTTGGTAAGATGGTAGAGAAGTGGCAGATGGAATTTAATTCTGAAAAATGTGAGGTGACACATTTTGGGAGACTAGTTAGGATACAATATACATAATGAATGGTAGGACCCTATGAAGTATGAAAAACAGAGGGATTCTGCTGTTCATGTCCAAGGATTCCCTGAGGCAGTAGCACAGGTAGTTAAGAAAGTGATTAAGAAAACATACGAGAATTTGCCTTTATAAGCTGGGGCACAGAATATAAGAGCAGGGAGTTTATATTACAACTATGTAAAACACTGGATATGCCACAGGTGGAGTACTGTGTGCAGCTTTGGTCACCACCCTATGGGCAGGAGGTGATTGTACTGGAGAGGTGCAGATGAGATTTCCTAGAATATTGCCTGGGATAGAATGTTTCATCTATGAGGGGAGGCTGGATAGCCTGGGTTTGTTTGCACTGGAGTGGAGAGAGTTGAGGATGAATCTGATTGAGGTACGCAAACTAATGAAGGGTATAGATAGGCTAAATAGTTGGAAATATTTCCCCACAGCCGAGGTGTTTCTGGCCAGAGGTTGCAAGTTCAAGGTAAGAAGTAGTAGGATTAGTGATGATTTTTTTTCATCCAGAAGATGGTTGAAATCTGGAACACACTGTCTGAGGGGGTGGCAGAGACAGGTGCTGTCACAGTTGAGAAATGTTGAGATGAACACCTAAAACACCAAGGCATAGAAGGTTATGGGCTTAGTGTTGGAAAATGGGATTAGGATAGAATAGGGACCTATGGGCATAGACATAATGGGCCGAAGGGCCCGTTTCCATACTGGATGTCTGTATGACTCTGGGGGTGACGTTGCCTGCCACTTTAAATTTCCATTCCATCCATCCATCTCTTTATGATCTCATGCATTGTTATACTGAGGCCCAAGATAAGCAGTTTATCTTCCACCTGAGCACATTGCTCTTTCCAGACTCAATATGAAAATATATAACTTCTGCTAACTTGATTTCTCTGCTTATATCAGAACTCTCTGGTTTTTCTGCACTTCATCGATCTGTAATATTGGCTCAGTTTTCTCTCTTTGCACAGCCTGAATTGTCAGGCATTTCTTACAGCTCTGCATTTCACAGCTTTTATGATCCTTTGTTTGGGTTCTTCCTTTCTGACCACCTTCACTAGCCTGTCAATCCATTCCTTGTCCAATTCAAAACTAATGTATTCTTTCTTCCCCAGTTCTGAAATAATGGTCTTCATCCTGAATTACGAACTGTTTCTCTTCTCACAGATGCCACCAGACCTGCAGATTAATAATCATCTTGAGGACAATGTATTAACTAAGGCAAGTCTGCATGGATTTGTTAAGGAGAAATTTTGTTTAACCAATTTGAGAGAGTTTTTTGTTGAGATAACAGAGCTGATGAGGGTATTGCAGCCAATATGGTGTACATGGACTTCCAGAAAACATTGATGAAGTTTCACATAACAGATTTATCAGCAAAGTCGAAGTATGTGGTATAAAAGGGACATTGACAGCATGGATACAAAATTGGCCAAGAAACAGACAACAGAAGTGTATGATGAATGCTTTTTTCAAACAGGAGGAAGGTGAGTATTGTTGTTCACCAGGGATCAGTGTGAGGGACATAGCCTTTTTAGTCTATATTAAACTTTACAAAACACTGGTTAAGCCACGCTTGAAGTACTGTGTACAGTTCAGCACACCACAGAAAGGATAAGATTGTACTGGAGAGAGTACAGAGGAGATTCACCAGGCTGTTACCTGGATAGGAGAACTTTAATTATGGAGAGAAATTGGATAGGCTGAGGTTGCTTTCCCTGGAGTGAAGGAGGCTAGGGGTGACCTAGTAGAAGAATATAAAATCATGAGAGGCATAGAAAGGGTAGATAGACAAAGTCTTTTTCCCATGGTAGGGGTATCAAAAACAGGAGGGCATAGGTTAAAGATAAAAGGAAGGAGTTCTAAAGGCGATTTGAGAGGAGTTCTTTTTTCCACAGAGAACGGTTGACATTGGAATTCACTGCTAGGGGCGGAATCAGATAACAGTACCATGGAGAAGGTCATGGAAGCTAGGGAATTCAGTGAACAGTGATTCCTGAAACATACCTATATTACAAAAGAGGAGATTTTGGTGGTCTTGGGGCCTGACCAATTGTATCCTAGGATGTAGTGGGAAGCTAGGGAAGAAATTGCTGGGGCCCTGGCAGAGATTTTTCTATCTTTCTTAGCCAGGAGTGAGGTACCAGAAGACTGAAGGGTGGCTATTGTTGTACCCTTATTTAAGAAGGGCTGCAAGGACAAGCCAGAGAACTACAGGCTGATGAGCCTAACATCAGTGGTGGGAAAATTACTGGAGGGGATCCTGAGAAATGGGATCTATCTGCATTTGGAAAGGCAAGGATTGATTAGGGATAGTCAGTATGGCTTCGTGTGTGGAAATTCGTGTCTCACAGATTTAATTGAGTTTTTTGAGGAAATGACCAAGAGGACTGACATGGGCAGGGCAGTAGATGTTGTCCACATTGAATTTAGCAAGGCTTTTGACAAGGTCCCACATGGTAGACTGGTCCGGAAAGTTAGATGACAGGCATCCAGGATGAACTAGCCAAATGATTACAAAATTGGCTCGGAGGAAGGAGTCAGAGCACGGTAGTGGAGGGTTGTTTTTTTGTAGATTGGAGGCCTGTGACCTGTAGTATGCTGCAAGGATTGGTGCTGGGTCCCCTTTGTCATTTATGCTAATGATATAGATGAGAAGTAGGTGGCATGATTAGTAAGTTTGCAGATCATAACAAAATTGTTGGTTTGATGGACAGTGAACAAGGTTGTCCAAGGTTACAAAAGGATTTGAATCAATTAGGAAAGCGGACAAAAAAGATGGCAGATGGAATTTAACTCAGACAAGTGTGAAGTGATGCATTTTGGGAAGTTAAACCAGGGCAGGACTTGTACAGTAATGACAGGGCCCTAGGGAGTGCTGTAGAACAACGAGACCAAGTGGTACAAGTACAGAGTTCCCTGAAAATGGCAACACAAGTGGACAAGGCATTGAAGAAGGGGTATGGCATGCTTGCCTTCACAAGATGGGGCACTGAGTACAAGAGTTGGGACATCATGTTACAGCTATACAAGATGTCGGTGAGCCCACACCTGGAATACTGTGTGCAGTTCTGCTCGCCATTATAGAGGAGGTGGTTAAGCTAGAGAGGATGCAAAAGAGATTCACAAGGATGTTGCCAGGACTGGAGGGCCTGAGTTATAAGGAGAGATTGGATAGGGTGGGGCTGTTTTCCCTGAAGCGAAGGAGATGGAGAAGTGACCTTAAAGGTTTACAAAATCATAAGGGACATAGATAAGGTGGATGGTCACAGTATTTTTCCCAGGTTAAGGAATTTAAAACTAGGTGAGGGAGAAAGATACAACAGCAGGTGGAGGGTATATGGAACGAGTTGCAAGTGGAAGTAGTAGATGCGGATACAATTACAATGTTTAGAAGACATTTGGACAGGTACATGGATAGGAAAGGTTTAGAGGAACATGGGCAAATGCAGGCAAATGGATCTAGTTCAGTAGATGCCTTGGTCAGCATGGATGAGTTGGGACAAAGGGACTATTTCTGTGCAGTATAACTCTCTGACTCTGTGGTGGATCATCCATTCATTCCAACATTTGATGCAAGTTTAGGTGCCAGGGGATATGGAAATTATTGTGGATTTAATTCTACTCTGGTTCAAGGGGTCAGGAGAGGTTTAAAGTAGTTAGCCAGAGTGTGCAAATTCCACTGTGGCAGCCCATTAATGTAAATTCAATTCAGAAAACAAATATTGAAAAACAGAAATATTGCTTAAAAAGTGATCATAAAGCTGTCAAATTTTCATAAATGCTCAATTATTCCTCTTAGATATTGGCCAGTTTTACGAGGTCTGACCTACATTTGACATCAGTCCCGCATGAACATTGGTTAACCCTGAGTTGTTCTCTGGAGTGTTTTTCATAGCATTGGAATATACTACTCGTCAATTAAGACAAAAACAGAAAACGCTGAGAACACTCAGCAGGTCGGGCAGCATCTATGGAAAGAGAAACAGAGTTAATGTTTCAGGCTGGAAATCCTTCTTCAGAACTGACAAAGGATCTTAAACCTGAAGACCTGAAATGTTAACTCTGGTTCTCTCTCTGTAGCTGCTGCCCAACCTACTGAGTGTTTCCAGCATGTTCAGTTTATATATCAGATTTCCAGCATCTGCAGTCTTTTTTTTTATTTTCAGATCAATTAAGGATTTATAATTGTGGGAGGATTCACCAAAGGAACTTCATAACATGGCAATTTGGTTGAATTTTATAATTACGAAAATTTGAAGATAAAAGAGAAGAGGATTATAAAGGAAACAAATCACCTAGGGATAAAAGGCTATGGGTCAAGTGCTGGAAAATGGGACTAATATGGATGAATCCTCACTGGTGATACTATAGACCCCCCCTGTAGCCACTGGGACATTGAAGAACAGATATACAGGCAGATTAGGGAAAGGTGCAAAAACAACAGAGTTATCATAGTGGAGACACAAGTGATTCTGTAGATGCTGGAATCTGGAGCAACACACACAAAATGCTGGAGGAACTCAGCAGGTCAGGCAGCATCTATGGAGGGAAATAAACAGTTGACATTTTGGGCGAAGAGTGTTGACCCGAAACATCAACTGTTTATTTCTCTCCATAGATGCTGCCTGACCTTCTGAGTTCCTCCAGCATTTTTTGAGGGTTGTCAGTGAGTGACTTCAACTTCCCCAATATAGATTGGGACCTCCTTCGTGCAAGAGAGTTAGACAGGGTAGAATGCGCTAGGTGCATCCAGGAGAGTTTTGTAAAACAGTATGTGGATAGCCCAACTACAGGAGGGACCCTACTGAATGTTGTATTGGAAAATGAGCCTGGCCAGGTGACTAACCTTTCAATGGGGGAACATTTAGGAAACAGTGATCACAACTCCTTAAGTTTTAAGATAGCTGTGAATAAGGACAAGTATGGACCTTGCAGGAAAGTATTAAATTGGGGGAGGGCAAATTACGGGAGTATTAGGCAGGAGCTCAGGATAGTTAATTGGGAACAGCAGTTTTTGGGCAAGTCAATATCTGACATGTGGAAGTTGTTTAAAGACCAACTGCACAGAGTACAGACTGGGATGTTCCAGTAAGAAGGAAGGACAAGGACTGCAAGGTAAGGGAACCTTGGATGACAAGAGAGGTTGTGAATTTAGTCAATAAGAAAAAGGAAGCATATGTAAGGTTTAAGAAGCTGAAAATGAACAGGGCCCTTGAGGGATATAAAGAAGGCAGAAAAGAACTCAAGAAGGGAACTAGGAGAGTCAGGAGGGGCTATGAAAAGTCTTTGGCAAGTAGGGGTAAAGAAAATCCCAAGGCATTTTATACATACATGAAGAGCATGAGGTCAACTAGGGAGAAGGTAGGACCACTCAAGGGTAAAGGAGGGAACGTGTGCTTGGAAGCAGAGGATGTGGACGAGATCCTAAATGAGTACTTTGCATTGGTATTCACCAAGGAGAAGGACATGAAGGACAGTGAGATCAGTGTGGGCCATGCTAATATGCTAGAACATTTTGAGATAAGGAAAGAGGTGGTGTTGGATCTCTTAAAGAAGGTGAAGGTGGACCAGTCCCCAGGGCCTGATGGGATATACCCCAGGTTATTAAGAGAGGCAAGAGATGAGATTGCTGGCCTTGACTGATCTTTGTGTCCTCTTTTGCCACAGGCGAAGTCATGGAGGACTGGCAAGTAGCTAATGTTGTTCCTTTATTCAAGAAGGGAAATAGGGATAATCCTGAAAATTATAGACCGGTGAGTGTCACGTCAATGATAGGGAATCTATAAGAGAGGATTCTTAGGGATAGGATTTACGAGCATTTGGAAAAGCATGGCCTAATTAGGGACAGTCAGTATGGCTTTGTGTGGGGCAGGTCATGTCATACTAACTTGATTGAGGTTTTCAAGGAGGTGATGAAGGTGATTGATGAAGGTAGAGCAATGGATGTTGTCTACATGGATTTTAGTAAGGCATTTGACAAGATCCCTCATGGTAGCCTCATCTGGAAGATTAAGATGCATGGGATCCATGGTGACTTCGCCATTTTGGATTCAGAATTAGCTTGACCATAGAAGACAGAGAGTAGTGGTCGATGGTCTTACTCTGGCTGGAGGTCCATGACTAGTGGTGTTCCACAAGGATCTGTACTGGGACTCTGCTGTTTATGATATATATAAATGACTTGGATGAAAACGTGGATGGATGGGTTAGTAAGTTTGCAGATGACACAAAGATTGGTGGTGTTGTGGATAGTGGAGAAGACTGGCAAAGGATACAGTGGGATATAGATCAGTCGCAGATATGGATGGAGAAATGGCAAATGGAGTTTAATCTGGGCAACTGTGAGGCATTGCTCTTTGGGAGATCAAATGTAAAGGGAAAGTACATAGTTAATGGCACGACTCTTAACAGCATTGATGTACGGAGGGATTTTGGGGTCCAAGTCCATTGCTTCCTGCAAGTGGTCGCACAACTTTATAGGGTGGTAAAGAAGGCATATGGCATGCTTGCCTTTATTAGTTGAGGCATTGAGGTCAAGAGTCAGGAAGTTATGTTGCAGTTTTATAAAACTCTGGTTAGGCTGCATCTTGAGTATTGCATTCAGTTTTGGTTGCCCCATTACAGGAAGGATGTGGAGGCTTTGGAGTGGGTGCAGAAGAGGTTTACCAGGATGCTGCCTGGATTAGAAGGCAGGTGCTGTAAGGAGAGGTTGAACAAACTAGGGTTGTCTTTCTGGAGCAGCAGAGGCTGAGGGGAGACCTGATAGAAGTTTAAAAAATTATAAGAGGCATAGATAGACATCTTTTCCCAGGGTCAAAAATGTCTAATACTAGAGGGCATGCATTTGAGATGAGAGGGGGAAAGTTCAAAGGAGATGTGTAGGGAAAGATTTTTTTACACAGAGAGTGGTGGGTGCTTGGAATGTGCTGCCACAGGTGGTGGTGGAGGCAGATATGATACAGGTGTTTAACAGGCTCTTAGATAGGCACATGAATATGCAGAGAATATGCAGAGAATGGAGGGATATGGACCACGTGCAGGCAGAAGGGATTAGTTTAATTGGGCGTCATTAGCTTAATTAGTTTGACACAACATTGTAGGCCAAAGGGCTTGTTCCTTTGCTAAACCGTTCTATGTCCTATGGTTGGCATGGACGTGGCTGGCTGAATGGCCTATTTCCATGCTGTATGACACTATGGAAGCATGTAGCCCCATCAGAGATTAGAAAAAGGCCCTTGCATGTGGGATGGTCTATAATCAATTCTTTGCTCTTATCTTCACAAGAGTGGGAGATGATGTAGACATTGGCAATAAAGAGGGAAGGCATGAAGTATAATAAAGATTTATTCACTCCTATATCTTTAAAAGTGGATGGGTCACCAGGCCCAGGTAAAATCTAGCCCAGGCTGTTTAAAGAAGCAAGGGAGGAACCAGCAGCCTCTGGCCATCATTTTCTAATGCTCCCTGGCTGCAGGCATCATGTTGAAAGACTGGCAAACAGCCAGTCTAGTTCCAGAGAGAGACAGACCCGTCAGTCCAACATTGGTGCGGAACAGATCATTGGAAAAAAATGTCTGAGGGACAGAACAAAATCAATATTTAGAAATATGATGTGAATCAAGGCCAGCGTGGATTTGTTGAGGAGACATAGTATCATACGGCATGGGACTTTTGCATTATTTAATGAAGTAACAAGGAGTGTGAATCAGGGTTATGAATTTGATTGCAGGGAATTTGATTACTGGCAGACTGATAAGAAAGCCAAAAGCTATTGGAATCCTCGGCTAAGTTCAGTTGGATCCAAAATTGTTCCCAAGATAGGAGGCCAAAAGTAACACAGAAGATGTTTTAGTATTTGGAGGGTTGGGTGTGGTGTTCTGTTTGGACACTATTATTTCTGTTTATGGAATGAGGGCATCACTACCAATGCCAGCATTCATTGCTCCTCCTTACTTGCCCCTAAACTGAGGGGGCCAGTTTAAGAGTCAACCACATGGATAGGTGTGCTATCACATGTGGGTCAGATTGGATGAAGAAGCCAGATTCCTTCAAAGGAAGACTATTGTCAACCAGATTTTTTTTAAAACAACAATCCAGTTGTTTCATTGTTATTGTTACTGCTGGCAGTTTTTTAAAATTAATTTCTTGAATTTAAATTCCTGGGCTCCCTTGGTGGTGTTCAAACTCAGGTCTCTGGATCATCGATACAGAATTTTGACTGCTAGTCCAATTACTTCACCACCACACTACTGTACCCATGAATACAGGGGCCCTGATGAAGAGAATTGCTTATGATTGCAGCTGTGATCAACAGTAAAGCAGAAAGTTATGGGCTGCAGGAACGATGAGATTGGTTCAATGAACACACAACTGGCTAATGGAAGTCAATCTAGAGAAGTATGAGGTGGATGCAAAACAAAGCCAAGGGATACAGAATAAACGGAGCACACTGAAGAGTTGTAAAGAACGCATGGATCTTGGAGTGTGTGTCCACAGATCCCTGAAGGTAGAAAGACATTGAGGTAAGGTGGTAATGGAGGCTTATGATATGTTTCCTTCAGTTTGGGGTACAAGAGAAGGGAGATAATTCTGATACTGTGTGGAACACTTATTCAGACTTAGCTGATTACTGTATAGTCTGTTATAAAGCTTCTTGAACATAACTCATGTGGCTAAATGTGAACATATTTACATTCCTGTGAAAGGTGAAGGAAAAGTTGTTGCAAGACTTTACCCCAAATTAGCAATGATGCAGTTAATGTGAGAATGCATCAAGAGCTCTTTGACTGTGCAGGGGAGATTCATGAGACTGCTTCTAGGGTGGGAGAATAATGATTTTGAGGAGCAGCTTAGTTGGAACAAAGGAAACAGTAAGGAGATTTAATTGAGGTGCACAATAATGTTTCATCAAAGCATAACCGTTGAACAGTGCTGCATTAGACTGCCAGATTGGATATAGTACTCAGAACGCTGGTTAATGTTAATTGCAACCACTAACCATACAATATTAATGCTCAGAATGCCGTGGCAGTCCATCATTTGTGGACAACGATTGGTGGAATACTATTTTTAAGTGTGCATCATTCCTGTAGTTTTGTCTCCCGCTTATTGTGACAAACTCAGTCTTACTTGTCAGAACTGTTCGCACTGCTCCTCAGCCCCTCCCTGCTTCTTTCTAGTTAACCTGTGCTGCGTTTCAAAGATGAACCGTGTGATGTTGTGGTGTCTCTCAAAGTGGGTCTTTTGTTCTGGCAGCTCTTTCTCATTGAAATATCATTTAACAAAAGTTACCTGAATGTATGCAAATTTCTGGTTGAGGTTTTTTGTATTTACCTAAAAAGTAAAGGAGAAACATATAATAAAATGTTATATATCTAGTCAAAAACAGAACACCCTCCCCCACCCCATCTCATTCTCCTGATCTTGCTCATCATAAACTTAGTGTTGCAATCTCCTTCAGAGAGGAAGGGTTAACGAAACAAATGTTTGCAAATGGAAATAGCTCAGGAAGGTACCTTTGTCGACCTGGATGAGTTGGGTCGAGGTGCTGTATAACTCAATGACTCTAGTTACTACATTTAAGAGGTGCTTAGACAAACACTTAAACAGCAAGACATAGAAGAATACAGTAATAATTCTGCAAATGAGATACATGTAGATGGACACAAAGGTCGTCATGGACATTGTGGGCCGATGGGCCTATTTCTGTGTTGTCTGCCTCGATAAATCCTGGACCTAGGGATACAAACTACTGTCCCTAAATTTGTGGATGACATAAAACTTGGCAGTAGTGTGAACTACAGAGAAGTTAATGATAGATTGCGCAGGATATAAATGGGCTGGTGGAATGCAGAGAAGTTTAATGCAGAGCAATGTAAGGTGAATTATTTTGGTACTAAAAATGAGGAGAGGTGATACAGAATAAAGAACATTATTCTAAAAAGGGCTAGGAGCAGAGGGATCTGGAAGATGTGTGCTCAGATTATTGAAAGTGACAGGGCAGGTTAGGAAAGCATAAGGTATACACAATTCCGAGCTTTATCAATCGAGGCACAGAGTGTAAAACTGGGATATTTGCTGAACAAAATGCTGTTTAGGCTGCAACTGGAGTACTGTGTTCAATTTTGGTCACCACATTTATAAGAATGATTTTGAAGACATTAGACAGAATCCAGAAAAGATTTACAAGAACGCTTTCTATAATGAAGGACTACACTTACAAGAATAGATTGGAGAGGCCAGGGCTATTTTCTTGGAAGAGCAGAAGCTGGGGGGAAGTTTCATTGAAGTTTATAAAATGGTGAAAAGGTCTGGAGAGTGAATAGTGAGTGGCTGTTTCCTTTGGTGGAGTGTTCAAGGGCCAGAGGTCCCAGGTGTAAAATAAAGGGAAAGAGAATTAAGAGCAACACAGGAAAATCTTTTTTCACTCAGTGTGTGGTTGGAATCTGGAAATCACCGCCTGCAGATGTGGTGGAGATGGGTTCCATTGTGGCCTTCAAGAGGGAATTGAAATATATGGTGGAGAAAAATTTGCAAGGCCATAGAGAAAGGGCCAGTTGGTGGAATTAGAGAGTTGCTCTGGTGGAGAGCCAGCAGGGATTTGATGGCCTGAATGTTCTCCTGTGCAGTAACCTATTTTATGATTCTATGAATCTGAACAGAATTTTAATTCAACTTTCTAGTTATAACTTTGAGCTTCTTTCTAACTGTTGTTTAATCTGAATGTGGTTCATACCAACTCAATGAGAAATTCATTTGGTTTTCGGTAATTGTGTTATACTGGCACTACTTGTTAATCTTGCCTGTTGCCCAGGTGCCTCTGGTGCCTCATTTCTAACTATGATCCTCAGGCAAATGTGCATTGCCAGCATGAAACACATTGCTTCCAATCATGAGTGTAAGTGCCTGCTAGTAGAATATACCTTACATCTTGGAAACTGAATTGCTGTTACCACTCCTGTTCTAGAGCACCTGAGCAGTAAAGCACACCATTGTTGGAAGTCTTGCAAGAGCATTGTGACTAAATGGCTGCAAGGATGCTTGGTTGGACCTGGAGCAGGTCGTTAGAGTAAGGGATGCAGATCTTGACATCCTAATTTCCCAGTTAGAGAGACATAGGGAAGTGGTCCATATAGGGTCCTGGAAGAAACCCCAAGTAGAAAGGAAGTGACACTGGGAGAAGGTCACAAGAGAGATAAGTGTCTCCAAGGGTCTGTAAGAAATGCTGAATGTAATCCCATCACCTTGCTCTGTGATCAATGTCATTGTTGTTTTCCTGTTAATACATTGGAATTCACTTTATCATAAGCCACACTTGGAGTAGTGTGTGTAGTCTGGTCGCCATGCTATTGGAAAGGATGTGATTAAGCTGGAGAAGGTGCAGAAAAGATTCACAAGATGTTCCCTGGGCTGGAAGGTTTGAGTTACAAGGGGAGATTGGATAGGCTGGGACTATTTCCCTTGGAGTGAAGGAGACGGAGGGGTGACCTTATAGAGGTTTATAAAATTATGAGGGGAATAGATAGGGTGGGTAGTCACAATGTTTTTCCAGGGTAGGGAAGTCTAACTAGAGGGCATTGGTTTAAGGTGAGAGGGGGAAAGAATTAAAGGGAATCTGAGGGGTGTTTTTCACACAGGGAGTGTACATGGAACAAGTGCCAGAAGGGGTGGTAGAGGCAGGTACAATTACAACATTTAAAAGGCATTTGGAGAGGTTCATGGATAGGAAAGGTTTGGAGGGATACAGGCCAAACGCAGGCAAATGGTATTAACTTAGATTGACATCTTGGTCAGCATGGGTTATTTGAGCCAAAGGGCCTGTTTCTGTACTGTATAACTCTATTTATCTATGAATTTTCCTTTTCGATTCCCAGTCCCGATGATGGGAGGACAAGCACTTCAGCTTATGCGTTTCGGTTCAGTGCATTTAATCACTGCAGGAGCTGATGATTTAAAGGGTGAAGATAATCTGCTCTTTCAAATGCCTCCTTCCCTGTTTCTATCCATGAGTATCTCTGCTGAGCATTATACTCTCACTATTACCATGTGCTTTTGCCATTATCAATGCAAATACACAGGATATCCCACTCGTCCAGTCCTGAGGAGGAAAATTCCAGCCATAAAGAGGAAAGGAGAACATGTTATAGTGTTTAACAATCCAAGCACCAATAGAAAGCAAAGCATGGATTAAAGAGACATTATTTCATGTGACGAGAGGACTGGTGTAAAATGAACTGCAGTTAGGACAAAGGAATAAGGAAAGTAGTGTGCCAGTGAAGTTCCACATGAGTCCTGCTCCAAAGAACTTGGATGAGATAAGGAAGCCTACCTGAGAAGGCCAATGCAAAAGCACATGGATATGCCTGGCACATTTTCCAGCCTACCCAAAGCCTGTGAGATATGTCAAGGAGTGTGGTGGGTGTGGGCGGGGTGGGGGGGGGTGCATGGAATCCTTCAACAACTCCTCACAGGACCTTAAGCATAGCTAAGTCCCCATTCTTGCCAATTGTGAAGAGGTGAGTACCTCTGTTTTGGCTCCCACATCACAGCAATTATAAAGTCATACTACAGCACAAAATGGGCCCTTCTGCCCACCACGTCTATGTCAACCTATTTGCTCATTTACACTAATCCCATTTGCCAGCATTTGGTCTGCATCCTCCTATGCCTTGTCTATTCAAGTGCCTGTCTCTTAAATGTAATGATTGCAATTGATTCCACTATCTCCTCTGGCAGCAAGTTCCAGATATCAACCAGCCTCTGTCTAAACAAAAAACTATCCCCATAAAATTCCCTTTAAAAATCCTTCCCCTCACTTAAACCTGTGCCGTCATATGTTTTGATATCCCTGCCATGGGAAAAAGATATTGACTATCTACCCTACCCTATGTCTGCCTCTCATATATCAGCCTTCTTTGCTCAAGGGAAAACAAGCCCAGCTTGTCCAATCATTAACCATAATTAAGGTTCTCCAATCCAGGCAACATCCTCCTCTGCACTCTCTCTCTACCGCAACCACATCCTTACTATAGTGTGGTGACCAGAACTGCGCAATAATACTCCAAATCTGGTCCAACTAGTATTTTGTAAAGTTGCAACATAACGTTCCAACTTTTATATTCTGTGCCCTGACCCATGAAGGTAAACATTATGCTTTCACTTTATGCCTTCTTCATTATCCCTTATGCCTTCTTCACCATCCCATCTACCCATGCTAGTTTCAGGAATTATGGACTTGAATCCCAAGGTCCCTCTGTTTATCAGCATTCCTTGGCACCGAACCATTTATTGTATATGTCTTACCCCTATGTGACTATCCAAAATGCATCACCTTGCACTTGTCAGGATTAAATTCCATCTGCCATCGTTCTGCCCAACTTTCCATCTGATCTATATTCTGCTATAGCCTTCACTTTCCTTGCTATCCACAACACTGTCAACTTTAGTGCCATCTGCAAATTTTTACTAACCATACCTCCTGTCTTAACATATCACAGATGACGAAGGTCCTAGCACTGATCCTGGTACACCACTGATCACAAACTTCCAATCAGAAAAGCATCTTTCTAGAAAGTCAGTGTCTTTTTCTCAAGGGGGAAATGTCAATTACTACAGGCCATTGATTTAAAGTGAGAGGGGGAAAGTTTAAAGATGTGCAAGGCAAGTTTGTAGCACAGAGAGTGGTAGGTTCCTGAAATATGCTGCCAGGGGAGATGGTAGAAGCCGATACAATAGCAATATTTAAAAGGCATTCAGACAGGCACATGAACAGGCAGGGGATATAGAGGGATATGGATCACGTGCAGCCAGATGGGATTAGTTTAGATGGCTGGCGCAGACATGGTGGGTCCTGTTTCTATGTAATCCCTCTGTTTTGAGTAGAGAGCATGAGTGACCCTTCCTAAAGTGATGGTTACTCAATGCTGTGAACTACAGTAACTGGCCAGAATGATCCTGAGGCTAAGCGGTTCAGAATGTCACATCAACAGGCAGAGCTGTCTAGTTTCAGATGTGTGGCTGGTGTTCTTCCTGCAGGCGTTTACCCCAATTTTGAAAGAACTTGGCCTCTAAATACTTTGCGCCTCAGAGAGCCCAGGGTGGGTGAACAGCTCCTTGTAGACTCGAGGGTAATTGGAGATCCCTTTCTTGCCTCTTTGGGGACAAGAGAGACATTTGCCCTACTTACAACCTCACCCCTGTGGCTCTCACTTGTGCAGTACCTCCAGCAAGAACACTGTTTGTGGCAAAGAGATTATAATTGCGCAAGTAGCTGCACAGCCCAGTCAAAGCTTTAACGGCTTGGACACTTCCTGTGGTCCCTGATTACCTCCAAACTCCTGTGTAGCACAAAAGTACATTAAAAGAGGGTGTGCCCCTTAAAATAGCACATCTGCTGTTAAATAAAGTGCTGTGAAATTCTCATTCTTCCTACCAAAATGTGACATTTTACACCATTCAATTTAATCTGTCATCTGCCTGCGCATTCCCCAGCCTGTCCATGTCTGGTAGGCGTCTGTTACTATCTCCTCTCAGTTTACTCTGCCCCTGCAAGTTTTATGTCTTCTGCTGAGTCAGCATCCTGGACTGCCAAGTCATTAGCATGTATTAAGAGGTCATCTTTGTACTTACCACTGGAGAACCCCACTGTACAATCCCTTCATTCACAATTAACTTCTTATAATCAGTCTGGTATGAAATTTACTTAGCTAATTTCCTAGTGACTCTCTTCTGCACTGCCTTCAGTGCTGACATATCCTTTTTTAAATGAGAGGACCAAACGTGTACTCATCCTCATCCATGTGCTGTACAATTATCACAATACTGCTATATTTTTAAATTCCATCTCGTAGCAAGAGAGGCCAACATGCCATTAACCTCCTTAATTGCTTCTGTACCTGCACATTAACTTTTTTTGTTTCATGCAAGAACATGTAGATCCCTCTCATTTGCAATCTGTCTCCATTCAGATCATAGTCATTCCTCCTACACAGTGCATGTCCTCACAGTTGCCCATATTTCAACATTTGCCAGATCTATATTCCTATTGCAGGTACGAAATATCCTAATCCTCATCTCCCCGCCCCATTACCGTCCATATACTTGCCCAACCCTCCCATCTCCCTGACCCCATCTCCCTTTTCCCCACCCCATAATCATCTCCCCCACACTCCCATCTCCCCCCCGCTCCATCTTTCCCCTCGCTGCGCCCACCTCCCCATCTTTCCCCCATTACTCCCCCTCCCCCTCTCCTCACCCACATCATCCCCATCTCCATCTCCCCCATGCCTATCTCCCTGCCACCATCCCTCCCCAGACCCCTCCCCTCTTCGCCATCTCCATCCTCCCTTCCTTCCCTTCTCCTTCCCCTCTCCCTGCCCCCTTTCTCCTTCCCCTCTCCCTGCCCCTATCTGCACCCCATTCACCTTTCTTCCCCATCACCCCCATCCCCCTCCATCTTCCCCATCCCCACCCCATTCCCTTCTACCTCTGCCCCCATTTTCCCCCAACTGCCTCCCTCCCCACCTTCACCTCTCCCTGCCCCCATCACCCACTCCCACCAGCGCTCCCCATCTCCCTGCCCCCAGCCCAAACTTCCGCCCTCCCCTATCTTCCATCCCGCATCTTCCCCTCTCCCCACCCCATCCCAACTCATCGCCCCATCATCCCTCTCTTCTTCCCCCCCTTCCCATCCCTCCACCCCATCACTAATGCTTCCTGCCCTGGCCCCAAATGCCCATCTCCCTGCCCCTATCTCCCCTTGTCTCACCTCCCTGCTCCAACATCCATATCCTCATCTCCTCTCCCCATCTCCCCTTGCCCACTTCCCACAATCATCTCCCTCACACTCCCATCTCCTCCTCACCTTCCTATCAGCCTCTTCTCCCCGCTCCCTTCTTTCTCCATCTCCCCTCTTCCTGCCCCATCTCTCCCCTCCCAACCCCTTCCTCACCTCTCCCTTGATTTCCCTGACCCCATCTGCCCCCTCCCCATCTCCACCCATTTTCCTCTTCCCCACCTGCCCCCTCTCAGCCTCCACTTTCCCTTTCACTCCTCTCTCTGCCACCTCCCCCAACACTCCACCTCATCTCTCCCCCTCTGCCCCATCTCCCCTTGACCACCACAACCATCTCCCCCACACTCCCATCTCCACACTCCCATCTCCCCATCCCCTTCTCCCTCTCCAATTACACCCCTCTCCCTGCCCCAACTTCCCCCTCTCTCCCACGACCCCCATCTTCACCTCTTCCCACACCCATCTTCCCCCTCTCCCCACACCCCCATCTTCCCCCTCTCCCCACACCTCTATCTTCCCCCTCTCCCCACACCCCCCATCTTCCCCCTCTCCCCACACCCCCACCTTCCCCTCTCCCATCTTCCCCTCTCCCATCTCTCCACCCAATGTACCCCACTCCCATCGCTCCCCCTCACCATCGATCCCCCTCGCCCATCTCCCCACCCCTCCCTGCCCCCATCTTCCCACCCTTATCTCCCCACCTCCGTCTCCATCTCCCACCCTCCCCACTCCATCTGCCCTCCTCCCCACCCCTCCCCCTCTCCACCACCTTTCTTCTGCCCCATCATCCCTCCTTTGTCCCCATCTCCTCCTCCCCATCTCCCCAGCCCCAGCAACCCCCAACTCCCTGCTCCCATCTTCTCCCCATCTCCCCCCCTCATCTCCCCACCCCATCTCTCCCTCCTGTCCCCATCTCTCCCCTCCCCTATCGCTACCCCAACTGCCCAACCCCTCCTACCCATCATCCCTCCTCTGCCCCATCTTCTGCTCTCCCCATCTCCTTGCCCCCTCTACCACCCCTTTTACTTTCCCCCCGCCCTCTCCCCATCCCCATCATCCCTTCCCCATCTCTCCCCACTCCCATCTTCCCCTTTCTCCGCTCCCATCTCTCCCCCTCCTCCTGTCCCTATCTCCCCCTTTCTGTCTGCCACCCCCTCCCCTCACTTCCCCCTCCCTTGCCCCATCCCCCATTTCCCACTCATCTCCCCTCTCCCTGCCCTGTCCCCTCCCCTCTCCCCTCCCCTCTCCCCGCCCCGTCCCCTCCCCTCTCCCCAACTCCCTGCCGCTCTGCCCATTACTTCTCATCCCCCACCTCCCCCTCTCTCCCGGGCCCCATTTCCCCCGCCCCCATCTCCCCAACCCCCTCCCCACATCTACCCCCTCCCTATCTGCCCCTCCCCATCACCAGCAACCCCTCCCCGATCTCCCCACCCCAGCACTCCTTCCCCCTATCTCCCCGTCCCCCAGATCTCTCCCCCTTCCCCATCGCTACCCCATCCCACCACCTCCCTGCTCCCATCCACCATGTCCCCATCCATCTTCTGCTCTCCCATCTCCCCACCCCCATCTCGCCCTTGCCCCCTTTCCCTGCCCCATCCTCCCTCTCTCTGCCACCATCCCCCTGCCAGCATCCCCCCTCTCTGCCCCAACCCCTCCTCCCTGCCACCACCTCCCTCCTCCTCCTCCCCCCGCCACCATCTACCCGCCACTATCTCCCCTATCACCTCTCCACCCCATCTCCCCTCTTCCCCCACCCTCTACCCCGTAATATTCCTGCTCTCTCTCTCCCTCCCCCGTCCCCCTCTCGGCCTTCATTCATGTGATTGGACTTCGTCGAATCCGGCTGCAAATGCCACGTATACTTAAACTGGTTTATATGTCCCAGTGCCTCACGGGCGATTTAATGCACCCGTTGCACGGAATCGGTAAGCAGTCTGCAGTCGTGGATATCGCGAAAGCTGTAACAGTACTATGTAGACATTTATTCAGGTTATCTGCGTCATTCTTCCTCTAAAATTGTAGCTGTATCGTGGGTCGTCATCGGCAGGGTAAGTTGTACAGAGAAACTCATCTGTAAAGGTCCTTCTCAGCAGTCTAATCGTTTGTTAGTTTTATTTTCGGCATGATATTTTCTTCAAAATTACCCCTACCCTAGCTTTGTAAGCAAGCCTTTATTATTATACTTTCCATTTTACATTTGGATGCCGTTGGAGTGCCCTTTTTTTTAAAAAAAAACATTTAAAAGTAATCGAATATGAATGCACAATGACGGTGATAGTTTGAGGACTGTACTGTAATTCTTTGTCACTTGCAGAATGTTTGTCTACCTGAAGGTATTTAACATCGTTTTGAAAGAACTGAAATAGAAATAACTATAAACAGATACTATAAAGATTGAAAGTATTGCTTAGAATGAGTGTTTATTGCCACTGAGGCAACAGTTTTTGTTGGCTGATTCTTCAGATGTTTGAGCCTCAACTTTTTTTGATATCCTGTAATAAGCATTAAATAAAAGCACGTTATATGGAGACAATATGTTTAAGATTTCAGCTGTTGCCCAGTAACACTCACATCTACCATGATAAAGTGCTTTGAGAAGTTGGTTATGGCTAGAATTTACTTCTGCCTAAGCAAGGAGGTGGACCTGCTGCAATTTTGCCTACTGCCACAACAGGTCTACAGTGGATGCAATCTCACTGGCTCTCCAGTCTGCTTTGGTGCACCTGGACAACAGCAGAACATTCAACAGGGTGCTGTTTATCGATTGCAGCTCAGCATTCAACATCATCAATCCCTCAGTATTAATCACCAAGGTTCAAAACCGGGCCTCTGCAGCTGGATCCTCGACTTCCTTATCTGGAGATCGCGGTCAGTGCAGATTGGTAACATCTCCTCACTGACAATCAAGACAGGTGCACCTCAGGAATGCATACTTAGCCCACTCCTCTACACTCATGACTTTGTGGCCAGGCACAGCTCAAATGCCATCTATAAATTCACTGATGACACCACTATTGTTGGTAGAATCTCAGATGGAGTGAGAGTGGTGTTGCAATAATAACCTCCCACTCAACTTGATTGTGGACTTCAGGAAGGGGAGGTCAGGAGGACACACACCAGTCCTCATTGAGGGGCCAGCAGTGGAAAGGGTGAGCAGCTTCAACTTCCTGAGGGTCAGCATCTTGGAGGATTCATCCTGGGCCCCACACATTGACGCAGTCACGAAGAAGGCACGCCGGTGGCTCTACTTTGTTAGGAGTTTGAGGAGATCTGGTATGTCACCAAAGACTCTTGCAAATTTCCATAGATGTACAGTGGAGAACATTCTGACTGGTTGCATCACTGCCTGGTATGGAGGCTCCAGTGCACAGGATTGCAAGAGGCTGCAGAGGGTTGTAGACTCGGCCAGCTCCATCGCAGGCATAACTCTCCCCACCATCAATGACATCTTCAAGAGGCAGTGCCTCAAGAAGGCGGCATCCATCATTAAGGACCCACACCACCCGAGACATACCCTTTTAATGTTACTACCATCAGGGAGGAGGTACAGGAGCCCGAAGACCCACACTCAGCAATTTAGGAACAGCTTCTTCCCCTCCGCCATCAGATTTTTGAACGGTCCATGAACTCTACCTCATTATTCCTTTTTTTTGCACTATTTATTTATTTTGTAATTTACTGTAATTTTATGTCTGCACTGCTTCAAAACAAATTTCACAACATGTACGTCATTGATAATAAATGTGATTCTGAATTGTTCCAAATTCTTTCAGTAACCACTACAGACCAGATTCCTACTGTTCATTATATGAATCAGTTTTAACATAGAACAGAATAGGCCTTTTGGCCCGTGATGTCTGTACTGATCTTAATGCCAAATCCCATCAGCCTGCACCTGGTCCATATCTCTCCAGTCCCTACCTACATAAATGCCTCCTAAACTTGCTATTGTATCTGCTTCCACCATTTGCCCTAGCAGCGTGTTCCAGGCACCTTCCACCCACTATGTTAAATAAAAACTTGCCTCGTAAATCTTCCTCTAAGCTATCCCCCTCTCTCCTTGAAGCTATGCCCTTTTGTATTTGACATTTCCACACTGGGGGGGAAAAAGACTGACTCTCTACCTATCTGTGCCTCTCCCAATTTTGAAGATGGGTTGCTTCTCAGCCTCTTCCACAGCTCCATCAATTTTCCTGTTGTCTTTGCAGAACACTGCTCACAGACCTCCAGAATAATACCCCTCCACCACTGTCTTCTATGGCCAAGCCAATTTTAAATCCAACCTACCAAGTTTCTATAGATCCCATGTGCCTTAATCTTCTGAATCAATCTACCATGAGGGAACTTATTGAAAGTTTTACTAAAGTCCATGTATACAACATCCACTGCCCTACCCTCATTAATCATTATGTGTTTTGGATTAGGCAGCAGTGGTCTTACAATCTATTTGAAAGCAATGATGACTACTGTCCATTTTAATAGACTGCTGTGCTTTTATTCTTGTTTAAATGGTGTTTATGGTAGTGCCACATATTTTTCGAATAGTCATATTTGTCTTGAAATTAATGGAACAATCACTACAGTTCTTTAAAGAAAAGTAATAATTCAATTGTAGTCTTTTAAAAGATGTATGTCTGAAACATCAGTTTGCTACTTTTATAAGCAAATGGATTTTTACATTTTAAATAGCTGCCTGATATTTCATATGTGGGATGAGCTGTAAAATATCTAAAATCCTTGTAATATAATAACAAAGCAACATCGTTACTGATAACAAGATCCCAAGGTTGTTCACATCACTGCTCTTGAGCTGAGAAAGGAGCAATGAAGAGGTGGTAATTAGAAACTTGTTCAGTGACAGAATTTGAAATATTGAACAGAATTTCAAGGTACAGAGGCAGAGATGTTTATGGAACCTGCTTGGAGTTGAAGAACGGTGTCGAGTTAACTAAATGTGAGCTAACAGCACAGCACAGGGATTACATGAGGTATATGCATAAATCTGTGTCTAACATATTGTGCATCATTCTCAAACTTTTCATTTCACATTGACTGTTTTGTTTTCCACTTATGACTGATGCTTATTTTGTATGCAATAGCCATCTTTCAGCACTTCACTTGAGTGACCATATTTTACCTGAAACACTGAATACTGACTGTGGTGTCATCTTTGACTGCAAGAAATTTCTCAGAGAAGCTCATTTCTCCTTTCTCCTGTGTCTTGGTCTGTGTGCTTTCAACAGGAATTTTGTACAGTAACAAGAATCTGAAACTGCTGATTTTTTTTCCATCTCTACACCAAGGATGGAAAATAAGCTGGATGGATACAGAGAAACAGAATGAGACTGTTGGGAGCTGGCATGGACTCAATGGGCTGGTGTTTTGGTTGATAAGATTATTTGGCTACTGAAAATTGCTCCTAGTAGAGGTGGGTGGTGGGAGAATCAGGTTGGTGGGGGAGGTAATTGATGAGAAGCGAAATCGGGGGGTCGGGAATGGGATGGTTGATGTAGGCCAAATAGGCTGTTTCCATGCCATGTCAATGAATGACCAAATATAGCCGCTGAACTACTATACTGTTTCAGAAAAGAAACTGGGCACAAATTGGGGAAATGCACCTGGAATCTTCTGAGTTGCATGGCTCAACTATTTGTGGACTTAACCAACAGTTGTAATTTCCTTCACCCAGGCTTGTCCTTGAGTTTTAATTTTTGATCTCAACTTGACTGCACAAGCACAATTATAACATTCTGCATTGAGACAGATTTCTTATAACATGCTGCATCTGTCTTGATAACAAGTTCTTCCAAACCTGGAAGCACTGGAGCATAAAAGTGCAGCTCCAATTGTGTGAACAAGGTTGTTTAACCAATGTCACTTGCATTACATTTCTGTCACAAGCCTGTACATCTAAGGGGATTCTGATTTCAATAAGCAATGTGCTTTCTAAGAAGACTGCTTCTGTCCCTTAGGATCAATGATGACTTGCTGTCTGCTCCTTCTCCACTTTGAGCAGTCGTGGCCAGAGATTCCCAGGCACTGGTGGGATCACAGCTCTTTTGTATGCCCTCAATGCATGGACTCTGGGTTCTCAATACCGTCCTGAATGATTCTCCTTTTTGAGTGGTTATGGCCAAGTGTCAGTGGGGATGTTGTATTTCTGCAAGGAAGTTTTTTTGAATATTGTTGAATTTTTTTTCTCTCTGTTTGGTTAATAATTGAGTTTGAATAGAGTGTTTGTTTTGGGGTCTGATGTGGCCAGCACAATATTAAGGATAATCAGGATCTCTGTGCTGAGGATGTTGGCTTGGGAGAGGACAATTTCATTGGTTTGCTTATCCTTCCAGTGAAATGACCTTGAACCTTATTGTCTACCTGCAATGCACTACCCTGTAGCTGTGACACTTTGCTCTGTATTCTGTTATTGTTTTTAACCTGTACTACCCTAATGCACTGTGTAATGAATTGATCTGCATGAACGGTATGCAAGCCAAGTTTTTCACTGTACCTTGGTACAAGTGACAATAATATACCAATACCAAATTGGAGGATTTGGCATAGTCTATATAGGTAGTATTTTTTTCCAGTGCCTTGATGTCTGCAGTGGTTAGTTGGATCTTATGAGCATTGAGAGGGTAGGATGTACTGCTGCCCAGTAGACCAAGTGTTTTGTGTTGGGTCTGACGTCTTGATATTCAAATGCCCTTTTCCTTAATTAACCAAATGTTGTGCCTGTGGTGACTTATGTGGGAAGTGGTCCACTTCCAGGGCCTCAATGTGAGCCTTTATTGTTGGAGGGCATTTGGTGCAACAGGCCAGGGTGGTAGAGGAACTTGGTCTTGTGGGTATTGAATATAAGGTCCATCTTCTTGTGTGGTTTGGTAAATGAGTTGATGTTGTCATAGAGCATGGAAGCAAGCCCATTGAGTCCTTTCCAACCATCAGGCACCCACTTACACTAATTTTATTCTCCCCACATCTCTCTCAACTCTCCCCAGATTCTACTGCTCTCCTATGCTGGGGAAATTTTCTGTGGCCAATTAACCTACCAACCCACATATCTTTGGGATATGGGAGGAAACCAGAGCACCCAGAGGAAACCCATATGATCAGAGGGAGACTGCAAAGTCTCCACAGACAGTACAGTCAGGATTGAACTTGGGTTACTGGAGCTGTGAGGCAGCAGCTCCCCGGTTATGCCAGTTGGGGCTAGTCTAAGCATCATCAGTATGCTTGTGCAACTGTTGAGGTTCAACTGACCTTGGTTCTGGAGTGTAGTCGTCATAGGCTGAATGGTTTCCCATTAGTTCTGAAGATTAGCTCCACTCTCACAGGAAGTTTGTAGGAGATGAGGTTCAACATTGCAGTAAGAAAGATTAGGAAATGTGTTGGGGGGGAAATGAGGCAACCTTACTTACATTGAGATTGGTACTTGCATGCCATTGTGGAGACCAACTTGTGTGAACAGTGGTATTTGGGGAGGGTGTGGCCAGAGCAGGGATTCAGGACAAGAGTTGGGCTCATGGTCTGTGATGGGGAAATGGGCCAGGCCCATGGCTCAAACTGGGAGTCTGGGACATAGGCCGGGTGTGGAAACTGAATCGGGAACATGATGCCATGTTCCAGGTTTGGCAGGGTGGTGGATTATCTACCTTTGGAGCAGGAGTGATTAAAGGAGTGCAAATTTGAAGTTTTAGCCATCATTTTAAAAAAAAATCAAGTTTATGCTGCTGCCAAATTGTACCACAGGATTTGACCATCTGCATGTTGTCACACTTTGGGCTCATTGGGCTAATATGATGAAATGTAACTGAGATCTTGTACTACATAATTTTGAAATGGTCTTTTGGATACTGAAAATGGTTCATTCTCAACCTTTGAATGGGATTGCTATTTCCTCTTGAGTTTGTGACATTGATTTAGCTTCTTGCTATAACCTGTCTTGTTGCAAACTCACTTTGCAGTTCTGTTGTTATTTTCATGTTTGGAACTCCTTGCCTCTCAGTGCTCACTTCTCGTCTGTTGAAACCCTACTGCTGTCTTTGGGACTTCTGCCCAGGACCATTAGCAGAACCTTTGATTCTTACCTTTTGGCGATGTATTTAATGCTCTTGGGTTTGGATATTGCAGGATTTCTGTCAAACTGTAACTTGTATGTTGATACTTTACTCCTTTAATTTGATGTGGCATTTGTTGCGTAAATCTGAAATCAAGGCCTGATCTGACTCTTGAGTCAAATTGTCTTTCATTCAAGGTATTGGTATTGGTTTATTATTGTCACTTGTACCGAGGTACAGTGAAAAGATTGTCTTACAGACCAATCGTATAGGTCAATTCATTACACAGTGTAGTTACATTGAGTTAGTACAAAGTGCATTGATGTAGTACAGGTAAAAACAGTAACAGTACAGAGTAAAGTATCGTAGCTACAGAGAAAGTGCAGTGCAATAAGGTGCAAGTTCACAACAAGGTAGATCGTGAGGTCATAGTCCATCTCATTGTATAAAGGAGCCATTCAATAGTCTTATCACAGTGGGGTAGAAGCTGTCCTTAAGTTTGGTGGTATGTGCCCTCAGGCACCTGTATCTTCTACCCAATGGAAGAGGAGAGAAGAGAGAATGTCCCAGGTGGGTGGGGTCTTTGATTATGCTGGCTGCTTCACCAAGACAACGAGAGGTAAAGACAGAGTCCAAGGAGGGGAGGCTGGTGTCCGTGATGCGCTGGGCTGTGTCCACAACCCTCTGCAGTTTCTTGCGGTCCTGGGCAGAGCAGTTGCCGTACCAAGCCATGATACATCCAGATAGGATGCTTTCTATGGTGCATCGGTAAAAGTTGGTGAGAGTCAAAGGGGACAAACCAAATTTCTTTAGCCTCCTGAGGAAGTAGAGGCACTGATGAGCTTTCTTGGCCGTGGCATCTACGTGATTTGACCAGGACAGGCTGTTGGTGATGTTCACTCCCAGGAACTTGAAGCTCTCAACCCTCTCGACCTCAGCAACAAGGATTTATGCAAATAATCTAACCTGGTAAAACAGTGCTTCTTCATTGTAACATAAGAAGTGCTTCAATGTCAGAGATACTATCTAGTAAGATAATAGGTTTCCCATCACTTCAAAGAGTTAAATGAAGGCCACAGAGTTACTTCATTGCCTTGACAAGAATTTATTCCACAACCAGCACCACAAAAATTTAATGTTGGGAGAATCTCCCAGTATGCAGCAACATTTAGGAAGTACTGATCACACACTTTATATTTAAAGAAATGTAATTGTTTGTGAAATACTTTGTATGCCCATAGTATGTGAGAAGCTCAATATAACTGAAAATAATTTGCATGTAGTTGCATATTCATTCATTGGTCTCTGATTCACCCATACATTGAGTAATGCTGTGTGCCAAATTGTGCCACCCTGCATTTTCAGCCATTGCATTTCATTCTCATTTATTGTTAAGATTATGTTACTTTACTAACCCAAATTGGATAGTGGATCAGTCATCCACTTTAGAATGAATATGCCAAAACTAATGCTGCCACTTGGTTGACCTTTTTGGGGAAAAAATAGTGCAAGAAAACAAAGATTGCAATTGCTGGATCAAACATCTAGAAAGCCAATTGTATGCATTGATGGGCATGGTAAAGTGAGGCCAAACTGACTGATCTTGGGGTCATTTTGTTGGAGGAGTCAATGAAGAGATATTAGCAAAGCAAACAATTGATATAAATGAGGGCCCTGGATCAGACAAGGTGCATTCAGGTCTCTCAATGGGGGGGGGAAAAAGTGTTATTGGAACATTTCTGAGAAACTCCATGAAATTGTATGCTCTGTGAGGGATAGATAGTGTCAGATATTATACATTTAAGAGGCATTTAGACAAGAGTAGGATAAAAATGCAGATATTTTTGAATGAATGATATCAACTGAAAACATTATCAGTTTCCCTAGTGAACAGGTGTGCTACAAAACAAAGACAGTGGATCCTCTGTTAGCCCTAAGTAAACCCTTTGACTAAAATAGTTAAAAGTTGGAATTTAGTTCCAACATTTTAGAAGAGATGTGATAAAGTTTTTCCTGTGGAAAAAGTAAGATTAAAGCTCACAAAAATGTTGGTTTTTAATTAGCTGGGGTACAGGTAGACAGTTTGTATTGTTAATAATATTTGAGTTAATGTAAGAAAAGAGAAAAATAGGTAAAGATCTTGATAACAAGTGGGGTAAACAATCCTGCAAGGAAGTAGTTTTGAAGGAATGGATAACTTTGTGAATAAAATTTATTGAATCCATATTGGGGTCAGGAACAGAATGTACAGTTCAAAGGGTGGATAAAGAAAAGGATTTTGATTTTTATTATTGATTACTGACTGAAAATTTTCAGTGGGTAATGTGCCAATGCAAGTTGTTAAAGTCTGTGCCCCATCTTCAAGACAGCTTAAAATTTGATAAATCCAAAGGACCCAATGAGTGCAGATGAGATTCATCAGGATCTTGCCTGGATTGGAGGACTTTGCTCCAGGACTTTTCTCTAGAGCAAAGGAGGCTGAGAAGAGACCTGACAGAAGTATATAAGATCATGAGAGGGACAGATAAGGTAAATAGTCAAAATCTTTTTTCCCATAATAGGATATCAAAAATAAGAGGGCATAGAATTATGGTGAGAGGAAGGAGTTTTAAAAGAGCTGTTTTTTATAATGTGATTGATGGTGCATTCCAGATATCAGAGGAGATGGTAGAAAAGTAATCAATTACTATGTTTAGGAGACACTTAGACAGGCACTTGAGTATGCAAGGCATTGAAGGATACAGTCCAAATCCAGGCAAATGGGATTAGTGTGGGTGAGCAAAAAAGCCAGCATGGATGTGGTGGGTCAAAGGGCCAGTTTCTGTGCTGTATGATTCTGACCACGATGACCTTCCAGACATTAAGGGAGTTGAGGGAAATGGTGATTAGTGTTGGAAGATGGTGCTGAAGTAGAATGGCCACAATCTTAATGAGTGGCAGAGCCAGTTTGAAGGGCTGGATGGCCCGCTCCTATGTCTCGTGTTTTTATCCCAATGTATCACTGAAGTGATCCACCATTTGGATTATCTTTATTTTTGCATGGGGAAATTATCATTATCATTGAGATTCATAATCCGATGAAAATTGCTCTCGAAGGAGGCAATTAGTCATAAGAACATAAGAATTGGGAGAGAGAGTGGTCTTTTGAGCCTGCTCTGCTATTCATTAAGATAATAGCTGACCTCCACCTCAGCTCTATTTTCCTATGCTATCCTTGTATCCCTTGATTCCATTATGATCTGGAAATCTGTCCATCTCTGTTTTGTATGAACTCTATGGCAGTCTCCACAGGCCTCTAGGGAGAGAATTCCAAATATTAACCACCCTCAGAGTGAACAAAGTTCTCCTCATCCCAGTTCTAAATGACATATCCATTCTTCTTGACTCCCCAGTTAGGGAAACATCCCTTCTGCTTCCAACCTGTGGACCCTTGTAGGAATTTTGTAAGTTCCAGTGAGATCACTTCTTTAGGGAATACGGGCTTATGCTACTTGATCTCTTCTCCATTTCGGGTACGAGTGAGGTACACTCCATCTATAACAAGCATTTTTAAAGAACATCAAAATTCTGCAAGCTCACTAAATCCCTGTATAAGTGTAGTTTGACATCTTTACACTGCTACTCAAATCCTGACATAGCAGGTGAATTTGCCTTTTCAATTGTTTGCTGCACCTGTGAGTTAGCTTTAAGTCTCCTATATACAAGGGCACCATGGTTTCCCTGAACATTAACATCTTTCAATTTCTCACCATTTGGGGGGGGGAAAAATAAGGTTTTTCTGCTTTGTGCACCAAATTGAATGACCTTATTTCTTCACGTCATATCCCAGCTGCCACATTCTCACCTACTTAGTTAGGATTACATCCAGTTAAAGCCTCTTTATATTCTCCTCCTACTTGCAATCTCACCTCATTTTCCATATATTCAACTAACTTGGAAATATGACATTGGTCTTTTTAGCCATAGCCCAAGCAGAGATCTTACTAGTCACAGCTAGCCAAACTGAGAAAGACCTGCTTGCTCACACTCTCTGCTTTCTGTGTATTACTGTTTCTAATCCATATTACTACCATGTGCTCTATCCTTGTTAACCAACCTTCTGTATGGGACCTTATGAATGGCCTAAAAATCTAAAGGCACCACATCCTTTGGTCCTCCTTTATATATTCTGCTAGTCATATCCTTGAGGGAATTCCAAAAGATTAGTCAAACATTAATCAATCTTGTTATTCTTTTTGAGGTTTTTTATTATTGCTGGAATCCACAATAAAAGGATGCATTTTCCCTACCACAGTTGGTAGGCTGACAGATCATTAGTTCCGGGTTTTCCCTCGCCCTTCTTTCTAAAATAGTAGAGTCACATTTGCTATACTGCAATCTGCATGAACCATTCCAGGTCTGTGGAATTTCCAAAGATGTTAATCAAACATAGTCACCTCTTTAAAGACTCTGGAATCTAGATAATTGGGTCGATGGCATTTATAAGCCTTCAATTCCTCCATTTTCGATAGCACCTCTCATATTTGTGGCAGTTTTTTTTGTGTGAAAATGAATGCAGTTTTTTATAATTTCTCTTCCATTTGCTTATTCCCCCATTTGCCCATCACAAAGTATCCTGTCACTGGCTGTAAGGAACCCACATTTGCCCTTGCTAGTCTTTCCCTTTTTTTCTTGCCTATGGATGCTCTTTATAATCTGCTTTTGTTTCTACTATATTCTATCACACCTTTCAACTTCCTGGTCTCCTTTGCTGAATTTGAAAGTACTTCCAATTCTTAAGCTTGCTGCTATTTCTGGCAATGTTATAGATTCTTCATTTGACTTAATGCTACCTTTCAAGTTCTCTAGTCGGCCGTAGACAGACCACTTTACCTGTCGGCCTTTAAGCCTTAAGTTTTTTTTGGCAAATTGCATTTTATTTAAATACTCTCCATTAGCAGTTGCAACATTGAACTGCACCAGTCTGCACAGTGAAGATATTCCCGCTGGGCTGTTACATGAGAACGCTTACATTGACTCAACAATGAAGTAGGAGCAGTGGTGTAAATCAAGATGGTGTGTGATTTGAAGGTTGTGACACCTTTGTCTTTCACTCTGCTGAAGGTCACAGATTTGGGAGGTACTTTGTCACGTTTTAGGCATCCTACTTTACAAAGGATATCAGTTGTAATGTGCTCAGAAATAAAAGTCAAGGAGATGGTACTACCAAATTGAGGCAAGACTCACATAGCTCTATTTTTTTTATATATTAGGAATTAGGAAATATTAGTGCAGGTCTTTAATGTCAAGCTGCATGGATGACATGGAAGTTGGATATCTCTTTTACTGATCTATGACTACACAGCCTGTTTAATTGGAGGCTGGTATTGATCAGAAGTCCTGTTCCAGAGTTTCTTTGGAATAATGTTCAGTGGTTGTGGTAGCAACCCTTCCACTTCCCCGGAATATAATAACTCAGAACAAGATCGGATGCCTTAAAGGATATATTTATTCTCATTTTAAGTTGCATGCCAACTGGTGTGTATATTCTGGCTCTTGATATTAGTGAAGGTAATTTTTTTTCTTAATCTGAGTGACAAATTTGCAGCTTGAAATAAAAAGCAAATCTGTAATTCTTCTACCACCTGAGCAATGGAAATAAGTGTGAGGAGATGAACTATTCAGTAATATGTACTGAACAAGTTATAAAACGAAATGTATAAAGGCAAGTTGTAAAACGAGATGTTTAAAGGCTGGTACAGAATGAAATGATCAAGTATTTAATGTAATATGATAGTGTGATAATTTTGTATAATTTCAGGGCTGAATAACTTTGTTCTAGATAACCATCTAATCTAATATTTCCAATTCAGAGTTCCATGTTTTCTTAAGGATTTATCTTGTAAAAGATGTTTCTCTGAGTTAAATCCTTAGGAAAATATGGCTTGGAAAAAGCAACTCATTTACGTATCCACCTTTAATCTATTGAAGAAGCTGTCCAGCCACAGATATAGTAAATTATGACAGATTTAATGGACTGAGTAGCACAATGAATAATGCTGATTTGACTATTTTTCAGTTTCAGACAAATACGAATCTATCTCTACCAGGAATTGCAACTTAAATCTGTAATTTGGAATTGGTTTATTATTGTCACATGTACAGAGATACAGTGGAAAAACTGTTTGCGTGCCATGTAGATCATGCAGTATGTAAGTACACTGTGGTAGTAAAAAGAAATGACAGAATATAGCACTGCAGTTAAAGAAAGAGCAGTGCAGGTAAACAAATAAAATGCAAGGACCAGGGCAAGGTAGACTGAGAGATCAAGAATTCATCTTGACCATATAAGAGGTCTGTTCAAGAGTCTGATAACAGTGGGATAGAAGCTGTCCTTGAGTCTGGTGGTGAATGCTTTCAAGCTTTTGAATCATCTGCCCAATGGGAGAGGGGAGGCTGGTTTGCATAATGCAACTCTCAGTACTCTGCAATTTCTTGGGGTCTTGGGCAGTTGCCATTCCAAGCTATGATGCATCTGGATAGGATGCTTTCTATGGTGCATCTGCAAAAATAGGTCAGGGTCATTGGGGACATGCTGAATTCCCTTGGCCTTCTGAGGAAGTAGAGGCATTGGTATGTTTTCTTGGCTGTAGCATCAACATGGCTGGAGCAGGGCAAATTGTTGGTGACATTTACATCCAGTAAGTTGAAGCTCTCCACTATCTGCACCATTGATACAGAGAGGGACGCCCACTCTGTCCCGCTTCATGAAGTCAATGACCAGCTCCTTTGTTTCCCTGACATTGAGGGCGAGTTTGTTGTCTTGACACTATGCCACTAGGCTCTCTATCTCCCCCCTGTACTCCATCTCACTGTTGTTTGAGATCAAGCCCACTACAGTGGTGTCATCTGCAAAGCTGAAGATGGAGTGAGAGCAGAAATTGATTTCCAGTCAGAATTTGCCTCTGCTTCTCTCAGCTTTGCAGAGAGAGAGTTGATCAGTATTTCTACTCCCAATTAATACCCAGTGACTTTTATTTTTTTGGTTAAACAAAAGTGCATGCTGGATGTGGTCTGGATCAGACTTGGATGAGATGAATCAACAATGTTTACTTCTAGTTTTTACCAGGCCTGCTAATGACTGTAGAACAGCAACTAAATTGGGTGATTTACACTTGGTAGTAAATGCATTAAAAGCCATTAACTATTTGACAGAAATATTACATTATCTGAGTATGTCAAGAGTGTGTTACCAAAATACTATCAGCACATCTCGTGCTCCACCAGGGGGGCCAACACTCTTGACCACTGCTATACAACCATCAAAGATGCCTTCCGAGCCACCCCTCGTCCTCACTTTGGGAAATCAGATCACCAGGCTGTGCTCCTTTTCCCTGCATACAAACAGAAACTGAAATGGGAGGATCCGGTATGGAGAGTCGTGCAGTGCTGGTCTGAGGAAGCAGATGAGCTCCAATGTGACTACTTTGAGACGGTGGACTGGTCCATGTTCAAAGACTCAGCTGCCAGCCTTGATGAGTATGCCACCACCATCACAGACTTTATCAGCAAGTGTGTGGAGGACTATGTACCAAAAAAGACAATACGGGTGTTCCCAAACAGGAAACCATGGATGAACCGGGAGATCCACTCCCCACTGAAGGAGAGGACTGCTGCACAAATCTGGTGATCCTGATGTGTACAAGAAATCGAGGTATGACCTTCGAAAAGCTATCAGGGATGCCAAGAGGCAATACCAACTCAAAATAGAGTCCCTGACCAGCCATCAGTTATGGCAGGGCTTACATGCCATAACAGGCTACAAGACGAAGTTGGGCTGCATATTAACAACAGCGCATCCCTTCCTGATGAACTTGACACATTCTATGCGCGTTTTGAACAAAAGGGAAGTGGATTGTCACCATCCACCCTGACAGCCACTAACGCAGCTGAACCTGTGATCACAGTGAAGGACATAAGATCAGTCTTCCGGAGAGCGAACAAGAGGAATCTCCTGGCCCATATGGTGTCCTGGGCTGCATGCTCAGATCTTGTGCTGATCAGTTGGCAGAAGTATTTGTGGACATATTTAACCTCTCCCTGCTTCAATTTCAGGTTCCCTTCTGTTTTAAGACCACTATCATCCCGGTACCAAAGAAAAGCAAGGTAACATGCCTCAATGACTACCGACCAGTGGCTCTTGACAACCACCATCATGAAGTGCTTTGAGAGGTTAGTTATGGCACGCATCAACTCCAGCCTACCAGACAACCTGGACCCATTGCAATTCACGTATTGACGAAACAGGTCTACAGCGGATGCCACCTCCCTGGCCCTACACTCAGCTCTGGAGCATCTGGACAGTAAAAACACATATGTTAGACTATTGTTTATTGACTACAGCTCTGCCTTCAATACAATAATTCCAAGCAAGCTTGTCACCAAACACTGAGACCTAGGACTCAACACCTCCCTCTGTAACTGGATCCTTGACTTTCTAACAAACAGATTGTAATCAGTGAGGATAGGCAGCAATAACTCTGACACGATTATTCTCAACACTGGTGCCCCACAAGGCTGCGTCCCCAGCCCTCTACTCTACTCCCTATACGCTCATGACTGTGTGGCCAGATTCTGCACTAACTCCATCTACAAGTTTGCAGATGATACCACTGTTGTAGGCCGTATCTCAAACAGCGATGAGTCAGAGTACAGGAAGGAGATAGAGCTTAGTGGAATGGTGTCATGACAACAACCTTTCCCTCAAAATCAACAAAAGTGCTGGTCGTTGACTTCAGGAAAGGGGGTGGTGTACATGCACCTGTCTACATCAATGGTGCTGAGCTCGAGAGGGTTGAGAGCTTCAAGTTCCTGAGAGTGAACATCACCAACAGCCTGTCCTGGTCAAATCACGTAGATGCCATGGCCAAGAAAGCTCACCAGTGCATCTGCTTCCTCAGAAGGCTGAAGAAATTTGGTTTGTCCCCTTTGACTATCACCAACTTTTACTGATGCACCATAGAAAGCATCCTATCTGGATGTATCATGGCTTGGTACGGCAACTGCTCTGCCCAGGACCGCAAGAAGCTGCAGAGAGTTGTGGACACCGCCCAGCGCATCATGGACACCAGCCTCCCCTCCTTGCACTCTGTCTTTACCTCTCGTTGTCTTGGTGAAGCAGCTAGCATAATAAATGAACCCACCCACCTGGGACATTCTCTCTTCTCTCCTCTTCCATCGGGTAGAAGAGACAGCAGCCTGAGGGCACATACCACCAGACTTAAGGACAGCTTCTACCCCACTGTGATAAGACTATTAAATGATTCTCTTATACAATGAGATGGACTATGACCTCATGATCTAGCTTGTTGTGACCTTGCACCATATTGCACTGCACTTTCTCTGTAGCTGTGACACTTTACTCTGTACTGTTATTGTTTTTACCTGTACTACTTCAATGCACTCTGTACTAACTCAATGTAACTGCACTGTGTAATGAATTGACCTGTACGATCGGTTTGTAAGACAAGCTTTGCACTGTACCTCAGTACAAGTGACAATAATAAACCAATACCAATATAATACTTTATATTTTAGTTAAGAATTCCCATTTCATGTACTTGTGTGACCACAGTTCAGTTTCATATGAAGAGAATTTGAAGAGATTGCCATTGAAATTAATCCCACTTAAGAAATGTCACACAATGGCAGTTACATTTAATGGATGATACAGTTTTGCAGTGGAAGTTGCTTTCCTAAGCTTGGATGGAACAACATTGAGGCAGAGCCTTATCCTTTATTTTATTGATGTACTTGATTTAAGGGCATTTGAACCCGATGAGGTTTTTCTGGAGTATCAAATGCTTAATCCAACAGACTGATGAAGGGTCTCAGCCCAAAACGTGTACTGTTCATATCTGTCCATAGATGCAGGCTGACCTGCTGAGTTCCTCCAGCATTTTGGGTGTGTTGCTCCAGATTTCTGATTTCCAGCATCTGCAGTCTCTCTGTCTTTAATCCAACATTGCCATTCTATGCCTTAAACACAACAGATCCATAATGTTGTGTGCTATCAATGTTTGGCTGAGCTTTTTATCTTGAGTTTGTATTGAAATTTATTATGAGCTATTTTGTATGTCAGGAAGCAGGAAATCATTTGTTTCTATTATGTTTATTAACATGTACAGATGTTTTGTGTGTTCTAAATTGGTCTTGGTTCCCTAAATCAGACTGAGTTTGCTTCAGCTTGAAAATAAGTTAGTATGAGTCACTGGGGTATAATTTAAATAAATTCCTGAAAGAGTGTGAATTTATATTTGCTATGAACCTAGCATAATGATAACCTGCAGTTATGTTGAAAACTGACAGCAAATTGCCCTATGCTATTCAGCCAAATGAGGTAACCAAAGGGTTTGTCAAAGAGCTGTGATTCTGAACAGTATAAGGGGAGGCAGATGGATTTAGGAACCAATTCCAGAGCATGGGGATTAGGTAGTTGAATATGTGTTGTGCTAGAGATGGAGGGTTGGGTAGGAGGAGTAGTTGTGGTTTTGAATATGACATTAATACATGGGTTAAAATCATGTGTTATTAACATTTAGATATCACTTTTTAAGCTGATTATTGACATCGTTGTTAAGAGGTACCATGCACATAACCAGTGGGAAGATATCAGGAAAGAACCTTCCTGCTGGTCTAACCGAGGATGACCAAAAAAAAAGCCATTGTAAGACATATTGGCACATGGAGGGTGTATGGCTTCCTCTTACTTTTGTTTCTTAAATTCTTGACAGATTAAATCTTTTGTTTTCCTATTTTCCAGACAGGATGTAATATGCATTAGAAACTATTCACGAGTACAATTTTTGATTAATTTACTTCCTAGTGCAAAACACTGCTAAATGTAAGAGTATTTGTAATTGGTTTGACAGGGTTGGTAGATTTAAATTAGAAGAAAGATCTTTGATGCATAAACAAACAACAGGTGTGCACGTGAAAAACACAAGGGTGGCAGTCAAATTGGGATTTCCAAAACATGGAAAAAGTATTGAAGGCAAGGTTGGGCAAAGGGAGGTGTTTAGCAAAAGGCTGGTCAGGGGAACAGAGAGGTTGGTTTTGCAGCTACAGCATTGGTTACAGAGCTAGAGAAGAAAGATACTGGAGAAATGGAAACAGAAGGATGAGAAAAATAAATTTGAAGTGTTAAATGCCTGTGTCTTTAATGTAGATAAGTGAGGATGTATGGTTGATCAGTCTCGGGGAGAGAAAGTGCTTGCAATCAAAATATATTACAATTTTTATCAGTAAGTTACAAAAGATTCTTGCTATCTGCCTTATCTATGCCTCTCAAATTTCTTGCATTCCTCCATTCCTCCTATCAGGTAGTCCTTCGGCTTCCTTCTGCCCAGGGATAAAAAAACGCAGCCTATCTAATCTCTCCTTGTAACTTAAAGCCCTCCAATCCAGGCAGCAACCAGGTGAATCTCGTTTGCACACTCCAGGATATTTGCATTCTTCCTATAACTTGGCAACCAAAATTGCACACAATGCGGCCTAACCAATATTTTATAAAGTTGTACCATGATATCCCAACTCTTGTGTTACATGTCCCATCCAATGAAGGCAAAAATGCTATAATGTCCAGCTATATATGCACTCAGTGCTTGAACCTTCACAAATCTCATGGGTAGAGAACTGCCAAGGTTCACTAACCTCTGTGTAAAGAAATTTTCCTCATCTCTGTACCAAGTAATCTCTTCGACAGGAGTGAGATAGGTCAGTTGGATGAATGGTGTTATAAGAACCTTGTGCTCAATTTTGGCAAAACCAAGGACTTTAGGAAGGGGAAGTCAGGCGAGCATGCCCCAGCCCTCACTGAAGAGTCTGTGGTGGAAAGGGTGAGCAACTTCAATTTCCTGGGTGTCAACATCTCAGAGGACCTATCCTGGGCCCAGCACATAGATACAACTATGAAGAAGGCATGCCAGTGTCTCTACTTAGAAGCTTAAGGAGATTTGGCATGTCATCGAAGACTCCGACAAACTCCTGCAGATTTACAGTGGAAAGCATTCTGACTGGCTGCATAATAGCCTGGTATGAAAACTCCAATGCATAGGAACACAAGAAGCTAGAGGTAGAAGTAGACCCAGTCAGTTCCATCAAGATACAGCTCTCCCTATCATCGAGGACATGCACCAGAGGTGATGTCTCAGAAGGGTGACACCCATCATCAGGGGCCCCCACCATCGGGGCCCATGCCCTCTTCTCGATGCTATCATCAGTCAGGAAGTACAGGAGTCTGAAGACCCACACCTCAAGGTTCAACAGCTCGTCCCCCACTGCCATCAGGTCCTTGAACTGACCTGAAAAACCCTAACACTACTTCTGACTAGATCACGCTCTCTCTCTCGGGCGTGCTTTCGCAACTTGTGCGATTGTCGTTATGTTTAGTTTGTCAGGTAAGTTGTGCATAATTAAAGTTTATGTTAACTTGTGTTCGTAATGTACTGTGCTGTTGCTGCAAAAAGCTTATTTTCATGGTTTTTATACCCTGTGTATGTATGCCTATGACAATAAACTTGAAACAACCTACTCCTTATTCTCAAACTGTGCCCCCAAGTCCTAGACTCTCTGTCAGGGAAAACATTCTCACTACACCTAGACTGTCAAGCCCTTGTTGTAAATTTCAATGAGATCACCTCTTGCTCTTCTAAACTCAACGGTCCCAGTCTACTCAATTGCACTAAATATGACATAACTGGAACAAGTAGTCTGAATCTGTGTTGTACTCCCTCTAGGGTAAGTACATCCTTTGATCAGCAAGGGGACAACCATTGTTTTCAACTCCAGGTGTGGTCTCTCCAAGACCCTATGCCATCTTGTTATAAGGACTAATGTATGATATTCCCTCCATTTATTGTCTGCTGTACCTGCCTGTTAACCTTCAGTGATCTGTGTACAAGCATGCCCATGACAGTTTGAACATCAACACTACCTACGAGTGCCCTACTTTGCTATTATGTACACCAAGGTTGATTTCTAGATTCATTGAATTATACAACATTCCCACCACATTTGTTAGGCTCAGCTGCCTGTAGTTCCCTGGCTTGTCCTTGCATCCCTTAAATAAAGGCACAATGTTAGGTATCCCCCAGTCTTCCGGTACCTCACCTGTGGCTAATGATGCAAGTATCTCTGCTGTGGCCCCTGCAATTTCTTCCCTAGCTTCCCACCATGTCGTGGGATACAGAGGATCAGTTCCCAGGTATTTATCCACCTTAGTATGCCTTAAGACCATCTGCACCTCATGTGTGGTAATGTGGATATGTTCCAATACATCACTGTTCATTTTCCATAATTCCTCAGCTTCCATTACCTTCTGCATCGTAAATACAGATGAGAAATATTCCATTTAGACCTAAGCCATCTCCTGTGGCTCCACATATAGAAGACAACACTGATCCTTAAGGGGACCTATTCTTTCCCTAGTTGCCCTCTTGCTCTTAATCTACTTGTAGAGTCTCTTGGGGGTTCTCCTTTTATCTTATCTGCCAAAGCCATCTCATATCCTCTTTTTGCCCTCCTGTTTCCCTGTTAAGTGTACTCCTACATCTCTTGCATATCCATTTTAAACTTCACTGTATCTGGCATGTACATCTCTGGTGTATAAAGTCATGAAGGGCATAGATAAGGTCAATGCACTCAGTCTTTTTCCCAAAGTTGGAGAATCAAGAACCAGAGGGTATGGGTTTAAGCTGAGAGGGGAAAGATTTAATAGGAAATTGAGGAGCAACTTTCTTTTTTTACAAATATGGAATGAGCTGCCACGGGAAGTAGTTAAGGCAGTTACAACAAAAGTTTTTAAAAGGCAGTTGAACAGATACATGGATAGAAAAGGTTTAGAAGGATATGGGCTAAACAGAAGCAAATGGGACTATCTTGGTCAGCATGGACCAGTTGGGCTGAAGAGCCTGTTTCCATGCTGTATGACTCTATGATGATTCTATATTCAAGGGGTTTCTTTGATACCAGCTGCCTGTACCTGACATGCACCTTTTTTTCTGACCAGTACCTCAATATCCCTTGTCAACCAGGGTTCCCTAATCCTGCCAGTTCTGTCCTTCACTCTAAAAGGAGCATGCTGACCCTGAACTCTCCCCATCTCGCTTTTTAAAAGCCTCTCACTTGCCAGATGACCCTTTACCTGCAAACAGTCTCTTCAAATCAACCTTTGTAAATTCCTGTCTAATGCCTTCAAAACTTGCCTTGCCCAGTTTAGGATTTTAATTTGTGGACAACTTCAGTCTTTTCCCAGAACTATTTTAAAACTAATAGAATTATGGTCACTGCTCCCAGAGTGGTCCCCTACTGACACCAGCCACCTGTCCAGCTTCACCTCAAGTGTGGGTTGAGTGTAGCCCTTTCTCCAGTAGGGTCATCTACACATTGCTTAAGAAATCTTTCCTGGACAGACTTTAAAAATTTCTGTCCCATCTAATCCTGTATCACTCTGGCAGTCCCAGTCAATATTAGGGAAGTTAAAAATCCATCATTACAACCCTAATATTCCTTTACCCAACTGCGATTTAACAACATGTTTGCTGCTCTAATTCTTGCTGACTATTTGAGGTGCTATTGTTTAACCTCATCAAAGTGATCACGCCCCTCATACTTTTAAATTCTACACCAATACTAAAGGGCATAGCTTTAATGTGAGAGGCGGAAATTTTAAAAGAGATTTACGTGACAAGTTTTTACATGGAGAGTGGTAGGTGCCTGGAACGTGCTTCCGGGGAAATAGTGGAAGCAGACATGAGAGCAATATTTGAGAGGCACATGAACAGGCAGGGAGTTGAAGGATGTAGACCACGTAGCTTAATATGTAGCTTAGATTAGCATGGTCAGCACAAGTATTGGGACCAAAGGGCCTGTTTCCTCAACCATGTTTCTGTGATAGCTATAATACCACAATCCCTTGTGCTTATTCATGCCGCTATCTGTGGGGAGTTTGTGCGTTCTCCCCGTGACTGCGTGGGTTTCCTCCATGTGCTCTGGTTTCCTCCCATATTCCAAAGGCCTACAGGTTAGGAAGTTGTGGGCATGCTATGTTGGTGTCGGAAGCATGGCGACACTTGCGGGCTGCCCCCAGAACATTCCACGCAAAGATGCATTTCGCTGTGTTTCAATGTACATTTTACTGATAAAGATATCTTACCTCCTCTTATCTTACAACTGCGCTGAGTTCACCTGCATTTCTTGCTGTGTTGCATTGAAATAAATGTAGTTTAGCTTTTCGGACCTTGTTTCCCACCTCTGGCCTGCCTACTGGGCTTGCCCTCTCTAACCTCCGATATTTGAAGTAATTTTATCATCCATTACACAATTACATTGGATTCCACCTGCCTGTCAGACTAGCTTAAACACTCCCAATAAACTGTAGCAAATCTCTCCGCCAGAATATTGATCCCCTTCTAATTGGGGTGCAACCCATCCCTCCAGTGCGTTGCGCAGGGAGTAATCTGAAGATTACAACCCTTGAGGTCCTGCTTTTTAACCTTTTTGCTTAACTCCTTGGATTCACTCTGCAGGACCTCATTGCTCTTTCTACCTATCTCATTAGTACTAATGTGTACACTATCTCTGGCTGCCTGCTGTCCCCCTTGAGAATGTCCTGCAACTGCTCAGACATCCTTGACCCTGGCACCAGGGAGGCAACATGTCCTCCTGGAGTCTCATTTGTAGCCACAGAATCTCCTGTCTGCCCCCACCCCCAACTATTGAGTCTCCTATCACTACAGCTCTCCTGGACTCCACCCTCCCTTGCTATGCATCAGAGCCAACCATGCTACCGCAGACTTGTTGCCTCTGATTTGCCTTATTGGAAGCGTGTGTTCATTAAGAACCTTGTTGCATGAAGAACTGGTCTCATGCTACTATTTCTGGAGGACAAGCATTTCTTCCAAGATTATATTTGTATCTTGATGAACCCTTAAGTTTGCAAGTTGAGTTTCTAAGTTTATTTTCTGACAAATATTTTGGGCAACTACAATAAAACATCTTTTTTGCATAAATTTGTTCAGGGAATGGTCTTGTGGTTGATAGTGATAATGTTTTTTTTAATGTGATTTCTGTTTTTAGATTCTGGTGAGATTGTATATTTATAACTGAAATAACGGCTGTCATCAAATTAGTTTGTTACCACATGATATTTTTTGAGCAGAAGACTTGATTCTGCAAATGTTTTTTTTGTTGGTTGTTTTGTTGGTATTATTATCTTTTTATTTAGATCTTGCAACATTGTAGCTGCCAGACAAGAACCTATCTTATGTCCTCTTAGTTTAAATCATATCTTTCAATAGAGTAAGTTAGAGAGCCTTTGTAGCTTTAGCAATATTGGAATATTTTTAATATTATTGAAGTAAAAAAAAGTAAAGTCTTTTAACCATAATAAATTTCTTAAAACTTTAACCTTATTTTCTAAAGTTTGATTTTTTTTTGGTTTCATTCACCATGAATTGTTGAGGTAAAATGCTGCTAACTTTTTTGGTTTACTCTTTAAATTGCAGTTTTTTTTAAGAGTGGTAAATTCAGCTGACATTCTATGTGGACAATTTTCCAGACAGCGAATAAATGACCAGTTAGTCTGTGTTTTGATGCTATGAGTGGAATGTTGACTGGGCTTGATCTGGTCAATGGCTTCCTGTACTCAGAATAGGAGACAGGAAGTATCTAGACTGACCTAGTCAGATTAATGATATGTCAAGCCTTACTCTTATTTCTGTAGTCAATATCCAGACACAGCTCTAGAGCACTGGATCCTGCTGATTGTCCATATTTGAGTTGCTAAAATTACCCTATTTAAGATTTTTGTCTAAAATGTTGGATCAGAATTTACCATGTTCCGAGAACTTATATATTTCAGCTGTTGGCTGAAATCAGCATTGATGTTTCTGAAACATTGTACGGTATATAATAATTTGCTGTGGTGTATTAGGATAATACATTTTGAAAGATATAGACCAAGAAGGCCAGCCAAGTGTACCTTGGAAGTCAAGCCTAGAAGTAGCAAATAAATGGATGAGAATTTCAGCAGCAGATAAGCTGAAGCTAGGGCGGTGGAGTAATTTTAGAGGTGGAAATAGTTGATATTTAATTGAGAACATTTTGCTAATTCAACGTAGAATGTCAACTAAGGAGATAGTGGAGTCAAGAGAAATAGCGGTGAGTTAATATCAAAACAGCATTTCCAAACCACTGCTGTGTTTTCAGAAGACAACAACATTAAGGGCAAGCATACAGATGAGAAATGAGGGCCAGTATAACTCCTCTACAGATTCCAGAGTTAATAGTGCTGATGAAGGAAGAGAAGACATTACAGATGTAGGACAAGCAATGACTATCATTGAAAGACATGCATAACTTGCAAGAAAAATATATTTCCTTTTAAGGCAAAAAAACCTAGGGGGGGGGGAGTGCTTTTCTGTGGCCGATGAAGAATTAAAGATGATTAAATCTAAGCGGCCTTTGAAGTTGCCAGGAAACAGTAGGCCTGAGGGTGAGAGCACCTTAGAACTCTGCAAAGGAAGACTAAGAAACTGGTAAAGAAATGCAAGATAGAATACTGAGAGTGGGCTGGCAAGAAAATAACATACAAACAAACTATAAGACCTTCTCATAGGCATGTTCCTTTTCTTTAAAAAAAAGAAACTAAAAGCCAGTGAAGGCAATTGTAGGCCCCTTGCATTCAGAGGCAGGAGAATTTGTATTGGGAAATGGCAAAGGAATTAAACAATTACTTGTCTGTCTTCAACAAGAGGGTGCCCAAAACCTGACAATATATTAGAGAATTAAGGCTCTAGCAAGAATGAGAAAATAAAGGAACTAAGTAATAGTACTAGAAAATTCCTGAGCTTGCAACCTGATAAATCCCAAGGAAAATCATGTTTGACTATTCTGCTGGAGCTCTTTGAGGATGTGATTAGTAGAATAGATGAGGAAGAATCAGTGGATGTATTGTATCTGGATTTTCAGAAGGTGCTTGTAAGATCCCACATAGGAGGTTGGCCAATAAAGATGGAGCACATGGAAGTAAGGAGTGATATACTGGCATTGATAGAAAATTGGTTATCAGATCGGAAACAGAGTGGGGAATAAATGGATCATTCTCAGGTTGGCAGGTGACTAGTGAGTGACCACTGGGATCAGTACCTGGGTGCCTAACTACACACAATCTACATCAATGATTTGGCTGAGGGGACCAAATGTCATATTTCTAAGTTTGTTGGTGATATTAAACTAAACAGGATTGTGAGTATGGAGGAGGATGTGAAGAGGGGCTTTGAGGGGATACGAACAAGTTGATTGAGGGACAAGAACATGGCAGATGGAATACCACGTGGAAAGTGTGAGGTTCTACATTTTGGTGTACATAACCAAAAAGCAGAGTTTTTTTTTTAAATAGCGAGGGATTATGTATTGTTGATGTTCAAAGGGACCTGGGTGTGCTTGCACACAAGTCACTGAAGCCCAAAATATAGGTGCAACAAGCTGGGAAGAGAGCAGGTAGTATGTTGGCCTTTATTATAACTTGTAGAATAAGGAAATCTTAATACAATTGTACAGGGCCTTGGTGAGACTGCATCTAGAGTATTGCATACAGTTTTGGTCTCCTTATCTGAGAAAGGATGTACATACTATGGAGGGAGTACAGTGAGGTTTTGCTACATACCACAGATGACATCTAGGCATTAAGGGTCATGGCGACAGTGATCTTAATGAATGGCAAAGCAGGCTTGAAGGGCTGGATGGCTTCCCGCTGTTCCTTTTTCTTATGTAATGCAAAACCAGAGACATACACTCAACAGATATTTTATTTGTAGCATAACTCTCTTATTTTTGCATTATAAATTACAGAATGAATACCAAAGTTTGGCTGTGGATCATTGATTACTAAGCAAAAATAAGATAGACAAATATTAAATGATTTTTCTTTGAATTTTATTCATAAAATTGCTGGCCTCATATTTACTCATTTAAATGATGTTGATGACAAGGCCCGAATTTGTTGTCTATCTCTATTTGCCCTTCAGAAAGTGGCAATCAGGATGGTGTGTGACTTGGAAGGGAACATGCAAGTTGTACCTCCTACCACTGTTTTTCACGACAGATGTGGTAGGTGTGGAGGTGCTGTTGAAGTGGCCACAGTGTGTTTTGTACATCATACACTGCAACCATAGTGCACTGGTGGTGAAGGGAGTGAATGTTCAGATTGATATTAAGATATTTATTTATTAGTCACATGTACATCGAAACACAGTGAAATACGTATTTTTGCGTTGCTAAGAACGTGCTGGGCGCTGCAATGGTCGCCACTGTTCCGGCACCAACATAGCATGCCCATAGCTCCTAACTTGTATGTCTTTGGAATGTGGGAGGAAACCGGAGCACCCGGAGGAAACCCATGCAGACATGGGGAGAACGTACAAACTCCTTCCAGGCAGTGGCTGGAATTGAACCGCATGCTACTATGCCGCTATTCAATGGGATGCTATTCAAGCTGGCTGCTGTTACTCCAGATGGTATTGAGTTCCTTGAGTATTGTTAAAGGGGCACCAATCCAGGAAACTGCAGAGAATCCCATTGCTGATTTGTGCCTTGTGGATGGCAGAGAAACTTTGGGGTGCCAGAAGTTGAAATACTCTCCTTTTGGACACGTCCTGTGACCAACTCATGTACTGTATTTATGTGGCTGGTCTGTAAGAATGTGAATGGATCCCCAACCTTGCTCAGGAATTTTGTGGTGCAGAACCTGTGATGGTAATGGCTTTGAATTTCAAGTGTATATAGTTAAACATATTAGTCATTGCTTGGCTCGTGTTTGGAAATACTACCTGCCTCTGAATATTCCGTGCCTAAACTTGTCTAGAGGAAACTGTCCCCTTATTTCCCAATCGTGATCAAGTACTCTACCAAACAGCAAATCACCTCTCAAACTTCTTTGCAAAAGGAGAACACGCTGGGCTCTGACTTTGTAGCTGAAATCACTTATTCAAGCAAATTTTTCTGCACTTTCTTGGGCCTTCACATCCTGCCACAGATTTGGTGACTGGAGTTAAAGCACAATGTTTTAGTTATGGCCTTTTAGAGTTTTATACAAGTTCACATAAATTCCTTGCTTTTGTACTTGTCTGCATTTTATGATTCTCCCAGGATTGTACCTTAGTTGAGGTCGTAGACTGTCAATGTGCCCTGCCATTTTTAAGAATTTATGTATGTACAAACCCAGATCCTTCAGTCCTTCATGCCCTGTACCATTGAATCTATATCATTGCTCTGTATTCTTTCTACCAAGGTGTGCCACTGACTTGGAAATTTTACCTTACATATTCATGTCAAAGTCACTATACAGTGGTGTCAGCACCAGCCCTTGGGCTACACTTCCGTCTGGCATTCTCCAGTCTCAAAAACTGGCTGCTGCTGCTCTTTTTTGCCTTTTAGTGTGGAATTTAATCAAATTCCTGAAAGTCCATATTGATGACATCTACTGCATTCCTTCAGCAGCTACCTTTTGTTACCTTATCAAAAATTCAATCAAGTTAACCTAGCAAGATTTACTTATAATTCCATTCAATTTTCAGTTCAAACATCTTTTTTGTCTCTAAAAGGAGTACAGGTGACATAGGTCAGTGAGTTTCTCAAAACATTTGGTTAAACAAAGAGCTTAAGTTAAAGTTCAGTTAAAGTAGAGCTGCAATTTCACAGCACAGGAACAGGCCATTTCGTCCATCAAGTTTGTACTTGTGCTACGAACCAGCAACAAAAGAAACACTGAGTCATGATTCAGTGTTAAAAACTACTTTATTAACAACTACTTATGATAATAAGAAAAATAAAAATAAAAATGTTAGAAGTAAAAATGTTAAATCTTGAATATTAACCCCAAAAACTAAACTTGTCATGTGTTTGTGGCAAAGTCCCAAACTCCAAGTCCAGGAATGGTTCTTAAAGTTCAATTCAGCAAGCCGTAAGGTGAAACATGAGCAAAGGCTTCTTCAACAACCACCATCGTTTGAAGATAAGACGTAGATGTAGAGAACATAGAGAGAGTAATTACGAAATCCAAATGTTCCACGATGGAACCCAAATGACACCTCAGTGTTTACTCGGTAGTGACTTCCTCACCCCGAAAAGCATCTGAATCGTGGTCGTCCACACAAATACCTGTTGCCCTCTACAGGTCAGCAACAAAGTGAACTCCACCGGATTACTCCCAATTTCTATACGTGGATTGTAGTAACAGACACTTGTCGTTTCTCATCCATCAATAGAGAAAACTAGCAGGCTGCTGTCTCTCTCCCTTTTCTCTCTCTCTCTTCGCTCTGACTGATTCTGACTGACTTCTTCAACAACGTCATTACGTCCTTTATGTTCTGTTGAAATAAGCACGCCGCAAGCGTGTGCGCGCATGTGCGCGCACACACACACACACCCCACTATGTTCTATCTTAAAGGGACATTCACTGAGTCCGTAACACTTGTTCTCTAAAACCAATCTAGCTAGTCCAATTCCCTTCCCCTCCTACTCCCTGGAGGTAACATATTAGCATGGATAAGGAATTTATTAATTAACAGGAAACAGAATTAAAAGTCAGTAATTTTTAGTGAAGTAATCGACAACTTATGGGTGTCACAGGAACCAATGCTGGGGCCTCAAGCTTACAATCTATTTACTGTAATGAATAAAGGTGCTATATTGTAGCTATATTTGCTTATGATAGAAAGATAGATGGGTTAGCAAGTTGTGAGAAGGAGAAAGAGCCTGTGAAGGGATGTAGATAGGTTAAGTGAAGGTCAAGAAGTTTTCAGATGGAGTATAATGTAATAAAATGTGAGGTTTTGGAAGGAAGAATGAAAAACAAATGAAATGACATTGAAGAATGTTGCATTACAAAGGCATTTGGGGGGCCCTAGTGAATGAAACACAAAAGGTTTGGCTTGCAGGTACAGCAGGTAATTAGGAAGGCTAATGGAATGTTGGCCTATATGGCAAGGAGTGAAAGTTGCCTCAAAACTTCCTACAAGGATGTTGCGGAAAATGATGTATTAGATGCAGAGGCTTGTGGGGTGTTAGGCGAGGACAAGAGGAACCCTATCCCTGTTATGTCGGGCGTGGTGAGGGCAGATGTATGGGAAATGGAGGAGATGTGGTTGAGGGCTGCATTGATAGTGGTGGAAGGGAAACCCCGTTTACTGAAAAAAAAGGACATCTCAGATTGTTAAACTCTTGAACCTGCTTCTGGGGAAGATATTAGAGGTATAACTTGCCAAACAAGTTATACCTCTACAGGGCCAGGACCAAAATCCATGCAGGCAGATTTGTAATTGCTGCTGGTGGGGGAATGGAGTGACCTTTGGAGGGATGGAAAATTGAGCAAAGATTCAGAAACAGATGTGAAATAGATGGTAGAAAATTAGTGGGAGCTTGGAAGGTAGTGCAAGCAAAGGGTTTGGTTGTGATGTGAGGCAGATGAGTTGAAGCACTGATAGACATGAAGAAATATGATACTGTAGCTGATACAGAAATGTGTGGCAGAGTGGTTAGCACTGCTGCCTTACAGCTCTAGAGACCGGGTTTTGAACTTGACCTAGGGTACTGTCAGTGCAGAGTTTGCACATTCTCCCTGTGGGTTTCCTCTGGGTGTTTAGTTTCCTCCCACATCATAAAGACATGCTAATTGGTAGATTAATTGGCTGCTGTAAATTACCCCTAATGCAGGTGGGTGGAAGGAGAATTGGAGGGAGGAAGTTGATGATGTGAAGAGAAAAAATTGAAATGCATGGTGGTGACGGTGTGCTTGAAGAGTCTATTTCCATCCTGTATGGCTCTGACTCTAGGAATGGCAATTTAACATTCTTGATTAGAGGGTTTCCAGATGAGATGGGGCAACATTTTAAAAAAAAGGGGCTGGAATGCAATATTGGTCAAATAAACACTGACACCCGTGTAATAAAATGAGGTTATATGGTTGAACTAAAGAACAAAAAAAATTGCGTTCATACCTGTACTTAAGAGCAAATTTGCAGGCAAATTTCTGACAAGTGCAAAAACATTTGGGCAATGGTAGTAGTACTCAAATATCAACTGGGATACAGTCAGTGTAAAAGATACGGATGGCACATGATTTCTAAATTGAATTTGGGATGATCTTTTCACCAGTCCCAAATACAACAAGACTGGTGCAATTCTGGATTTACTTTCAGGAAATTGAGGCTACGCAGGTGGAAGGAATATCAGTTGGGGAGTATTTTTGTGGTAGTGAACATAATTCATTTGGCTTTAGGTCAACTTTATTAGATTGAGAAACAATTTAGCGATGATGTATTGGATGTATTGGATCCAGTTACTTCACAGTAAACTCAAATGAGATTCAAGTGGTTCACAAGAAAGATATTCCCATGAAGAGAAAGGGCTGGACTGCACGTTGGGGGGGGGGGTGGGGGAGTTGGGGGAGGCTTGTCAGATACTAAGAACTCTGTACTGAGAAAGCTTAGAAAACTGCAGAAAGTGCAGGGGTAAAAGAGCAAGAGAGTAAGTAAGGAAATAGGGGCTTTCAGGACTAAAATGGTAATCTACACATGGCTTGTAAGTGGGTTACTTAATGAATACCATCTGGCTGTTTTAACAAAACAAAGGGATGATATTGAAATATTAGATGGGATAAATATCTTGAAAGTGGAAGTTTAAATGGCCTAATGACTTTGAAGGTGCATAAGTCACCAGTGGCTCTGACCACTTTTTTTTCTCTCAGCCTCGTCCATGGCCAGTGTGAACCCCAATGCAAACTAGTGAAACAACATCTCGTATTCCGCCTGGGTAGTCAACAACCCAATGGCTTGAACATTGAATTTTGCAATTTCAGATAGCCCTTGCCTCCTGTGTTTTCCCCACCCCCTTCTGATCCACCTCTGGTCCTGCCATTTTTGTCTCCTCAGCCTCCTGGTTCTATCCACCTACTATCCACGCATTTTACCCATTGAATCCCAACTCCTTTTTTCCCCATCTGGTTCTATCTGCACTGCACTTCTCCCCTAACAGTTCCCATTATCACCTTCCTTGCTAGTCAGATTCCAGCACTGTGTTCCCACTTACCACCCTCCACTTTGACCCTCCTCTCCATCCACCACCTACATTTTTTTTCCTGACTCCACTCCTCCCCTACCTAGCTCCATCTGCCCATCATCCTTCACCCCTCCTCAGACCACTAATTACTAACTGGCGCATCTCACTAATCCCCCTCTCTTTATACTGGCTGTCTTCCCTCTCTGCTCTGTCCTGATGCAGGCCTTCAACCCGAAATGTCAACAATTCTTCCCCCTCCTACAGAGACTGCTCAATTTGCTGAGTTCTTCCAGCAGATTGTTTTTCCACTTGTGTCTAGCTTCAGGAATGGTGCTAGATGTTTGAGGGACTACAGATGCTAGACAGCTTATTGGAATTAATTCAGAGGGACAACATAAACCATCTTTTAGAAAGGCACAATTAATGGTAGTTGAAATTTAACTGAAACCAAATCTGGGATGATGAGGAGGGAGGATCTTCAGCTGATTGAGAAGCTGTATGAACTTGCCAGTTGTCTAACCTCACAGTACCCTGTTTCTTTCTGATTCTCTAAGCACTGTCTTCAGCTGGGAAGCTGGTTTGTATCTGATTGGAAGGGCCAAATAGTGTGGCGACTCTCTGGGATAATTGGCAGGACCTGTTCCCTGGATTACTTTGGCAGACGATGATGACCCATCCCAAGCTGTTATGTTGTTATTTAAATCAAATGTTTCAGAATGTCTTTCAGAAGCATCCAAAAATACTGAGCATCTTAAAATTTTCAATTATTTTAAATCATTTTTAAAAATTAAACCCCTTGCATGCAATAAAAACATAATTCAATTGAAGTCTAATAAAAAATATGTTAATTAGTTATTGTGTTCTCACCACAGCTGTTTCCTTTGAAACCAGTTGAGCCTCAGGATGGGCCAGCTTAACTTGGCACAGCCTCAGCAGGGAAATTTCCCAGCCTAAGTGCTGCAAACCATGTGGAGTTCTGAGCTCTGCCAATGCAGGCAGGTGTTGTGAGAGCAGCAGTAAGTTAGAGTAGAAGGCTGGACTTTACCGCTTTGCTGGGTAGAACCTCAGGACTCCCAAGAATCAGGTGGTGAAGGTTGGCAGATCTGTGTGGATCTTCCAGCTTTTAAATTGGGGCCATTGTCCAGGGCAAGTTGGCAAACTGGATCCAAAATTGGCTTGGCAATAGGAGACAGGGGTGATGGTAGAAGTTTGTTTTTGCGATTGGATGCCTGTGGTATCCCACAAGGATCAGTGCTGGGACCCTTGCTGTTTACAATATATGTAAATGACATGGATGTGGGAGGCACAGTCAGTAAGTTTGCTGATGACCGGAAGATTGGTGGAGTTGTTGATAGTGTGGAAGGTAGTCTTGGGCTGCAGAGAGATGCATTTTGAGAGTACTAATGAGGCTAGGATATATGCCACGAATGGTAGGGTCTTGGAGTATTGAGGAACCTTAAAATACAAGTCCACATATACTGTACTTGAAGGTGGCAACACAGGTAGATAACATGATTAGGAAGGCATAAGGAACACTGGCCTTCATTAGCTGGAGCACTGAATACAGAAAAAGGGAAGTAATGCTCCAACATTATAAAACCTTGGTCAGACCTCAGCTCGAAGTACTGCACACATTTCTGGTCACCATGCTATAGAGGGTGCAGAGGAGATGCGCCAGGATGTTGCCAAGGATGGAGCAGTTCGGTTATGAGGAGTGAGTAGAGGAGGTTAGGGGATATGATTGACTTCTATAAAATTGAGGGGTAGACTTCAGGAAATGTTTCCCCATTTCAGAGAGAGATAAAACTATAGGACATAGTTTTAGGGTAAGGGGGAAGATATGTAGAGAGGATCTGAGGGGGACTGCCTTCACCCAGAGAGTGGTGAATACCTGGATGCACTCCCTGAGAGAGTGATTGAAGCTGGTTCGCTGATGGCATTTAAGAAGTGTCTAGATGAGCATTTGAATCACTTGTGTATATGGACCAAGTGCTGGGATTAATACAGAAGTGTGCCCACTGGTCATGCTGTGTGATTCTATGACTCTATGAATTTGAATGACATGTGGCAGAAACCTTTAGCAATCTTCCTACAAGGTGATCAGTAATGTTCATTTCATCAGGAAATAATATTAAGGCAGGAGCAGATGATTTCCAGCATCTGGAGTTTATTTACTTTCAGTTCTGTTTGTTGGTTGATCTCTCACTTGCTTTCTGTTTGTCTTTCTCTTCTTGTTGGCCACACCGCGTCACTCCAGATGAACCTCTCTTTTGGTTGCCCATCCTATCTGTCCTCTTAAGCCAAGAACTGGTACTGCAGTGGATAAATTGCCAGACTTGTATTTTCAGATTCCTTGATTAATAATCCAGAAACACAATTCAAGTCCCACCACTCCAGTTGGGTAGTTCTAAATTTTGTTCAGAGACTTTGAATCAAATAACAATTTGGTACCTTGATGGTCATCTTTTTGTTCCTTAAAAACATGTTATACCTTTTGAGAAAGAACCCTTACTTGACTCGAGGAAAAGGAGGGAGAGAGAACATGGGGAAATTACAGATCGGTTAGCCTGAGAGCAGGTGGTAAGCAAAATGCTGGAATCTATTATTAGAATCAGGATATATCAGAATATGAGGTGCTGTTCTCCGCCTGGGCAGTCTCTAACCTGATGGCACAGACATCAATTTCTCCAACTTACGGTAACTGTTTTCACCCTCTGTCCCTTTTTTTCCCCCCTTTTCTGTTCTCTCTCTCCTCCTCCTGATCCAACTGGCCCCCATCACCCTATCTCTTTCCCCTCTCCACCTGCCCATCACACATTCACACCTCCCACTGATTCACCTCCCCACTTCCATCCCCTTTTATTCCATGCTTCATAGTCATGTCCTATCACATTCAGCCTTTTGTCACTTACACCTATCACCTCCCAGCTTCAGACATCATTCCCGCGCTCTCCCCCTTCCCTTGTCTGCCTATCACCTGCCGGCTCTTGCTCTACCCCTTCCCTCCACCTTTTTTTATACTCGCTGTCTCCTTTCTTTCCAGTCCAGATGAAGGGTCTCGACCCAAATCGCCAACTGTCCATTTCCCTCCATAGATGATGCCTGACTGGCTGAGCTCTTCCGGTGCTTTTGTGTGTTGCTCTGGATTTCCAGCATCTCCATTCTCTTGTGTCTCCTGCAAAGAGTTTAAGTTTGTAAATAGTGGAATAGGTGAGGAACTAGTGGATATGCTGTATTTGGGTTCTGAGACAGCCTTCATTAATATTCCACACAAGGTTTTTAAAACAAAATTAGAGCAATGGGAATTGAGGTGATATACTGAGGTGGATTGAAATTTGGTTATTGGATGGGTTGTGAGGAGGATACAGAGAGGCTTCAAGAGGATAGAGACAGAATAAGTCAATGGGTAAGGACATAGCAAATGAAATATCAGGTGAAAAGATATGAAGTAGTCATCAATGGCAGACAAAGACAGGAAAGCTGAGTTTTTAAGTGTTGAGAGATTGGAAGGTGTTGATGTTCAAAGGTACCTGGGTGACCTTGTACACCAATCATTGGAAGTTAACGTAATCATTAAGGAAGGCACAACATTATGATGGCTTTTATTGCAGGAAGGTTTGAATAATAATGTTTTACTGCATTTATAAGGGCTTAGGGAGACCATATCTAGAATATTGTCTCCCCACCCAAGGAAGGGTATACATGTGATTGAGAGAGTGCAGCAAAAGTTCACCAGATGGCAGGTTTGAAATTGTTAAGAGGTTTGACAGGAGTAGATGTTGGCGTGATATTTCCCTTGACTGGTCTAAGACCAATGATCACAGTCTCCAAATTAGCGGTCGACCATTCACAATTTAGATCGGAGGAGATTTCTTCACTGAGGTTTGTGAATCTTCCAAATTCTCTACCCAAGAGTGTGATGGAGACTTAGTTGCTGACTGAATTGAACAACGGAGCAAACACAGTGTGCTGAGTAGTCACCTCCTCTTTGTTTCTCCTGTTCTTGTTATGACAAAACAGGATGGGCTCTTAACTGTCCTAAGAAGTGGTTTGTGGTGTAAGTAAGCTGCTCCATTAATTGGATGATTAGAAATGAATAACGTTACCAGTAATGCCCAAAAAAACCCCTGTAAAATCCTGGCTCTTTCTTGAAAGACATAATTCTAATTGTGCAATATTTCACAATGTAAAAATGATTCATCATATGATAAAATGTGGTTACAGCCACAAATGCCTCGCCAGAGAGATAAATATATTACTCCTATGTTTTTTAAAAGAAGCATTTTTTTCTTTAGAATTAGTTTTATATTTGTGGAATGCTGACTAGTGATTAATATATTTATAGTAATAAAACTAATTGGCATATAATTTATCAGCACCACTAGGTGTTCTTTTGTTAATTACGTTACTCTTTTAGGATAGGTAGCACTCTTTAAATTTTGCAGTAATGTGAAGACTTGCCACCTAGTCCATCAGAAGCATCGAGGTGAAACATTTCTGGAATTACTGCTGGTTTCTTTCAGTGACATCCAAGAACATTTTCCAATCTTCCCACCACCACAATCCAAAAACATGTCAGCTCAACATCTAGAGGAAATACTGGAAGGCAGAATGTATTGATTTTTAAGAAAAGTAAAAATTGGATTCTTTGCACTGAGATATTTCAAAAATTCAGCAAAATGAAATGCCTCCGGTTTGCAGGTGGTATGAGCAATACTGAAGATCAAGTAGTTTCGTATGAATGTATTTTTGCAAGCAACTAATTTGAGTTGCAATTTAAGAAGAAAATTTTACCTGTGGGGTATTTCCCATTAATTCTCTGATGGTGGGGTGTGGCATGGCTAATTGAATTCAGCTGTATTCTGTGAGATCACATTTAACAAGTGGTCAAGCATAATTAATGCATTTTAAAAACTTTTGTCATACTTGCCTGCAGCTGTGGTATGGCAAGTGACCTGTTGTCCTGGACTTTGAGCTTATAGAAAATCTTAAAAGTGCTGAAATTAAATGTGAAATGAAAACATTTTTGATATTAAGCTGACTTTGATTTATGGATTATAATAGGTGAAAATTTAATAGCAAAACTGATTACGAAATTGAAACAGAAAATTCTGGAAATGCTCAGCACATCAGGCAGCACTTGTGTAAAGAAAAACTGAGTTAAGGCTCTCTGAACTGAAAAGTTAACTCTGCTTCTCTCTCCACAGATGCTTTTTTTAAAATTATAAATTATAGTAGGTATCCAAGCATGTAAGTGAACATGCCTGCGTGTGCTCCTCTCCCTCCCCCCACCACCTTATTCTGGCTTCTGCCCTCTTCCTTATCAGTCCTGATGAAGGTCTCGGCCCAAAATGTTGACTGTTTATTTCCCTCCATGGATGCTGCCTGACCTGCTGAGTTCCTCCAGCACTTTTTGTGTAATGCTCCAGATTCCAGCACCTGCAGAATTTCTTGTCTCCATGTTGCTATTTCAACTAACAAATGGTTAATATGTTTTCTGATCAAAGAGTGGGGCAACAATTAAAAATGTGTACTACCCAGTGGCTGGCATGATATACAGTCATAGAGTTATACAGCACGGAAACAGGCCCTTCAGACCAACTTGCCCATGTTGGTCAAATTGCCTACCTGAGCTGGTCACATTTGGCCCTTATCCACTTGGCATAATGTCTGCTGCCCTGCCCTGGTCAATCCTCTTGATCATCTCTTTAAAGAAACTCGGTCAAATTCATGAGACCCAATTTCTCCCACACAAAGCTGCGCTGACTATCTCTAATTAACTATTGCCTTTTCAAGTGCTGGTAGATTTTGACTCTTGGAATCCCTTCCAGTAACTTTCCCACCACTGATGTTAGCCTCACCGGCCTGATGTTAGATTGCTGGGCTTGTCCTTGCAGCCCTCCACATACCTGTCCAAATGTCTTCTAAATGTTGTAATAGTCTGGCTCTACCACCTCCTCTGGCTGATCATTCCATCCTTTATGTGGAAAACTTGCCCCTTGAATCCCTTTAAATCATTCAACCTTGTATCTTTAAACCTTAAATTGGTGCCCTCTAGTTTTAGACTCCCCTATCCTGGGAAAAAGGCTGCAATGTCCACCTTATCTTTGCCTCCCCATGATTTTGTTTCCCTCTGTAAGATCACCCCTTGGCCTCCAATGCTGCAGGGAAAACATCCTAGCTTATACAGTCTCTCCTGGTAACTCAAACCCTCAAAACTCAAAACTCAAACATCTTTGTCAAGCTTTTCTATACCTTTCCAGCTTAATGAGAACCTTCCTATAGCTAGGCAACCAGAACTGCACACAATACTCCAAGTGTGGTCTCACTAACATCTTGTACATGATGTTCCAATTATTGCACTGAATGCCCTGACCGACGAAGTCAAGCACGGCAGATGCCGCCTTCACCACCCTGTCTACCTGTGTTGCCACTTTTGGGGAACTGTTCTTGTGTCTGTACTTGTACCTAAAACTCTGTTGTACAAAACTCTCCAGAGCCCTGCCATTTACTGTGCAAGTCCTGTCCTGGTTTAACTTCCCAAAATGCAACATTTCACACTTGTCCAAGTTAAATTCCATCTGCCATTCCTTGACTCATCTTCCCAGTTGATCTGGATCTTGTAATCTTGGATAACCTTCTTCACAAGCCACTACTTTACCAATTTTAGTGTCAACCGCATACTTATTAACCAAGCCACCTACATTTCATTTAAATCATTAATATAGGTGACAAACAAGAGGGGACCCAGCATGGCGCTTAGTGGCACACCAATGGTCACGAGCTTCCAATCTGAGAAACAGTCCTTGACTACCACGCTCTGACTCCTACCACTAAACCAATTGTGTATCCAGTTAGCTAGCTCACCCTGGATACCACGTGATCTAACCTTTCTGACCAGCCTACCATGTGGGACTTTGTCTACATGGACTTTAGCAAAGCCTTTGACAATGTCTACTGCCCTGCCCTGGTCAATTCTCTTGGTCATCTCTTTAAAGAAACTCGGTCAAATTCATGAGACACGATTTTCCACACACAAAGTCATGCTAACTATCTCTAATTAATCATTGCCTTTTCAAGTGCTGTTGGATCTTGTCCCTCAGAATCCCTTCCAGTAACTTTCCTACCACTGATGTTAGCCTCACCAGCCTGAGGTTAGATTCCTGGACTTGTCTAGGCAGCCCTCCTGAAATAAAGGCACAACATTGGCCACTCTCCAGTCTTCCAGTACCTCGTCCGTGGCCAATAACAGTATCTCTGCCAGGGCCCCAGCAATTTCTTCCCTGTCTTCCCTCTTTGAGTTAGGAGACACTTGCTCACACCCCATAGATTTATTGTGCGTTAAGACCACCAGCACCACCTCTTTTGTAATGAGGATATGTTCACATCACTATTCTGTTCTCTGAATTCCCTAGCTTCCATGATCTTTCCATGATAAATACATACGAGAAATCTTTATTTAAGACCTCGCCCATCTCCTGTGGCTCCACACATAGGTGACCATGCTGATCATTAATGGAACATGTTCTCTCCCTAGTTATCCTTTTGCTCTTAATATGCTTGTAGAATCTCTTGGGATTCTCCTTTACCTTCTTATCTGGCAAAGCTTTCACATGTTCTCTTTTCATCCTCCTGATTTCAGCCTTGAGTGTACTCCTACATCCCTTACCCTCAAGGGATTCTCTTGAGACCAGCTGCTTGTACCTGACATGGATAGTGAAGTAGGTTGTCAAATGATACAACAGGATATAGATCAGTTGGAGATATGGGTAGGGAAATAGCAGATGATGGAGTTTAATCAGAATCAGGTTTATTATCACTGAGTTGCGCGTTGTTAAATGTATTGTTTTGCAGCAGCAGTACTGTGCACAGACCTAAAAATTACTATAAACTACAAAATAAATAGTGCAATAAAAGGAATAATGAAGTCGTATTCGAGGGTTCATTGACCATTCAGAAATATGATGGCAGAGGGGAAGAAGCTGTTCCTAAATTATTGAGTGTGGGTCTTCAGGCTCCTGTACCACCTCGCCTATGGTAGTAACAAGAAAAGGGCATGTCCTGAATGGTGAGGGTCCTTAGTGACGGATGCCAGCAGAATATACCAATCTTTGTAAAAGGTCAGTCTATTTAAAAGTTCTATTTATCAGGAATCCGCCCATGTGTATATGTGAAGTGTTTTTTTTGTTAGCAGCACTTCATGGTATACAATATTTGGTACTGCAGGTTCATGCCAACTCTCTGCTGAATATGCATGTATATCCACAGAGCACAATAGAAGTTCAAATGGCTGTTGTACCATTTGGTCTTTAAATTTGCATGTCATTGTTACTCTCTTACTTGCACAAGAGGAGAGCACCTCACACAAGAATGGACCTGAAATGAACTTGCCACCCTCAATTCCTTTGAAGAAGAGTATAAATGAGTAAAGGATTGAGGTTTGGAGCCAGTAGGTAGATGTCTCCCACACTCGTTGGAGTTCAGCCTAAACCTGTCCGAGTGAGGTCAATCTAGTCAAGGTTTGCAGAGCAGCACAACCCAAATTCCTTTAAAAGTTTATTAAGTGAGGAAATAGTGCAAATAAATAATAGACTGGGGATAAGGTATTACAAGAAACTACTGAAAATTAAACAATTTTTAGGAAAAAATACAAATATTATCCATTAATATGACCTCTGTACTTTAATGCAGCTTTAACCCTGAACTAAATTTCAGTTCACATGTACTTTTCTCTAACTTTGACTCTGAATGTAACTCATTCCAGCAAGTGAGGAATCTGTCCCCATCTGAATGGATGATAAATTCTCTTTGCAGTTTGCTAAAGTTTTCCTGGTACCTTTTATTAATATTACAAATATCAAATTTGTGATAATTTGATTTCAGCAGCCTGTCCTGTGATTTAACTATTGTTTCACCAAGAATTTGAGTATTAACGTTTGCAAAGGCTTTGGGAATAAATCCAGACTTGGGGGTTGTTACTTCTTTTAGGTTTGTATGTGCTGCGGAAAGTTAGACCATTGGAGTTCAGTGAAGTAAACAGGCAGTTAAATCTAACAAATGTATGTCATTGTGTGTTATGATTGTTCTCCACCTGTAAGTATGGATAGCTACACCAGCATTTCCTTGCAGCCTATTTTACCAGTTCATTAAAAAGCCCTTTGGTTTCTCATGATATGCTGAGACATGAAGCTTGGCCAGTTTTTATGGTCACCTGGGCCTTTCTAATGTTGGTCTATTTTAATTGCATCCTTGCTGCAAGTTTGGCTGCTTATTCTCCTAAAGTTGAAGGAGTGGCACTAGCTCTAGAGTTTGTTTCTTCTTTGCTTCCATATTCACATACAACATTCAGTTATAAATTTCATGATGTGAGCTCTGTGGGAAAATGAATCTTGGGGTTAGATACTGTTTGACACTTTTCTGACATAATAGGATTGCACAAACCGACATAAATATTCAGAGACTGAACCACATCCTGCAGCAGTGTGCATAAAGCTTTCTCAACACTAAATGCAGTCAGTCATCTTGACCTAGCACTAGGGTGCTATGCAGAGCAAATGGTGTTGCCGGAAAGGCGCAGGATGTAGTTGTTTGCCATCAAAGTCGTCATCTACTTTGGAAAGTTCAGTGATGCAATGCATTGCCAGCTATGTTGCTCTTCCCACCAAGAAAGATAGCTGAAAAGTGGGTATTGAAATAGGTTGTTTATTTATCAGTGGGTAGCCACTGCATGACTGCTCCTGATGCTAGCCTGGAACTGCCTGAGCCAAAAAAAAAATGGAGGCCACAGATTACCTCAACCCTGCTTTCAGTGCCAGCCTTGTGACACACCAATGATGCATCTGTCCTTGCAATATTCAGCACAACTCTATCGCAGCTCCTGGGGTAGTTTTGGCCTAAGAGTTTCTTCCTTGAAGTGTAGGTAATTCTGTCATGTGCCTGTGTTCAACTGTACAAACTTTTGGGGGCTTGCACAGATACAGGCCCTTAGGCATCTTGTTTGGCACAGATGAGTTGGCCAATCTGCTAATCCTGTTTTCCTGCATTTGGCCCATATCCCTTTATTCCCTTCCTATCCATGTACCTGTCTGAATGCTTTTTAAACACTGTTATTGTACCTGCCACTACCACCACCTCTGGCAGATTGCTTGTAAACATGTTGATGTGCAAAGATACTCAAAAAAAAAACAGACATGCATGTTGAAAAGTTAGGTTGGCAGGTTTTGTATCAAGAAATGTTGCAGCATTTTAGAGTTTTGTGTGATTGGCAGCTTGTCTATTCTGAAAGGATGCTTTGGTCTTCTGACACTGCAGTGCTATAGAATCATTTAATGGGATACTTGAGAAATTTTCCAGTTTCCCAAATGGCTAGTCTATATCTGAATTATAGATGGTTGATTTTGTACACATTACTTTGATAAGCATTTGCTATTGAATCCGATGTGGCTGGACTAATTTCAATATGCAAATTATTAAATCTTTCTTGATTTAGTAATGCACCTGAAATTACTTAGTTTTAAATTTGCTGCAATTAGCTTAAAATGAACCCATTATACCACAATATGTGATCTTGTGGTTAACAGAATAATCCCCATCAGAATGTAATTTATACGTGCAAAAATATTAGGGGGCCATAATTACAATATGCATTTTAATTTGAGGCAATAGTTATCTGAATATCATATTGTATGATTGTATCTTCATCTTTGTGGATTCCCTTTTCAGGCTGCACTAAATACATAATAAGGGTTTTGATAACTACTGAAGATCTGAGTTTAGCAGTCACCAGCACCAGAACCAGAGTGGAAGCAAGTTGAGCTCAACATCGAGGAGCTGCTTAAGAGGATTACTGCAGTTGCAAATTTGAGTCTGCGCATGGCATTTGATAAGATTTCCAACATTTATTGTTTGTATCTTTGCAATCAACATTCAGTGATTACCAATTGGTTTGGCCAAAGGGTTAGGTTAGGATGAGGTTTTTGATTGGGCGTGACTGGAATTAGGATGCACATATTTGGACTAATGTGTCAGAAAAGTGTGCAATTTGGAGGTCTGAAAGGCAGTGGTAGTTTAAAAATGCAAGCAAAAGTCACTGGGTTTGGAGGATTTGGATTTCTGAATTGGGATTGCTGAATTCATATTTGGCTTTGCCCAACTGACAACCTGTTATTGGTAGAATATGGAACAGTACGGCACAGGAACAGGCCCTTTGGCCCATCATATCTGCACCAACCATGATGCCAAATTAAACTAATGTGGTCTGCCTGCATGTGGTCAGTATCCCTCTAATCCTTACCTATTCACGTCTGTCTAGATGCCTCTTAAACATTGCTATCTGCCACCTTCCCTGGCAGCGTGTTCAAGGCAACTACCACTGTGTGTGTGTGTGTGTGTGTATATGTGTGTAAAATAAATAAATTTGCCTTACAAATCTCTTTTAAACTGTCCCCCTCTTGCCTAGGGTTGGAAGATTTTTAAAAAGTCCATGAGAGAGGAAATTCATTTGTCTTGCAGAAAATCTTCCAAGTTCAATTGTTTTGACTATGTGGTCGATCTTGGATGTGCACTATTTGGTCTGGGTTTTGCAGCAGTAATGATGATGAAGCTTTCTGTAATATCCATAATTGCTGGTACAAAACCCAGGTTGAAGATTACAAAACAAAACTAAGAGAGACTATACTGCAGAAATTGCAAGATCTTGATAATTGAAAAATTATCAGTGATAGCTGTTGTTACTCCTTGAAAGTGGCAGCAAGATTTGGATTTCCGCATGTGAATGGTTTAACAGGGAAAATCAGATGAGCTGCTGGTGATTCAGCTCTCCTCCATATAATCCCTTCACTGCAATTATGGAAAATTGCTTGAACTGAAGTGAATTAAAGCTATTTATGCAATAGTTCCATTGTAAAATACCCTGAATACCTTGTGTTTTCGTGTCTGAGATTGGTTAATTTTTAATAGTGTATCAAAAAACATTTACTGCTTAGAGCCCTGTGGTTGTAATAATTATGTAGATTGCGTATATTTTGAAACATAGAAGGCATTACAGTTTTTACTTTTCCAGCATCTGTGTTAGTTTTAAACATACATGTGCCATATTTAGCACATGTATGTTTAAAACATTAATCAAACTTTGTATTTCGTAAAGATATTTTGTGCATTGCCTGAGAATTTTTTTGAAAATAATTGACCATTTAATTATCAGAGCTGTTGTTGACATGGTATAAATAAAGTTAACACCATCCAGGACACAGCAATGAAAAGCATCATATAAAAGCAAAGTCTATTACTTTATTGGGAGACGGCTTAAGGAGAAGGGCACACAATTAAGATTGGAGAGTTAATGCAGAGGAGAAAGGCTCTGAGCAGCTGTACAAGACACTGGTTAGGCCACACTTGGAATATTATGTGCATTTCTAGTCACCACACTATAGAAAGGACATGGTAGAGTTAGAAAGAGTGCAGCAGAGATTCACCAAAATGTTGTCTGGGATGGAGGGCTTCAGTTACAAGGAGAGATCGGAAAGGTTGGAATTATTCTCACTGGAGCGCAAGAGGCTGAGGGTGGCCTTGTAGAAGTTTATAAAACTGCCAGAGGAGGTGGTAGAGGCAGGTACAATCACAACATTTTAAAAGCATTTGGGCAGGTATATCAATAGGAAAGGAATAAAGGGATATGGGAAATGAGATTAATGTAGTTAGGCACCTGTGCTGTACAACTATGACTCAGTCTGTCCATCCATATTTGGCTATTAATTTAATGTCCTGATTCAGCCACCCTGCCTGGCAATCCTGTTAATTTACCGTAGAAAGAGATAATTTATTACTGTCTTCAATTTGTCACTTTTCATCCAGCACTTCTGTGCTTTTTTTTTGGCATGCTGCTTTGTCTGTTAATTCAGATACTGTTTTGGGTTAACTGCCTTTTTTTTTTAAATCTAAGTTTCTTGTGTCCCTACAAGGTTTCTTTTAGCTGTTAAATGAAAGCTATTGCCTTCAAACCTAGGAATCAGCAATGCTCCAGTTTCTTAATGTTGTCTCTGTCTAAACTGGCTTCTACATGTCATATTACGTGCAGTACTCTCAGTGTGACCTGATTGAGCTCAAATATACAGTTTTTGCGTGGCTACTGCGGATTCAGTCCAAAATGACATGGCAATATTGGCTTTGTTTATTGTCATATCACACTTCAGATGGGATCAGTAACTGGTTAACCAGATTACAAGGATTTCTTTGAACTACCTTCATAATGAAATTTCCTCAACCACAAGCTGTACATGATCCTGTCATTTAATATGCAGTGACTTGCAATTTGTATGGAACTTGATTTATTGCTGATCAAAGTACAAGTTTTATTGCAATTTATTAGTGTTCCCTTTAAATGAGATGGAAAAAGGATGGGATGAATGTAGCAGCTGGAGAAGAACATATTAGGGCTGATAAAAAGATGGTGAAATAGAATTCTACCTTATTTAATTTGGGATTAAGGGTAAACTTTGAGAATTTCCCAACATTGTAAGTGACGCTGTGGGGGGAAGGTGGCACAAATATCCTTTAATATTATTGACTGTTTAAAAATTATGACCCACATTTTTTTCACAGATGCTGCTGCAGTTTGGTTATCTACTGGAGATGGTTTGCAGGGTTGGTTATCTACTGTAGATGCTTTCCTTTAACATGGAGTAGTAAATGCACACCAGCTACTGGGCCAAAGAACCAAGACCTTTGGCTGTGGCCGTTTTACCCCTGAGCATGATGTGCTGAAGAGAGGTGCTCTCCCACGGTTTGAACATTGAGTTTGGAACCTCTGCTTTAAGCATCTTGTTGTTCCTCGAAACTCTGCTCTGTAAAGCTATGATTCAGTGGCAAGAGGGACCAAGCCATTGGAGCCATGCTCTGCTGCCTAGATATTAATGCTCGCACATAAAGGCAGGAACGCCTACAGCTCCCACCAGGTATTTGCACACTGGCTCACTGGCAGGCATGACGCACACAGCGGTTGTTGCCCACTGCCTGCCTCCTTGCTTCTCAACCAATCACCAACTCCTGAGCCTCATGGCATACCAGGCCCCCTAATGGCCCTTGACTGCAGCCGCACACGGGACCTGTACTCCCAAACCTGGCTCTAGCTGCACATGGTCTATGTCCCTAAATTTCTTCACCAGCTGCACGCCCAGCCCACATTCCCAACCCCAAGCGCTAGCCCATGTTTCTGACTCCCAGCTCCAGCCGGACACCTGGCCCACATTCCCACATTCCAAAGGCAACTTCCACTCCACGGTATGAAACTTGGGTCCTGGATTGTCTTTCGTGGACAATCTCAGACCTGAATACCACTGTGCTATTGTAGGTCAGGACTCTTTGACCTAGACATCATCATGTTGAGTGAGATATGTTGGGCCAGAGGTGGCCAGTTTAAACAACAAAGCAGTGGCCACACCACCTTCTAGAGGGAAAATTGGAAGAAGAGAAACACCTTCATGGAGTGAACTTTGATATCAAAAATGAGCTTGTTTGGTGTCTCAGTAACTCCTTCATCTCGTTATAATAAGGAACCATCATACTGTAGTCAATAGTGTATGTGCCAAACCCTGGAAGCTTCAGATGAGGCCAAGGAGGACCTCCACTCTGATATTTTAAAACAAAATGATCCTCATCTCAAAGGGAGACAAACTGATCCTCCCGAGTGAACTCAGGGTTGGGCGGGAAGCAAGATAAATCTTTGGCTCGGAGCGATAGGCAAAGAAGGAGCAGGGCAGGTCAGTTCCAATGGGGATCTTCTCTCGACAAAATGCTTAGAGCACAACTGTGTCATTATGAACACCCTGTTTCATCAGAGGAATAAGATGTCATGGCAACTTATTCAGGCCAGCCTTGCTGCTGCCTCTGATCAATAGATGTCAAGCAGGTCATACCCGAACTCGAAAAATAACAAAACCTTGGAGCGGACAGCATCCCTGCTGAAATTATAAAAGTAGGCTTTGAAGAACCTTGGTCACACATCCACAATCTTATTGGCCACTGTTGACAAGTGGAAGATATACCAGTGGATCTCAGACATGCCATAATCATGGCCATCTTCAAGTTGCAACTGTAGTAACCACAAAAGGTTCTCCCTGCTATCTGTCACAGGGAAAGTCATTGCCAGGTTTCTCCTCAACTGCCTTCAGTCAATACTGAAAAGATGTTCTCTGAATCAGTGTGGATTCCATCCATCCAGAGGCGTGGTGGGCATGAACTTCACTGTGCGACAATGCCAAATAAATGCAGAGAGCAGCACTAGTCACAATACATGTTCTTTATGGGACTTTGTTTGCTGCACAATGGCATGCAAACCATGATGCTAACCAATAGGTCTACAACAGAACCAATAGGTCTACAACAGAACCAATCTCGGTGAAGACCAGTGTCAAACAAGGCTGCACCATTGCCTCAACATATTTCTCGATTAGTCTTGCTGCAATGTTGCACCTCACCTCCTTCAAGCTTCCAACACAAGTATAACTAATCTCGAGAATAAATGCAAAACTGTTCAACTTGCAGTGAATACACTCCTAAATCAAGGCACCTGAACGTCAGTAGTTGAGCTTCATTATGCAGATGACACTTGCACATGCTCAGAGGCCAAGCTCCAAGACATCATTGACTTATTCACCAAAGCATACAAGAGGATGGACCTTGCACTCAACATCCATAAGACAAAGGTACTCTACTAACTTGCTCCCTTTGCACCACACTGCCCTCCAGCAATGAAGGTTTATGGCGAAACACTGGAAAATGTGGACTATTTTAAACAACAATGATCAAATTCACCACAACCTTTGATACTCCAGCACTGAGGGGAAAAAAATGACATTTGAATATGAAGACCTTAGATCTGGCATAAGACTTATTGTCTACCAGGCAGCAGCGATCCCTATGCTCCTGTTTACTTCTGAGATCTGCCAGACATCTCGTAAAAATACCACAAAATCTTCCAGGCCAGCATCCCCAATATGGAGGTTGGAGTCAGCTACATTGGGCTGGCAACGTAGTTTGTATACTAATAGTATAGTCCCAAGCAGTGGTCTCTGATCTTGTATGTTTGGACCCTGAAAGTGGTTCATAAAAATGCTACTGGGTTGGTCTGTAGCAGCTAAGATATGAGTCTGAAGAAAGAGCAGAGAGAATAAGACCCAGTGGCCTTAAAAATGAGGGAGGTATGAAGTGATATATAACCTTTGGTAAATGATCTGACAAAGGTAAATCTGTAACACCAATACATATTAAACCTCAAGAGTAAAATGAGATGTGGTTTAGTAATGGTAATTTGGGACTAATGTTGAGAAAGTACCTGACACTGAATAATCAACAAAGGGTGGATTTTTAGGATAGTCCTGAGGGCAGTATTGTGCAGTCATTTGGGGCACATCCACGTTTTATGAAAAGAACAATGTTTGACTTAATAAAGTCTGACTGAGTTAGAATAGTTTGAATAGCCTCCTTTATCACCAATCTTGAAATCTAGAATCTGTGAAAATCAAACTGACACCATTCTAATCCTGATGTCTGTTTGTAGATTATGGAATCCTGAACCTTGTGTTCAGTGCTATAAAACACTGGCACCCAATTACTACCGAGAAGAGATGTACTGAATCAAAACTTTATTTCTGACTTGTCATATGTGGGGGAAAAAATTAACAGCCTTTCTTGTTGTTGGCAGGGAGAGTAAAAATACTGCTGTCAATGAATGAATGTTCCAGTGACAATGGCAGAGCAGCCTCCGCTAGAATCAGCGGTAATAAATGAAGTTCCATTTCTGCCTCATATGGTCAATGGAGATGGTGGACAACAGGTGAGTAATAAATTTAAAGGTAATGCATATGGTGTTTGGTGCCTTCATTTTAGAATTTGAAAGCTTAATTTCATCTAAATGTAAGGCAGAATGTATCAAAGTTTATTTCAAAAGACTGAAACTTGTTCTTTTTTTGTGCAGTTAGATCATTAACTAATCCTTTACGGGATGCTATTCTCTATTTGGATTTTGGATCTTGAAACTCACTTGAAAAATGCTTCATGTGACAGGTTTTCAATCTGCCTATTTCTTGCTTCTTTGCATATAAATGTTTGTTAGAATAGTTATTGTTATACAAGTTCTATAGTTCTATGATTTGAGCTTCATAGCAGTTTGCTTAATTCAGTCACATTAGATTGTTTAAAAGCCAGTTATACTTTTACAGCCTAAATCCAGACACTTATGTTGCAAATATGTTATGAAATTTTTTTTAGGAATATGGAAACATGAGTAGATCATTTAACCTCTTGAGGATGACCTGTGACTTAAATTGGTAAATTGATTTATTATTATCACATGTATCGAGGTACAGTGAAAAACTTGTCTTGCATACCGTACATACAGATCAATTCATTACACAGTGCATTAATGTAGTACAAGGTAAAACAATAATAAAGTGTTACAGAAAGTGCAGTGTAGGTAGACAATAAGGTGCAAGTTCCTAACAAAGTAGATTGTGAGGTCAAGAGTCCATGTTATCATACTAGGGAACCGTTCAATAGTCTTATAACGGCGGGATAGAAGCTGTCCTTGAGCCTGGTGGTATGTGCTTTCAGGCTTTTGTATCTTCTGCCCGATGGGAAAGGGGAGAAGAGAGAATGTCCTGGGTGGGTGGGATCTTGTCCTGGGTGGGTGGGATCTTTGATTATGCTGGCTGCTTTACCGAGGCAGCGAGAAGTGTAGACAGAGTCCATGGAGGGGAAGCTGGTTTCCGTAATATGCTGAGCTGTGTCCACACCTCTCTACAGTTTCTTGCAATCACGGGCAGAGCAGTTGCCATACCAAGCTGTGATGCATCCAGGTAAGATGCCTTCTATGGTGCATCGATAAAATGTGTCAAGGGGAACATGCCAAATTTCTTTAGCCCCCTGAGGAAGTAGAGGCGCTGGTGTGCTTTCTTGGCTGTGGCGTCTACTTGGTCGGACCAGGCCAGGCCATCGGTGGTGTTTACTTCTAAGAACTTGAAGCTCTCAATCCTCTTGACCTCAGCACTGTTGATGTAGACAGGAGAAATTTCAATTACAGGTCCTAAACCTATCTCCCTTCGTAATCTTTTATTTTTATTAAATGTCTGATAATCACAGATTCAAAATGCACATCTGACATATCTCAATAGTTCCAAATTTCTGCTGCCCTCTTCTACATTCCTGAAGGGTTTAGCTTAAATTTTTAGACCCTTTCCCCTGTCTCACTGGTGTTCAACATTTTTGAAGACAAACCAAATTGACTGCCATCTGAGGGCCAACAATGTTTTCTTTTAACTGTAATCAACTGAATACTAAGATTTTTGAAGACCTATGTACCAAAATTTGTTAACAACATACTTTATGTAAGATTTCTGCCAAATAACAATAGCCGAATAACAGTTTCTTTCCTTCAATGCAATGAAATGTGATTGGTGCTTATTGCATAATTTGCTTACAATCTTCTTTTCTATAGCCCTTATCATTGTGTGTCTAGCACTGATAGTCTTTTGTATTTTGATTGAACCAGCAATATCTCAAAAAAATGGATTGTTTTCTCTAGGTCATCGGAGTTGGGGGATGATCTGATAGAAGCAGGTAAAATTAATAGAGCATAGATAGGGTAGATAGTATTATTCCCACGGTGCAAATGACAAATACTAGAGTGCATAGGTTTAAAGTGAGAAGGGGAAAGTTTTTATTTGTGGAGAGTGGCAGGTGTCTGGAACGGGCTACTAAGAGAAGTAGTAGAGGTAGATGCAATAGCAATATTTTAGAGGCATTTAGACAGACACATGAACTGGCAGGGAGTGGAGGGATAGGGACCATGTGCAGGCAGATGGGATTGGTTAGATTGGCAACATGGTCGGCACAGATATAATGGACCGAAGGGTCTGTTGTACTGTACAATGTTAGTGTCTATGTTATCTGCTTCTTGGGTGTCAAAATGTTGATGAGATGATATTTCCTGCATTTTCCCCAAGGTTGATCAAGGCTGTGGCCCAGAACTTCTAACTGTACTCTACAAGGATTTTTATATAACTGCAGAAGAACCTGCATCTTGTAATCAGTCCTCCAGATACAGTATTAGTCTTTTTGATTATTTTCTTTACCAGTCCATGACTTATCCATGTGCATGAGCCTCATTTAGGAAGTGTTGTATATTGTATTCAACTTACATTGGATGATTTCACATTGCCTATGCTGAAACTTATTTGCTGCAATTCTGTCCAGTATATTTGTTTGTGGTAATCTATATTGCTTGCAAAACTAGCCATCTTTTTGTCATTGACAAAGTTGGATACATGACTTTTCAGCACATAAAATCATTTGTAAATACTCAACTACAATATTGAGTCATAAAGCGTAATAAAAGGCCCCTTTGGCCTGACATGTTCATGCTAATCATCATATGTATCGATGCTCATCCAAATTGCTGGCACTTGGTCTGTACCCTTCTATGTGTCGGCAATTCAAATGCTCGTCACAATTCTTAAATGTTGTGAGAATACTGCCTCCATCACCCACTCAGGCAGTGTGTTCCATAGATCCATGTCTGAGCCCACTAGTCTCCTAGTATTTATTTGATGATATTTCTTGTTACTTAGTCAAATCAATAAAATGCCTTCAATTCCATGAGTTTTCCATGCATCAGTGGAAGCCAAACCATTAAATATATTCAAGAAGGGAGTAGATGTATTTCTAATCCGAAAAGGGAACAAGGGGTATGTGCAGAAGGCAGGGGACAGAATACTGGATAGTGAGGTGAATGGTGGAAAAGCCTACTCATCCTCCTCCTTTTCTATGTTTCATTCCATTTATTTTGTATATTATTTACTTGTGTAAATTTGCTTAATGTTTTTTCATTAAAATGTTGGATGTGATTGCTGTCATTTTGAAGTTGCAAGTGGAATCTTATGGAACTGCAAATTAATTTCTAATAGCTATAGCTTTTGAAGGCATTTTGTTTCCTTGGTTTACAACCTCAAAATGGAACTCAAAGATATTATCAATGGCAGAAAAAATTAAGAATGAACTGAAAGATGGGGTTAAAAAGATGAAACTCGCTCAACGAAAAGGTTAGTGGTGTCTCAGGAGCACAGCGGAATGATGACTAGAAATATTCTGAGAAAATGGGGGAAAAAGCAGTGGTGTGAAAATTATGTAATGTAAGATTAATCTATTAAATGACAAGTTCAGTGCTTTCTCATTTGAAATTGAAGGAAACAGAATGAAACTATGGATGCAAGAAAGAAAAGCAGTTCATGTTTTGGGCCAAAGACCCGTCCAGATTCTGTGTTGTTCCCGTCAACACCTTTTTATTGGTATTTGACCCTGTTCATTCTGTGAATATTGTGTGGTTGGGGGGGGGGGGCGCGGAGGTGGTGGAGGTGGCGGCGGTGAAGAATCAAAAGTCCAAATGTACATTGTTCCCAAACTAAAGATTATAAAATCAGTGAGCATCTCTTCTAAGAAAAATAAGAGTTTCATTACTGATATCCCAGTTTACTGATCCATTCTTAAATACACAGAGTTGTGTTGTCCAGTGGTCATATTTAAAGCAATTGAGAAAGGATAATCCCTTGGGACCTTGAGAAAGTGTGCATGGTAACATGTTAGATAATTTGTTGGAGTATCACCCAGAAGTCTGACCACTGATTTAGAGCCAAGTCCTTCCTCTAGTAGTTGGGGAATTTAAATTCAAGCAATTAAATAAATCTGGAACTTGGAAAAAAGCCAGTCTCAGAAAAAATAATAATGAAACTTCCAGATTTCCATTAAAAACCCATCTGGTTAATTAACGTTCTTGCCAGTCTAACCAATTTATAATTTCTAGCCAACTAAAGTGGTTCAGTTTTAACTGGCTCCTCCATCCAGTGGCAATGAGGGATGGATGAGAAATAATTTTTTTTAATTCTTCCCATATTCTCGTCAATTCCCCCCATTGTATCTACCACTTGCACATGAGGGAAAATTTAGAGTGGCTAATTAACCTACCAACCCACACATCTTTTAAATGCAGGAGAAACCGGAGCACCAGAGGGACATCCATGTGGTCACAGGGAGGATGTGTAAACTCCACACAGATGGGACCTGAGGTCTGGATTGAAGCCAGGTGTCTGGCACTGAGGCAGCAGCTGTGCTACCCATTATAAATCAGGAACTGAAACTTTCCTGCTTTTTCCTCAGCAGGAGATTTAATTATTGACAATCAGTAAGATCTAATTGTGAATGAACTTATGGTGATAAGAATCCGATTGTGTTTTCCTTTAGGAAGGAATCTTTTTCTCTTTGTCCACTTGAATGCTAATTACAATCAGCTGGACAAAAATTACTTGGATAAAAATATTGGAAGAGAACTTGGACAATTCATAGAAATAATGAATATTTTTTTAAAAATTGTGAAATTGTAAGAGATTTCATTATGAGATTGAAGAGGAAAAGTAATACTGTGCAATGATGAGGCCCAGAATGATTTGCTCATAGCCGGTCAACATTTTATGTTCTGCTAGCCTAAATTTTGTTGCCATGGAGAAAATAAGAGATATTAACTGTATTATGCAATTCACTTCCTGTGTACAGCATGTGTTTGTTTAGCTGCCATCCATACTATTTCAATACTTCAGTTTTGTTACAGGATGCATTGGATTTTGCAGGATTTTGCTTATTAACCTAGACAATGGCTAGAAATACGTATCTATTTTAAATAGGTGGTGACTTGTGGAGATGGAGTTAGCAAAGTATCACAGTTTGTTATTTCCTTGAGTGTTTTGTGTTTCAATTTCCTCAAGTAATATGTATTGCATCCTTCAAATTGCACTTGCCATGGAAACATGATGAAACGTGATTGTCTGGCTGTCCAAATGTAATAGAAATATTTCAGGAAAATATAGATGCATGACCTGACTATCTGCCACACTGACTATGAACCTACCAGCAAACCTTTACTCCAAAATTTGAAACCATAATAGTACTGACCTCCCCTGATCTTGGCTAAACATTAAAAACATTAAATAACATTTCAGTTTCATTTCCTGCAAAATCCAATGCATCCTGTAACAAAACTGAAGTATTGAAATAGTATGGACGGCAGCTAAACAAACACATGCTATAATAAATTTTGTAATAAATGTTGCAGTTTATTACAAAAGCAAAATTTTAAAATAATCTTAAAGCAAAGCAAGTATTTTTTTTCGCAAATTGTACTTCAAGAATTTGCCCCTCAGCTCCCTTTTCCCCCTCACTTTAAACCTATGCCCTCTAGTTTTGGACTCCCCTACCCTGGAGAAAAGACCATGACTATTCACCTCATCTATGCCCATCATGATTTTATAAACCCCTATAAATTCACCCCTCAGCCTCCTTCCCTCCAGGGAAAAAAATTGTGCTTCAAGTACTTCACACAATGGGTATTTTTGAACAAATGTCACATGCCAGGAAATGGTGGAATATTTGCTAGTTTTTGGAATGAGTGCACCTCCAACAACACATGAAGTCCAATGTGATTAGAGATGGGTTGATTATTGCTTCATCTAACATGCTGGATATTCACACCATCATCCAGCTGCAGTCTGTATTATTTGCAAAATGCTTTGCAGTTATTCTCCTCAGCTGTTCCAACAGCATCTCTGCATTCTGCCACCTATACTAACAAGAAGGACGGAAGAAGCGGCACAGGGGAACAGGCAACCAACGTTTGCAGCTTCCCTCCATTTATACACCATCCTGACTTGTATTTATTTTGAAGTAGGACATCTGGAAGTTAAATTACATATCATAATGTAAAAGTAAGATAAAAGTGCGTTTCTCCCACAGACCTAGTCTGGACAGAGGATTTAGCAAGCTCACCAGCACAAATAAAGAATAAACAGCCCACAGGAATGTTCTCTTGAAGATAAGTTCATCTTCTCCAATGGTAACAGGATTATACCAATATTAGCAAGGTCCATGGCCATTGTGGGCTTGGGTTAACACAATAATATACAAGGCTGCACAGACAAAAATGTATAGTAAAGATTTAATTGACATATCCAGAAGCGCTAATTATATTCCATGTTTTCCCAAAACACATTGGCTTTAAATAGCTAAGGTAGGTGGAACAAGAGATTGTGACACAGTTGGCCTCTAGGGAAAGACACATAGAAATGATCATCTTCTCCTGAGACAGTGAAAATAAAAAAAATGCAGATACTGCAAATCTAAATTAAAAACCAAAAATGCTGGAAGTACTCAGCAGGGCAGGCTGCAGCTGTGGGAAGAGGAAGATGGTTCTGATGCAGGGTTTCAACCTGAAATGTTGACAATTCCTCTCCTGCCTGACCCGCTGAGTTCAAGTCATAGAGCTATACGGCATGGAAAACAGGCCCCTGGGCCCAACTCACTCTTGCTGAACATGTTGCCCAATGAAGCTATTCACATTTGCCTGCAAAAAGCCTATATCCTTCTAAACCTTTCCTATCCATGTACTTGTCCAAATGTCTTTTAAACATTGGAATTGTATCCACCTCTACCACTTCCTCTGCAAGCTTGTTCCACCCACTGTGTGGGTAAAAAAAGTTGCCCCTCGGGTTCCTTTGAAATCGTTTCCCTCTCACTTTAAACCTATGTCCTCTAGTTTTGGACTCCCTGACCCTGGGGCAAAGACCATGGCAATTCACCTTATAGATGACCCTCATAATTTTATAAACCTCTATAAGGTCACCCCTCGATGTCCTTCACACCAGGGGAAAAAATTTCTAGACTATCTAGCCTCCGCTTATGACTCAAACCCTCCAGTCCCTGTAACATCCTTGTAAACCTTTTTTTTGACCTATTTTAGTTTAATGACATACTACTTATAGCAGAATGATCAGAACTGTACACAGTACTCAAAATGTGGCCTTACCAATGTCTTGTGCAGATGTAACATGACATCCCAACTCCTGTACTCAACATCCTGACCGATGAAGACAAGTGTGACAAAGGCCTTCTTCACCACCCTCTCAAACTGTGTCTACACTTTCAAGGAACTATGTACCTGCACCCCGAGGTCTCTCTGTTCTACAACACTCCCCAGGCCCTACCATTTACTGTGCAAGTCCTGCCCTGGTTACCAAATTGCAACACCTCACATTTATCTGAATTAAACTCCATCTGCCATTCCACAGAACCACAGAACAGTACAGCACAATACAGGCCCTTCAGCCCACCATGTCGTGCCAACCTTTAAACCATGCCTAAGACTATCTAACCCCTTCCTCCCACATATCCCCCCTATTTTAAATTCCTCCATATGCTTATCTAACAATCTCTTGAATTTGACCAGTGTGCCTGCCTCCACCACTACCCCAGGCAGTGCATTCCATGCCCCAACCACTGTCTGAGTAAAAAACCTCCCTCTGATATCTCCTTTGAACTTCCCACCCATTACTTTAAAGCCTTGCCCTCTTGTATTGAGCATTACTCAGACAGTGGTTCCGGATTGAACTCCATCTGCCACTTCTCAGCCCAGCTCTGCATCCTATCAATATCCCTTTGCAATCTTCAACAGTCCTCCACACTATCCACAACAACACTGACCTTTGTGTCATCTGCAAACTTGCTAACCCACCCTTTCACCCCCTCATCCAAGTCATTAATAAATATTACGAACAGTAGATGTCCCAGAACCGATCCTTGTGGGACACCGCTAGTCACAGCCCTCCAATCTGAATGTACTCCCTCCACCACAACCCTTTGCTTTCTACAGGCAATCCAATTTTGAATCCACACGGCCAAGCCTCCCTGGAGCCCATGTCCTTTGACCTTCTGAAGAAGCCTACCATGTGGAACCTTGTCAAACGCCTTACTAAGATCCATGTAGACCACATCTACTGCACTACCCTTGTAAATCTGCCTGGTCACCTCCTCAAAGAATCCTATCAGGCTTGTGAGACATGATCTTCCCTTCACAAATCCATGCTGGCTGTCCCTAATCAGTCCATGATTCTCTAAATGCTCATAGATCCTATCTCTAAGAATCCTTTCCAACAGCTTGCCCAACACAGACGTAAGGCTCACTGGTCTATAATTCCCTGGACTATCCCTAATACCTTTTTTGAATAAGGGGACAACATTTGCCACCCTCCAATCCTCCGGTACCATTCCCGTGGACAACGAGGACTCAAAGATCCTAGCCAACGGTTCAGCAATCTCCTCCCTCACCTCACGGAGCAGCCTGGGGAATATTCTGTCAGGCCCTGGGGACTTACCTGTCCTAATATTTTCTGACAGCTCCAACACATCCTCTCTCTTGATATCTACATGCTCTAGAACATTAACCTTACCAACACTGTCCTCAGCGTCATCAAGGCCCCTCTCCTTGGTGAATACTGAAGAGAAGTATTCATTGAGAACCTCACTCACTTCCACAGCTTCCAGGCACATCTTCCCACCTTTGTCTCTTATCGGTCCTACCTTTACTCGTCATCCTTCTGCTCTTCACATAAGTGAATAAAGCCTTGGGATTTTCCTTAACCCCACTCACCAAGGCCTTTTCATGTCCTTTTCTTGCTCTCCTCAGCCCCTTCTTAAGTTTCTTCCTTGCTACCCTATAATCCTCATGAGCCCTATCTGATTCTTGCTGCCTATACCTTATGTATGCTGCCTTCTTCCTCCTAACTAGTTATTCCACCTCTCTTGTCCCCCATGGTTCCTTCACCCTGCCATTCTTTCTCTGCCTCACTGAGACAAATTTATCCCTAACATCCTGTAAGAGATCCCTGAACAATGAACCCATCCCCATAGTACTTTCCCTTCAAAAATGTCATCGCAATTTACTCTCGCAAGTTCTAGCCTTACGGCCTCATAATTTGCCCTTCCTCAATTAAATATCTTTCTGTCCTCTCTGCTCCTATCCTTGTCCATGACAATGCTAAAGGTTAGGGAGCGGTGGTCACTGTCCCCCAAACTGTAGAGAGTTGTGGAAACAGCCCAGTGTGTCACAGAAACCAGCCTCCCCTCCATGGACTCTGTCTATACTTCTCGCTGCCTCGGTGAAGCAGCCAGAATAATCAAGGACTCCACCCACCCACTTGGGTCATTCTCTCTTCTCTCCTCTCCCATCAGGCAAAAGATACAGGAGACTGAGGGCACATACCACCAGGCTCAAGGACAGCTTCTATCCCACTGTAATAAGACTACTGAACAGTTCCCTTATACGATGAGATGAACTCTGACCTCACGATCTATTTTGTGACCTTGCACTTTATTGTCTACCTGCACTGCACTTTCTCTGTAGCTGTGACACTTTACTCTGTACTGCTATTGTTTTACCTGTACAACCTCAATGCACTCTGTATTAACTCAATGTAACTGCACTGTGTAATGAATTGACCTGTACAATCAGTATGCAAGACAAGTTTTTCACTGTACCTCTGTACAAGTGACAATAATAAGCCAATTCCAATATCAATACCAATGACTGCCTACACTCACAGGAATTGGCAGCTTTGCTGGTTTCCCAAGTTAACACCTGGTCCTTACTGAAATCAAAGTAGATAAAATCAGTTCATTGCAAATACGATGCCTGGATCACCCAGATGATGCAACGGTGAGGAGCAATTTGGGAGATATGTTGTTGTAGGACTCCTTGGCCCACTGGCCCAGTTGATCAAGATCCCATTGTAATCTTAGATAAGCTTCTTCACTGTCCACTACACCATCAATTTTAGTATCATCCGCAACCTTACTAACCATGCCACCTGCATTCTCTTCACCAACCCTGCACCGATCCCTATGGCACGCCACTGGTCACAGGCTTCCAGTCCTCGGCCACCATCCTCTATCTCCAACCTTCAAGCCAATTTTGTATCCATTTGGCTAACTAGCCCTGGATCCCACATGATGCCTATCATGCGGTACCTAGTCAAAAGCCTTGCTAAAGTCCATGTAGACAACATCTATCAAGCTCCCCTCATTTATCTTCTCAGTCAAATTACGAGACACTAAAAAACCATGCTGACTATCCCTAATCACTCCTTGTCTTTCCAAATGCTGGTAGATCCCTGTGTCTCAGAATCCCCTCCAATAACTTACCCACCACTGACATTAGACTCACTGGTCTGTAGTTCCCTGGCTTTTCCTTGTAGCCTTTCTTAAATAAAGGCACAACATTAGCCACCTTCCAGTCTTCTGGCACCTTGCCCATGGCTAACAATGATACAATATCTCTGCTAGGGTCCCCGCAATTTCGTCCTAGCTTCCCACAGTGTCCGAAGATGCACTTGAACAGGCCCCTGGGATTTATCCACCTATATGTGCCTCCAGCACCTCCTTTTCTGTAATGTCACTCTCTTTAAGATATCACCATTAACTTCCCTAGTTTGCTAGCATTTATATCTTTCTCCATGGTAAATGCAAATGAGAAATATCTGTTTAGGATCTTGCCCATCTCCTGTGGCTCTACACATAGATGACCTCATTGATTTTTAAGGTCCCTGTTCTCTCCCTAGTTATATCTTTTTGTTCTTAATATACCTGTAGAATCACTTTGGATTTTCCTTTACCTTATCTGTCAAAGCTATCTCATGTCCCCTTTTTTCTCCCTCCTGATTTCGCTTTCATGTACCCCTACATCCCCTATACTCCTCAAGGGATTCACTTGATCCCAGCTGCCTATACCTGGCATAGGCCTCATTTTTCTTGACCAGAGCCTCAATATCTCTTACATCCAGGGTTCCCTAATCCTGCCAGCCTTGCCCTTCATTCTAACTGGAACATGCTGACTCTGAACTCTCACTATCTCACTTTTAAAAGCCTCCCATTTACCAGATGTCCCTTTCACCTGCAAACAACCTCCCCCAATCAACTTTTGAAAGGTCCTGTCTAATACCATCAAAATTAGCCTTGCCCCTATTCATAACTTTAACTTTTGGACTAGTCCTATCCTTTTCCATAACTGTTTTAAAACTGATAGAATCATGGTCACTGGTCCCAAAATGCTTCCCCCACTAATACTTTCGTCACTTGTCCTGCCTTAATTCCCAAAAGGAGGACAAGCTTCGCCCCTTCACTAGTAGAGCTATCTACATATTGCATGAGAAATTTTTCCTGAACACACCATCCAAGCCACTATTGCAGCCCCAGTCGAGCTCCTCCAGCAGATTGTTTGTTGCTCCAGATTCCAGCATCTGCAGTTTTTAAGTATTTGTAGCATTTTCTGTTCTTATTCTCCTGAGACAGTTGGTTCCTGTCAGAAGCAAAATACTTTCAGCAAAAATGCAGGGAGTGATGATGGGTCAGCTGAACACACACTGTTACCAGAAGAAAGATTGCTTGGAAAAACAGGCCTGCTGGACACAAGTGGCCTCTGGAGAGCTGTAAATAGTAAGCAGGGTTCTCCAAGGCACACGATGATCATACAGGGAATGGTGTCAGATATGGCTGATTTTGCACCCTCTTGCTTCAGATTAGTTACTAAGTAACTGAATCTGTATGCATTGTTGGAATGCTGTACCTTTTTTCCAAAATGTGTATAAAAATGGCATGTTTTTTTTAATCTGGAAGAGCGCGTGGGCTACACCCTTGAGCTGAATGGGCCTTTCTTCTCCCTGCCACAGGTAATAAAGTACTTCCTTGTTTGACCTGGATACAGCCTTGTGTGAGTGATTCTTTTCCTCCACATAGCTTTCATCTAAATCCAGTAATTTCCCACCCTACCACATCCAGTGATCTATTTGCCCTGATTCTACCTTGGTTGAAGTTTTTAGTTTTGAATCACTAGCGTATATGGCCATTTATATTTAACAGCTAATTCAGTGTACTTAATTCAATAAATGTCTAACATAGTACTTTTGAATTAAATAAATTTGCTTGAAATAATATTGTATTGAGTATATTTTTTTAGTCTCTTGCTTTTGGTAATGGGCCCTTTCAAAGTGTGTACTAAATAGGACTCTAGAGCATTGCAGCACTGCTAGAAGGATGTTTATCCTGTTTAGGACATTGTTAAATACAGAGTTTCACACTTAATGTCACAGCAAGCTACCATGAATTACATGACATTCAGTAAAATGTTTGTTTATATAACAAAAAGAACATCCAGTCAGAACAAAGTGTAACTTCTGGCAACAAATACCAAATGCTTCATATAATTATCCTTGAGTTTAGAGGAAAGTGCTGTTTTATTTTAATTCTGCTGTTCCTGCATTTTCAAATTGGTACAAAAATTTTCCTTGTATAATTATTAATTTCATGTTTGGGAAGCATGTGGGGACAGAAACTTGGTCTTTCCCTATCTGTTTCAAAGTTTATTAAATTGTTTGTTTCATTTTATCTTCATTTGGTTGATATTGCCTATGTTTCTATATCGTATCTTCTGTGGTTGAAAAATAAATGTAGAATTAATGTTGTAAACTAATTTGAGGTGACACTTTTACCATTCCTCTTGACTGCAGAAGGTGTATGAATTGGAGAAGTAAAAGGAATCTTAAGGATAAAGAAAATATTCCTCCTCTTTTCTGTCAATCAAAAATATTCTTTATTTGTTCCTCCCTTAAAATGGTTGTGTATTTTCACTCACTTTTAAATCTCTTATTCCCTGCATTTGTCTCATCCCCAAAAATTCTCGTTATCCTGGAAACTCAGTTAAGTATAATTACCTCCGCCACAGTTGTGTTGCACTTGATGAAGATGTTCTATGAAAATGAATCTTTGACGTATCAGAAAATTGTCTGCAGCACACAAAATATATAACTAAAGTTCATCATGTATGCTATATTCTGCATCTAGTAAATCCTGTGACATTCTGGAAAATTACTCAAATTAAATGTTAATAAAGTAATTCTCACTGAAACCAAATGTGGATACATACTTGGAAATGTTATTTTTGCCCCACTGGTAAATATTCAACCCCGTGAACTGTACATGTCGCCCAACATCATGGCGTTCCACCCAATTAGATAATCAGCCAAGTAGACCACAGATGCTCTCTAAGCCCCCTACATAGTTTTTAACATATACGGCATCTTGCACACTGTAGACAATGAAGTGCCAAATATTTGGCTGGATCGCTCTGGGTTCTCTAGAGCGTCGGAGGTTGAGGAGAGACCCAGTAGAAGTATATGAGATTACAAGAGGCATAGATTGGTTAGATAGTCAGAGTCTCTTTCCCAGGGTAGAAATGTCAAATACTTCAGGACATAGCTTTAAGGTGAGGGGTGAAAGTTTAAGGGAGATGTGTGGGGCAAGTTTTTTTTTTACATAGTAAGTGGTAGATCCCTGGAACACTCTGCCAGGGATGGTGGTGGGAGCAGAGGCATTTAGACAGACGCTGGAACATGAAGGGAATGGATCGATATGGATCACGTACAGGCAAGAGGGATTAGTTTCATTTGGCATCATAGTTGGCACCGACGTCATGGGCCGGAGGGCCTGTTTCTGCGCTGTACTGCTGTATGTTCTGTGAAGCAGGCCACAAGTAGTAACAAGGTTGCAGGTAGTAAAACTAAGGCCTTGTCGGTGGACTGCCCCGATGGCCTTTTGGTACACATTGTGATAGCCTCTTCTACTATTTCTAAATTTCCCTGATGATCAGAGATGATGTAGAAACAGTTAAAAGTCATTGAGAAATAATATTTTAAAATTAAAATTATTCATAAAACATATCTTCAGTTAAAGCAAGATTATACTTATGTAAATTAAGCAAAACATATTAATGAAAGTAAAAAAAATCCACTTTAAATATCACATACCTTTTTCTTGGGTAGTCCCTCAGAATCTATGGTGACTTGTTTTGTGGGTTCTTAGAAGGCTAATGAGACTAAAATGGGAAATGCAGACTTTTCTACATGAGGGACAGGAGGTGGTTGAGGGGGTGGGTAGGTGGATAGTTTGTGACATGGTGCATTTCTTCTGTTGTTTACACAGGGTTTTTGTGCGCTTCTGACGCATGGATTCAAGGTTCTCAATACCATCCCGAACGCTCCTTCTCCACTTTAAGTGGTCGCAGTTCAGAGATTTCTAGGAGTCAGTGGAGACATTGTATTTCAAGGAGGCACTGAGCACATTCTTGAATCTTTTCCTGTCTCTACTTGGTAATCTTCTTCCATGAATAAACTTGGAACGGTGTGTCTGTTTCAGGAATCTGGTGTTGGGAAACAATGTCACTTGCCCAGTGTAACTGATTTGCATATTCTTCTAGTGAATTTTGTTAAGGCAGTGCTGGTGATATTTTTACAGTGCTTTGAGGTGCCTGCTATAGGTAATCCAGGTCTCAGAAATATATGGGAGTGCAGGGATTACTGCTTCCCAGTAGACCATGAGTTTTGTGCTGGTGCACTGTACAAATGTAATATTAATGAAACTGTCATCTTGAATAGTGGCTTTTATTTTGTGATTGAATAGAACCTTAAACCTTATGTTTGTGTTACCAGTGATAAATGTGTGTGCTTTAAAGGTTCAAAGATGAGATTTTGCAGTCATTTATATTTTTTTTAAATACTGCATTCATTCTTTGCCCTATTTCAACCTGCATTTTCAGGTTATATTAGTCCAAGTTAATCCAGGGGAGACATTCACAATCAGAACAGAAGATGGTCACATTCAGTGTATTCCAGGTAAAGATATAATGACTTTCCAAAAGCAAACAAGTACTGTTTGTTATATGAAGCATCTGTATACAATAATAATGAGAATATGATTACATTTTCTTTTCAAATAAAAATTGCTTTTGGTCAGGGGAAGTGATGGTGTGGTAGTATTATCACTGCTAGATACTCAGGGCAAAATCCTGGGGACCTGGGTTCAAATCCCATCGTAGCAGATGCTGATAAATTTGGTCTAACAGCATTGTGGGTATACCCTCACCTTACGAACTGCAGCGATTCAAGAAGGCAGCTCACCACTCCCTCACTCAGCTTGCAAAGCTGAAATCCCTTAAACGAAAAAAAATCTCCATCCCTCCTCTAATGGTTAATATGTTAACCCTCTTGAAAAAAAAATTGTCCTCTTGAACAGTGGGTGTTGAGTTTCATGCCTGACACAGTGAAAATATAATTAAAGTGAATCTGGAGTGTCGTACAGATAAGGGATGATACTTACAATTATTATTCTGAAAGTAAAACTTCTCTCAGTGAAAATGTATTTTTGTAGTTTGAATTTCACTGGTATTGGTATTGGTTTATTATTATGACATGTACCGAGATACAGTGAAAAGCGTTTGCTTTGCCTGCCATCCAGACAGATCATGTCATACATAAGTACATCAGGGCAGTAAAAAGCAAACAGAATGGAGAACATATTGTTGTAGTTACAGAGAAAATTTAGTGCATGTAGACTAATAAAGTGCAAGGGCCACGACGAGATAAACTGGGAGATTAACAGTTTACCTTTTAGCATATGAGAGGTCCATTCAAGAGTCTGATGATAGTGGGACAGAAGCTGCCCTTGAGTCAGGTGAAGATTTTAACTTGTATTCTGACATAATTCAATCTGTGTTTTGTTGATGGGAGAGAATGAGAAGGCATAAAACTGGAATTGGATATCTTACCAGTTAAAGCAGTTATTTTTCATCTTCTATTGTTTGCTCAAGGGTGCACAATCGAAGTGATTGTGCATTATTTCTGCGTAAGTTGCTGGAGAAGAATCATTCCCTTAAAGTTCTTTAGACCCTGCAGATCTAAGCAGTGTCCCATGGTGGTTGCAGGATATTTTGCAGACATAGAGTTCAAAGATCTAAGGAAATCAAAAGAGTAATCATTATTCCTGCTGATCTAGGGACCTGCAGGTGAAACAAGATGAGAAAGGACAACCAAAATGACTGAACAATTACAAACATGCTAGTGGTTGACATGCTTTTAATTTGCTAATTTCTATTTGCTCTTTCTACATTGTGTCATATGATAGCTTGAGTAATTAACCACTCAGCTTTGAACCAAGTTAGTGAATTGTTGAAACTGTCCCTGGCGACATGTAGATGCATTATAGGTTAGGCTAATGCAATTAATCAACAATTATGTATTCAGAGATGGGAAATACCAGAAAAAAAATCAGGAAAAGGATTTCTATTAAGTGCAGTATGCAGAGGGTTTGCTTTGCTGTATGTTGGTTTGTTTTCACAAATGTTACTGTTTAATATTTATTTTTTTAGGTCCTGCTCATGTTCCCATGATGTCACCAAATGGCTCCATGCCTCCAATTTATGTGCCCCCTGGTTATGTTTCACAGGTACTGTGCATTTCTAACACTACAAGATTTCCAGTGGCAACTACCAATTTGAGTTCTTTTTCTCTTTGTCCCAAATACAAATTAAGTAATAAAAATGAATGTATAAACTTTTTTAACCAATTTGGCAAGGTTCAGTGGCTTTTACTTGAGCACTTGAACATGCTAGTCATAATTAGATATGCATGACTCTGAGGAACATAATTATGCTCATTTCAAAATATAAAATGTGAACACTACAAAGACAACTAATGGAATAAGCATTTTCAGTTAGGAAGTTAAACATTAATGTGATTCAGGAGTCCATGTTTAACATGGGCAGAGCAAGTATTCCTTTGGAAAGCTTAGATAACAGCATGAAAGATCTAACTTGATATTAGGCATCATTAAAACATAATTAGAACAAGTATATTAAAAATAATTGTGAATCGTGGATGTATTCAATGGAAACTTCTATTTAGAGCACATCATAAAACCAATATACAGCAGACATTGGATATCTGATTTTAGAACTGAAAATTTTAGAAATAGTAAGCAGATCATGCAGCGTCCGTGGAGAGAGAAATGGGGTTATCATCATCAGGACAGCGGCATTTCATAAGAACCAAAGACTAGCAGCTTAGAGCACTATTGTCTATGTTTTTCCAGCAATGTGTAATTTCTATATTTCACCAGCTAAAATTTCTCAATAAGAAGATGAAAGTGTATTAAAGTAGAATGGAACATTTGAAGTGGAAAGTACTTATAACGTAATCATCACCACTGTTACATTGCCCCTTTAAATTTAGGCTCCTATTGGATACAATATAGTGAATTAATGTAATAGTGCAGATGTTCTTAAGAGAGTGCAAAGGCCCTTCTTTATAAATGCTTTAAGAGTCATAGAGTACTATAGCACAGAATCCGGCCCTTCAGCCCAAATTGTCCCTGCCAAACAAGATGCTTTCCTGAGCTAGTCCCATTTGCCTGTGTTTGGCCCATATCCCTCGAAACCTTTCCTACCAATGAACTGCCCAAATGCCTTTTAAACATTGTAAATGTACCCACCTCTACCACTTTCTCAGGCAGCTAGTTCTATATATCCACCATGCTCTGGAAAAACTTGCCCCTCAGTTCCTCTCTAAATCTTTCCCCTCTCACCATAAACCTATGCCCTCTAGTTTCAGACTCCTCTACTCTGAGGAAGAAGACTTTGACCATCCTCCTTATCAATGTTCCACAGCCTCCTTCACTCCAGGGAAAGCAGTCCCAGCCTGTCCAGTTTCTCCTTATAACTCAAGCCCACCAGTCCAGGCAATTTCCTTGTGAATCTTTTCTGAACCCTCTTTCACTTAATCACATCCTTCCTATAGTATGGTAACCAGAACTGCACACAATTCTCCAAGTGCCAATAGAGAAGTATTGTAATAGTAGCGAAGGGTATTGGTGAGGCCACTCCTTGAGTACTGTGCACAGTTTTAGTCACGTCATTTTAAAAAAAGGTAAACTGGCATCGAGGCAGTCCAAAAGAGATTCAGTAGGCTTTTTCCTGCGATGAGATAGTTGTCCTATCTTAAGCAGCTAAAGGAATTAGATTTATATTCTTTGTAGTTTAGAAGAATAAGTGGTGATCTTAAGAAAACATATAAGATCCTAGAGGTCATGACAGGTTAGTAGTTGAAATGTTTCCACTAGAGGAAGAAACCCAGATGAGGAACATGGTTGGATGATTAGGGGATGGTAATTTAAAACTGAGGTGTACAGGAACTACTTCTCACAGAGAGTTGTGAATCACTGGAACTTTCTACCCTGAAGGGTTGTGGACAGTAGATTCCTGGCAGTATTTAAAGAGGAAGTAGATAAATTTTTGAAATATTGTGGAATTGATGGCTGTGGGGAACTGGCACAGAAGTGGAGATGAGGCCTGGGGCAGATCAGCATTGATCACATTGTATGGTGGGGCAGCCTTGAGGAACCGAATGGCCTAATCTTGGCCAACTCCTGCTTCTGTTTCTTAATCTAATTGCCCTTGGGTAACCAAAACCAGCATGTAAATAGTCCATGGTATTCAATACAGTAAAATTCCAATAATCCAGCATTTGATTGTAAGGAATTCCTGATGGTCCAGCATCTGGCTCACTCATTAGTCTGGAATATGAGCTGCAGGTCCAAAGTGCAAGCAGAGTGTGTGGCCAGAATTGGGGTTCCAGATTGCAGCTGGGGCTGGGGTCTGGACTGTGGGATCTGGAACAGTAGGGGTCAGGAACATAGATAGGTTTATGGCCAGAGTCCAGAGGTCTTGTATATTTCCTGCTCCTTTTGAACTCACTGGATTCACAAACATTCTTGTGTAACATGTAAATGAAGTGAAATAAAGATGTGTAAATCTGCTAGTCTGGCACCATCAATGTCCCAAAATTGCCAGATTATTGGAATTTAACTATGTTCAGAAGGGATTGGCAAAAGGAAAAGGAGGTAAGGTAGCACAGTTAATCAGGGATGAAATTAGTCAGAAATGATCTTGGCTCAGCAGACCATATGAACAAATCAGCAACAGTTTGAGTGGAGCTAAGAAGTAGAATGGGGTACAAAACATTGATGGAACGTTCATAGGCCTCTGAGTAATAGTTGCAATCTGGAGCAGAATAAATAGATGATATCGGTGCTGCATTTTTTTTAATGTTCATGTTTGGGATCTGGGTGGTTGTTGCTGGCAAGACCAGCAGTTAATGTCCATCCTTAATTGGTCCCAGCATGCCTTTCTGCACTCCTCATTAAACCAGGGTTTATCCCCTGGCTTGATAGTAATGCTAGAGGTAGACATGTGCAGGGCCACAAGGTTACAGATTGGGCAAGTGTACATTGCTGTCACTGCTGATGGTCCACGTGATGAAAGGTGTCCTCATGTGAAAACGAGACCCCTACTGTTCCAGCCATAGGTAGTTTTCCCTGATTGTAAAGGAAGTTTGGGTAGTAACAACATCAGTTTATGGATTTCATTTTATTAATGATGGATCTTTTACTTTCTTTTGAAGTGAGGAGTTGCAGTGCTAAAGTTCACTTTACTATGTAGTAATGTTTGTTTACTTAGGAAACACAACCAGAAAGTCAACAAGTGCTGCCCAGTTACCATATCTAAAACTTGCAGAGCTTCAGATGTTACCTCACATGGATCCTTGTATATTTTTATATACATAGCCTGCCCAGAGTATACTGTATGAGTACTTCTAGTTTCTGTGCACTGTTTGTGGCTGGGGAAATAGTTTAAACTTTTCAATTCCACCTCCCTCATTTATCGTGAGGGTAAACCTGTAACAAACCCATCAGATCTATGTAAAACTCACTTTGGATTTTAATCTTAATACACAATAAGAAGAAATAAACTGGGACCGTAGTGCTGTCTCATTTACATCTTTGTACCAGATCACTAGTCAGAAGTGGCAGCCTGTGTCAGAGTTTAAATGAAATACTTTTAATAAATAAAATATTTCTATGGTGCTTCAAGACATCCTAAGAAATTTAATCAGCTGAACAACTTTGAAATAATGCAATATAGGAAAAACAGTAACAGTAAACATAATGCATGGTCACAAGGTCACAAAGCATGCAGCACAGGGTGAAACTATCAAGGCCAAGCAAGAGAAATCCAACTGGTACCAAATCCTTGCCCTCTTCCCATAGCCCAACAATTTTCTTTCCTTTCGAGTACTCATCCAGTTTCCTTTTGAAGACCACGATTAAATCTGTCTGCACCATTCCTATCGTGAGTGCATTCCAGTTCCTAACCTGCATCAACAAATCTTATTATCTGTTTTTGTTTATTTTGTCAATCAACTTCTGTGCCATCTGAATATTGACCCTTCCTCTTTCTATCTACACTCCAGTATTCCAGTACCTCAACTGTGGCTAAAGATGGTCCATATCCCTCGATTCCCTGCCTGTACATGTATCTAAGTGTCTCTTAAGCATTGCTATCATATCTGCTTCTACCACCTCGTTTGGCAACATGTTCCAGACACCTAGCACTCTGTGTAGAAAAAAAACTTGCCTCACACATCTCCTTTAAACTTTCCTCCCCTCAACTTAATCCTTTGCCCTCTAGTATTTGATACTTCCACCCTCAACCCTCCAGTCACTGATGCTCCAGAGAAAACAATCCAAGGTTGCCCAACCTCTCCCCATAGTGAATACACTCCAAGTCCAGGCAACATTGTAGCGTACCTCTTCTGTACCCTCTCCAAAACCTCCACAGCCTTCCTGTAGTGTAATAACCAGAACTGCACACAATACTCCAAACCAAACTTTTGTACAGCTGCAACATGACTTACCAACTTTTATACTTAATGCCTTGATCGATGAAGGCAAGCATGCCATACGCCTCTTTAACCATGCTATCTACTTGTGTTGCTACTTTCAGGGAGCTATAGAGGTGCACCCCAAGATCCCTCTGTATACCAATGCTCCTAAACATCCTGCCATTTACTGTATACTTTCCTCTTGCATTTGACTTCCCAAATGCAACATCTCACACTTTTCCGCATTAAACTCCATCCGCCATTTCTCCATTCACATTTCCAACTGGTCTATATCCTGCTGCTTCCTTCGACAACCTTCCTCATTATCCACAGCTCCACTGATTTTTGTGTCATCTGCAAACTTACTAATTAGAATACTTACATTTTCATCCAAAGTTATTTGTACATATTACAAATAACAAAGGTCCCAGCACTGATCCTTGCAGAATACCACTGGTCACAGACCTCCAGTTAGAAGTGGAGGTTAGAAATGCACCCTTCCATTACTACCCTTTGTCTTCTGTGACCAAGCCAATTTTGTATCCAACTTATAAACTTATCGTGGATCCCATGTGACTTAATCTTCTAGACCAGCCTACCGTAAGGGATCTTTTCAGATGTTCTACTGAAGTCAGTGTAGACAACATCTACTGGCCTACCCTCATCCTTGAGTAGACCTGCCCTTTCCCCAACTATCCCCAATATAAATTGCCTTTGGATTCTCCTTAATCCTACTTGCCAAAGATGCTTCGTAGCCCATTTCAGCTTCTCCTGATTCCTTGTTTGTGCTCTCCTGCTTCCTTTATATTCTCCAAGGACTTTGTCCAATTTCTGCTCCCTAAACCTTACATATGCCTTCTTTCTCTTTTTGACTGAATTTACAATATCCCGTCATCCAAGGTTCCCAGATCTTGCCATCCTTATCTTTTGTCCTCATGGGAACATCCTGAACTCTGATCAGCTGGTCTTTAGCAGACTCCCTAATGTCAGATGTAGATTTACCCTCAAACGGCTGCTTCCAATTTACTTTCCTGCCTAATACTGTTGTAATTAGCCATCCCTCAATTTCGCACTTCCACCTGAGGATCAGTTTAATCCTTGTCAATCGCCGTCTTAAAACATACGGAATTATGGTATGAAATGAATAGAGAGACAGGTCAAAGAGAAAGGTGGAATAAGGCAACTCGGAGAATTTTATTTATATTACCTTTAAACCGCAAAGTTTTTGTTAAAGTTAGGTTAATATTTTACTAACTTTACAAATACATCCCAAATAGCAAAAGTGGATTATAGTTTTGGTTTACTTTTAAAAAGACAAAACAATTTATGTTTTCCAGGTAATAGAAGAAAACGGTGTTCGAAGGGTTGTTGTGTTGCCACACTCAGCAGAATTCCACCCCAGTAACCATCCCAATATGCATACCTCTCTATCTCACGTGCCGCAGTACATGCACCATCACCCTGCTTTGATACCCCATCCTCAAGTTTATGCACCAGTAACAGGAACGGGGGATATCCCTCCACAGTTCATTCCTCAGCATAGTCCACCATCCCATGTTTTTGCAGATCAAGGTAGGTGCACACACTAAGATGTTACAATTACAAATTTCCTGTTAAAGTTCGTATCTGTGAAGTACAAAAGTGGGAAAATCCAAATAACTTTTCTTTGTTAAGCAGAAATATAGTGCTTACTTGATTTTGGGACGGGGGTGGTGGGGGGTTAGGGTTACAGGCAGAAGGTGGGAGAATGGGGTTGAGAGAAAAGCAGTCAGCCGTGATTGAATGGTGGAGCAGAGTCAATGGGCCAAATGACCTAATTCTGCTCCTACATCGTATGGACATTAAATATGATTAAGACTGGTAAGTTGTCTACATGGAATTCAGTGAAGCATTTGAAAAAGTCCTTTACAGTAGGCTAGTCCAGAAGAGTAATTCACATGGGATCCACAGTGAGTTGATAAATTGGATACAAAATTGGCTTGGTCATAGAAGACAAAGGGTAGTGATGGAAGGGTGCATTTCTGACCGGAGGTCTGTGACCAGTGGTATTCCACAAGGATCAGTGCTGGGACCTTTGTTATTTGTAATATATACAAATAACTTTGGATGAAAATGTAAGTATTCTAATTAGTAAATTTGCAGATGAAACAAAAATCAGTGGAGCTGTGGATAATGAGGAAGGTTGTCAAAGAAAGCAGCAGGATATAGGTGCACTAATAGTGTAGTAGTGTTATGAATCTGAAATTTAACACACTACTTTTTGCAAGTCATTGATAGTTAACAATTCACCAGCTCTATGTGGGTAATCTGTAAAGCTAATAATTGTTGTGGCCGATTTACTCAGAAGTCGGCTGTAATTAGGATGTTTCCAGAAGAGAGATACACACAGAAAAACAAACCAGGAGTAATCAAATCAGCTGATAGAAAAGCAATATAGACCATCAGTTTAATCCTGGTGGCGGGGAGAATTACAGAAACAATGATAAGGCTGGAACTATGAGTCACTTGGACAAGTGTAAATTGATCAGAGAAAGCCAGCATGAACTTGTGGAGGAAAATTGTGTTGAACTTACTTGATTATGTTTTTTGATGCAGTATCAAATAGGGTTGTAGAGTCTTACAGTTATACAGCACTGAAACAGGTTTTTCAGCCCAACTCGTCCATGCTGACCAAAGTGTCTATCTGAGCTAGTCCCATATGCCTGCGTTTGGGCCGTATGCCTCTAAACCTTTTCTATCCATGAACCTGTCCAAATGTCTTTAGATGAGGTAAATGTTGATGAGGTAAATGTGGTTAATATATATAATATACATATGGATTACTAAGAATATTTGATAAAATGCAATTTAATGGACGTCATAAAGGTCGAAGGCCTTGGAATAAATGAGGCATTGGTAGAAAATTAGCTAAGCAATAGGAAAAACAGCAGAAGTAATGAAAGCTTGTCTTTTTTTGATCAGATGGAAGTGTACGGTGCAGTTCTTCCAAGTCTCTGTATTGGGACCACTGCTTTTCTTAATATATATTAATGAATTAATCTTGGGTGTACTGGGAAAAATTTTGAAATTTACAGATGACGGAAAACCTGGAGGTGTAGCAAACTTAAGGAGCAATTACAGTCTTCAAAAACTTGTGGATGGATAGACGGCAGATAAAATTTAATGCTGAGAAATGCAAAATGTTGGGTTTTGGTAGGAAGAATGAGAATTGGCAATATAAAACAGGACACAATTCTAAAAGGAGGACAGAACCGAAAGATCTTGGGATATGTGCACAATTCATTGAAAGTGGTTGAGAAAGTTGTTCATAAACAGACTTGATCCTGGGTTATTTAATTGTAATATACTGGACAAGGGCAAGGAAGTCACAATAAGGCACTGGTGCAGCCACAACTGACGAATTGTATCCAGTTCTGGGTGGTGCACTTTAGGAAAGATAGGAAGGGTTTAAAATTTGCAGAAGAGCTTTATTAAAATGATTCCAGGAAAGGGGGACTTCAGTTATGTGGATAGAAAAACCCAGCTTTTCAATCTCCTTGGAACAGGGAGGTTGTGATGTTACAAGTAAATAAATGAAAAAAAAAGCCAAGGCAGAATTAGAGCAGGGATGTCATTGACACTACAGTATAAAACCCTCATTAGGTCAAAAGTTAGACTGCAGCATTCATTTCTGTTTATAGGAAGAATGTAAGAGCAGTAGAGAGGAAATTTATGAGAATACCATCAGAGCAGAGATGATTTAGTTTTCTTGTCAATGAACAGGTCTGCAATTGTTGGAGAAAGAATTGTTTCTTCAGAAGATTTAATCCAAGTTTATAAAATTGAGTGGACAAGGTGGTTTATTAGGAAAGGTTATACCAGTCAGTAAGGGTCATTGGAATAAAATAATTTATGGAAAGAAATGTGGAAGAGGATAGTGGAGGAAATTATTTTCAAAGGATGGTAGCAGTTTGGAGTTCACTGTCTGAAAGGGCAATAATGGCAGAAAGTTCATCACACTTGCAAGGTAAGTGGTTGAACATTTGATGTGCTGTAGTCTAAAAAGCTATGGACCAAGATATGAAAAATGTCATAGAATCATAAAGTTGTACAGCACAGAAACAGATCCTTCGGTCCACCAGGTCCATACCAACCATTTTGCCCATCCACACCAATCCCATTTGCCCACATTAGGTCTGTATCCTTCTGTGTCTTGCCTACGTAAGTGCTTGTCTAAATGTCTCTTAAATGTAGTGATTATGTCTGACTCCACCACCTCATCTGGCAGTGAGCTCCAAATATCAATCACTTTCTGTGTAAAAAAAAAACTTTCTCCTCAAATAGTTTTTGATACTACTATCATGGGGGGAAAAGATTCTATCTACCCTATCTATGTTTCTTATAATTTTATGAACCTACATCAAGTCACCCCTTAGCCTCCTTTGCTCCAGGGAAAACAAGCCCAGCCTATCCAATCTTTTTCCATGACTAAAGTTCTTCAATCTAGGCAATATCCTGGTGAATCTTCTCTGCACCCTCTCCAATGCAGCCACATCCTTTCTACAGTGTGGTGACCGGAGCTGCACACAATACTCCAAGTGTGGTCCTTAACTCCTTACTATTTACTGTACATGTTCTACCCCTATTTGACTTCTCAAAATGCATCACGCAAAATGTAAAATGTGAACGTCACTGAGACTGAATAGCTCTTTTCCAGATGGCATGAACGCCGTGCATGAATGACTTTTCAAAGTGGCATGTTTAAATAAAAAGTGCCAAAATAATTAGAAGGGTGGTACAAGAACAGAAATCGTCACTATTAAGGAAGGTTGAATAGGTTTGTACTTCTTGCTTTGGGAAAGAAGACTTGGGTGAGGTCTGTTGATAGAGATGTGTAAATGGTTTTATTTCCCCGTTGACAAAAACATTCATAAATTTTCCACTATGGAAGAGTGTCTACATTGGAGCCATGAATACAAGGCAGTTATGAATCAAATAGAAAAATGACAATAAATTTCTGTACTGAGGATGGTTAAAATATGGAATCTGCTATCCTAGAAAGTGATTGAGGTAAGTAGTTTAAATACAAAAGGAAACCTGATGAGTACTTGGGGGAGAAAAAAAGGCAAAAAAAAGGACTTGCCGAAAGGCAGAAGGTGAATTAGGTGGAATGGAATACAAGCTTCATTTCAAGATTATTGGGCCCAATGTCTGTTTTCTACTTTGCATTTTCTATGCAATAAAAAGTAACTAGTGTATCCATCTTATTTTTGTCATCTTTTGTCTTCTGTGGCCTACTGAAGAAGCTGACATTATTTTATATAGACCTGTTCATTCCCAGATGATAGATGCAGACTCATTCATGGAGGTCAGTGAGTTCAGTGCAATTCAACCATTAATAACCCTCAAAAGGAAATTATGTTAAGGTTTTTTATTTTGTGTTTCTGGTAATTTTGTTATATTGACATTCTACGTCCTCATTTTAACTTAGCCGAGGAAAGGGATCAAATCTGAACTTAAACATTCCTTGGGTGTTTGCTTTATCTTCCACATGCCTTTCAAATCTCACAGCAAGAGTAGCTCATTTTCCACTAGATATCCTGGTTTATCTATGGTCTGTAATTCTTAGGATGTACTTTGCAAGTCTCACAAGAAGTCTGCTTAAGGTCTGCACTTGAATTCCCATAGCAACTTTCCTAAATACTTTAGGATGTATTTCATAGAGGAAGTGTAATCACGGCTCACTTGGGTTAAAATAAATAGTACTGAACAATATACTAAGAGATAAATTGTAATGATTACAATTCATACTATTCAAAGCAGCATGAGGGTTGAAGATGTGATGGCATACAAAATAATTAAATGTTTTTCATTAAATGCTACACGATGATAGATCCAAAATAAAACTTTGTGTTAATTCTCAACCAGCCTTTTAAATGGAATCTAATGTCATTTGAGTGAAATTGGCTTTTCAAGGCTCAAGTTTGGCAGCACTTATCATTGTAACTTTCCTACTATCAAAAACAAATAGGGTTTGAGAAGATGGGGATGAAAATAAAATTAAACAAAATAAAAGTAGTGACGGGGTTGCAGCTTAGGCACGTAATACAATGTAGTGTCACCAACTATTAATTTGTTTCATCCCATTGATTATTTTCTGCACCTTACTTTCTTGTAGAATCCTGCACGGCACATGGAAGGTCAAATTTCAACCACAGAGATGAAAGGACTGCTAAGGCACATGAACGTTTGCAAAAAAGACTTAAGGATAGACAAATAGGAGGGCAGAAAGATAAATCTAACAGCCCCCCATCATCTCCACATAAAAATCATTCAAGTTCATCCACAGACATACAAAATGGATATGGAAAGGGAGAACCTACGTATGGTGTCACAGAAATTGCAACAGAACCAAAGTCTGGAAAAGCAAGCAGCCCACAAGTCAATTCAGAGGGTGGAGGTAAGAATTTGTAATCAGTTCCTTGATTACACTGGAAATGTGCAAGCAAGTGACAAAATTTTGACTTTTTTTCAATCTATCTGAATGAAGTAGATTCAGTTGGAGTCTTACCTTTATGGCAAAGGATATTTACTGTTCAGTGGGATCTCTGAAAGTTCAAGTACACTAGTTTGCAAATAAACTGTTTGAAAGTGGTATTTAGAAATTATCTTAAAATTTAGCAATTAAAAACTTTTTTTAAAAATCATGATTCATTTCAATGACAAACTTATGGTGTCAAATTAGTGGCAAATAAAGTGCAGTTTAATTTGATATTTTAATCACTTAGCAAATATGATTCAATAGGATGAATTGGTATGTAAAAACACAGAGGCAGAATCCTATTTAGTTTCTGATAATAGTAAAGGACATTTTTGAATTGCTGAACTACCTACTTTAAGATTCCATTTTGCTTACTGATGCAAATATCCAAGCTTCCCTGTGTATCATTTCTTCAGGATCATTGAAAATGTTTAGCTCTTGCAATGTGCATGAGAGGAGGCAATATCTTATTTTTACATCACAAGAAGTCCCTTGTAGGATCACAGTATGAATAGTTTGTCAAAAAGGAAATATATTTTGACTTCACTCATTCAAATTAGCAATGGGTTGCATTCTCCAGTAATCTGATGTCAAAAATAAAATCTTCCAGAGGAAAAAAAGATAGCTTTTGGACTACTCAACAGTGATTCCCATCAGTAGTTTGAATCCTGGGATCCACAAAATTTTCCTTGGATGAGATGGGATAACTAAATTGCATTGGAATCAAAGCTAAGAAAATAGGAGTGTAAAAATGTCAATGTAAGGGTTGAGGCCTTGTGAGAAGGCAAGTATTTATTGTCCATTGTTATTTCCAGGGAGACATGGTGGGGAGCAGTTTTCCAAAGTCCTTGCAGCAAAGATAAACACACAATTTTGATCTAGTGACTATGGGAGAGTTAGGTATTTTTGTATTAGGGTGGGAAATTAAATTTAAAGCTTTTCAAAAACCATGCACTGCTTTAAAAATTAAAATATACATAAATTTTATGCAAAGTTGAAATTGAAGTCAAATTTGCAATTTGACAGAACTTGATGGTCCTTATTTGACTTTTGTCTAATATTAGTATTTTAATCTCCTTGATCTTATGCTATCTGACGCAAACAAGCCTACAATTCTTATTTTTTTTTAGATGCCAGTTTGGGTCATATACTGCTTTGTAACCCACATAAAGTTTTACTGAACCTTAAGAGGCTATTTTAACAAATACAGCCTAATCTGATTTTTTCCATGTTCCTCTGCCCATACTGAAATATGAGAAACCCATTTAAGGCCAGTTGCAGAAACTATGCTTCTATCCCTTGCAAGATAAAAGCTGGACATGCCTGGTCTAATACAGGTCAGCGACTTGATGAATAAACTTGTGACACCAGGTAGCGACCTAACAAAAAAAAATGCTTCTACTTTCATTATTCTGCCTAGTTTCCCTGTCTTTAAAGTTATAAAATTAAATTAGTTATAATATTATGTAATCCACTATCAAATAGGGACTACTGATCTTATCATATTTCTTTACAATGTAGAAGGAGACCATCTCAGTCTTTTGGGTCTGGTCTATGCACCTCACAGAGCAAATCCCTTGGTGCTGTAACATGTAATTTCTTAAAAATATTTCCCACTTGGATGAAAGGTTCATTTTTTATTTGTTCACGGAATATAGATTTATTGTCCATTTCCAATTGCTCTGTGTCGGCCTTGTTAGCGGCTTTCAAGCTGTTGATAAGGTAATTGGTTTATTATTGTCCCATGTACTGAGGTACAATGAAAAACTTTGTTTTGCGTGCCATCCATACAGATAATTTCAGAAGATTAGTACATTGAGATAGTACAAGGGAAAAGCCGTAACAGAATGTCAAATGTAGTGTTACAGAAACAGAGAAAGTGCAGTGCAGGCAGACAGCAAGATGCAAGGATCATGGTGGGGTATATTGTGAGGTCAAGAGTTCCTCTTTATCATACAAGAGGTCCATATAAGTAATCTTATAACAGCAGAATAGAAGCTGCCCTTGAGCCTGGTGGTGAATGTTTTCAAGCTTTAAATCTTCTGTTGATGGAAGGGGTTACGTTGGCTGCTTTTCCAAGGTAATAAAACTATATGGCAAGGGAAAATAAATAACTATTTGTATTAAAAAGTAAATAATTAATTAATATTTTAAGGATGGAGGTGTGTCATGGCTGTGGCAGGTGAGCGCTCGTGGACACCAGTTTGATCCATCAGATATGTCTCCAGTAAGTGCTTGTAGCTGGATGAGCTTCTGCTCAGTCGTTGAGTGGAGGCCAAGTTGCAGTCACTTAAATATAATAGAAGTGGGGGAAAGTCACCAGGAGGTGGTCATACCCCTTAAAATTTGGTCTGTGGTCAGGGACAGGGAACTCTGACTGTAAGGCAGGAACCTCGGCCCTTGCAATTTCTCAATGGGTTTGAAGTTCTTTCAGCTTATTTGGATGAAAATGGCACTGCAGGATGGATGATCTAATTGGCCATGACATCAAGGTACAGGAGGTCACTGATGTGGGGGGAGCAACCAAGAATGTAGTGGTAGTAGGGGGATTGACAATGTTTTCTACAGCAAAGAACAAGAGTCCAGAAGGCTGCCCAGTGTCAGGATTCAAGATATCTGCTCAGGACCATAAAGGAACTTAACAGTGGAAGGAGGACGATATACATGGGTACCAGTCATCACGATATACATGGGTACCAATGACATAGACAGGACAAAGAAAGGGGTTCTGCATGGTCAGTATGAGGAGCTGGGCACCAAATTAAGAAATAGACCCTCAGAGATGATAGTCTCTGGATTATTACCAAAAACACATACAAATAGGCATAGAGAAAATAGAAATAAATATATGGCTGAAAAGCTGGTGTGGAAGAAGTGGATTCTGATTTATGGGGCATGGGTACCAGTAATGGGGAAAAAGGAAACTGGGATGCCTACATCAGAACTGTGCTGGGATCAGTATTCCAGCAAGCTGCTTAACCAGGGAAATTGAGAATATTTTGAACTAAATAGAGGGAGCAAGGAATAAAAGTTGGGAAGGTGGGGTTAGTCAAAGGGTAGAGACAATGTTGGAGAGCATGCTATTAATATGGGAAATGATCTCCAAATCTGCCATTCCACAGCAGCACTGCAGGCTATGACTTCTAATTTAATTCAAGGCTGTTCTTTGCAGTTTGCAGTCAGATCAGATGTAATCTTGTGGAATTGCAGAGTAGGCATGAGGGACTGAATGACCTCCCCTGTTCCTAATTTGTATTATTGTATGTAATCATTTTGACTTGTGTTCCTATGGTGGTGCAATGTAAGGGTTAATGAAGGAATGGTGATGTTTGCCCAGTTCAGGATCTCTGGGGGAGATCTGGGACTTGAAAGTATTATTTGTGCCCTTTAGAAGTGATAAGTGCTGTGAAAATAAAAGAAATGCAAATTCCCCTCCAGAAAAAACTAGAATCCATGCTCATTGAGATGTCTTTTCACCCAACACACTTTTGATTTTAATAACTTATCTTTCCAATGCTTTGCTCTAATGTATGTCCTTATAATGGTCATTATTATTTCATGAAGACAGGCATTATTGCCTTGGTAAGAGGAAACGATGTTTCACAATGTGAGTATTTTTTCTGATCTTTTTCTCTCTCTGCATACTTTCCTACTCATTTAAAACAGAAACGTACAAATATTTTTAAAGTTTATAGACAATTTGAACTCAATAGGTTGTTTCTAATTATAATAATATGGATTCAAACATTTGTGCTATGTGTGCACCTATAATAAATTTTTAAGATTCAAGACATAAAATTCAGAAACTTTTAATCCATAGTTGCACAGTTTAGGAGATAAATTTATTTAGAGGGTTTCCTGTACCCTCAGCAAACCTGTACAGTGAGTTGTTTAAGCTAATATTTGAGGTTTCCATGACATCTTTGAGGTTGGAGGAAACCCATGGAAATGAACCCAGTAGAGGATAGTTGATTTACATTTTAGCAAAGTTTAATGTATTATTGTTTTGCAAAAAGTGTGTGTTTATTGCGCATACAGTATATCCTTTAATTGCACATGATGAAAAATTTTGCTTTGAAGGAGAAGGTAAAATCAAGAAGTACACAATCCGGAGCCTGTTAAAATTGATGCAAATTTGTCAAATTAATTCTCAGCAGAATATAGCCCTTTGCAGGACAGCACATTCTGTGACAGTAAAAAGCATTGGTGACACAACTACTTTAGGACAAATGTGCAGTTACAAGACAAAGCCATAGGTGGTTAAAATATTTAACACAGTTTCTTGAGGTTTGAATGTAAATAGAAGCAAGAGTAGGTCTTGCAACCTCCCGGCCTACTTCCCCATTCATCAGTATCATGATTGTCCGGTGCCTTGTCCACTTTCCTGTCTGATTCCTATTTTCTCACTTGTTGTACAATAATCTGATCTTTCTTATCCTTGAGCATACTGGATGACTCAACTTTTACTGTCCTCTATGATATTCTAAAGAGAATTTCAAAAATTTAGAAATTCTTGCATGGATACATTGCTCCTTATTTAATTCCTAAATGCCTACATATTCTAAGAAGATGACCCCAGTTCTAGATTCTGATCTGGCGAGAACAGCCTCTCATTATCTAACCTATCAACCCCTTTCAGAATCTTGCATGTGTCAAAGCATTGCGCATCAGCCAATCACCCAATTTCTGCTCAGAGGACTACCTATCAAGTCAGGAGTCAATCCCAAAGCATGACCTTCAGGTACAGAGATCAAAACTTTTTGCAGTACTCCAAATGAGGTCCCATTGAGGCACTGTACATTATTAGCAAGACCTCCTTACTTTTATACTCCAACTCCCATACAGTGAAAGCCAACAAACTATTTGTCTTTGTAATTGCTTGATATATTTGAATCTCATAAGCCAGCACACCAAGGTTTCAACATCTGGTAGGTTCTCGGTGTGTGAAAAAAACTCTTTTTGTTCTTCATACCAAAGTAAACAACCTTAAATTTTACCACGATGTGCTCTTGTCACCTTCTTGCCATTTGTTGAGCCTGCCTCTCTCCCTTTGCCCTTCTCACAGTTTACTTTCCTACCTAGCTTTGTATCATGTCAACTGGATATGTTACACCTTATTTTCATGAATTTATAAATAGCTGACAGCCCCATGCTGATTTCTCTGATGCCACAATTTTATCTGCCTTACAACCTAAAAGTAACCCATTTATTCCTAGTCTAAGTTCTGTCTTTTATCCATTCCTCCATTCATGTTAACTCCACTACATGAGCCCTTGTATAATAACTTTTACTTACTATCTTACTTTTTGTTTTGCAATGCAGACCTATTTCCTTTTATCTACTCTTCTAATTATATTCTCAGAAAGATCTTTTGGATTTGTCGAACATGATTTTCCTCTCAAAACCATGTTAAGTCTGCTTAATCATATTATAATTTTGCTGATGTCCTATTACTGTGATCTTAAAAATGATTGAAGCATTTTGTCAACACTCTATAGTTCCATATTTATTTCTCTCCCTCTTCTTCAATAGTGGTGTTACATTAGCTACCTTCTAATGTGCTGGTTGTTTTCCAGAAGTTAACAAATTTTGAAAGATCATTACTACTGCAACTCCTTTCTCCACAGCCATCTCTTTTAGAATCCTGGGATGTAGACTATCAGGTCCAGGTGACTTCTCTGATTTTATTCTAGTTGTCTGGTGTTGGCAATTGACGTTTGCAGAAAAGCAGTTTGGTACCTTCCTTAAAACGTAAAGTTTGATCAGTAGACTGTTAGGAGGTGGTCTTCCTTTAATGTGGTGCTGTTTGGTGATAGATATGTTGGGAAATTTATTTATTTCGGTAGTTGTATATGCATCCTCAGAGGAAATATCTCCAGTATATTAAAATCTTCTAATTAGCTTTTTATTAATTATGAGAAATTTTTTTGGAGTATGCTTGTATAGCATGGATTACCATTTTCAAATACTGTAGCAATATGCATTATAGTTTTCAATAATGTTTAAATATTAAATAAACTCCCAATCTTAAAATTACAATATCTTTCAAAAATAGATTTGTGGGAAAAACAAGGTCTCTTTCTTGTCACTGAAATGGTGCTTGAAAAGGTTTTTCTAAGTTTGGCACTTGTTGATTTCTCCTAATATGGAATTTTCAAGTCATCTGTGGATAAATTGAACTAATATTTACTAATGGAAGTTGTAATTATGTGTGTTGATGAATACACTACATGAAATATTTAAAGACATGTACAACTTGGCATAGCAAAGGCATGTTGCTTGGTAGGCTATTTAACTGTTTATTAATTTAAAAATTTGTGGCATTTATTTAGGCAAAAGCAGCACATGGACAGGCCAAGTGACCTCCTCCTATGTTGTTCAAAAATATGAAGTATGAGATAATAATTTATTATTTCACATTTCCTGAAAAGATACAGGTCAGGGGTTCTGTTCCTGTGAACTGTTTGCAAATTGGAAGTGTGGCTGCAAGCCATTTTCCCACATAGCAGGAGATGCCTGCAGCCCTACAGCAGCCGGCAAATCCATCCCGCCAGTCTCCCAAATGTTCACCTGTAAATACGGGCTGTGCATAAGTTGTACATTCGTAAGCTGGAGAGCACCTGTGAAGAGAAGCTGTTTGGCCCATTAAGTCCAGGCTTCCTTTCAGAGAAAACTTGGCCACACCCCACATCTAGGCATCTGCAGCAGAGGAAAGGAGGGAGTGAGAAGGAGGAGGAAGAGAGAAAAGGATGGAGAACGAATAAGGTTGCCGGTAGTTCCGATTTGAATGCAGCAGCCTGGGTATACCTATATGTGGGAAATTAACTGCCCCATGTAGCCTATTTCTTATATAATTTTCCCCAGATGATGTACAAAACACTTGAGCTGAAAATCTTCTTCATCACATGAAATGAGACCCATTGACCCATGCTAGCTGTCAGAATAATCATCCATCCCCCCACGTTTCTCTGCAACCTATTTTCTCCTACCTGCCCTGATTTTTCTACCACCTACCCCATTCGGGGCAACTTACAGTCATCAGATAGCCTGCCAAGCAGCATGCCTTTTGGATCTAGGAAGAAACCAGAGCGTCTGGGGAAACCCTACATGGTCACAGGGAGAACATGCAAACTCCACATGGACAGTACCAGAGGTCAGAAGTGAACCTGAGTCCCTGGAGTTGTGGGGCAGCAGGGCTACCTGCTGCATGACTGTGCTGCCCTAGTATTTGTCCTGGAGTTAAGCAACAGACTCAATGTCCAGAGTTCTGCAGTCTGTGACAAGTATTGACTATGGAAATAAATAGGTACTTACTTGGATCAAGCCTGCCAGAGGGAACTTTTCAGAACCATCAGAATCCTTCCTGGCAAAGTAAAGGAGGTAAAAGGTATTCTGTTCCATAGACAGGTGTTCCCAAAATTTCTGTGATCAGCATTAAATTCTAGTCAAGTACTTGTTCCTGTAAAATTGTGGTCAGTTAGTCAAGTGTGTCTTAGAGACAAAAAGTTGTTTACATTCTCCATTTAAAGCATTGCAGTCAATTGGTAAACTCTGGTTTCTTGTCCAAGGTAACAGAGAGACCTGACCACTTGAATGCACTTTTTCTGTATTCTTCAAATGATGTCTAATTGTATTTCCATTGGATGATAAACAGCTTCAACATCCCAACCAAGAGTTCTGGAGCAGTCTAAGTCAATGCTTGGATAATGAGGCAGTACTTGACCTTGTCTAAGGAAAGGAAACTGGGTAGGTGGTCCAAGTGCAGGAAGAAACACTAATTTTGTAAATTTCAAGGTAGTTATGGAAAAAGATAAGGTTAGTCCTTAAGTTAAAGTCCTAAATTAGGGGAAGGCTGATTTCAATAGCGTAAGAGAGCAGATTGGAAGCAGATGTTTGTGGGTACAATGACAGCTGACAAATGCAAGTCTTTTGAAAGAGAGTTGGTAAGAGTTCAGGGCCAGCATGTTCCTGTAAAGGTGAAAGGCAATAATGGCAAGATTATAGAACCTTGGGTGACAAAGGATATTGAAAGTATGAACAGGAAAAAAGAGGAAACATATGGCAGGTATAGGCACCTGGGATTGAGGAGTCTCTTAAGGAATATAGAGTGTGCAGGAGAGAACTTAAGAAAAAAAACAGGAGAGCAGAAAGGAGCCATGAAGTATAGAACATAGAACAGTACAGCATCGGATAGGCCATTCAGCCCATGATGCTGTGCTGATCAGCTTGGCAACTAAGGTCAAGGAGAATCCCAAGACGTTCTATATCAGGAACAAGAAGGTAGGGAAAGAATGGATCCCCATAGGGACCGAATGGGTAATTTGTGTGTGGAGCCAGGTGATGAATACTTCTTATCCATATTCACTAAGGAGAAGGATGTGAAAAAATAGTAGGTATCAGGGAGGGATACATGGATAATCTGGAGAAGGTCAGTATTAAGGAGAAAGTGTTAGATGTCATGGGATGGACAAGAGTTGATAAGTCCCCAGGGCTGGATGAGATCTATCCCAGGTTTCTCTGGGAAGCAAGGCAGAAGATATCTGGGGCTCTGAAGGAAATTCTTGCATTTTCATTAACTACAGGTGAGTTGCCAGGAGGATGGCTAATGTTGTTCCTTAAGAAGGGCAGCAGTGATTAGCCAGTAATGACAGTGGTAGGGAAATTATTGGAGAGATTCCTAAAGGATAGGATATATGTACATTTGGAAAGGCAGGGGCTCATCAGGAATAGTCATCATGGCTTTGTGTGAGGAAGTAACTAAAAAGATTGACGTTTTCTATATGAATTTCAGTAAGGCCTTTGACAAAGTCTCACATGGTAGGTTGGTTCAGAAGGTTAAGGTACATGAATCCAAAGCAAGTAAGCTAATTGGATCCAAAATTGGCTCGGTGATAGGTAACAGAGTGTAGTGGTGAAAGCATGAGTCCCTGATTGGAAGACTGTGACCAGTGGTGCATCACAGGCATCGCTGGTGGGACCTTTGTGAATGTGGGAGGTATGATTTGTAAGTTTGTAGATGACATGAAAATTGGGGTGTCATGGAAAGTGAGGACTGAAAGTGAAGATGTGGTGGGCTGAAAGGCCATTTCTGAGCTTTGACCCTATGATAACTATTTAGTTGGGTTAGATTGAGTTTATGGTAAGATAATTTCTGTTTAAAGTTTGTCCATGGGTATGTATCAAAGAAAAGAATAAATAAATTCATTTTTTGTCATCTATCTACTTCATGTAAGCAAATGAATTTACAAATTGGTCAAAAGTTTACATTTTGAGTTTTTAGAACAGGTAAACCAAACTGCAATTTGAAGGATGGGAATTTTAATGGCACTTATTCCAATAGTCAATGCAGAAAGTAAATATGAGAATATCTGTGTCTTGCTGAAGCTTTTAGGCAATAAACATTGCATTGTAAATTGCAGGAATATAGAGTTAATCTATGGAGTTTCTGGTGATTCAAAACCTCAGAAATTTAATGCATAAAACCCAGAAGTGTGCAGGTGCCTTGATTCTTCATTGGCCTTGGTTAGAAACCTGATCTAACTAACTGTTTCTCAACAAAACAAATATCATGTTGCTTGATATTCAGATTAAAAATATCAAACTGAACAAAAGTATCTTTTTAAATAGTAAACATGCTGAGCATATTTTGAAAAGCTTACGAAAAAAATTAATGTGTTGGAATAGCATTAATAAAATGATGGCTCTTACAAAGTCCTTAAAATATAATTTAAATTCAGGATCATCAATAAAGTTATTCTTTTCATTACATTGTCTTTCACAACATTTGACTTTCTTTTGAAACCTATCTCTTTCTGTGTATTTTGTTTTAATTCTCAGATTTGGATTTGGAATCAAAGTTGTTACAAGATCTTCTTTCTAGTATTACTAAACCCGTGGTAAGTAACCTTAGATCAGAGGAAGCCTTGCGATTCTGTCATTCACAGAATGTGGATGCTGATGGCAAGACCAATTCTTATTATTCGTCCCTGATTGTCCCAGCCCTTTCGGAGAGCAGTTATGAATCAATCACAGTGTTCTCAGCATACAGAAAAATCAAGGTAAGGATGGCAGATTTCCTTGGTGGAAAATGGGTTTTTACAACAATCTGGTATGCTTAATAGTTTGCATTACTGGTGCTAGAATTTTACTTTAAATTCATCCTCTTACTTTAATTTAAATTCCCCAGCACCCATGTTGGGATCTGAACTAATGTTTCTGGATCAATAGTCCAGGCTTCTATTCTCCAATACTCTTCTGGCAGAATAAAGTATCAGACACGTAAACCACATTGGTGCCAGAATAAATATTTGTTTTGTCCTTTGGTTCTTGATTCATAATAGTAATAATAATAATTTTGCAATGTCTTCAATAGATTGCATGGTAGAAAGCAAAAGGAAATAATCCTTAGTTTGCCCATTACTTGGTACTAGTTTTACTTGGTAACCCATCCTGTTTGTATGTTTTCTAATTACTGGGAATCAACCCAGGCCATTGAAAAGCAAACTAAATTGTTCTTTCCAAGAAGGGACAAAACAAAAGCTATCACACATAAGACTGGTTATGCAGTGTCATTGAGGGACCTGAATTAGGTCATTTGTTTGGTCTTCAGTATCCTACCACTCTCCCTTTCTCTCTTCAAAAAAAAATCATTCCACGTCTTCAAGTCAAAGAGATATACAGCACAGAAACTGGCCCTTTGGCCCACTGAGTCTCCACTGACCTATCAAGCACCCATTTTTACACTAATCCTCAAATACACAGTCGATCCCTCTGTTCTAGCATAATCCCACCTCATCTTCTGGTCTTAAAACATTGAACATGTTGGGAATCTTCCCAATACCTACCCACCCTTGCAATAAATAAATTCTCAGTTTTCTGTTCTGATCACATGACTGAAAGAGTCTGAATCAGAATTACATCCTTTGTATCTGTGATGTATAATACTTTCTAGATCCCTCTGCATCCTTTGAGGAAATAAACAACAACACCCTTTTCCTCTTTGTTCACCTCATTGGAATTATCTTTAATTTGTTCCATACTTACCAAACCAATGATAGATAGCACATCCGTAGCAATAATTTCTCATCCCACCCATATTGCATTAACTTGTGACTCCTTCAAAACCACCCTTTACCACTCCCTCTTCCTCACTTACATGATTTCTCCAGCAAAATCACCTGAAGATCTTTTGAAACATCTCCTGCATATTTGCTTACAATACTTGGTTCTACCTTTTCTTAATGTTTCAGTCCTTGTTTGCTGTCACACTACAAGTCCTGTATCCATGTTTGTATAAGACACAATTTATCCTACTTAAAAACAGAAAATGCTGAGATACTCAGCAGATCAGTCCATCTCTGTGGAGAGGAAAACAGAGTTAATGTTTCAGGTCAATAATCTTTAATCAGAACTGTTCTGATGCAGGTAATTAGTTCTGATACAGATAATTTAGCAGACTAATAATTTGGGTTTAAATGCTGGGAGCATGAGAAAGAAGTTTGAAGATGATACGAGGTCGGTTGTGTGATTGACAATGAAGAGGACATATGCAAGAAATGGGAGGATATTAAGTACAGAGGAAACAAGGTGCATGGAATGCTCTTCACTGATCCTTAAAGATAGCAGAATAGGTTAATAAGAGATCATCATAGAGCATGGAAACAGGCCCTTGTCCATATTGACGAAGTTGCCTAATTGAGCTAGTCCCATTTGCCTGTGTTTGACCCATATCCCTTTAAACCTTTCCTTTCCATGTGCCTGTCAAAGTGTCTAATAAATGTTTACCACTTCTTTTGGCAGCTTATAATACATACTCACCACCCTATGAAAAAATTACCCCTCAGGTCGCTTTTAAATCTTTCCCCTCTCACTTTAAACCTCTAGTTTTGGACTCCCCTACCTTAGGGAAAAGACCTTGCCTATACCCCTCATGATTTTATAAACCTCTATAAGATCACCCCTCATCCTCCTTCACTCCATGGAAGAATGTCTTGGTCTATCCAGCCTCTCCTTATAAGTGAAACCCTCCAGTCCTGGTAATATCCTCGTAAATCTCTTTTGCACTTCTCCAGTTTAATGACATCCTTCCTATCGCAGGGCAACCAGAACTGTACACAGTGCTCTAAATGTGACTTTACTAACATCTTGTACAGCTGTAACATGGTGTCCCAACTCCTGTACTCAATATCCTGACTGAGGAAGGCAAGTATGCCAGTAAATTATTAGCCAATAAATAGAATATAAGAACAGGGAGGTGCTGCTGGAGTGATGTATGGTTTTGGTCACCACTTTACAGGATAGATGTGATTGCACTGGAAGGGGTGTACAGGAGATTTATAAAGATATTGACCACTCTGGAAAAATTTAGTTGTGAGGAAAATTGGGTGGGCTTAGATTGTTCAATTTAGAACTGAGGAGGTTGAGAGGCAACTTAATTGATGTGTATAAAATTGTGTGGGGCCTACAAAGAACAAAAGAAACAGGAAATACATATTTAATGGCAATATGGGGAGAGTAAAAATGGGATTAGTGTAAATGGGTCTTGGTAGTCTGCATGGACTTAGTGGGCCAAAAGGCCTGTGTCTGTATTTCATGACTCTATCTGAATGACAATAGACTGAGAAAGGAAACCTTGGTGCAGCAGGTAAATAAGAGGGCAAATGGTATGCTGACCTTCGGGGTAAGAGGATTCAAGTATAAGAGCAAAGATGTCTTGCTACAAAGCCTTGGTAGACCCTACCTTGAGTGCTGTATGCAGTTTTGGACTCCTTATCTGAGGAAAGATGTTCTTTTTATGGAGGGAATTCAGCACAGGTTCTCCAGACTGATTCATCGGGTGGTAGGACTGATTTATTAATAGATATTGGGTCAATTAGGTTTATATTAAGTCAACTTTAGAATAATAAGAGGGGATCTCATGGAAACATGCAAAATTCTTTCAGGACTAGACAGCTTAGATGCAGGAAGGATATTCACAATGGTTGGGGAGTCCAGAACCAGGGGTCACAGTCTAAGGATAAGGGACAAGCCACTGAACACTGAGATGAGGAGAAATTTATTTTCCCAGAGAGTGGGGAGCCTGTGGAGTACTCTACTAAATAAAGTAGTTGAACTTAAATCTCTAAGTATAATCATAAGGAAAGCTGTAAGGAGAGGTTGGATAAACTTGGATTGTTTTCTCTGGAGCATTGGAGGCCAAGGGAAGACTTGATAGAAGTTTATAAAATTATGAGAGACGCAGATAGGGTAGACAGAGTCTTCTTCCCAGGGCGTAAATGTTAAATAATAGAGGGCAGAGCTTAAAGGTGAGAGGGGAATAGTTTAAAGTTGATGTGCAAGGCAAGTGTTTTTCTTCTATAGAGAGTAGTACGTGCCTGGAATGTGCTACTAGGGGGATGTGTTGGAAGCAGATACAATAGTGACATTTAAGAGTAATTTAGACAGGCAGCTGAACAGGGAGGGATATAGACCATGTGCAGGCAGATAGGTTTAAGTTAATTTGGCATTGTGGTCAGCACAGACATTGTGGGCCGAAGGGTCTACTGTGCTGTACTGTTTGATGTTCTATATATATATTCAAGAATCATTATTAGGGCTAGAAGAATGAAGGGATATTGGGAGAAAACAGAAACAGGGTACTGAATTTGAACGCAAGAGATTCTGCAGATGCCGGAATCTGAAACAACACACACAAAATGCTGGAGGAACTCAGCAGGTCAGGCAGCATCTATGGAGAGGAATAAACAGTCGACGTTTTGGGTTGAGACCCTTTGTCAGAACTGGAAAGGAAGAGGGCAGAAGCCGGAATAAGAAGGTTGGTGGAGGGGGAGGAGCACAGACTGGCAGGTGATAGGTCACCTGCCTATCTATTCCCCACCTCCTTCCCTTTATTCCATGGTCCACCACCATCTCTGAACAGATTCCTCCTCCTTCAGCCTTTTGCCTCTGCTACCTATCACCTCTCAGCTTCTTACATCTCCCTCTCACCCACCTCCACCCTCCTACCTTCCCCTTCTCACCTGGACTCACCTATCACTTGAACTTGCCTATCACCTGTCTGCATGTACTCCTCCTCCTCCCCTGGCCTTCTTGTCCTGGTTTTTGCCCTCTTCCTTTCCAGTCCTGATGAAGGGTCTCGACCCAAAGTGTCGACTGTTTATTTCCCTCCATAGGTGCTGCCTGACCTGCTGAGTTCCTCCAGCATTTTGTGTGTGTTACTGAATTTGGATGCTCAGCCATGATCGTATTGAATGGCGTGATAGGTTCGAAGGGCCAAATGGTCTACTCCTGCTCTGATTTTTTTTGTGTGTGTTTCTATGGATCTGGAACTCGCTGCCTGAGAGGGTGGTAGTGCCTGAAATCCTCATCACCTTTCAAAAGTATTAGGATGTATATTTGAAGGGCCATTACCTACCTATAGGGCCACAGACCAAGTCCAGGAAAATGAGTTTGGGCTGGGTAGCTCTTTTTTGACCGACACTGACACAATGAGCCAATGACCTTCTCTTTAATGGATTTTCCGTGATTCTCTTTTATAATTGTTGGGACCAAATCATTGATGTTTATCCCATCACAAACTCTCTGACATGGATTCTACACCACTATCACCAACCCCACCAGCGCTTCCCCGCCCCCCAGTGCCACGCCACCTATTTTCAAACTTGATATCCAGTTCAACAGCAGAATGGACTTACAACCCTGTATGCTTTCACATGGCTATCCTATTGCCTCAGCTCAATTGCAGCTGAAACTTCACCTCAAAGCCTCATTTAAATTTCTTATCCTGTGATGAATTCCTTTGTTGCCTTGTAACATATTTTAGGCCTTTGGAAAATAGATCTTTTGCACTGTACTACAAATGCCCTGTATCCAGGATTTCCTTCCTAAACCTCTCTCAGAACCTCCTTTCCTTTCAGTCACCTAATTATCAGTACCTTTTGGTTATGCATCCATTTGTTCGATTTTACCTCAAAGTGTCTTGGAACACTTTTCCACATTTAAAGGTTTGATATTTGCAATCCTGCTAATGTTATGTGTCTGTGTTTAATTACAATCCTGATTTTAGGTATCTGAAATTAAAGGAAAATCAGTTGTCTTATCCTGGACTCCACCCTCAAGTCCAGTGGATGTGGATGATAATGTTGAGCAATTACAAGTAGGCTGCACATATGAAGTTACAATATCAAACACTGGCACAAGTGGGAAATTCAAAGTGGTTTATAAGTAAGTGTACTGGTTTGATTTTGTTTTATTGTGAGCTATTTAAGGTTTTACTTTTGGCATGTAGGGTCGCTGTTGGGGCATTCCTTAATAACGGCATGTTGAAGTTCATTCTATCCCAGCACAGTGTTCATAAGATCAGTCTCTCTGTAGCTCAAGTGTGCTTGTCCCTAGTTAAGCATTAGCTGATCTTACTTTACCAGTTGGATTTACACCAATTGGGCCGAAGGGCCTGTTTCCATGCTGTATACCTTTATGACAATGAAAACTGATATGAATCACCAAAACTTAAGGCATAGGAAACAGCTGTTCAGGCCACCATATTCATGCTGGACAAAATTGATCAACTTGGTCTACCCCTGCTTGTAAGGTTTTTGTAGCTTATAACATTGAAATACCTTTAAAAATGTATCTTAATGACAAGTGAATTGTGAAGAGGAAGCTAAGGTCTGTAATATTCTGGGTAGATTAAATGAGAGAGCAGGGAGGTGGCAGGTAGAGTATAATAGAAGGTAAATATGAGGTTATTTACTTGGTTGGAAAGAATAGAAAATAATGTTTATTAAGCAGTGAGAAACTATAAAATGCTGACTGACAGGAGTCTTAGCGAGTTGGTTCATAAGAAAAAGAAAGTAAAATATTTTGTAGTGATGTAGCAGGAAACGGGTTGTAATGGGAGAGGTGACTGGAGACTGAAATAGAACTCAGAATCATAGAAGGGTTGTAGCAAAGAAGGCCATTTGGCCTAACAGGTCTGTGCCAGCTCTCTGCCGGAGCAATTTACTCGTTCCACCCCCTAGCCCCTTGTTCACCTTCCAAATTCTTCCTTGTCATGTAATTACTCCGTGCCATCATGAAGGCCACAGCGGAACCTACCTCCACCAAGTCTGCAGATGGTGCATTCCAGATTCCATCTATAAGATGTGGAGGAAAATAAATCCCTCTCCATAACACTATTAATTTTCTTCCCCTTTGTTTTATATCTGTAACTTTTAGTTTTCAACCTCACCACCAATGGCAACTGTCTCCCTTGATATACTTTGTCCTCACTCCTTATCATTTGATATACTTCTCTCAGCCTTCTCCAAAGAAAACAGTCTCAGCCTCTCCAGTATATCTTTGTAATGCAATCCCTCATTCCAGGAACCACTCTTGTAACTCTCCTCTGGACCCTTTCCAGTGTCTCCATACCCTTCATATAATGAGACAACCAGAATTAAACACAATACTCCAACTGAGGCTGGACCAGTGTTTTGAGAAAGCTTCAGCATAACTTCTCTGCTTTGATATTCTATTTCTTATAAATAAAGTGCAAATTGTATGCTTTATTAACTGCTGTCTCAGCCTGCCCTACCATTTTCAGTGACATGCTCCCATATCCCCAGTCTCTTATATATTCTATGTTGCCCCTCCTCATTCTTCCTACCAAAATACAGCACCTCAAATCTCTCCATCTGCCATGCGTACCACTGCGATTTCTTTTGTACTTCTATCAAAATCACAGGATGCATCCCATCAGATCCTAGTGGCTTACCTATTTGAAATTCAACTAACTGAAAACCAAAAACATTCAGTTTTTAGCAGATCCAGAGTCTCAGCTATCTCTACCTTGACTGTTACTTTGGAAGCACCTTCCCAGATAAAAAGAGATACAAAGTGCTGATTTAGTATCTTAACAGTCCTTAGTAGCCATGTGCAAGTTTGCATTGTTGTCCCCGTTGGGCCCTATTTCTCCATGTACTACCCTTATATGATTTAATGGATTGGAGAGCTTGAGTTATAGGAGTGATTGGATAGGTTGGGACTGTTTTCCCTGAAGCAAAGGAAGCTGAGGTGTGACCTAATAGAGGTTTATAAAATCATGAGGGGTATAGATAGGGTAGATAGTCACAGCCTTTTTCCCAGAATAGGGGAGTCTAAAACTTGAGGGCATAGGTTTAAGAAGAGAGGGGAGAGATGTAAAGGGGACCTGCGGGGCAACTTTTTCCACACAGAGGGTGGTGGGTTTATGGAATGAGCTGCCAGAGCAAGTGGTAGAGGTGGGTACAATTGCAATGTTTAAAAGACATTTGGGTAGGTTCATGGATAAGAAAGGTTCAGAGGGATATAGGCCAAACGCAGGCAAGTGGGACTAGCTCAGGTAGGCACTTTTGTTGGCATGGCGAGTGTATGGAAAGTGTTAAGTTAGCCAAAAGTCATTTCTGATTCCTCCTTAGTATGTGCAGTAGTGTGCAACACAAAATGGTGGTTGTAAGACAAAATAGTGTCAGCTTGGAATATGGTAATACCTTGGTGACGTGCATGGACACACGTCCTTGAGATTAGATACTGGTGAAGAATGTTTTCTTCTTTGCAGACCTGCTGTCTCCGTTTCTAAGTTATGTGCCTAGGCCGAAGGTTGCGAGTGATAAGAAGGTACAGGCTGGTACCACTAGGGAATGGAAAAGTACTGGGGTAAAAGTTATGTTAAGTTTTTGAAGGGTATAAAAGGGGCACCTTCTTTGTGCAAATCGGGACCTTCCCTTAGGCTGGGTCACGACTGGTGCTAAGACAGACAGAAGGCTGCGTGAAAGGCTGTCGGACACCTGAGGTTCCCTCCGGCATTATATAGATCGGTTCATTGATTGGTTGATAAGTATTATTTTGCTTCCTTCTGTATTTTGTTAAGTATTCTTCTTCCTTTCTGTATTTTATTCTTTATACAGCTCCAATAAAGTAGTTCCTATAACCTTTGACACATATACAGTGTCTCCTTTGTTTGCGAATACCTCTTGCAACTGAATCAGGAAAGAACAAGGAACAAATTTTAAAATATTTTCATTACGAGTTGGGCCAAAGGGTCTGTTTCTGTGCTGTATTACTCTGAACCTCCATAAGTCTATATGCTTATAGAACATTCTTGGATTCCCATTTACTTTGGCAGCTAACCTTTACCTCCCTTATTTTAGTTTTCACTCTCACTTTGATTCTTTTGTAGTAAGCCTGGTTCTCGCTGGTATTTACAACTCCACACATCATAAGTAGCCCTTTTGTTGCTCTTCCTCTGTATTGCTTTCTTCGTGGAGCTGAGGCAAGAAATGAATAGGTTACATTGGCTTTTACTGAGGAAGGTGTTCCTGGAGACTCAGTCAAGAAGATGTGGTTAAGATTCTGGAAGGGCTAAAAAGAGAATGTATGTAAAAGGCTCGCTGTGCGCAAAGTGGATGAATAAACTGGTTTAGATAGAATGCATCTTGGGTGGCCAAGGGAAGTAAATAAAGGAGGAGATTACAGAGGCTCTGGTCATAATCATGCAAACATTAGCAGTGTACAGGCAATGCCCGAGGAGTGGAAATTTGCAAATGCTGTGTGCTTGTTCAAAAAAGGATGTGATGATATACCCTGTGCTTACAGACCAGTTAGTTTTAGTTTAATCTCAGTGATGGAGAAGGTTGAGAAACAATAATCAGGGTCAAAATTAGCAGCCATTTGGATGAATGTGGATTGATTAGGGAAAACCAGCATGGATTCATTGAAGGTAATTTGTGTCTAGCTAAACTCAAAAATGAACAGAGTTGATGAGGGAAATACATTTGTACTGTTATACGGTAACACTCCAATAATCCGGCACACTCGGGACTTCTGTGGTGTTGGACCGGTGGATTTTTTGAACCATTGGATGTTACTCTAGTAATGCAAACAAAGCACTTTTAACTCACTTTTTTGGATGATACACAGTATTGTAATAAATTTTCCAGTGAACTTAAAATGAACAGGTTAAAAAGCAAGCATAGGAAACAGGTTCTGGTCAGTTTAAAGAGAGCAAAAGAACTGGGGCCCCACCGTGAGCTACACGGGAGCGCAGGGAAAGAGGCTGTGGAGAGTTGAAAGAGTGCGCAGCCAACATCACACAGTGGACCAGACGTTGAATCATTAGGATATCCAAATAGTTGAATAGCGGATTACTGGAGTTTCATAGTTAAATTGCCATATGATAGGTTTGTCATCAAGATTGAAAGCCATGGAATAAAAAGGGCTGTATATAGCAGCATGGTAGAAAATTGATTTAGTCGCAGGAAACAGAAAGTAGGAGTGAAAAATTATTTTTCAGAGTAGAAGGAAGTGTACAGTGGAGATCCCCAGGATGTTAATACCAGGACCACTGCTTTTCTCAATGTATTAAATAACGTGGTCTTACGTATACAGGGCACTAAGCTTGAAGGAGCCATGCACTGTTTACTGGATAGTAATAGACTTGAAGGAGATATAGACAGGCTGCTGTAATGGGTGGTTATGTGACAGCTGAAAATTAATTTTTCACTTTTCTTAAAATTTCAGTGGAGAAGAAACAACAGTCACAATATCTGAACTGCGACCTGCCACAGATTATCATGTTAGGTACAAACTTACTTATTTTGCGTGTATGATTTGCGTGCTATCTTCTACATATGACATCATGTAAATGATGGAACTTAGATTGATATAGATTGATAGTGTGAAGTGTTTAATTAAAGTGTTAAATTGAAGTGGTTATTGTGATATTCAAGTAACCTTTATTTGAGATTGATACTAGATTCATTTTAAAATCACCCCTAGAGTATTACTTATTACAAACATTTTCTTCTTGCATTTTTTTTTATCTTTTCCCCCCACTAAAGAATTCTATTATTAGCTTTTTATCATGTACAAACTACTTCTCAACTCTTTCTTAGCCATCCTAAGAGACTATCCCAGTTTTGTCAAAAAAGTGAAGTGGCTCTTTCTTTTTTGCTGACAAACACCAAATTCTTAGTCTGTACATCAGTTAAACTCGACACACTTCCAAGTCCTAAACAGTATTAAAAGTTACATTTTATCACTAACATCAATGACTCCTTCCTGTAATTGACCTTGTTAATGGTAACCAATGTGCAGAGCTGTACAGTGGGTATCATTTTAACTTGACACACAATGCACGTCTACTCACCTGAGCTGTGCCAGATAGAAGCCAGTATCTCTTCACTGCCTGAAGCAGTATCACTTTGGTCAGAAAGAGGTCAGGCTGCCAGTTCGCCTATCACAAATATGACAATAAAAAACAAGGTGAGGAGTAATTTCCCATTATTCAACTATCCCAGGCTGGTGGATATTGAAAAGTAACTAAATGTGTGAAATGGAGACACAGATGTGTGAAATTCTGTTTATTAATTTGCACATTTATTGCTAGCATTGCATCAAAGTTCATATAAACTCTCATACTATTTGCTACAGGTTCATTCGGCAGGAAAGGTGCATTGTATTTATGACAAATTAATTCTGGAAATCCAACACATAGGAGTAAATTTTCTCTTACATACAGTATGCTGTTGTAGGACTGTTCATAAAATGGCTGTATTTTTCTCTCTGATACAGAGTTTCAGCAATATATAATTCAGTAAAAGGATCTGCCTCAGAACCAACAAGCTTTACCACAGCGACCATCGAACCTGATTGTCCAGCTGCACCAAAACTAATTAGTAGAACCAAAACCAGTCTAAGCTTGCAATGGAAGGTATGAATTTGCAAAATGATCATCTGCAGCTACTAGAAAGTTATTTTCTGTTGGTATGAGACTGAAACAATGAGTTTTTTTTTCTAATACTGGAAGGATGTAACTGGTGGAGTTCCCAAAGGATCAAGTTTCAGCATTGAATTATTTACCATTTATATCAATGACCTGGAAGAGGGGAACTAAAGTATCCAAGTTTGCGAATGACATTAAAATATATGGGACAACAATCTGCGATATTTGGACTCTGTAACAGGATATAGATAGGTTGAGCGAGTGAGCAAATACTTGGCAGATGGAGCTTAATGTAGAAAAGTATGAGGTCATGTACTTCATTTGGAGGAATCAAAAGTTAGATTGTTATTTACATGAGAGAGACTGCAAATAAGTAGAAAACAGAGGGATCTAGGTGTTCTTATGCATGATTCTCAAAGAAGCAAGTAGTTAGAAAGGCAGATGGCGTATTCGCATTTATTGCAAGGGGCGAGAGTTTATAAATAGAGAATTATTGCTACAATTGTACAGGATGCTAGTGAGACCAGATCTGGAGTAATGTGCAGAGTTTTTGTCCCTTTAGGATACACCAGTGTTGGTAGCAGTCCAAAAGAAATTCACTTGGCTAATTCCTGAGATGAGAAGTTGCACTTATCACGAGTGGCTAAAGAAAGTTTGATCTGTATTCTTTGGAATGTAGAAGAGTGAGGGGAGATATTACTGAAACATAAGATCTTAAGAAGGATGACAAGAATAAATGTTGGAATGTTTCCATGGAGTGGGACGGTCTTGAATGAGGGGACAAGGTAAGGGGGCAGTCATTCAAAACTGAGGTTTATAAGAACTTCTTCTAGCAAATGCTGGTGAATCTCTGGAGGGTTGTGAAGCTAGATCATTTGAGATATTTAAAGAGGAGACGGATAACTTTTTGAAAGATTGTGGAATTAAAGGGTATGGGTCAGTGCCACAGAAGATTGGATGGGCTGTGTTTAGAAAATGGAGAAGCATGAGCAAACTTCACTGCAAGGATATTGGTGACCCTCCCATTTAGGTGTCACCCGTCCTTCTTGTACAGGCTTCACCTGCCCTGGAAGAGAGTTATGATTGAAAGTTGGGTGATGGAAGTTGGAAGATGGAAAGTTCAGTGGAGTATTGGCAGATGAAATTTAATCCCAACAAGTGCAAGGTGATGCATTGTTACAAATGGAGAGGTTTAAGGTCAGAGGACAGGGTTTTACAGAGGATTTGAGGAGGATTTTTTCTTTGCAAAGAAAGTGGTTGATATCTGGAACTCGCTGCCAGAGGAGGTGGTGGTGTCAGATACAATCAGTAATGAGACATGTAGTCAGGCACTTACATGGGAAGGCATAGAAGGATATGGACCTAATGTAGGCAAATGGGATTAGTGTGGATGGGTTAAAAAGTCAGCATGGATGTGGTGAACCAAAGGACCTGTTGCTGTGTTGTATAGCTCCATAACTCTAAAAGGAATTGAGGCCGAGGAGAAGATCAGCCATGATCATACTGAACGGCAGGGCAGGCTTAAGCAGCTCCTGCTCCTATTTTATTGTGTTCTTTTGGTGATAATATTACAGTAAAAGTACAGAAAAGATTGTATTTCAGCCTTTCTCTTCTGGGTGATCATGCATAACAAAAAAGTACTAATATGGTAATAAATCCAGTGCTTCCGAACCTTAACAACATCTAGTTTTTGTTTCAGGCACCCAATGATGGGGGTTCTAAAATCTCCAATTACTTATTGGAGTGGGATGAGGTAGGACTTCTTTGCATTTTTTTAACAACAGTTCTCCTTGTAAAACAGTCAGAGTAATAACGTAGATAAAGTAGTAAATTATTTGTAGCTTTCTTTATTAGCTAAATAGAATTAACTCTGATTAATGTTCTCTATGTAGGGAAAGCATAACTTCTTCAAGGAATGCTACCTTGGACTTCAGAAGCAGTACAAGCTGACTAAATTGTCACCATCTGCAGGATATATGTTCAGACTTGCAGCTAAAAATGATTTTGGATTAAGGTAGGTAATATTAATTTTAAACTATGTAAATGGCATCATTTCATTTGGAGAAAGAAAAACTAATCTATCTTAGTTAATGGTGAAGATTTTCCATCTAGCTGTTGTTTGAAATACTGGAAAGAAAGAGCTGAATGTTATGTAATACCACAAGATGGCATGTCCCACTGCTGCAGTACTCTTTTACAGTTAGAGTGCTGTGTGTCATTGTGCTAGTGCAACAGAATATAAAATAATTCCTCCATTTGAGCTGGATACACAGAGATGACAATTAGAATGAGAAGAAGTAGAGAAGGTACAATAGGAATGGAGTAAAGGAATTAAATAGGATTAAGCGGTAAGGAAAAAAAGGACTAGTTTGTGCATCGGATCAACCCATTTGTCCTCTTGCCATTGGCTCACAGCCTTGAGTTCAATCCAGATTGATAAGAACAACTTTACTCTCATAATTGTCATCTTTCTGATATGTTGACCCTCATCCTTCTCCCTTCCTGTTGTTAGGTCTTCTAATATTATTAAATCCTACCTTTTTGATAAAGAGTCCATTCACTTCAACAAACCTACCTTCCATGTCTCGGGAACCATTCTTCTTGTATAGCTGTAGACCAGAATTATTAGTAAGTGGATCAATGTCATTGTGGAAGCATTACTTTGTTCCAGACCTGTGGAGATTGCTTAAAAAGTGAGTGGCAGTGTGAGTTCCTTGGAATTCAGAAAATACTTCTGTAACTGAAAGCATGTATGACTGGAATAAATAGAAAAGATAATAGTAAGGCTGTGGGACATGCCCAGCAGGCCAAACTATACAAATAGAGAGTGAAATGTGACGGGCAGAAATGGCCAGTTTTTATAGAAACAAAAAGAAAGAGCAAGTTACCTAAAGTTGGAGAATTCAGTATCAGTATTGTGAAGAAACCTGATTTGCAACATTTATAATTCTCAGTACCTTTTAATGGAATGCCCAAGCATGTTTGACTGATTCAACTACCTTGGTAAATGCAGTGATGAATCATGAACTACCTGCATTGCATTTAAATTACTTTCGTTTCTTTCACCAGTGGCTTCAGTGAACCAGTACAATATTATACAGCGGGGACTGTTCCAGCTGCCCCAGCTTCTCCTCAGCTTATTCAGGCAGGTGTCACTTGGATGTCACTGGAGTGGAGTAGACCCAGTGGTGTTTCAGATGATGAATCCATTACATATATCCTGGAGATGGAAGATGAAAGTTCAGTAAGAAACATTTTCAGTGTTTTGTCTGTGTGCACGTATTAATGTAAAGGCAGGCCTCATGTACGCCTGAACCCAACCAGATGAAGTAAAACTAGCCAAGATTCAAGAGTAGCCCAACCCTGAACTCTTATTTTTAAGAATTTGTTAAAACTAAGTGAACTCTACTGGAGTGCTCTTCCTGCCCTAACTTGAACTATCTTTGAATCTTAATTGTAACTTCAACTCAATTTTAGCTGACAGCGTTTCTGACTTTCAGAAACTTCGGGTTATGGACAGTTCTCGGAAACCTAACATGATGCAGGGAATGTCTATATTCATAGGAAGATGATCAGTGGCAATTTCTATGGTCTGGAACCAATCAAGTCCCAGGGATGCTGGACTAGATAGTTTCAACCTGCACTATAATTACATAGGGGATTGGTGAGACTACATCTGGAGTACTGGTCTCCTTGCCTAAAAAAGGATATATTTGCTATGCAGCAGGTGCAGTGGCAATTCACCAGACTGATTTCTGGGTTGGCAGGTGAGGAGAGATTGAGCAGCTGGGCCTCTATTCTCTCTTTTAGAAGAATGAGGTGTGACCTCATCGAAACACTCAAAATTCTTGGAGGACTCAACAGCATGGATATGGGGAGGGTGTTTCTCCTGACTGAGGCATGTGGAATTAAGGATCACAGTCTCAGATTAAGGAGTAAATCATTTGGGATTGAAGTAAGAAAACCTTCCTTCGCTCAGAGGATGGTGAATCTTTTGAATTCTCTACACTGGAGATTTATGGATTCTCAATTATTTATTGCATTCAGAGAAGTCAATAGATTTCTGGACATTAAAGAAATTGAGAGATATGGGGATACAACATGAAAATGAGGTAAATAGGGACATTGTCAGGCTGCTGCCTCACAGCTCCAGTGACCTGGTTCAGTCCTAACATCCAATGCTGTCTGTGTGGAATTACCAGTGTTTTCTCCATATGACTGTGTTGGGTTTCCTCTGTGTGCTCTGGTTTCTTTCCACATCTCAAAGACTTGCTAGTTGGTTAGTCATTTAGCTACTGTAAATTGCCTTGAGTGCTTAGGTAATGGGTAAAAATCTGAGGAAAGTTGATGGGAATGTGGGGAAAATAAAATGGGGTTGTTGCAAATAGGGTTGTTGCAAATAATGATCAGAGCAGACTCAGTGGGCTGAAGGGCTGTTTCTGTGATACATAATTCTACAGCTCTATGGGAAGATCGGCCATGATCTTGTGGAATGGGGAGCAGCTTTGAGGGGTTGAATAACCTACTTCTGCTTCTTTTTCGTATGTTTTTAAGTAAATTTAGAAGTTCAAATTTGATTGGATGGAAAGTTTTAAAACAGGGAGATATTGAAAAGCTATTTTCCACTAGTGAGGAATCAAAAATAATAGGGCTTAAATTTAAAATATAATCGATTTAGTCTACATAACAAAAAGAAAGCACTTTCTGCACACAAAGGGTAATGAGAGTCTTAAACTGTTAGCTCCTTGCCCTCTGCCCTCTTCTCCTACAAAGGACAAAGGCCTTAACTCCTGGGTCAATTGATGTTTTTAGGAACAAGATTGACAAAGCTTTTCTGAAGTGAGGTGAATTAAAGGATTTGAGGTGCAGATCAGCCTTGATTAATAATGGAGCAGAGTCAAGGGACTGAATGGTTTTCTTCATTCCTTATATTCCTTTGAATTTTCATAACATATTATCAGTTCCGTCTTTCACAGTTGATAATAGCACTTTTTGTCCAACTGCAAGCTTAAACTAATAGTCATAATTTATTTTTCTGGAAGGAACATTTTCTTTTTTTTTGTAATATTAATTTCTCTTAAACAAAAAAGATGGGGCACAAGTTTGAAAATGTAATCTCCAGTTAATTTTGTTCAGCACATTTTCAATGGGCCACTGTCTCAGGTGAAAGCCATCCCCAGTGGAGAAACTGTTATCATATTTGATTTGTTAACTCATCATTATTTTTGGCTGGTTATCCTTGAACATGTATTGCGAACCAAATTTATAGAAGAGTAAATTGAGAGTTTTCTGCAAAAAGATCTTATTTTTGCATGTTACTGCTGAGAAGAACAAACTGTTAAAACTGTAAAGCTGTCTGTAACTCCATTTTTTAAAAAAAAATTACAGGGTTATGGATTTAAGGTAAAATACAATGGAGATGAGCTTGCTTGCACTTTAAAAAATCTCACACGGAATACCTCCTTCAGTTGCAGGGTAAGTACTGTTTGCATGTTCATCTCTTATTTTCCCTTTATGACCATTGTTCTAAATTAAATCATCAACTCCAAATCATAAGAAATAGTAATTCCCAAGTGAGGAAGGAAAAAAATCAACCTGGGCTCCTAATTAGTTCTATCCCATTGAAAAGTGAGTGTTGAATCAGTGCTAAATCACATCTGGCATTTTTTGCTTACTGTAGTTGAAGTTGAAATGTAACGATAGCCACCAAATGAAGTCCAGTGTTAAAGCCTAATCTTAATGGGATTCCTTGGCATTGTATTAAGGAATTAATTCTCAGATCCTGTGCCTGTTTTGATTTAAAAAGGACCTGAGGGGCAACGTTTTTACACAGAGGGTGAGCGGTATATGGAATGAGCTACCAGAGGTGGATACAATTGCAATGTTTAAAAGACATTTGGATGGGTACATGGATAGGAAATGTTCAGAGGTATATGGGCCAAATGCAGGCAAATGGGATGAATTTGGATAGACGTCTTGGTCAACTTGGACAAGTTGGTCCATGTTCTATAACTCTATGGGAAACATTGAGAAATGGCAAAACTGGAGGCAGTGCTTTTCCGTCTATCAAAGTTTCTTGCAAGAGTCTTGTGGGTTGGGCTTTATCACGTGGTAACATCACTACTGCTCAGGACCTCACTACAGAGCTTGATTGGTTTTCCTGATCCAAGGAAGTTCAAGAGAATGATGGGTGGATGGTGGGTCCTACTTGGGAAAATTCACAACAGAATATGTCATCCTCCACTGTGTAACAAATGAACTGAAGTTTAATTTTCCCTACTTCTTGAATGCGGTTCATGTTCTCAGTCTGCATTTTTTTAATACTTAGGTCTTTGCCTGTAACAGTGAAGGCAAAAGTAACCCAAGTGATGTTGTCAAATATTCCACGTGTCCTGAAAAACCTGGACCACCCAGTAAACCAAGTGTAAAGGGAAAAGTTCATGCACACAATTTCAAGGTTGTATGGGGTAAGTCACACTTGGTGCATTAGGAAGTCCACTGTGAAAGAAACTTCAGTGATCTGATACAATTACAGAGACACAAGAAGTTCTGTGGATGCTGGACTCTGAAGCAACACACAAAAAGTGCTGGAGGAAGGGTCACGAAGGGTCTCGGCCCAAAACGTCGACTGTTTATTTCCCTCCATAGATGCTGCCTGACCTGCTGAGTTCCTCCAGCACCTTTTCTGATACAATTATATTTTTTCCGAATTGTGTACATGTAGTTAATCTGGAACATCTGAATTGGTAGTAGATAGGAAGTGCATGTCACTTTTACAAAAGGTTTCAAAACAAAAGAATAAACCACTGTTAACTGACAGAAATTCTTTGATATACAATTAAGAGGTAGGAGACCTAAGACTCAAACAGTTTGGACAAATGGGAAAATATAAACAAAGTGGTTGAAATGTGATCAAGGTTGGGAATTAAATATTCTAATATACTTAACTATTAGAAGACAAAATGAAGAAGGAGGTAAGTTAGCCTTTATTTTAAAGAATGGAGGCAATGGGGGGAGAATCTTAACTCAGAAAATCAAGAAGCATTGTCAGTTTGGCTGCAGCTTAAAGAATGCAATAGGAATAAAGCATTGTGAAAGTTGTCTATAGGCCCACAAATAGCGGTGGTAATGCAGGACACAGTATAAGTATAGAACTTAGATGTACATGAAACAAGAGTAATTCAATAATCTCGGGGCTCTTTAATCTGCAGATAGACCACGCAAACCAAACTAACAGTAAGAGTGTGGAATCGCTGGAGTATATTCGAAATGGTATAGATGTATATTGAGAAGCTAACATGGGAATGAGCTCTTTATGAACATATGTACATGCACTAGAATTTGGAGCAGCAGTAGGCTACTCAGCCCCTTGAGCCTGCTCCATCATTTTATAAGATCATGGGTGATTTGATTGTAACCTCAATTTTGCATTCCCTTCTACCTTAGTAAACCTTTCACCACCTTGCTTATCAAGAATCTATTTACCTCTGAATTAAAAATATTCAATAACACTACTTCCGTTCCCTTTGAGGAAGACCTTTCCGAAGACTCATGATCCTCAGAATTGGCATTTTTTTTCTCAGTGTTAAATGGGTGACTTCTCATTTCGAAACAATTGAAGATTGCGTCTTCATGACTTTGGCTCTTTCAATCAATTCTTTTCTCATTCTTCAAAACTTGAGCAGATACTGTCGTGGTTTCCCGCAATAAGTAGATGACCAGGAGAAGCAGAAGATTCCTCAAGAAGTTAAACTTTTATTTGCAAAGAAAAGTTGTGACAGTCAGACAGTCACTTACTAGTCACCCTCTGACTACTGCCCTCTCTGACTGCCCCTGAGCAAAGCTCGAGGGCCTTTTTTTATACCTTTTTTCTTAGCTCAATTACATTGTTACAATCCATCATGTTCTCTCTTATCTTCACAGTTTCCTCCTTCACCATTTGCCTTCTTTCACAGTTGTCTCCTGGCTCACAACCATTTGTCTTTCGCCACAGTCATTTCCTGACTCAGTCGCAGGATACCCCAATTATTTATGGGCATGGGAGTACTGGTACTAGTCTACAGAACTATCAGTTATAAAACAATACTAGGCTTATTTGCTACAAGGCTAACAGTTATAAAACATTACAATGTGTCTCTATTACTTATGAGTTCTGAGACTTGCTGGCACCTGGCTTATCAGTTATGAAAACTATCAGCTACAGAACTGCTACAAAATCATTAGTCGCACTAGCCCTAACGACCATTAGCTACACAACAGATCAACAGTGTGTTCCTAGGAATGGGATAACCATCTGTTTAATGAGCTACACTAAATCAAAAGTGTCTCCGTAGGAATGGGCTAACTCTTTCTTTAATTAGCTATATGTTTCTCGTGCTAAGAGTTTCCCGCGCTCGAGCTGAAGAAGAAGGTGGCCCAGCGGCCATCTTAAGGAGATCAGCAGCCATCTTAAGCACAGAGCAGACTATGAATAAAAAAAATGTATAGCCTCTACCTTCTATATATTCTATATTCCCCCCTTTGAGACCTAATGGTCTCACATAGACAGAGAATTCAAAAGGGCATGGCATTTAGATGCTAAAGCCAATCATCCCAAAAACAGGTATAATGTACTTTTCGTGTATGAGCCCCATGGATTCACTCTCTATTTCCTGGGCCAGAGGGCCAAAAACCCATCCCTCCGTAACAGAGACGGGGAAGAAGACCCTGAGGCCCTCACAGACTATTCCTAACATAAACATAATTGTCATCTGCAGAGTTATCATCATCATTCGGCACATCTCCCCGAGTCAGATCATAGAAGTATGTTGTTGCAACTTCCTTCGCCGGGGGGTTCGACTCAGCCATTGCCTAAAGTATCGGAAACTGTTTTGCTGTGGTGCACACTAAAAGGGACTTAAAGAGTGGAAGGAAGCAACAGAAAATAAGTGTAGACATAAGCAATGCCATACCCACAACCATTGCAATTTTGGTTAACCAGGCTCCCCAACCACCTAACTTACTTTCCAGCCAATCAAAAAACTGATGTCCAAACTCTGCATTCTGTTTAACCTCTTTCCTCAAAATTTTCAGTTTATTCATTGCCTTAGCAAAGGATCCCTCTGGGCTGGTGTTATTTGGTATAAAAGTACAACAATGTTCCCCAAACAGTACACAGACACCTTTTTTATCTTTCTCATCACTTCCCCCCTTGCACAATGGTCTAGCCCATGTGCCTCTGAAATGAGGGTAGTAGGCAAAGGGGTGGGTACTACCAACAAACCGTCATCCGTGCTCCATAAGCCTTCTTGGTCCCGCTTGGCTCCTCTTTGTCTCCACATTGTTTGTTCTGCTAGAGTTGCCTTACCTTGTATTTCAATTATGTCCTCCATTACGGGTTCTGGACTCAGACTCACCTGAGGTGCAATAACAGCCAAACAACATCCAGAGGCTTTCCTGGCTGCTTCATCCGCAGCCTGATTACCCTTTGTCACCATGTCACTTCCCTTTTTATGTGTCTGACACTTTATAATAGCCAATGCTCTAGGTTGCTGTTACTAAATCTAAAATTTGCTGACAGTGCTGTATAGGGTCTCCATTGCTTTTCTTAAACCCTCTTTGTTTCCATGCTGCTCCAAACAAATGATGTACTCCATGAGCATATGCTGAATCTATATAAATATCAACTTTCTCACCCTCCATCATCTCACATGCTGCTATCAAAGCCTTAATCTCTGCTAATTGAACTGAATAGGGTTGTGGACAAGCTTCCAGCCTAATTGTTTTAAACTGAGACTGATCCTGTTGCATTACTGAAAATCCTGCGTGATTTCCATTGTGGTCTCTGTAGCAAGAGCCATCCACAAACAAAATCTTTTTTTCTACCTCATCCAACAGTTCTGACTGTAAGTCCACTCTTAATTTGGCAAATATCATCGTATCCCTCACACACTCATGGGGCTCTCCTTCATAGCCCAGTGGAACATAATCAGCTATGTTACTTGTGGTACACCTTTGTATGGTTATGTCTGGAAATGTCAGTAACATCCGAAACACAACTATCCTAGCTGGTGTCAGTATAAACTTTCCCTTTTCCAATAATTCTGCTACCTTATGATGCGTGTACAGAATCACAGGATAACCCATGGTCACAGATTATGCTTTCTCATGAGCATAGTGCACTGCTGCCAGTCCCTGATAACAAGGTGGATATCCCTGTGCCACCTCATCCAGTCTCGCACTATAATATGCTATTGGCTGTTTTGTTCTCCCTATGCCCGTCTCCTGTGTCAGCACTGCTGCAGCATAACCTTACTGTCTGTTAGACACATAGAGATGAAAGGCCTTTTCATAATCAGGCAAAGCTAGCGCTAGGGCTGACTGCAATTCCTGCTTAAGAGTGTTAAAAGCTATTTCTGCCTCCTCATTCCATTGCAAAACACCCTTCAGGTCTGTATGTCCAGCTTCCTTCATCATTTTCCTCAATGGCATCACAATTTCAGCATATACTCCAATCCAGTCTGAACTGTATCCTGCCATTCCCAAAAATGTCTTCATCTGTCCTACTCTCTGAGGTTTAGGAGCTTTAGTTATCACTGCAATTTGATCCGACACTATCGACTTTGCTCCCTTAGATATTAATCTACCCAAATATTCCACCTGCCGTTTACAAAACTGCAGCTTCTTTCTGGATATTTTATGACCTCCACATGCCAATCTTTCTAACAAAGCCAGAGTATCCTGCTCGCACTCTTCCTCACTTTTGGAGCAAACCAACAAATCATCCACATACTGTATCAGTGTACTTTCCAATGTTATACCCTCTAAGTCTGCCTTCAATACTTGGTTAAAAATATGTGGTGAATGCTTAAATCCCTGCGGCATCCTAGTGTAAGTATACTGGTTACCTCTGTAAGTGAAAGCAAACAAGTACCAGCATTGCTTCGCCAAAGGAATGCTGAAAAAAGCCGAATATAAATCAATCACAGAAAAACAAACTGCCTCCAGTGGCACATTAGTCAACATCGTATGCGAGTGTGGGACTACAGCTGGCTAATCTTCCACTACGTTATTCACTGCTCGCAGATCATGTACCAGTCTCCACTTGGACTTGTCTGCTTTCAAGACAGGTAACAGTGGAGTATTACAGGGGCTACTTGTGCTCTCAAGCACTCCTACTTCAAGCAATCCCTGTATTAGCGCTATTCCTTCTTCTGCTTCCGGTTTCAAGGGATATTGTGGCCTTCTAGGTGGAATCACTCCCTGTTTTAGTTTTATTTCTACTGGGCTTGCTGATCTTACTCTTCCTACATCTGTGTCATGTTGTGACCATAAAATGGCTGGCAGTGCCTCCAGCCTTTTATCCTTCTGCTGGCCCTCTTCTTCCACTAGCAATGTCATATGTCATTGAGGGGTTACCTCGACCTCCTTAGGGTTTCCTACCATCTCTATGTCTGTTGCTACTCTGACATAATTATCGTCCCCAGACTTCCAAACCCTTGGTGTCACTATCTGCCAATCAATAATTGTTCCTGCTTGCTTCACCATGGGCCCCAAATCTTTGGACTGGTATCCCTCATTTACCAACAACGTTACATGGGGTGCAGCTCCTGGCACCCTGTACCATTTCTCCAGAAATGTATTTTGTTTTATTTGCAAGGCAGCTCCCTGTTTCCTTATTATTATTGCCTCACCTTTTAAATGCTGCTGAGTATTTACTTCATTGTGCCATTGTCTCTCTATTTCTTTACACTGAGTCTCATCAAGAATCACTGTACAATTGCAACTCAGTCTTAGGTGGCTTGGCCTTAGGTAATATTACCAGAGTGCCCTCTTTCCATTTTCTCCAAGTTTTCCAAACTTGATCTTCTATGTCCCCTATCCAATATACATTCGCTCTTTCAGCTGCCTGCACCACTAGCTGAGTGCTTATTTTTTCCATGCTTAACCCCTTCAGGGTGCATTCTAATTTCAATCCCAGTTTTAGCAGTGCATCTCTGCCTAACAAATTGATTGGGGTTCCTTTGAACACTAAAATCGGTAAAACTATTTCATTATTTCCCATCTTTAAACTCACTGGAGCTGTAAATCGTGTTAACTGTGCTTTTCCCGAGAACCCTACAGTTTTAACAAACTTTTCTGACATGGGAAGGTGGGAGGTGTACTGTGGCTGTACACAAGTGTATGTGGCTCCAGTATCTATCATCATTGGTGTTATTTGCCCTTCTAGAATGATCTGAACAATGGGCTCTTCGTCCACCTCCCGTGTTATCATTGGGTACTGTTCCTTCCCACCCGGGTTCTCTGGACACCCCTAGCACCTTCCATAGGGGTTGACAGGTCCAGTCAGACCTGCTGGGGCTGGTCCTTGATTAAACTGCTGCTCACTAAGCATTGACTCCCGCCGAAATGTGGCGGGCCAAGGGTTGTAAGGACAGTCTCTCCTGATGTGCCCTGGCTGATTACATCCCCAGCATAATCCTCCTGTTCCTCTTTCTACCTGTCTGCTCCCTGGCCCTTTTTGCCAATTTCCTCTCTGCCCTCTTCCTTGGAAGTTCCAGTCCTGTCTGGGCTGTTGTCCAAATTTATTTTGCCCCGATACGGCGTTTGAGGAAACGCTCCCCCAAAGACGATTATCACTGACATGGGGCTGTCTGGCCCTTGTTTGGCAGTATAACAGGTTCCTCCAGAAGCTGGCACTTGGTTCATTTCGGTCAGCACAACCAGATCAGTTGTTGCTGGCAACATCGTTTTACCTTTTTCTTTTTCTTTCTTTTTAAGCTCCTCAAGCTGCATCTGTGTCAGCTTTCTTTGCACCTCCTCCTGCTGTTCAATCAGCTTTTGTCTGTCTTTTTGGTATTTCTCGACTGTGTGGACTACGTGGTCCCTAAATTCTTGGTGGGACATCGACGTCAGCCCTACCACCTCCTCGAGTCTGGACTTGACTTGGGGGGGCATTGCATCTACAATAGCAGTCCGAAACAACGTGGTCATCAACTGGTTGCCCTCCACCTCTTGCTCTGTTTCCAGTCTCCACTTTTTCAGCTGGTTTTCTAGGTCCGCTGCCGGGTTTTCAGTCTCTCCCACGTGGATCCCCTTATAAAGCTTTGGGGTCCACTTTCGGTGGATAGCAGTCACTGAAGGCCCTCCATACCCTCTGCCTCACTCGGACAAAGCCGCTTCCATCAACATTTGGGCTATCCACCACTTTCGTTGAGCCAGCTGAAATCATCAGTTCCCTTAGTTTTGAGGTTCCCACTACCTTCACCAGTAGTGCCTTCAAGTCACCTATTGCCGGTAAACCTCCTGTGGTCCTGAACTCAAAGGCTCTAATCCATTTACACTGTCCTTTTCGTATATACTGGGTAATGCATTTATCAGCCTTTCCAGGTCCTGGGTCCCCTAACAAATGCACTGTTTCGGTCGTGGTCCTTTCAATAAAGTGGATACACTCACCTTTCCCCTTGCGAGCACTGGCTTGCTGGTCCACTGTCCGATTCCTCATCAGCCTCTGATACCTGCTCTGCTTCTATTTTTCTGTCACACAAGATTTCCTGGGGTTTCTTTTCTCCCCTCCCTCTCTGAGATCCCTTATATGTCCGCTCATCGTCATAGACCTCTACTTCCCCTTGTACCACCACTATTCCTTCCATTATTGGGCACTGTTTTGAATTCCCTTGGTCTGGATAGAGGAGGATTTATTCTACCTCTTTTAAAGTCCGCTTATAAGGGTGACTTTTCTCTCCCCGTGTATGGTAACGCTGTTTCTCTGGTTTTCTTAGCGTCCCCTAGTGACGCTCTGATATGGTTTTCTCCTCATTTCTCCTTCTGTCGGAAAAAAATTCAGTATCTCTGCCTCCTGCTCCCTCTTCTGGTTTCTTTTTTTCAGATTTGTCTTTTGGTTTGTAGTTTTCGATTAACCCCTCCATTTCCTCACACAGGCTTAAGTCAAAAGTTCCCTCTTTTGGCAATTTTGTAACTAGATCTTTGGTTCTCTTTTCCCATTTTTCTGAAATTTTTGTGATATCACTTTTAGATGCTGGAAATTTTTACTTAATACTTCAACTGCAGTTCCTTTTCCCATCATGTTGTTTTACAGGGTGTTTCTCAGAATCTCACAACTCACTTGTTAGCACTGTTGTTCCCTATACTACTTCTACACCTAACTCTATAATTTTTACTGCCCAATTTGCCGGCTTTTGTATTATTTAATCTTATCCAATTTATCAAAAGATTCTTACCTCTTTTGTTCTCCCCGTGCAGACCCCTTCCTAGGGCGGTATCCGCAGAACTTTCCTTTACACCTCGTCCGTTCAGACCCTCGTCTCCTGCGAGGCGGTAGCCACAGGGACTTCTCTTACCCTGTCCGTGCAGACCCTCGCTCCCTGCAAGGCGATATCCACAGGGGCCCTGCCCGTTCAGACCCTCGACTCCTGCGAAGTGGTAGCCACAGGGACTTCTCTTACCCTGTCCGTGCAGACCCTTGCTCCCTGCAAGGCGATATCCACAGGGGCCCTGCCCGTTCAGACCCTCATCTCCTGCGAGGCGATATCCACAGGGACTTACCAGCACCACGTGGAATTTTTACTTTAATCAATTTCTATTCTACTCACCCCACTGCGCAGTTTTCTTGATCAATCCCCTGAGTCTCCTTTAATTTCAATTTATGCCAAATTGTTTGGATCGGAGAGACCCTTCAACAATCGTTTAACACTTCTGCGTCTGGAGACCTCCCACACCCAAAAGAGTTCTGGTCCAAATTAACAGTGAAAACGCTTATCTTTTTTCTGGGTCGTCACCCTTTACTCTGCTGGTCTCGTGGGGGTCCCCTAGGGACTAGGAGGTGTCCTTGATTTGTCGTTCTTTTCTTATGGGTCTCTTTCTGACCCTGCTCACAGAGCCAAATTTGTCGTGGTTACCCGCAATAAGTAGATGACCAGGAGAAGCAGAAGATTCCTCAAGAAGTTAAACTTTTATTTGCAAAGAAAAGTTGTGACAGTCAGACAGTAAGTTACTAGTCACCCTCTGACTACTGCCCTCTCTGACTGCCCCCGAGCAAAGCTCGAGGGCCTTTTTTTGTACCTTTTTTCTTAGCTCAATTACATTGTTACAATCCATCATGTTCTCTCTTATCTTCACAGTTTCCTCCTTCACCATTTGCCTCCTTTCACAGTTGTCTCCTGGCTCACAACCATTTGTCTTTCGCCACAGTCATTTCCTGACTCAATCGCAGGGTACCCCAATTATTTATGGGCATTGGGAGTACTGGTACTCGTCTACAGAACTATCAGTTATAAAACAATACTAGGCTTATTTGCTACAAGGCTAACAGTTATAAAACATCACAATGTGTCTCTATTACTTATGAGTTCTGAGACTTGCTGGCACCTGGCTTATCAGTTATGAAAACTATCAGCTACAGAACTGCTACAAAATCATTAGTCGCACTAGCCCTAACGACCATTAGCTACACAATAGAGCAACAGTGTGTTCCTAGGAATGGGATAACCATCTGTTTAATGAGCTACACTAAATCAAAAGTGTCTCCCTAGGAATGGGCTAACTCTTTCTTTAATTAATATATGTTTCCCACGCTAAGAGTTTCCCGCGCTCGAGCTGAAGAAGAAGGAGGCCCAGCGGCCATCTTAAGGAGATCAGCAGCCATCTTAAGCACAGAGCAGACTATGAATAGAAAAAAAATGTATAGCCTCTACTTCTATATATTCTATAATACAAGTCTAGTCTGTGTTCATCATAAGACAACCTATCCATTCCAGGTTATAGTTTAGTAAATTTTCTCTAAATTGCTTCCAATGCAATTAATGTCCTTCCTTCGATAAGGAGACCAGTACTGTGAACAGTACTCCAGATGTGGTTTCACCAATGCACTTTAAAACTAAAGTATAACCTTCCTACTTATGTAATTAATTCCCATAGCAATAAACAATAACTTACTATAACTGATTATTAGCCTTCTGCAAACAGAGGACATTCAGATCCATCTGCACCTCCAGAACTCTGCATTCTCTCATCATTTAGATAATGTTTATTTTTCCTGCTAAAATGAACAACTTCACATTTTCCCACATTATACTCCATTTGCCAGATCTTTGTCCATTCACTTAACCACTCTATATCCCCTTGAAGCCTCCTTATGTCATCTTCACAACTTATTTTAATACCTATTTACAAATTACCAGTTACACCTTTGGTGCTTTTATCCTGTCAGTGCTGTGGCCTCAGCCTTTTACAATTCATATAAATTGCCATTCAGACACTGTATGTTTCCTGTTAGGCAGTCAATCTTTTATCCATGCCAAATATTACCTCCTATGCTGCAAGCTGTCACTTTCTGTGATAATATTTGATGATCAGATGTATCTGAAAATCTGTGTATAGTGCATTCATGGAACAACATGCATCACAAGAATAGACACTTCAGCCCACCATGTCTGCACCAACTATGATGCCAATCTAACTAATCCCATCTGCCTGTAAATAGTCTCTAACCCTCAATTCCCTGCCTGTTCATTTTTCTGTCTAAATGTTACTTAAATGTTTTTATTGTATCTGCTTCCACCACTTCCCCTGGTAGCATGTCCCAGGCATTTACCGCTCTCTGTGTAAAAACAAAACTTGCCTTGTAAATCTCTAAGTTTTCTCCATCTCATGTCAAAGCTATGCTCTCTAGTATTTGACATTTCCACTCTGGGATAAAGAGTCTGACTATCTACCCTATATTAAATTTATATGCTTATATCAGTTTGCCCCTCAGCCTCCTACGCTCCAAAGAAAACAATTGAAGTTTATCCAAACTCTCCTTATACTGTAGCTAATACACTGCAATCCAGGCATAATCCTGATGAACATCTTCTGCACCCTCTCCAAAGCCTCCACATCCTTCTTGTAATGGGGCAAGCAGAACTGCACACCATTCTCCAAATGTGACCTAACCGAAGTTTTATACAACTGCAACATGACTTTCCAATTTTTATGCTCACTGCCCTGACCAATGAAAGCAAGCATGCCATACACCTTCTTTACCACTCTATCCACTTGTGTTGCCACTCACAGGGAGCTCTAAACTTTCACCCCAAGGTCCCTCCGTACGTTGGTGCTCCTAAGGTTCCTGCCATTTACTGTATACTTTCCTCATGTATTTGACCTCCAAAATGCAACATCTCACATTTGTCTGGATTAAACACCATCTGCTATTTCTCTACCAAATTTTCCATCTGGTCTATAACTTGCTATATCATTTGTAAATCTCCTTTAAACTTTCCCCCTTTTACTTCAACGCTACACCCTCCAGTATTTGACATTTCCATCCTGGGAAAAAGATTCTTGTCTATCTATCCTACCTATACCTCTCATAACTTTGCATACTTCCATCAGGTTGCCCCTCAGCCTCTGAAGCTCCAGATTAACCACAATTCTACCATTTTCATGTCATGCGCAAATTTACTCATCAGACATTTTCATCCAGGTAATTTATATACAAACAACAGAGATGATTCCCCTTTATACATAACATGTTACTTTTTCAAAGTACTTCAATAAGTTAGTCAAAAATGATTTCCCTTCACAAACCCCTGTTGACTTTATCAAAATGCCTTGAATTTTTCTAAGTGCTGTGCTCCAATGTCTTCAATACTACCTTCTAACATATTTGCTATGACATATGTCAAGCCAACTGTCTTGTAGTTTCTTGCTTTCTTCTGTACTCTTGTAAATACATGAGTTAAATTTGCTGTTTTCCAAACTGATGCACCCCTTCCTGAATCTGGGGAATTTTGGAATATTAAAACCAATGCATCAACTATCTCACTAGCTGCTTAAGACCCAGGAATAAAATCAATCAGTACCCAAGGAGTTGTCAGCTCACTGCTCAGTATCATTTTGCTGGTGATTATAAGTTCCTCCCTTCCTTCCAATTCCTGATTTAAAGCTATTTCTGGGATGTTCTTTGCATTCTCTATAGTGAAGACTGATGCAAAATACCTATTTATCTGCCATCTCTTTGTTATCCACTTATTAACTCTAAGACTTGCCTTCTGTAGTACCAATGTTTACTTGGCTGACAATTTTTATATAGAACGAAACTGTTACCACTTGTTGGTGCATTTCTGGCTAGCATTATCTTTATAAGATAAGATAAGATATCTTTATTAGTCACGTGTACATCGAAACACACAGTGAAGTGCATCTTTTGCATACAGTGTCGCCACACTTCCGGGGCCAACATAACATGCCCACAACTTCCTAACCTGTACGTCTTTGGAATGTGGGAGGAAACCGGAGCACCCGGAGGAAACCCACGCAGACACGAGGAGAACGTATAGAATCCTTACAGATAGCGGCCAGAATTGAACCTGGGAATATGTTCTTCCTTGTTAATATTTCACTCATTCTTTGCTGTTTTCATATTCTGTCTCCTCTGAGCTACCACTGTCTTTGTGCAATTATATGCTTCTTCTTTATGTTTCACATTATCTTTCCATTTTTTGTTAACCATGGATGATAGGATTACCCCTTGGAATTTTTCTTTCTTGCTGTAGTATCTATTGTGTCTTTTCTAAAAGATCCTTTTAAGTATCTGACACCGCATCTCGATTAATTCATCTCTTAACTAATTTCACTTTACCTAGCTCTGCTTTCACGCCCTCATAGTTGCTGTTATTTCAGTTAAAATGCTAGTCTTGTCTCCCATTCTCATTTCCCTCAAACTGAATGTGGGGAACAGTCACATTAGGCTGAGTTCGCCCATCTGTTTTTTCCAGTTTATGTGTAGATTAAAATTCCCATGATTTTCACTGTACCTTTCTGACAAGTTCCCATTATTTCATAGAGTCATACAGCATTGCAATATTCCCTTCAACCCAGCGAATCCATGTCAACCATCAAGTACCAATTTACACCAACTCTATACCGATTCCAATTTATTCTCCTACATTTCCCTGAACTTCCCCAAGATTCCAACAGACTAGGGGCAATTTACAGTGACCAATTAACCAACCAACTCGCATATCTTTGGGATGTGGGAGGAACCCCAAGTATCTGGAGGAAACATATGTAGATACAGAGAGAAAGTGCAAACTTCACAGAAAGCACTGAAGGCCATGATTGAGCCCAAGTTGTTGGAGCTGTGACTGAGCGTCTTTGCTAGCTGTGTCACTATAATCTGTCTGACTATGCAGTTGTAATTAGGGGCCCTGTGCAGCACTCCCACTAATTACTTTTTACCAAAACTGCCATCCACACTGCTTCTACATCCTGGCTTCCTGAACTTGGGTCAACCCTCTCCTTTGCTCTTCCAACCACTGGTAGTTTCCTGTCCTTGCAATGTGTGATGTATCCTTAAATATTCATGTCATCCTGCAGTCATAACTCAGTAATGGAATCTGGTCATACATATTTAGTTCTATGCACACTCTCAGTTCATTCATTTTGTTTCAAGTGCTGAGCCTGATACAGAGCCTTTAGTTTTGTGATTTTTTAATTAGTTTTCCAACCTCTAATATTATCTGCTGATTTATTCTGAAGTTTGTACTCTCTATGATGTATGTTTACAATTCTGTTATCAATAATTTTCTCTCTTCGCTATGTCTCTACTCTTCAATTTACCACGTCTTTACAACTTTGCTCCCTTGCCTCAACTATTTAGTTAAAATCCTCTCTACTTCACTAGTTCTGCAGGTCACTAGAACACTAGTCCAGTATGGTCCAGGTGTAGGAAGCTCCCACTTCTACCACACACTCCATCAGTTCCCTAGCCCCGACTGCTTCATTTTCACCAAGGACATCCAGTCCCTGCATACTTCTGTTCCCCATTAGAAAGGCCTCAGGGCTCTCTAATTCTTTCTGGATAACAGACCCAACCAGTTCCCCTCTGCCACCACCCTCCTCTGTCCGGCAGAACTGGTACTCACCCTCAACAACTTCTCTTTTGGCTTCTCCCACTTTCTCCAGACTGAAGCTGTAGCCATGGGCACTCACATGGGCCCCAGTAGTGCCTGCCTTTTTGTCGGCTACATGGAGTGATCCATGTTCCAAACCTACACCGGCAAAGCTCCCCAACTCTTTCTCCGCTACACTGACGACTGCATTGGGGCTGCTTCCTGCACCTGTGCTGAGCTCGTCAATTTCATTAACTTCGTTACCAACTTCCACCCTGCCCTCAAATTCACTTGGTCCATCTCCGACACCTCTCTCCCCTTTCTGGATCTCTCTATCTCCATCTCTGGAGACAGATTGTTCACCAACGTCTTCCACAAACTCACTGTCTTCCATGGTTACCTTGACTACACCTCTTTTCACCCAGTCACTATTCCCTTCTCTCAGTTCCTCAGTCTCTGCCACATCTGTTCTCATGATGAGGCTTTCTACTCCAGGACATCTGAGATGTCCTCTTTTTTTCAGAAAACAGGGTCCCCACCCCCCACCCCCATACCCCCTCCCCCCACCCCCATACCCCCTCCCCCACAGCTATCGATGCAGCCCTCATCCGCATCTCTGTTGCATGTCTGCCCTCATCCCATACCCCCCCCCCCAATTCAACAGGGATAGGGATTCCCCCTGTCCTTGCCTACCACCCTACGAGCCTCTGTATCCAACATATCATTCTCTGTAACTTCTGCTATCTCCAATGGGATCCCACTACCAGGCTTTTTCCGCCCACCCCCCTCCGCTTTCCACAGGGATCGCTCTCTCTGTGACTCCCTTGTCAGCTCGTCCCTTCTCACCGATCCTCCTCCGGGCAATTATCCCTGCAACTACACTAAGTGTTACATCTGCCCCTACACCTCCTCCCTCACCCCCATTCAGGGCCCTCGACAATCCTTCCAGGTGAAGCAGCACTTTACATGTGAATCCGAGGGTGTTATTTATTGCATCTGGTGCTCCCAGTGCGACCTCCTCTACATCGGTGAGACCCGACGCAGATTGGGGGATCGCTTCGTCAAGCACCTCCACTCCGTCCAGTGTACCAGCCGGGATCTTCCAGTGGCCAGCCATTTCAATTCCACTTCCCATTCCCACACCAAAATGTCTGTCCGCAGCCCCTCTACTGCTGAGTTGAGGCTAGACACAGATTAGAGGAACAGCACCTCGTACTCTGCCCTGTTAGTTTCCAACCTGACAGCATGAACATTGATTTCTCTAACTTCCGGTAACTACTCCCCCCTGTTCCCCTCCTCCTTTGCTTTCTCTTATCCCACCGGCCCCATCACCCCATCTCTTTCCCCTCCCCCGCCCTCTCGATCTGCCCGTCACCCACACATTCCTTCCTCCGGTTCCCCTCCTCACCTCCTTCCCTTTATTCCATGGTCCACTGTCCTTTCCTATCAGATTCCATCTTCTTCAGCCCTTTGTCACTTCCACCTATCAGCTCCCAGTTTCTTACATCATTCCCACTCTCCCCCTCCCCCACCTACCTATCTTCCCCCTCTCACCCGCCAGCTCGTGCTCCTCCCCTTCCACCCACCCTTTTATACTGACTATCTCCCCTCTTTCCAGTTTTGGTGAAGGGTCTCAACCCGTAACATCGACTGTCCATTTCCCTCCATAGGTGCTGCCTGTCCCGTTGAGTTCCTCCAGCATTTTGTGTGTTGCTCCAGATTTCCAGCACCTGCAGTCTTTCTTGTGCCTTCTACCACACTGATATTAGAGGCAGGCATCAATTCTCAAATCTTATTTGCCACACGCCAACTTGCATGTGTCCAGGTAATAATCCAAGGATTATTATCTTTGAAGTTTTAGAGTGATTCCTGGCTCCTCGTGCTTATTGTGCAGAACCTCTTTTTTGTCCTGCCTCTGTCATTGGGACATTTTATCATGGCAACTGGTCTTACCCCTCCTACTGTAAGTTCGTCTCCAGCTGAGATCACACTGACATCCAGATGATTCAACGTGACGTGGCCATGTCTCATCACTTGTTCTGCCTTCATATGTATGAATTAATTACTTAAATATTGAATTCAGTAATTTATTTTTCTCTTTGTTATGTATTTATATTAACTTACTACCAGTTCTGTACTGTTTTAAACTAGGGATAAACTAGACTTTAACCATTTACTGGAAACCGCCAAACAGCTTGCATCTTTGCTAACACTGCTCAGAGATTAACTGATGTTGAAGTGTGGCCCTCATGGGAGGAGTTGCATTTAGAAATACAGAAATTGCAGAGGAATTAAACAACATCTTGTGTCTGTCTTCATGGAAGAGGACAGGACAACCTACTGGAAGTAGTGGAGAACTACAGGTCAAGAATAAATACGGACCTGAAAGATATTAGCATTAGTGAAACAAATCTGGTTTTGGAGATATTACTGGGACCACTAAATCCCAGGACTTGATGACTGGTATTCTAGTCTTTTCAAAGGAGGTGACAGTGGAGAAAATCGATGCAGGGGTTGTTCCGTTGATTCTAGAAAGGTTCCCTCAGATTAGAAGGTAACAAATGTAACCCCACTATTTAAGAGAGGAAGGACAGAAAAGAAAGAACTGTAGAACAGTTGGCTTGAAATCAGTGGTGGAGAATGCTGGAATCCATTATAAGGGAGTGGTAACAGGGTACTTTAAAGTAACAATCAGCTTGGACAGAGTCCACATGGTCTTATAAAAGGGAAATCAGGTTTGACTAATTGGTTGGAATTTGTTGAGATTACAACCAGCAGAATAGGTGAAGGGGAACCCACTCATGTGTAGGCTCATTCTTAACGTCGCTAATTACAGCAAGCAGATGAGAAACTACTCAAAAAATAATCATATTATTACAGTACTGAGATTAAAAATGTTTTTGGGTAAAATGTGATAGAATTATTTTCATGTGATGTACATAGGCTACATCTAATTTCTTTTAACCTCTGTGTCTTGATTTCCTGAAAAGTTACTACTTTCATTTATGATACAAGATACTGTTCATGACTTAAACTGATGGTTTAATGAACCCAAGAAGTGATTTCATAGTTTTTTTTTAAAAAAGAGCAGCCCATGTGGAACAAAATCCTGGACTCCTGTCTTTTTTGAGCAATGCAGTAGAAGAATCATATTTGACATATCTTTAGTGACGTTCTACTTCTGTGAAAGAACTGAAGTATTTGCAGAGTTTATTATCAAACTTTGTTTTTCTTTTGCAGACCCACCAAAAGATAATGGAGGGTCAGAAATTACCAAATATGTACTGGAACTCTCTGGGCTGAAAGGTATGTGGAATTATTTGTTCAGCTGATCACGCCACATTTTCAGCATTTTCAGTTTTTAAGTTAAAGTCGCAGCGTCAGCAGTTTTTTTGTTTTTTGACTTTTAGAATTATTTATTGTTTACTCCAGACCTTAAATACTCCAGCACAAGTTTTCTTGTCTGGCTTCCCCAAATGAGAAAAATGAAATCATAAGTTTTGAGTTGCAAGTATATGCACTTGATGCAAAGCACTTTTTACTTTGCATAGACTTGACATGTGCTGGGTAAATTTGAAAAGCCGAAAATATGAATGAAACAATGGGTCATTTCAACATTCTGAGGAAACAAATACTTCTTTGGGATGAAAAAATACCAATGCCTAGAATACTGTACTGCATATTGTGCAATTATTATTCCTAGAGGAAAGTGCTGTGTCACTGCAGCATTTGCGACCATTTGCAGCATGTACCATCCTTGACCAAAGTAACAGTGAGCAACAGTCCTCATTAAGTAATATTTGGGAAATGTGAAAACACCTGGCTGTTTAAAAATGTCATCTGAATAACGCACATACACTGATGATATTTGTTTGTATTTTTCAGAAAATGAATGGGATACGATATACAGTGGAACAATCAGAGAGCATGTCTGTGACCATTTAAGTCCAGGGGTACAATACAGAGTAAGGGTTTACTGCATTAGTATTGGAGGACAAAGCCAGGTAAAAACAATTATAAAGTCAACCTTCTGTGTCAGCCTTCCATGAGGGACCTTCTCAAAAGCTTCACTAAAGTCCTTGTACACAACATCCACTGCCCAACCCTCATCTATTATCTTTGTCACCTCAATAAATTCAAGTTTGTAAGATGTGACCTTCCCTGCGCAAAGCCATTCCTAATAAGAATATGCTTTTCCAGGTGTGAGTAGATCCTAACCCTAAGAAGTTTCTCCAATAATTTCCCAACCACTGATGTAAGACTCACTGGCCTACAGTTTCCTAGTTTGTCCCTGTTGCCCTTCATAATCAGAGGAACAACATTGGCTACTCTCCAGTCCTGTGGGACCTCTCCTGGGCTAAAGAGGATACACAGATCTCTGCCAAGGCCCCAGCAAAATCCTTGCTCTTCAAGAGACCCAACACCTCCTCCCTCTTGATATCAGCATGCCCTATAATATCAGCATACCCCTCCCTGATCTCACTATCCTCCATGTCCTTCTCCTTGGTGAATACAAGTTACTCATTTAGTACCCTGCTCACTTTCTCTGGCTTTAGGCATAAATTCCTTTCCTTTTTCTTTTTGACTAAATTTGCAACATCTTTCATCCTCCAAGGTTCCCGAATCTTGCCATCCTTGTCTTTCTTCTTCAGAGGAACTTCTTGGTCCTGAATTCTGGCCAACTGTCCTTTAAACGACTCCCAGACATCAGATGTGGACTTACCCAGTGATAGTCTCTTCCAATCTACTCTCCCAGCTCCTGCCTAATACTGTTGTATTTAACCTTTCTGCAGTTTAGCACTTGCCCCTGAGGTCCAATCTTATACATAACTACCTGAAAACTTATGGAGTTATGATCACTGTTCGCAAAATGCTCTCCTACTGAAACACCGATCACCTGGCCAGGCTCATTTCCTAGTGTGGCCCCTTCCCTGGTTAGACTGTCTACATACTGTGTCAAGAAACCTTACTGGATGTGTCACTGCAGCATTTGCAACCATTTGCAGCATGAAACCTACTACAACAACTCTGTTACTTTTACAATTTTCCATATTCTGCCTCCATATGTATTCTTCTATTTGGAGGCCTCTTGTATAACCCCATCAAAGTGATTGCACCTTTCTTATTCCTGAGTTCTATCTGTATTGCCTCACTGGATGAACCCTCCAGGATGTTCTCTGAATGCTGGTGTGACATTCTCCCTGATAGTGCAACTCCCCCACATCTTTACATCTCTCTCTATCTTGTCTGAAACATCTGATCCCTGAAACGCTGTTCTTCCAGTCCTGCCCTTCTCTCAACCAAGCATCTAATATGGCTACAGCATCATAGTTCAATGCACTAACCCAGGCTCTAAGTTGATAAAACTCCTTGCATTGAAGTAAATACACTTCAGCCACAGGCCCACTGTGTTCACTAACCTGGGCTTTCCTGCCTTTGCTTTCAGAGGTACTTGACCTAACCTCTACCTTTCCTCAATCCTTCCACTTGCTGCTCAGGTTCCCATCCCCCTGCAATACTAATTTAAACCCTCCCGAGTAGCACTGGCAAACCTCCCTACGAGGATATTGGTGCTCCTCCACTTTATGTGGAACCCATCCTTGTGCAGGTTCCACCTGCCCTGGAAGAGGGCCCAATGATCCATGTACCTGAAGCCCTCCCTCCTGCACCAGCTCCTTAGCCATGCATTGAACTGTCCTGTTTTCCTATTTCTTGCCTCGCTAACTTGTGATGCGGGGAGTCGTCCTGAGACTACAACCCTTAAGGTTGACTGATTACATTCCCCAGGACTGGGCTTTGCACTGCCTCATCCCTAGTAGAATTATTGGAATTAGAATTGGTTTATTATTGTCACATCTACCAAGGTACTGTGAAAAACTTGTGTTGCATACCATTCATACAGATCAATTCATTACACGGTACATTGAGGTAGTACAAGGTAAAATACAGAATGCAGAATAAAGTGTCACAGCTACAGAGTAAGTGCAGTGCAGGTAGACAATAAGGTGCAAGGTCATAACGAGGTAGATTGTAGGGTCAAGAGTCCATTTTATTGTACTAGGGAACCATTCAATAGTCTTACAACAGTGGGATAGAAGCTGTCCTTGAGCCTGGTGGTATGTGCTTTCAGGCTTTTGTATCTTCTGCCCGATGGGAGAAGGGAGAAGAGAGAAAGTCAAGGGTGGGTGTTTACCAAGACAGCGAGAAGTATAGACAGAATCCAGGTGGGGAGGCTGGTTTCTGTGCTGTGCTGAACTGTGTCCATAACTCTCTGCAGTTTCTTGTGGTCCTGGGCAGAACAGTTGCCATACTAAGCCATGATGCATCCAGATAGGATGCTTTCTATGGTGCATCAATAAAATTGATGAGTGTCAAAGGGGACATACCAAATTTCTTGAGCCTCCTAAGGAAGTAGAGTAAGCCTCCTTGGCCATGGTGTCTATGTGATTGGACCAGGACAGGCTATTGGTGATGTTCACCCCTCGGAACCTGAAGTCCTCAACCCTCTTGACCTCAGCACTGTTGATACAGACAGGAGCATGTGCACTGCACTCCCTTCCTGAAGTCAATGACCAGCTCTTTTGTTTTGCTGATATTGAGGGAAAGATTGTTGTCATGACACCATGCTCTCTATCTCCTTCCTGTGCTCCAACTCATCATTACTTGAGATATGGCCGACTATGATCGTATCATCTGCAAACTTGTAGATGGATTTAGAGCAGAATCTGGCCATGCAGTCATGAGTGTATGGGGAGTAGAGTAAGGGGCTAAGGATGCAGCCTTGTCGGGCACCAGACAGATAATTCAATTATTAACATACTGGCACAAAACGTTCTCCTTTAAAAATTCCAGCCTGTCTAATCCTTTCACACTAAGGCGATCCCAGTTAATATTGGGGAAACCCCCTACTCCTTCAACCCTATTCCTCTACATATCCATTCCTTTATCTCCCACTGACTGTTGGGAGGCCCATAATACAAATTCGGCAAAGTCTTTTTTATTTCGAAGCTGTACCCATTTGGCCTAATTTGAAAAGCTTTCTAACATATCCTCCCTCAATACTGCTATGATGGTCTCCTTTCATATTATATATCATACAATATTTTGTTTCCTTGAACTTTTGAATTTGTCATGGGATTCCAGTTCCTAATCCAAAAGCAACTGTCACTTACCAATATACGATCAAGGAACAGAACTTTATTTTTGCATTTGTCACATCACAGCCTTCAGGACTCAATAATGATTCAAAAGTTTTAGTTAAACAGCCATTTCAGTACAGTACACCACAATTCCAGAACTCTGGTCTTATTTCTCTCCTCTTCTGGTATTTCACATGTCATTCACCTCTTCTTTCCTCTTCTTCTGACACGCCTTTTGTTGCTCACTGGCCTATCCCGTCCTCTATCGGCTGACCAAACCACCACTTGTGTGTTCAACCTCTTCTGACCTCCAACTGCTCAAAGAACTGGGTTCTAATGACAGGATGTTCACCTGAAATGTTAATCCTGTATCTCTCCAGCCAGAAATTGCCTGACCTGCTGAGTATTTCCCGGATTCTATTTTTTTCTGTATGTAAAACTATCATGGACCTGGATGGGGTAGTTGGTAAGAAATTATTTTCCACATAACAGGGGTGTTTAAAACCAGAGAGCATGGTTTTAGACTAAGAGAAAGGATATTCAGAGGAGATCGGAGGAAGATTTTTTTTTCATCCAGAGAGTGGTTGGAATCTTGAATGCACTGCTTAAGTGGGTAGTAGAAGTAAAGACTGACACAACATTCAAGAAGTATTTAGACAAGCACTTGAATTGCCAAGGCACAGAGAGCTGCCTTGTAAGTGTTGGTAAATGGGATTAGTACCGATGGGTGCTTAGTGTTTGGCATGGACATGGTAGGCTGAAGGTCCTGTTTCCGTGCTCAGACTCTGTTTCATTGAGATTTCGTTTGAAATTATTTTCTCTTATTAGGTTTAGTTGTATTTGCAATAAGTTTGATTTCTCCCAAATTCCCAAACTGCAGGAAGGCATACAAGGCTGATCCTGCTTTCCTGCTAATCTGCTTGAAGACTTTGCTTCCTGGAGCTACTTGCAAACAATGTTGTCACCTCTGGATATCCTTTCAAGCAGGTTAAAAAACTGTGCCCCCACTTCCAATGGAGTTGTTGTGAAAGGCATTGTGAGGTTCTCCTTAGTGATTCAGTGTAAGCTAATAAGGCAGGCATAAGTTTGCAAGTAGTCACAAAACTGGCACCTTTTATTTTACAGTGATCAGATTTCTTAGTCAAAATGATTTTTAAAAAACCCGAAGGATTTCTCATGAGCTTTCCTCTTTGCGTAAGTTTACTGAGGAATTAGGTCCAAGATTTTTTGCTGAAGACCCTTTGAAGTTAAGGAATACCCAGATGTAATTCAATGCTGCCTACAGATCTGTGATACCTTGTGTTCTTCAGCAATATTGATCTTGTGTCCATAGCAAAGCCTGGTATAAGTTTTATATAGATGATATCGAGAGCTTTATATATAGCTGAAAATCCCTGAGAGGCCACATGAGAAAAGATAAATGCTTTATGTAGAACATTAAAAAAACTGGAAGAGCTGACCTGAATGATTAATTCACAGTTCATAACTTTTGAAATGTATCCCTTTTCCCCTAAATAACAGGCATCTGAAATATTGACTGTGCAAACTGCTGCAATTCCTCCTGGACCCTGTAGCAGTCTTCAACACTCTGGTAAATCTAAAGCAAGAGAAGTGTCTCTCCGATGGGGTAAGAACCTTCCTGTATGTAGGATTCTTTTTGGTCAATGCACCACTTGCATCTTAATCTAATGTTTTCTTAAATTTTCTTTTGCAGTGCCACCTGCTGTCAATGGTGGCTCTGCAGTCACAGAATATACTGTGGAAATCGGAGAGCCAGAATCGAATGATCGGAGATCTGTCTACCATGGTGCAGAACCAGGGTGTACAGTAGGTGGTCTTTTGCCAGGGAAAATGTACAGTTTTTGGGTGAAGGCTGCAAACAAAATTGGGGTAAGGAACATGATCAGGTGATAGAACTGTATGGCGTTGAATTGTATTATTCTGAGTATGTTAACAATGGAAAGTAATATCAACTATGTGACTGGCAATAAAAGGAAATTAGTGAAGTTGAAAATTGTATTGTTGTATAATGCTGTTCTCATAAATCTTACTCTAGTCACCTCATTAAAACTCAGCTTGAAGTGTGGATTAGAATTAATATTGTAGAACTGCATGTAATATGCATTTCTAATTTGTAATCTGCTGTAAACTGTAATTAAGTAGAATTAATAACTTTAACAAAGGGAGCTAGATACTTAATGCACACAAATGTGTGAATAATTATTTATCAACTCTACTTAGTCCATTTGTAGTTAAGGCATATAGAATATTATGGGAAATTTGCTTTCTGTAGTATCAAAAGAAATTTGGACAAATCAATACATTTCCAAATGGATATTGTGAAAAGTTTCCCTATTTGAAGTCCATTTAAAGGACTTCAGATTAAGATGATCAGTGTTGCCTTTGATTAACCAATTTTAAAGTAATCTGGATCTAATCTATTTCCCTTTATAGTATGGTCCATATTCGGAGAGGACTGATATTTCCACAGTAGCTGCACCCCCTGATCAATGCAACATACCTATAGCCACGTGTAAAACAGCCACTTGTGTGCAAGTGAATTGGGAGGTAAGAACATAAGAAGTAGAAGCAGGAGTAGGGTCATTTGGCCCCTCACCCCTGCTCTGCCATTCAGTGTGATGGCTTATCTTTTACCATAGCACCACTTTCCTACATTAACTCCATATCTCTTCATTCCCTTAATATCCAAAAATCTATGAATCTGTGTCTTAATTAAGCTCAATGACTGGACTCCTCACAGCCACCATGGGTAAGAAATTCCAAAGATCAAGTTAAGTGGCGTTTATTGTCATGTGCACAAGTATGGTTCAGTGTGATGAAGAAGTTCTTTCTCGTCTCATCCTGCATGGTCAATACTTTATTTTGAAACTGTGACCCCCTGTTCAAAGGAAACAACATTTTACAGGTTTTGATGAAGTCATCGCTCATTCTTATAAACACTAAAAAGTCTGCTTAATTTTGCCTCATGGTACAATCCACACATCTTAGGAATTTATCTGTAAACTATGTTGCACTCTATCACAAGTACATTCTTACATAAGCAGACAATTTTCCAGATTCAGTCTCACCAGAGCTCTATATAATTGGAGCAAGACTTTCATATAGAGTCATAGAGCAATACAGCATGGATACAGGCCCTTCAGCCCAACGAGTCCATGCCGACCACATTGTCCACCTAGCTAGTCCCGATTTCCTGCGTTTGGCCCATATCCCTCCAGGCCCCTCCCCTCCACATACCTATCCAAGTGCTTCTCAAATGATACTATTGTACCTGCCTCAACCACTTCCTCTAGCAGCTCGTTCCATATACTCACCACCCTCTGTGTGAAAAAGTTGCCCCTCAGGTCCCTTTTAAATCTTTCCCCTCTCACCCTAAACCAATGCATCCTAGTTTGGACTCTCCTACCCCTGGGAAAAGACTATTACCGTCCTCGTTATTTATGCCTCTCATAATCTATTAGGTCGCCCCTCATTCTCCTACGTTCTAAGGAATAAAGACCTGGCCTGGCCAACCTCTCCCTATAACTCAGGCCCTCTAGTCCTGGCAACATCCTTGTAAATCTTTTCTGCACTTTTTCCAGTTTAACCACGTCTTTCCTATAACAGGGCGATCAAAACTGTACATAATACTCCAAGTGCGGCTTCACCAACGAGTTACACAACTGCAACATAATGTCCTGACTGATGAAGGCCAGTGTGCTAAACGCCTTTTTCACCACCCTGTCTACCTGTGATGCCACTTTCAATGAACTATGCACTTGTACTCCTAGGTCCCTCTGTTCCATTACATTCCCTAGTGCCCTACCATTTATGGTATAAGTCCTACTCTGGTTTGACTTTCCAAAATGCATCACCTCACACTTAACTGTATTGAAATCCATTTGCCACTCCTCGGCCCACTTCCCTAACTGATCAAGGTCCCCCTCCAATCTACGATAACCTCCTTCACTATCAACAAAACCACCTAATTTTGTGTCATCTGCAAACTTGCTGATCAAGCCTTGTGCATTTGCATCCAAATCATTTATATAAATAATGAATAACAAGGGTCCCAAAGCTGACCCTTGCGGCACACCACTAGTCACCAGCCTCCATTCCGAGAAACAACCTTCAACCACCACCCTCTGCTTCCTGCATCTGAACCCACCTAACTAATTCTCCCTGGATTCCATGGGACCTGACCTTCCAGACCAGCCTGCCATGCGGGACCTTGTCAAAGGCCTTGCTAAAGTCCAAATAGACAACATCCACTGTCCTACCCTCATCTACCCTTTTGGTTACCTCTTCAAAGAACTCCAAAGGATTAGTCAAACACAACTTTCCATGCACAAAGCCATGCTGACTCCTCCTAATCAGACTCTGTCTATTAGGCTGGTAGATCCTGTCCCTCAGAATTTCCTCCATTATCTCCCCTCACACTGATGTCAGGCTGACCGGCCTGTAGTTCCCTGGCTTGTCCTTGCTACCCTCCTTAAACAACGGAATAACATTATTCTTCCAATCAAGTCCTCTTCTAATAAAAGCCAACATACTATCAGCCTTCCTAATTCCTTGCTGAACCAGCATGTTAACTTCCATTGATTCATTTACAAGGAGGCGCAGATCCTTCAGAACATTAACAACTTTCACTTTCTCACTATTTAAAAAATATTGTCCTTTTTTTTCTATTAATGTGCATGGCCAGATATATTTTCGCATTATATTCCATTTGTCGTGTCCTTGTTCATTAACTTAGCCTATATGTATCCGCTAGATGTTTCACTGTGTTCTCTCATAATGTGCACTGCCATCCGGTTTTATCTCATCAAGAAACTTATATGTTACACTCGATGCACTCATTTAAATCATTGATTTGGACTGTGAACATCTAGCACCAATCCCTGTGGAACCTCGCAAGGTACAGCCTCCCAACCTAAAAATGACCCATTTATTCTCAACTCTATTTTCTTTTTGTTAGCCAATCCTCACACCATATTGTTCTTAATAAGGTGTCACACAAACTGTTATTCAACTCTAATTGTGTTGAATAACTGCTTGTGTGACACCTACTTGTAGATCTTCTGAAAGACCAAATGCACAGCATCTCCTGGTTTTCCTTTTATCTATTCTGCTGGTAACAAACTTAAGAATTGAGTTGACAACATGAATTTCCCATTCATAAGTCCATATTGACTCTGCTAAATCCTATTATAATTTTCTAAGTGCTCTGTTACCACTCCTTTGCTAATAGATTTCATCATTTTCTTTACAACTGATGTCAGGCTAACTCTAAATGTTTAACCTAAGTCTATAGTTCCCCATTTTCTCTCTCACTCCCTTCTGAAGCATACGTGAAGTATATTGTACATAGAGACTGATTACTGCCATTGTACCATTATTTCATTTGTTTTGAATGCTGTATGCATACAGAGAGAGCCTTCAGTTTTGTCCTTTTACCATTGTTCTCTGTTCTGACATATAACTGGAGGTATATTTGTTTGTAAGCTGTGTCCATTACTGACTCTGGTTATCGTTTCTCATTTCACTCCTCTGCACAACAGCCTTATTCTTTCTCTAACTTTCTGTAGTTCCCTTCACCTAACCTTTTTCCCCATCTGCCTCCTGATTTAGCTTAAAGTCTTACCTACAGCTTTAGGTGTTTGATTAGGACACTGGTCCCAGCCCAACTCGGGTGAATCCATTTCAAGAAGACAGTTCCCTCTCTACCCATTACTGCCGCCAGTTCCCCATGAATTGAAACCCTTTTCTTCCACACTGTTCTTTGATCCACACATTCAACATTCTGATTTAATTAATCTAATGCAATTTGCAGATGGCTCTTGTAATAATCCAGATATTAGTATTAATTTTGTAGCACTGCTTTTTTAATTTGAACCCTTCCTATTCATACTACTTCAGCGAAAAATCCACTTTTAGTCCTATCTATGTTATTGGTTTGCACAAAGACCATGACTGCTGGACCTTAGTCCTCCCACTCCCAGTTCCTCTCCAGCCCTGATGATATTGCCTGAAACCTTGGCACTTGAGTAACACAGCCTACAGGACTTGTACTCAAGGTCCAATAGTTCTATACTGCTGATTGTACTGTTTCATATTACTACATTCATTTTCACTCCCCCAAAATGAATGCTCCCTATCCTGTGGACAGTGTTCTCATCCTCCCCTGCATTCTCTGCTCTTGTCCACAAAGGCTGCAGGAATTTTGTACCTGTTAGACAAATGCAGGTGCTCCCCCGGTACTCTCTTTGGGATTCCTATATCTGTTTCACTGATTGTCATACCCTACTCTCCTTCTTACTATGACTATTTCTTAATTAATGTAAGGGCTGTAATTAACTCTTGGAACAACGGGTTCAGGAAATTTTCCTCCTCCCTGATACATCAGAGTCTGAATCTTGGACTTCAGCTCATCAACACTGAGCTGAATTCCTTGAGCTGCAGGAACTTGTTGCAGATGTGGTCACCATGGAGCTCAGTGGTTTCCATTATCTCCCACAGCTCCTGTCCTGTCCTATCTCCATCGCTATCTTAAGTTAATGTCTTTAATTATAAATATAAACTTGTTTAAATTATTATTTAAATATATATTTATTTAAATATAAAGTTGCAGCTTTGCCCTTACCTCACCAAAGTGTAGGGCATTGCACAGTGAAAGGCATTTAACATAATGTTGACACACCTGGCTGCCAATTCTGCCCTACTTACAAGCTGTAAAGTGAAGTATATTGTCCATTTTGTCACGTACCAGCAACAAAAGAAACATACTGAGTCATGTATAAGTGTTAAAAACTATTTTACTAATAACTACTTATGATAATAAGAAAAATAAAAGTAAAAATGTTAGATCTTAAACATTAACCCCAAAAACTAAACTCGAAGTGTGTGTGTGGCAAATTCCCAAACTCCAAGTCCAGGAATAGTTCTCAAAGTTCAGTTCAGCAAGCCGTAAGGTGAAACGTGAGCAAAGGTTTCTGCAGAACCACTGTTGACTGAAGAGGAAATGTAGAGAGAAAATAGAGAGTAATTACGAAATCCAAATGTTCCACTTTGGAACTCATATGACACCTCAATCACTGATGATCTCCATTCCTTTGTTCCGAAGTATCTGTCACCCCAAAAGGCATCTGAGACATGGCCGTCCACACAAATACCTGTTTCCTTCTACAGGTTAACGACAAAGTGGACTCCACTGGATTATTCCAAACATCCATACGTGGATTGTAGTGACAGACACAATTATTGTTTTTCATCCATCGATACAGAGACCAGCAGGCTGATCTCTCTCTCTCGCTCTCTCTCTCCTCTGACTGACTGCTCCAAAAATGTCATTACGTCCTTATCTCCTGTTGTCGTCATCACGCCACACACACACACACACACACACACACACACACACACACACACACACACACTACTGTGCTATGTCTTAAAGGGACATTCACCAATAGTAACCTAATCTGTAACAATATATTTCCATTGCACAAACATCACTTGCATGCATACCCCCATCTGCACTGAACCCCTGAATCCACCCAAGCAAAGATCTAGAGCTTCTAGTGTCTGTCTAAGTTAAACCCAAAGTTACAATTATATCTTTGACATCATGTTCTCTCTATAACCTCTCTATAGATATTGCTGGTTTTAATAATTTATGAGATCATTATGTTTGGCATATTGCTGTCTTTTGTAAAAGTCTAAAGGCATAATTCTTTGGGCCAGTTTTGAAGGTGGAAAGAGTAAATTGGTAAATTGGTTTATAGTCAAGCTTTAATATGTTTACATCCTGATATAAAGGTGACTCATTGATGAACCAGTGGGCAGGGTTTCATTTACAGAGTAACTGAGCAACTGTTCATTTTCCTTTCTCCTCAGTGCCCTCCCTCTAATGGCTCTGAAGTCACAGAGTTCAGGTTAGAATTTGGAGGCGTGGAAGGCTGCATGCAGATTATTTACTGTGGTCCTGCACAAAGTTATGAAGTAAAAGGTCTTAAACCTGCCACAGCATACTACTGCAGGGTTCAGGTATGGGAATTTACTTTTCAGGCACTTTAATATCAGAATTACAATGAAAAGATCAATGTTCCTGAATTACATTTATACATCTACTTTGCTGTCATTTTGTTTCATTACTATATTGTTAAACAAGTATTTTATGTTTTCCCTACCACTTCACATTTCCCCCAAACCCACCATTACCCAGGCTGTGAATGCTGCAGGTGCTGGGTACTTCAGTGATACCATCATATGTATGACGCCTGCTTCGGTGCCAGCTGCAGTGAATCTACTGCAAGTGATTGATCAAGACCAGCTTGAAATTTTTCCTCTGTCACTGTCAACGTGCCTTGCAATTCAGTGGGAAGAACCTTGCTGCCATGGATCTGAAATCACAGGTTACAACCTAGAATATGGAGATAAACAAATTGTAGCTGTTAGCACAACCACAAGTGCCATCATTGAAGATCTTCAACCAGATACAACATACAGGTACTTGGTTAGAGTCTAAAAGGTGTCTGTTTTCCATTATGTATAAATAATAAAATTAAGCATAAACTGCATGATGTCCCAAAGTCAATGATGTGTTCCCCATGTTTTTAGGATACGCGTGCAGGCTATCAATGGTATTGGAGCAGGCCCTTTCAGTCATTCCATTAAAGCCAAAACAAAACCGTTACCTCCTGATCCACCTCGCCTCGAGTGTACTGTATTCAGCCACCAGAGCCTTAAACTTAAGTGGGGAGAGGGGCTCAACAAAGCTTTAACCATTGAACCAACACAATATACCTTACAAATGGAGGACAAATTTGGAAGGTAAGTGTGGCTCACTACTCAAAAGTCCATTTTCATTTCTGATAACAAGAGTGAAAAATTGGCCAGAAAGTCGTTTATTTGTTGATTAGCAGCCTATTTTGTGGATTGTTGTTGAAAGGCAAAATTTTATAATGATCTAGTGGGTATCAAGGTTCAAATTAACTTTAGCAGAACCTAGATGCCTGCTCACCCCGTGAAGCTGGCAGCTAATGTCACTCCTATGGAATATGATGGAAGCAGGAGTTCACGGCTACAACTGGAAACAGACATAAGTGGTCTATTTGGTCCCTCGTGATTGCTATTCAAAAAGATCATGACAGATCATTTACCTTAGCTCTATTTCACTGCACTAACTCCATCTCCCTTGATTCCCTTAATATCTAAAAATCTGTCGATCTCTATGCTCAGTGATTGAGCCGCCACAGCCCTCTTAGGTAGAGGATTCCGCTGATTCACTTCCCTCGATTGAAGCAATTCCTTCTTATCTCAGTCCTGAATGGTTTAATTTCAGACTCAGACCCCAGTTTAGCTATCCCAGTGTGAAAACATTAAATCAGCATTGACCCTGTCAAGTCCTTCTAGGTTTCAAAGAGATCATTTCTTCCTTTAAACTTTAGAAGATGTGCCCATTGTGTGTAATCTGTCCTCATACAACTGATATCTTGGCTATTAATTCAGTGAACCTTTGCTCTTTTACCTCCATTATATCATTGCTTAGGCAGAGAGACTAGATCTGTGACGGTACTTCAAATGCAGTCTCATCAGGGCTCTATATAATTGGAGTAAGACATCCATATTGTACTCAATTTCTCCTGCAATGAAGGCCAACGTACCATTTGTCGCCTTAATTCCTTGCTGAACCAATATGCTAGCTCTCAGTGTTTTGTGTATGAGGAAGCCCAGGTCCCTCTGAACACTTCCAACTTTCACTTTCTTACCATATAAAATGCATTTCTATTTTTTCTACCAACAGAGATATCTGCATATATTCCATCTGTCATGTCCTATCCCATTCACTTAACTTCTCTATTTCCCTTGAAGCCTCTCAGCCCACATTCCCACCCAGCTTTGTGTCACCAGTAAATGTGTATACTGTATATTACACTTGACACTCTCACTCAAGTCATTGTTACAGATTGTGAGCAACTGATTGTGAATAGATTCTGGCACCCTACAGTTCAGGCTCCCGACTCAAAAACTAGTTTACTTCTAATCTCCCTATTCCATTAAACGATTCTCAGTATCAGCCAGCATACTATTGCACCACCCCCAGACTGCACCTGGCCCAGATGGTGTTCCAGGCCGTGTGCTCAGATCTTGTGCTGATCAGCTGGCAGAAGTATTCGCGGACAATTTCAACCTCTCCCTGCTTCAATCTCAGGTTCCCTCCTGTTTTAAGAAGACCACTATCATCCCAGTACCAAAGAAAAGCAAGGTAACATGCCTCAATGACTACTGACCAGTGGCTCTGACATCCACCATCATGAAGTGCTTTGAGAGGTTGGTCATGGCACGCATCAACTCCAGCCTACCAGACAACCTGGACCCATTGTAATTCGCTTATTGGCGAAACAGGTCTACAGCGGATGCCATCTCCCTGGCCCTACACTCAGCTCTGGAGCATTTGGACAGTAAAGGCACATACGTTAGACTATTGTTTATTGACTACAGCTCTGCCTTCAATACAATAATTCCAAGCAAGCTTGTCACCAAACACCAAGACCTAGGACTCAACACCTCCCTCTGTAACTGGATCCTTGACTTTCTAACAAACAGACTGCAATCAGTGAGGACAGGCAGCAATACCTCTGGCACAATTTTTCTCAATACTGGTGCCCCACAAGGCTGTGTCCTCAGCCCTCTATTCTATTCCCTATACACTCATGACTGTGTGGCCAGATTCTGCTCTAACTCCATCTACAAGTTTGCAGATGATACCACTGTTGTAGGCCGTATCTCAAACAGCGATGAGTCGGAGTACAGGAAGGAGATAGAGAGCTTAGTGGAATGGTGTCATGACAACAACCTTTCCCTCAATGTCAACAAAACAAAAGAACTGGTCATTGACTTCAGAAAAGGGGGCGGTATACATGCACCTGTCTACATCAATGGTGCTGAGCTCGAGAGGGTTGAGAGCTTCAAGTTCCTGGGAGTGAACATCACCAATAGCCTGTCCTAGTCAAATCACGTAGATGCCACAGCCAAGAAAGTTCACCAGTGCCTCTACTTCCTCAGGAGGCTAAAGAAATTTGGTTTGTCCCCTTTGACTCTCACCAACTTTTACCAATGCACCATAGAAAGCATCCTATCTGGATGTATCACGGCTTGGTATGGCAACTGCTCTGCCCAGGACCGCATTAAACTGCAGAGCGTTGTGGAAACAGCCCAACGCATCACAGAAACCAGCCTCCCCTCTATGGACTCTGTCTTTACCTCTCGCTGCCTTGGTGAAGCAGCCAGCTTAATTAAAGACCCCACCCACCCAGGTCATTCTCTCTTCTCTCCCATCAGGCAGAAGATAGAGGAGCCTGAGGGCAGATACCACCAGGCTCAAGGACAGCTTCTATCGCACTGTGATAAAGACTATTGAACGGTTCCCTTATACAATGAGATGGACTATGACCTCACGATCTACCTTGTTGTGACCTTGCACCTTATGGCACTGCACTTTCTCTGTAGCTGTGACACTTTACTCTGTACTGTTACTGTTTTTTACCTGTACTACGTCAATACACTCTGTACTAACTCAATGTAACTGCACTGTGTAATGAATTGACCTGTACGATCAGTTTGTAAGACAAGCTTTTCACTGTACCTCGGTACAAGTGACAATAATAAACCAATACCAATACCATCCCCCCCCCCCCCCCCCCCCCCACTTCCTCAGCTCCCACTACCTTGTGCTTCAATTTTGTTTAATAATTTCTTTTTGGCATCTTATCAAGGTCCTTAAAGTCCAACTTATTTCACTTTGTTCCTGGCCTTCGTATGATCCCATTAAGAAGCTTAAACACCACTTATATGTGAACATTTTTGATCCTTATTGAGTTTCCTAGAGCAAACCATACTAGCTGTCAATCTGATAATTTATAATTGTGGCTTTCATTAATGTCATGATCGTAATTTACATGCAAGGACAACTTGTGACCTCTATCTTTAGTTGTGTAGCATGAATATTGAATGTATGGCTAGTTATTTAATTTGGTATTGAACTGATACAATTTACTCGTTATGATTAATGCTTTGGTCTGCTTTTTACAATTGTTGGGGCATAATTTTACCTGTTGCATATCTTTCAGGTTCATTTCTATCTATAGTGGACCTTGTCATACATATAAAGTCCAGAGACTGAATGAATCCTCAGCTTACAACTTTAAAATTCAAGCAATCAATGATGCTGGAGAAGGACCATTTTCTGAAGTTTACACTTTCATCACAACTAAATGTCCTCCTCCTCTACTTAAAGGTGGAGCAATTGTTTTATAAAATGTGTTTTAGATTTTGGATTTTTGAAGTCATCGTGGTTTCTTTGAACGAAATAGCAACTAGAAGACATCTGCGTTTATTGAATACTGTAGTTTTTCTACTCATTTTGTTATGTCATTTGAGGTTTCCTTGCACGTCAGCATGCAAGACAAAGAGTAGTCTATTGCTATGGCAGGTTACGGCAATGATACTTTTCATGATTTGAAGACGTTGCTAAATGATTGCTTTCTAAAATAAGTTGCTATTAACTTTAAACAGTGATATAATCAAAGACTACAAAATAAAGCAAATTATCAATGGCTTTTGAGGTGACCTTGTGTGCCAATAATAGATTGAAGTTTTATTATTGAAGAAACCACTGGCTGATATAGAGTACAACACCACAGAAGTGGCCCTTCAGCCCACCATGTCCATGGTGACCTTTTTGCCCATCTGCATGAATCCCATTTACCTACATTAGGTCTTTATCCTTCTATGCCTGGCCTACTTTAGTGTCTGTCTAAATGTCTGTCAAACGTAGTGATTGTACCTGATTCCACCACCTCCTCTGATAGCGAATTCGAAATGTCAACCACTCTCATGAAAAGAAAAACTTTTCCCTCAAATGCTCTTTAAAACTCTTTCCTCTCACCCTAAATCTATGACCTCTTGTTTTTGATAGTCTTACCATGGGAAAAAGATTCTGACTATGTACTCTATCTATGCCTTTTATAATTTGATATTCCTCTATCAGGTCAACTCTTGGCTTCCTTTTTGGTCCAGGGAAGACAAGCCCAGCCAATCCAATCTTTCTTCATAACTAAAGTCTTCCAATCCAGCCAACATTCTGGTGAATCTCCTCTGCACTTTCTCCAATGCAACCACATCCTTCCTATAGTGTGGCAACCAGAACTGCACCAAATATCCCAGTTCCTGGCACTGGGGATTTATCAACCCTTATGCATTCCATGACACCTAACACTTCCATCTTCTTATCACTAACATATTTGAGACAATCCATATAGCCCTCCTTGAATTCACTATCTTCCACATCCTTCTCCTTGGTGAATACAAATGAGAAGTATTCATTTAGGACCTTCCCCATATCTCCTTGGTCCATACATGGACTACAACTAAGGGGACCCACTCTTTCGCTGGCTATCCTCTTGCTTCTGAGATACCTATAGAATGTCTTGAGATTCTTCTTAATTTGCCAAGGATGTTTCATGGCCTTTTTGCTCTAACAATTTATTTCTTAAGTTCTCACGTACACTATATTCTTCAGGAGACTCACTCAGTGCCAATGTCTATACCCGTCATGTGCTTCCTTTTTCCCCTGATCAAACCTTCAATGCCCTTTGTTGTCCAAGGTTCCTTAATATTGCCATTTTGCCTTCCTCTCTTACCAGAACATGCTACCCTGAACTCTTAATAACTTTCTTTTAAAAGACTTGCATTTGTCAGCTGTTATTTACCTGCAAGCATCTGCTCCCAGTCCACTTCTGCCAGGTCCTCTCTTATGACATTGACATCAGCCTTCCCTCAATTTAGGGCCTTAACTAGAGGACGATCCTTAACCTTTTCCATAACTAACAGAATTATGGTCACTATTCCCAAAGTGTTTTCCCACCAACACTTCCAGCTCCTGCCCAGTTTCATTTCCAAAGGTAATATCAAGTGCCACCATGTCTCTTGCAAGACTATCTACTTATTGTCTCAAAAAAATTACATTACTATATTAGATTGTGAAAAGTGTGAAGTATTAAATTTTCTCAGCTGAATTGGTACAAATATAAAAATCATAGATGCTGGAATTATAAAATAAAAACAAGAATACCGCAGTTTGTCAGCATCTGTGAAGAGAAAAATAACGTTTCAGGTTGATAAGCTTTCATCAGAACAGTTCTAATGAAAGGTCATCAAACTGAAACACTAGCTGATTTCTTCTTCACTCATGCCACCTGACTTGCTGAGTATTGACAACATTTTCCATTTTTATTCTCAAATAATTTTTTAGCTTGTGCTCCTGCTAACGTCGTTCAATACTAGTAGATCATAAGTAAAACCTTACTTTTCTCCCTTGTCCATTGTATGCAGATGTCTCTACATCATTCCATTAACAGTTGGTAAGCATTCAGGTGTATTTTTTCTAAAATCAGGAATGCTAGGTTAAACTAAAAATTATTATAAAGAGATCTAACTGCATTGTTGCTGATTGTACTAAGAGACATGAGAGAACAGATTAGCATCATCGGAACAAATGTGATGGAGGTACTGGAAACCAAGATGGGGGTATGTAGGATTAAACATCTAAAGTGAAAAGAATTAAGAGGGAAGAAATGTAATCAGGGTAGCTATTGGAATCAGTGAGTTGTATTACTAGACAGCCTTTCCACAAAGATGATTTACATCAGTTAAGGAAGGAAAGAACTAAAAATGGACAATGTGAAGGCAATTGGAAACACATTTGTTGACTTGTTTTTAAAATTTGGGCTGAGAACTAGAAACAACATGAATGGATCAGAAGGAGTGGTGAGAGAGGAGATCTAATTATGTCTGAAAAAGAGAGTGTTTTTCATATCCAATGAAAAGCCAAGCATAATTAACACCATGTGGACTCCCATAGTAATACAATGTCTCCATATTTTATATAGAGACAATATGTAATGGAGGAAATAAGTGGAATCAAAGCAGTTGTTGAATACAAGAAAAAGTCCAGATAAGGAAGGAGAGTGTTGTTGTTTGTGAACTGTTTTGACTCCAGTGAAGAAGCAGATGGCCCTCAGTGTGATTGAGGGACAGAGGATTGTACATATAATGAAAAGGAGACCATTAAAGCTCAGTCAAGTGATATTTGATATGGTAATTTTATTCATCCACTGCCCAAAAAAATGCAAGAACAATCTAGAAAATTGTGTAATATACCCTGTTCCATGTCATTTCAGCACATCATCCCATTTAGATTATACCACAGCCAGTATTTTCTTCTTGTCAAATCGGACTACTTTAGGCTTGAATTCAAACTGACCTAAAATGATGGAAGTATCATTATGGGTAGCTTATATAAGATGAGGTTTAGAACTAGAATAATTAATACAGGAAGGTTTATTATATGCACACCTTTAAAAGTCAGTGACTGTTCGCAGAAGAGGGGAGTATAACTTTTGATGTGAATCTTTTTTTCATTGGCAAACCACTTTGTATAATTTAATAAATGGCTCTATTTATGTTCTTTTCAGCTCCCAAGGTACAAATATTGGAGGAACGTACTTGTGAAATCACATGGGAAGCACTACAACCAATGAAAGGGGATGTAATTGTTTACACACTTCAGCTTATTACTGGGAGAGATACTGAGCAGGTAGTTACATTTCTTTCATCTATAAAGTGTTGTGGATGTACTAACACATTCTATGAGTGCAACACTTAATATGTGTGAAGCTTAGAAAGAAATTTGACACAGAAAGAACTGCCTAACCTAATCCCACCTTCCAGCACTAGATCTGTAGCCTGCAGGTTCAGTTTCTTCAAGTATACACCTGAGTCCTGATGCAGAGTCTCAACCCAAAATGTTGACCATCCCTTTGCCTATGCAGATGCTGCCTGGCCTACTGTGTTCTTCTGGCAGTTTGTTTTTTTGTACACAACTGAGTACTTGTAAATGGAATGAACATTTCTGCTTCTACGTCCCTTTAAAACATTGAGTTTCTGACTCTTACCATCTTGGGCATTGGAGAAAGGTAAATATTTTTCCTCAATTAAATCTCTATCATGGTGTGCGTTGAATATATTCAGTAACTCCGCCTGTATGGCTGTCTGGCACAGAGAATTCCAAAGATACACCACCCTCTGAAAGAAGCAGTTCTCGTCTCCATATGAATTGCGTGCCCCCAACTGCTTCTAGATAACTCCACTAGGGAAACATTCTCTCAGCATCCATCCTCACATTCTTCCAAACTCTAATAAATGTGGACCCAGTCTGCTTGACCTTTCTTCATAGGTCAACCCCTTCATCTCAGGATTTAATGTTGTGAATCTTCCCTGCATCTCCAGTGCAAGTATATTCTTCCTTTAATTTGAAGACCAAAAGTGTATTAGTACTCCAGGTGCAGTCTAAGCAGCATCCTGTAAAGCTCCATCAAAACCTCCCTACTTCTACAATCAGTACCTCTTGCAGTGAAGGTGAATGTTATTACATCCTTCCTGTGATGTGTTGACGAGAACTGTACACAATTCTCCAGATGTAGCTGCAACATAACTTGCCAACTTTTATGTTCAGTGCTCCGATCAATGAAGGCAAGTATGCTGTACACCTTCTTTACCACCCTATCTAGTATATTCTTCCTTTAATTTGAAGACCAAAAGTGTATTAGTACTCCAGGTGCAGTCTAAGCATTACCACTTTCAGGGAGCTATGGACTTGCACCCTAAGATGCTCATTAGGGCACTGCTATTTACTGTATACTATCCTCTTGCATTTGACTTAACAAAGTGCAACAACTCACACTTGTCTGGATTAAACTCCATCTGCCATTTCTCTGCCCAGCTGATCTATATCCTGCTGTATCTTTTGACAACCTTCCTCACTTGGAGTATTGTGTGCAGTTCTGGTCATCGATTTACAAGTAGGATGTGGAAACTTTGGTGAGGGTGCAGAAGAGATGTTGCCTGGATTAGAGAGTATTAGCTACCAGGAGAGTTTGTACGAACTTGGATTGTTTTCTCTGGAGTATCAGAGGCTGAGGAGCAACCTGATAGAAGTATATAAAATTATGAGAGGCATTGATAGGATAGATAGAGTCTTTTTTTCCCAGAGTGGAAATGTCAAATACTGGAGGGCATAGCTTTAAGGCGAGAAGTGGGAAGTTTTAGGGAGATTTGCAAGGCAAGTTTTGTTTTACATGATTGGGGCCTGGTGTGTGTTGCCGGGCGGGAGGGGGCAGGATTGGTGGTGGTGGAAGCATATACAATAGCAACACCTAAGAGGCATTTAGACAGGCACATGAACAAGCAGGGAATGGAGCGATATAGTCCACATGCAGGCATATGGGATTAGTTTAAATTAGCATCATGGTCAGCATGAACATCATGGACCAAGGGGGATTCTGAGGGACAAGACTTGTGTTTACTTGGAAAGGCAGGAACTGATTAGTGGAGTCATCAGTTTTGTGCAAGGGAGTTCATGTCTCACAAATCTGATTGAACTTTTTGAGAAGGTAACCAAGAGAATTGATAAAGGAAGAGCAGTAGATGTGGTTTACATGGCCTTCAGAAAGGCTTTTGACAAGGTTCCACATAGTAGGCTGGTCCAGAAGGTTAGGGCACAAGGTACGTGGCCAAACTGGATCCCAGATTGGCTTGGAGATAGACGATATTGGTGGATGAATGTTTTTCTGACTGGAAATCTGTACCAAATGGTGTGCTGCAGGAATTGGTGCTGGGACCATTGTCAAATAAATGGATGAGAATGTCTGTGGTCTAATTAATAAGTTTGCAGATGACACAAAAATTGGTGGGGTCATAGATAACAAAGAAGGTTGTCTAAGGCTACAGAGGGACATGTATCAACTGCAAAGTTATGTGGGGCGATGGCAGATGGAATTTAATCCACACAAGTGTGAGGTAATGTACTTCGGGAAGTTAAATTTTGGTAGGACATACAGAGTAAATGTCAGGGACCTTAGGAATGTTGACATACAGAGAGACCTTGGGGTGGAAGTACATAGCTTGCTGAAAGTGGTGACACAGGTGAATAGGGTAGTGAAGAAGGCATTTGGTATGCTTGCCTTCACAAGCGGAGGCATTAGGCATAAGAGTTGGGACATCATATTGCAGTTGTACGAAACATCGGTTAGACCACACTTGAGAATATTTTGTACAGTTCTAGTTGCAGAGGGACAGGAAGGATGTGGTAGAGAGAGTGCAGAAGTCATTCACTGGGATGTCTGGATTGGAGGATAAGGAGAGATTGGATAGGCTTGGTTTATTTTCACTGGAACAGGAGGCTGAGGGGTGGCCATTTAGAGATTTTACAATTATGAAGGGCATTGATAGGATAGACAGCTTTTTCCCCAAGGCAGGGCTGTATAGATCCAAAAGACACGGGTTTAATGGGAGGGCAAAGAAATTTAAAGATCTAAGGGTTAAGTTAACTCAGGGTGGTGGTTATCTGGAATGAGCTACAAGAGGAGGTGGTAGAGACAGATGCAGTTAAAACATTTAAAAGGCATTTGGATGGGTACTAGGATATTACAGGCATGAAGGGTTTCAGGCCTGATGCAGGGAAAGGGATCAGTGTAGATAGGTATCACAGTCAGCATGGATGGTGGGCTAAAAGGGCCTGTTTCTGTGCTGTATGATTTCAAATGGGGGAGCAAGCACAATGAATTGTTTGGAATGGTGGGTATCACTAAAATAATGTGAATAGACTAAAGGACACATTCAGTTGATGAAGCAGCAAACACCAACAAATTAATAAAGTAAATGGTGCAGTGAGTAATGACGAGTCAGTGGAACAGCAGAAATATCAGCATATCCATACCTGGAGAAGCAGACAACGAAGAATAAAGAATGAGGAAGTAAACATTGTTCTGACTTACTATGGGCAATTCTGGAAAAGATCTAACAGCATACAGATGTTAATGTTATGTTCCTAAAAGTACATTTGTCACTTGCTGTAAAATTAGTACCTGGGATATGTGTACTACCTTGGTAAACTTAACGTTTGAACAAACTTTGTGTTGATGTGGAATTCAGTGGAATTGAGTGCTGAGGCTATCGTTGACTAATTCATGGAAACGCTTCATTTCAGTCAACTTTCCTCCATGTCATTACCCAACTCAAGTAGTTATAGTCCTTTGAAAAGTATAAACTAGTACATATATGGATATGATCATATAGGCTTTGTTTAGTGAGAGATCAATTATATGTCTTGCTTTCTGCATTTAAATTTAGGTGTACAAGGGTCCAATGACTTCATTTCATCTTGCAAATGTTCGGACAAACTGTGAATACAAGTTCAGGGTCTGTGCTGGTCGCCAATACCAAGATGCCATTGGAATACATGAACTCTGTGGACCTTACAGTCCCACTGTGTCATTCTCATCTCAGAAAGAAGAATCAACCTCAAATCGCTCCAAAACGACTATTGAGCTTACAAAGCTTCACAAGAAAACGCTAAGCGATGAGCATTTTGCTGCCCTGATTGTTGTGGGATTTGCTGTACTTTCCATTTTGTTTGCTTTCATTATTCAGTACTTTGTTATTAAGTAGTGATTGGGAAACGTGTTAATGGCTACAATTGACTCATTTTAAATCAAAGACTCTGGCTTTTTCCTCTTGATTCATTGTTAAAATGATAGATGGGAATGATTGTTGATGGAAAACAGTTTTTACTGCTGCTGATAGAATTTGAGTCTGTGTTAACAGAACCCTGTGTGCATACAAAGCCACAATTCCCATAAAGGGCCCTTCTGAAGCTTCTAAGTCCAGCATTAGTTGTCCTCTGGACAGCTAGGATTCCCTTAGCATTTTATACCATAGTGCCAGTGAAAGTTATAGACAATTTTTTTGTAAAAGGGGCCTTCCTGGTAGATGTTGTGGTAGACACAAACCTATAGTAGAGAATGTATTAAGACAAGTAATGGTTTGTGGAGTCTGGAACAGAGCTATATTTGTGGTCATGATTTCAGACGCAGCAGGTTTCATTGAAAATAAAGCATAACCACTGGTTGCAAATAAAATGTGTACTCAAACAAAAATTTGGAGAAAAACTTTTAAAATTAAATGTTAAATTTTATTTACAGCGTGGTAACAGGTCCTTCTGGCCCAACGAGTCCGCGCCACCCATTTTAAACCCCCAAATTAACCTACCCGTACGTCTTTACGCATTTAATTTTGGAAAAAAATGGTTCTTCAAATTGCATGACCTCTAGACTGAGACCTTAGATTTCTATTCTTTTTCCTCAATCCATGAAGATAATTTGGTGCTACAGTTTTTGCAGCAAACTGCATCACTTTGTGGAAAAGCAGAAAGTTTAATAATGTCTCCGATTGTAACAATGTAATATAAATATTGCTGGCTGTTATAAAATTTGAACTGGTGAATTGCGATTTTTTTCCCAAATAACAAAATATACCAAAACATAGTAAATTGAAAATGCAAGTATTCCCCTTGAGAGACAGGAAGAAGAGCATGTCTAATGTCCTTTAGGTATTTTGAATATCAAAACTAACCAGGAATCATAATGTTGTTTTGCTGAGCATAATTTCCTAAGTGTTTGTGTACCCATTTTCCTATATGATGTCATCTTCAGAATGTCATAATTACATTCCATTACTTTTCCATCAGCGATGGCACCATTTGGTTTTTAATGCTATGCATTTGGAAGAGATCTGTTTTTAAATGTTTATTTTCAATGAACACAGTATGCTCATGAAAAAGAGTCATTATGTGTAGTGAAGTGACAAGTCCCAGGAATTTCATTTATTGTGCAATTCTAGAATGATCTCTCTGAATATATATCTTCCATTTTATACTTTATTTATTGTGGTTAAGAGGTCCAGGAAATTCATTGTATGAATGTATTGTTTATCATATTTGTAAGCAAATATTAATTTGAGTTTCTCAATATAGTGGAAATTGTGCATTACCCTGTTATTGAAAATATTTCCATATTAAGATAACCCTAAAGAGACATGTTTGAGTCTTAATTGCCCCATGGAATGGTTTACATGCTATTCCATGATCAATCTCTTTTCAATTCCATTTTTTAAATTTCCAAAATGAATTGCAGCATGCAGTTAAACTAAATATCAGCAATAGAATATTTTGATGAATGTGTGGCCAAAGTTTTTTTTATATTTCAACATAATGGAGTAAGCCACTATGGTGGTGATAGGCTGATTTATAGTAATAGTCTTTTCTAGACTTGGGCAAGCTTTGTAGACTGGAATATTTTGATGAAATATATAGTGCCTGATTCTGGATATTTTAAGTACAATGAGTAGGCATTGTATAAATGCTTAAAAGTAGCAGTGAGTAGGTTTACTCACTACAATATATTGTACAGATTTAGTAAAATTTGTTGCATAGATTTTAAAATGAAATATACATTCCAAATATAACTTGGATGGCATTAATGTACTAAGTATTGCTTTCAATTTTTTATTATACTAAATGGAATCATTCACATATTCATATGAAAGCTGCCATTCCTATGTATAACTAAACTGTAACTATCAAATAGATAATATATTTAATAACAGCGAATAAAATGTAAATTAATTCCATAAAATGAAAAAATTTTGTACATGTATATTTCATTTCAGCTACAGGCAAGTGTTTAGCTGTGAGTGGTGATTGTGTAGTTTCTTAAAATAATATGTTCTTGCAAAAGTACACAAGTTCTTACTGAGAGGAAATTCAGCTTTGAATCATAATAGAACTTTTTTTTTACAATTGATTGAAAACATTAATTTTTTTAAGAAACTGCCCTAAAATACAGCTTAGAATGAAACTGATCTGATTTACTTATTGAAATGAGAAAGAATTCATATATATCTTTGATATAATTAGCTATATGCAAAATATTTATAAGTTTTGCATATAATGTTTATCTGTAATGTGTAGGACAGTTTACAGAATTTGCAGACAGGAAACCACAGGTATTATAAACTACTATACATAAATCATTTTGGCACTTTGGAAGAAAGTTAGCTACTCTTTGGGTTAGGATAAATAACCACAACAAATCTTAATTCATGCACTTGACAAAAATCTAAATTCCCATATATTTTTCAAAAAAATCAAACAAACAATATTGGATCAGAATTTAATATTTACTTCTGGGATTTTGAATGTTTAAATTGAAATGGAAGCCTTGAAAAATATTTCTATTTTCAAATAAGATTAAATTGTCTTGTTTAAACTTACTAGACATGTATTAGAGTTTTATATGCTTTGTTTCTAAATGAACTCTCATGAACCAAAGCCATTCTGACTACCCTTAATCAGTCCTTGCCTTCCAAATGCAAATAAATCTTGGATGTTGGAGATGATCTGTGAGGACAAGGCTTCAGCCATTGTTATTTCTCTCTCACACTACACTACCAGTCTCTGCTACTTGATATCGAGCCACTTAAATCAGTCAATCTTGTGTGATCTTGGTGCAGACATCATCTGCAACCCATTGCTGCTAAATTATTGAAGCTTCCCAGGTACAGAGATCCTTCTCAGCTTAATTCAGTCTTCATTTTCACAAGAGCCAGTTTTCAACCAATTTGATTCATTCCATCTGATAAGAAAAGGCTGAGAGCACTACATATAACAAAGGCTCTGGGATGAGACAATTCACAGCTATAGTGCTGAAGACCTGCATGACAGAACAAGCTGTGCCTAACCAAACTGTTCTGTTTTTCCTCTTCTTCTCAGGCGGACCCCTCGGGATCAGGAAGCTTATTTCTGTTGTGGGTACCAAGGAGGCTGATGAGGCAAATGTGGGAACTGTAGACCCTTCCACAGATGGGGCAGGAGATTACCAACAGGGTGGGAAGTTTATAAGCAGGTCTGGTCCTTCTGATGCTCATGCTGGCCTTTTGAGGTTCTCAATACTATCTGGAATTTCCTTCTCCACTTTGACCAGTCAGGGGCCAGGGATTTCCAGGTATCACTGAAGATGTCACATTGGCTTTGAGCACATCTTTGAATCATTTCCTCTCTGCCTGGCCATCTGTTTCCACGAGAGCTTAAGAATGTCTGTTTTGAAATTCAAAGGCATGCAAAGCTGTTCTAGTACAGTTACAACGCCCATCTTCACCCAAAAATGCAGAAAGTTTCCTAGGGCTGACCTGTCCAGGGAAGCTAAATAAATTCAATCCAGCTAACTACCATCCCACTCTCAATCATCAAGTTGACTGAAAGGGTCATTGACAGTCCTGCTAATCAACACTTACCAATAATCTGCTCAACCTGGCTCAGTCTGGCTTTCACCAAAACAACTTTTGTAAATATTAACAAAAGAGCTGTGTTCCAAAGGCATGATTACTGGCATTTGACTTAGTGAGATATCAGGATGTCCTGATAAAACTGAAGTTAAGAAGTAACAGAGAAGATTATCCACTAGCTGCATCTTCATCCTCAGTTACTTCATCAATGATCTTCTTTCTTTCATAAGGTCAGAGATGGGGATGTTGAATCCCATAGTTCTGTGGACACAGCTCAGCACATCACGGAAACCAGCCTCCCCTCCATGGACTCTGTCTACACTTCTCGCTGCCTCGGTCGAGCAGCCAGCATAATCAAAGACCCCACCCACCCTGGACATTCTCTCCTCCCCTCTCCCATTGGGCAAAAGATACAAAGGTCTAAAAACACGTATCACCAGGCTCAAGGACAGTTTCTATCCCGCTATTATAAAACTATTGAACAGTTCCCTAGTACGACTGAGGAAGTGAAGGGTTAAGAATTGCAACCATACCTATAATTGGCAAACAAAATATATATATATGCATTTATATTTCTTTAGCAAGGACTAGCAAGCTGCTGACCCACTAGTTAGGTTGGAATGTTAAGTATGTAACTGCCTTTGTTTCGGGTAACGAACCATTCCGATATGTCAGACGGTGGCGATACTGAGTGTAATTAACATCGAGGTGAAGACATGGTCTGAACAATGAAGGGTGATACCTGCCTTTGAAAGCCTTGATTATAACTCAATTATACCAAGACAAAAGGTGTGATAGCTGTCTTGGGATCTCCATAGCTTGACCGAAACTCGTGGCGCCGTTTGCATGGGATGTGCGTGACAATTCCTGTATAAGTGTCTGTCTGCCCTTTGTTCAGGGAGAACTCGGGAAGCGACTCTTAGTGAGTGCTGAAGAGAATTCTCCTAGTGGTGCACTGCTAATAAAGGTATTTGTTCGAATCGACCTTGTGGCACTGTGTTATTTACAGCGGACGGAAAGGGAAAATTGATTTCGGGACGACAATTTGGCGAGCCAGCCAGGAGTCCAAGACGAGGTTTTGGAAGCGGCGTGAGCGACCCACGAGGATAACGGCCACCTGAGACAGACGGGCCCACAAAGTACAATTCACCTTGATCCCTCTCAGGCAGTCGGACACCTGATCGATCCCTTCGCTTACCGACAATCCTCTGACGGACTCCTCGCGAACCTGTCCGAGTGCCACAGGTAAGGAGGGGTTTGAGTCCCCAGTTAAGTTAATTTCTGTTCAGGGTTCGAGTCCCCAGTTAAGTTAAGTTCTGTTCGGAGTTCGAGTCCCCAGTTAAGTTAAGTTAAGTTCTGTTCGGGGTTCGAGTCCCCAGTTAAGTTAAGTTCTGTTTGGGGTTCGAGTCCCCAGTTTTGGGTTTGGGATTTTAAGTTGTGAATTTCAAGGTTTTGAGCTCTAAGTTCTGAGATCGGTTCTCCGGTACTACCACCCTGCCTTAGACCGGTTCTTAAGAGGGGAAATCCCCCACGGGAAGGTCAGGAACCTGAAGTGGGTGAAGGAAAGAGACTGATCTTATAGGTAATCGCAGCGATTCATACCGTCCGATCGGGTAGAATACAAAAATGGGACAAACTCTCAATAAGTCTGGGTCCAATACCCCACTATCTAAGTTATGTAAAGATGATCCGAAGAACGAGAGTAACTTCTGTAAATTATCAGCATGCCTCAATAAGAAATTGGGAAACGAAATATGGCCATTGGGGGGAACTTGGGATGTAGATAAATGCCTAAAGGCAGAAAAGGCAATTTGGGAGCGGAATACAGGGGAAAAATGGAAATTATTAATGTCCACTTGGAGAAAAATGGCCGAAGACCTAACAAATAAATCTAAGCAGGCTAGCTGGGAACATAATGCGCGCAGAAGGGGAATTAGTGTGTGTGATGAACAGGGAAATCCTAAGAGTTGGGAAGTCCTGAAGTCTCAGTGCGGAGACCACGATGCTGAGAAGAGAAGAAGGGAGAGAGAAGAGGTAAATGAGGTGTATAAGGAGAATAGCAGAAATAAAAATAATAGTAGGGATAAAGTGGAGGTACCTCCCGACATGTCTGGCGTGCCCATTGTTCCAAAGTAATGATACAGACGAAGAGGAGGAGGATTGGATGGTCCGACCCACAGCCCCTACCTACCCCCCGGTTTCATTGCCGCTGCCATATAATGCGGCTAGCCCGCCAGCCATCCCGCCCTTACCACCAGTGACTGCTAGCCAAGTCCTGCTCACAGGACAAGTCCATGGCCCTATTGCGTCCCGAACCAGGATGCGGCTTAGTCGAAGGGAAAGCCCACAGACAGGTGGCTCTAAGGCCACAGACAGACGACGAAGCTTTTTGGCAAGGGACGGTCCTTCAATAGATTCTCAGATGGACACCGACTCTGATTCTACCACTGATTATGGCGACCCTACAGATCCCAGCCTACCAACCATGCTGAACAGGGTTAAGGGAGCCAAGGTTAAGAAACAATTCCCCACAGGAGTGTTCCCAATCCTGATCCAGCCCAAGCCAGTGCTAATCCTACAATCCAAACTTACACCCCTTGGAATCCTCAGGAGATGTGCTTAATCATGAGTCAGGTGCCCAACCGTAAAACCAACCCGGAGGATTTCATAGATTATGTGATTGGAACAATTCAGATGTATCAGACCACCCCCCAAGACCTTTTCAGTCTTTGTTGCATGGCCCTTACGACTAATGAAGTGGCACAGTGGAAAGAACACCTGGGGAACTATGCTGACTGGACAGCCTTTCACGCGGCCGTCCAGCCTCAGGACCAGGTGACCACTATTAGAACTGCCCTTCGTAAAACCCTCCGACAGCTTGTTGACATAACTAAAGTTTTAGAATGCCGACCAAAACAGGGTGAGGACGGCCCAGACTTTTGGGACCGTTTCTGTTCACTTTACGGTACCTTTGCGGGGGACGATGCCTACAACAGAGGCAATGCCTCCCCCAGTTTAACGCCCTCCTACTACAATGCATCCTTGCGGGAGTGGCCTCAGCTATCTGCACTAATGACATGAACTGGCCTGACCACACACGAGAAGCCATGAGGAGGGCGCTAGTCCACTTCTGGACTAACGGGCGCGATACGAAAGCCACAAAGGTAAAACAGGAAATGGTGCAGAGACCCCCTAGGCCCCAACCTTCCTACTCCGACAATATGGGCTATCAAATGGAGCAGTAATTTTGCATTGCAGAAGGGGTTGACTGGTCCGGTAAAGGATACCCACTGTACCCCAATGACTTAAGAACCCCAGTATACGGGCCCCCTTGTGGACCACCACCACCACTACCACCCTCTCGTAATTACCTAGGACCCATGGGGATAGGAAAAGACCGGTGGCATACTACTCCACTCGGCTGGACCCAGTTGCAAGGGGATTTCCACCATGCTCACAAATGCTTCCAGCCATTTATTCCCTAGTAACAGCAGCCTCCAATATAACCCTGCAACAGGCAGTGATGGTTTATTCCTCCCATACCGTAACGGCACTCTTAACTTCTCACCAGACACAACACCTTACCCAGGCCCGCTTAAACAGATATGAGGTAGCACTCCTGAGTATCCCACTCCTCACTTTTGCCTACTGTACGACCATTAATCCTGCCACCTTCCTAGAGGCCCCACCTGAGGATCTTGCGGACCCACCTCATGACTGTCTAATGCGTAACCACTTTTTAACTGCACCCCATCCAGACCTTTCAGATAAGGCCATCCAGTCAGCCGACTTAAACCTGTACGTCGACGGTAGTTCCTACATTTCTGAACAGGGCACCCACCTTAGCAGCTATGCCGTGGTAAACAACTCCCAGAGTGTGGAATCTGCATCTCTGCAGCCCCCAGTATCTGCCCAAAAAGCAGAACTCTTTGCCCTGACCCGAGCTTGCATTTTAGCCAAGGACAAGGTAGCTAACATCTTCACTGACTCCTGCTATGCTTTTGGAGTTGCCCATGATTTCGGCCAACTCTGAGCACACAGGGGATTTCTGACCTCTACAGGTAGCCCCATACAGAATGCAGCTTATGTAAAGAACCTCCTCCAAGCCATCCTCCTTTCAAACAAATTGGCCATCATTAAATGCTCCGCTCACCTTTCAGATGCCTCCCTAATAACCCAGGGCAATAACAGGGCAGATACAGAAGCGAAATTGGCAGCACGCCAGGGGTCTAAAATCATTTCCAATGTGGAAAAACAAGCAGTTGTTTGCAAGCCAAAGCTAGCAATGTCGGGCACCCGAGACATGGTCACTGTGCAGCACTTACAGGGGGACGCCCCTGACTCAGAAAAACAAATGTGGAAGGCGCACGGGTGTACGCACTCTGCGCTACACGGCCTCTGGGTTACTCCAGTCGGTCAAGTATGTATACCTGATTCTTTGTTACCAATGCTTATTGACTGCCTACACTCTGACACCCACCTTGGCAAGGAGGGAATGAGTAACATTTTACTACGTACCTGGTGGCACCCCAGATTGGAGGAAGCAGCACAAGGCAAAATACGGTCGTGTTTGATATGCCAACAAACCGATGCTGGGAAAGGGGTGAAGTGCACCCCAGGCAAAACCCCCTTGCCAGGTGGTCCTTTTGAATGTATACAACTCGACTTTATTGAATTACCACGTGTACATTGTTACAAGTACTGTCTCGTTATTGTTGATGTATTTAGTAGATGGATTGAAGCTTTTCCAACCACTAACAATAAGGCCTCAACGGTGGTAAAGTTATTACTTACAGTCCGACGGATAAGTTCTGACAATGGCCCCCACTTCATAGAGAAAATAAATAAGGAATTGTGCGAGGCACTGCATATCGAACAGCAGTTCCACTGCACCTACCATCCTCAAGCAGCAGGTGTAGTAGAGAGAGCTAACAGCACCCTTAAGAATAAACTAACCAAATTAGTGTCAGAGACAGGTCTAAACAGGTTGAAGGTTCTCCCCTTAGCATTATACCATATGAGAATCACCCCCCACTCGGCCACCGGGGTATCGGCTGCCGAAATCATCTATGGGCATCCGGGAAGAACCCCATGGGACGCCGCCACCCAACCCCCCACACAGGTTGACCTTAATATCATGGGGGATGAACTACAAAGGTATTTCAGACAACTTACGTCCTCTTTAAAGTTTCTTCATTCGCAGGTGGAGAATGCTTTTAAACCACCTGAAGGGCAGAACACGGAATTGCCTGACCTGGAAATCGGAGACTCGGTACTGATAAAAGATTGGGAGCACCCTAAACTGGGACCTCGGTGGAAAGGCCCCTTCCAGATACTACTTCAAACACCGACAGCCGTGAAAGTAAAAGGCCAGGAATGTTGGATTCATCTGAGCGACTGTGAACGATGGCCACCGGAGGACAGCTAATACTTTTTAAATTCCGACTCCTCACCATTACTAGTACTCTTGTGTGGGTGTTAGAGGATAATTTGTTTAACAAAATACATATGCAGCTACATGGGAATCGCACCGTTTGTAACCCTTGGCGGAGTCAGTGGAAGGCCTTTTTGTAGCCACGCCAAGCTGGAGCCCCAGTGTCCTCTTAAAGTATGAATTTTCAAAAACAAAGCATGTTGGGCAGACGGGAACTTACAGGAAGGTACTGTCGTCCCAAAATCAATTTCCCTATCCGTCCGCTGTAAATAACACAGTGCCACGAGGTCGATTCGAACAAATACCTTTATTAGCAGTGCACCGCTAGGAGAATTCTCTTCAGCACTCACTAAGAGTCGCTCCCGAGTTCTCTCAGTACAAAGGGATAGACAGAGATTTATACAGGTATTGTCACGCATACTTTAATGAGTCAGGTGCCGGAGTTCTTGGTTGAGCAGGAAGCGGACAAAGGGCTACTGCAGATGGACAAAGAGCAGCCTCACACCACAGGTTCAGTTAATCATTTTGCAATCGGGTGAGACAAAGGCAGGTATCACCTTCATTGTTTGAGACAGCCTTCCCATTTCCCGTTAAGATTGACCATCATCTCCATAGTCAAGCATAATGGGAATCCAATTAAGTTCCAGACACAGCAATTACCACACAGCACCCAGCCCAGGAAAGCAGTGGTGTGGCTGTTCTGGCCTGAAGGACACTTTTTAAATCAGTATTTCAAGCAGCCATAATTCTCATCCGTCTTAAGATATCAATACAGTTCTAGTTTATTAATCCTACACCTCCTCAGTACTACTGGGTAAATGCTTGCAGGGAACAGTAACAGGACCTAATAGTGCAGCCCACCACCAGTCCTTCTCCCACTGTTTCATCGGCACAGGGTGGGGTTGTGGGCTAGCAATTGTACAGCATACAATAGCATGTGCCGCCACTACCTGTACAGAGAGGAGTTGCTGGTTTAAAGGGGGATGGTTTAGCTGTGAGTGCGCTGCCACTAGGTGTGCTACGTTACTTGCAGGAGAGCAATGGGTTTGTGGAGAAGGGAACGGGACCCAACATGAGATTGTCTAATGCCTCTTTAGAATGGCTAACCAGGGAGAATTATCTGAGGGAGTATGGGAGAAATGTTGCTGGGATCTCTTGGTATTCTCAAATGCCCAGTCCACGGCAATCGGGAAATGTAACCTGCTACTGGGCTAAGGAAGGGTATGTGTTCCTCTTTAGTGGCACTTACACCACAGCCATCCCCACTCTGCCAGCCTGGTTTGCAATAGGAACGATCGGGCCGGTCACGGTCCCCTGCCCCCAGAAGGCTCATGTCCGACGAAGACTTGTGGTGTGGTCAGTTAGTGAGGAGTTCTGTGAGGATTGGAGGGATCCTATGTCATTGGGATCTCCCTTAGCATTGTTAGGCTATGGATTCCTGAGTACTCTCTCTCTGGGGGGTTCGGCAGGAACTATAGCCGCAAACAACCGGAACTACCTTATTTGTGGACTGGCTGCACTGGGAAACAGTACTATGGAGGGCCTGAAGGCGGTGAACCCGGAAGTGGCAGAGCGTCGACTTTATGCCCAGCAGACCCGGTATGCTGTGGACTACCAGTTGGCTCAGCAAGGAGGAGTATGTGCTATAATTGGGGACAAATGTATCACCAACGTGAGAGATGAGTCTTACAACATCTCCCATGCCATTCAGGACATTCAGACGCAAGTAGATAGCTTTAGACAGGGATTTACAGGAGGAACAAGTTGGTTGGGGTGGCTGCTAGGAGGGTCGTGGGCATCATACCTGCTGCATGGAGCTGTGGGACTAATAGTGATTATAATAGTATGCTGTGTGGTGCTGGCCTGTCTAAATACCTGTTGCAAGGTCCTTATTAATGAGCTCTTGGCCCCGTTCTCAGCACCGCTCTAGTTTATCATGAAATGATAAAAAGGAGGGAATGAGGAAGTGAAGGGTTAAGAATTGCAACCATACCTATAATTGGCAAACAAAATATATATATATGCATTTATATTTCTTTAGCAAGGACTAGCAAGCTGCTGACCCACTAGTTAGGTTGGAATGTTAAGTATGTAACTGCCTTTGTTTCGGGTAACGAACCATTCCGATATGTCAGACGGTGGCGATACTGAGTGTAATTAACATCGAGGTGAAGACTTGGTCTGAACAATGAAGGGTGATACCTGCCTTTGAAAGCCTTGATTATAACTCAATTATACTAAGACAAAAGGTGTGATAGCTGTCTTGGGATCTCTATAGCTTGACTGAAACTTGCGGCGCCGTTTGCATGGGATGTGCGTGACAATTCCTGTATAAGTGTCTGTCTGCCCTTTGTTCGGGGAGAACTCGGGAAGCGACTCTTAGTGAGTGCTGAAGAGAATTCTCCTAGTGGTGCACTGCTAATAAAGGTATTTGTTCGAATCGACCTTGTGGCACTGTGTTATTTACAGTGGACGGAAAGGGAAAATTGATTTCGGGACGACATGACAAGATGGACTCTTGACCTCACAATCTACCTCGTTATGACCTTGCACCTTATTGTCTACCTGCATGGCACTTTCTCTGTAGCTATGACTCTTTACTCTGCATTCTGTATTGTTTTACTTTGTATTACCTCAATGCACTGTGTAATGAATTAATCTGTATGAATGGTATGCAAGACAAGATTTTCATTGTATCTCAGTACAAGTGACAATAATAAATCAATTCCAATTCCATTTGCAAGTTCTCAGAAAAATAAGCAGCCCAAGCCTGCATACAGCAAGTCCTACACAACATTAATGCATGGGCAGATGAGTGACAAGTAGCATTCATCCCTGAGAACTACCAGACATTGAAGAGGGTCTAACTACCCACTTTTGATATTGTTTGGCATTAGGATTCCAAATCCCATCTTGGTGGATGGAGGTGCATGGGGTCAACAGTAATCAGAAACTTCACTGGACCAGACTCATCAATTTTTTTCTTGACAGACCCTCAGGATCAAGGATAAGTTGCTTCCACATAGGAATGGAAGGTGCCTGTGAGCGATTTCTTTTAAGATGGAATAGCCATTACACACCGGCCACACAGTCTTGACAGAGCGAGGTTTTGGTCCAATGGCAAGGAGGCCCAAGAAACCAGATACTGCTGCACAGCACACATACACATTCTAAATAAACACAGGCACACTCTGACCACTACTCACCATGATTACAGACATATAACCTTGCACACATTCTTCTCCTCACCCATCATTCCTTTCTCAGTCTCCCTTCTTCTGACCCCTTTCCCCTAATTGCCTCCACCAGTCCCCCCACTCCATTGGTCGCCATCATAGATCCTCCCTCCTCATTCACCTCCTTCCCATTTAGCCCATTCCTTCTTCCTTCTCCTCAAATCCCACACACTCTTAGAGTGAGCAGCTGGCTGCTCACTGTAAAACTGCTGCCCACTGACCACTTTAGAGGTTGCTACCCAACTGCCATTTGCTCTCACTACCCTCACCCTATCCCCATTCCAAGCCATCCAAAATTTGCTGCCTAGCCCTGACTCCTGGACCTCTCTCAGGGGAGTCTTCATCTGCCCCCCTGGTACTGCCCAAATTTGGCAGGTTGCAGAATTCTGCTGGGTCCAAGTAGGTGATTTCTTAGCGGATGAAGGCAATTTATCCTGCAGAGGAGGAGCATCTCATTCAACCACCATCTTCACACAGCAGAAACAATGTCTCTCGGCTCAAGAGATTAACTTACGGTGTTCTTTCTACACTCACCAGACCTCAATGTCCCAGAGTCCTTTTAAATTCCCAAGGCTTCTCTCCACAGGGTTAATAAGGCTATGAGAGGAGATCACAGATTGTCTACCTTGTAGCAAATTACTCAACAAAATTCTTTTACAGGGCTTGACCAACTGCAATATTAGTGATCGAGTCATACACCAGTCAAACAGACCATTCAATGCACCAAGTCTGTGCCAGCCATCAGACACCAATTACACTAATCTAACATCGATCCCATTTTATTCTCCCAACATTCCCCCCAACTACCCACAGATTCTACCATTCACCTACACACTATGGGCAATTTACAGCAGCCAATTAACCTACCAACCTACACATCTTTGAGAAGTGGGTAAGAAACCAGAACACCAGAAGGAAACCTCTGAAGTCAGAGAGAATGTGCAAACTCCACACAGACACCTGTAGTTCAGGATTGGTGCTGGATCGCCAGAGCTGTGAGGCAGTGAGGATGTTTCCCATGCTAAGGATTATAGAACCAGGAGTCACTGTCCCAGAATAAAGGTTGGGCTGTTTATTCCTTTAGTCAGAGGGTGGTAAATCTGAGGAATTCGTTACCCGAGAGTTGTAGAGGCTCAGTCGTTGTGTTCCTTCAGAGATTAATAGATTTCTGGATATCAAGGAAAAGAAAGGATGCGGGGATAGTATGGGATAGCAGTACTGAGGCAGAAGATCAGCCTGATCTCTAGGGCTGGATGGTCTACTGTTTTTTTTCTCTTCTTATGAGGTAGGGGAAATAATGCCAGCCATACACTGTACATCCACATCAACCTGCAGGAAGACAATTGACAAATTTAAAATTAATGGGAAGAGAAAAAGAAGTCAATGTTTCTGGTCAAAGAACTGGAAAAGTGAGAATACAGCTCAAACACATTTTAAATTGAAGAGAGGGGAGAATGGTGAAGAGAATAGACTCATAGAGTAACACAGCATGGAAAAGGTCTTTGACCCACTCGTCCATGCTGACCAAAGTACCCACCTAAGCTAGTCCCATTCGTCTGCGTTTAGCCCATATACCTCTGAACCTTTGCTGTCCATGTACTTATCCAAATGTCTTTTAAATGTTATTGTTGTAACTGCCTCAACTACTTTCTCTGGCAGCCCATTTAATATATGCACCATCCCTAGCGTGAAGAAGTTGCCCCTCAGGTCCATGATAAGATGTAGACCGAAGTTGTCAAAATAACAATTTCTTTAAACAGCAGCAGTTTGAGACAGGGGAGAATGAAGTGAAACAGACAAGTATTTGGGAGCGGGGATATCAGTATTTAAGTCCCGAGGGCTGCAACATGTTCCTTGGCTGTGAGCTCTGAGCAAGGGTCTTTGACATAAAATATTAACCCAGTTTGTCTTTCCACAGATGCTGCCTGACCAGCTGAACTCCACCATTCCCACTTTTTATTTCAGATTTCCAGCATCTGCATTCCTTTTGACTTTCCTCACTAAGGTGTTCCTTGAACTTATATTGGATATTCGAAGCAACAAACAATCTGCTGGAGGAACTCGGTGGGTCAAGCAGCATTTGTCGGGGGAAAGGAACTGTCGATGTTTCAAGTGGAAATCCTGCATCAGGACTGAGACGGGAGATAGCCAGTTTAAAGAGGTGAGGTTGATATCACACCTGCAATTGGAAATTAACAGGTAAGAGAGCAAAAAGCCAGAAGGGGATCTCATGAGGAAGAGCAGTCCCGATGCAGGGTCTTGACCCGAAATGTCGACTATCCTTTTGCCTCCACAGATGCTGCTTGACCCACCGGGTTCCTCCAGCAGTTTGTTTTTTACTCCAGATTCCAGCTTCTGCAGTCTCTCGTGTCTCCTTATTTTGGATACTGTTTCCAGAAATGTTGGAGGCTGATGACAGGGTGGAGAATTAAAGTGGCGGGTGACTGGAAGCTCGAACCACACACTGTTTTCTCCACAGATGTCCGCAGCTTCCAGTTTCAACCCATTTCCTTTTTCTGTCTCTAACTGCTGGTCCCCAGAGATCTCCCTGCAACATAAAACATGCTGATTTCTCACTTGCCGACTTCTGACGAAAGGCATTTCATATAAAACGTCGGCTCTGCTCCTGTCCTCACAGACGCTGCCCGGCCACTTTCTCCTGCATTTAATTTTCCAGTTCAGATTTCCAGCATCAGCTGTTCTTCCCAAAATAAATGCATAAACTTCTCCAATCAAATCTTCAGAGTGGCAGTAACTTGCACTGTTTGGTTTTCCTTGGTGCTCCAAGCACCGTTCATGAAGACTGAGCGGCAACACAAGGTTGGACTCAGTGGGACGACCAGTGACAGCGCCCGCCCCCAGCAACCGTTCACCGTCACGTCAGGCGCGTCTCCAGGAAGTGACGCCCAGCACTGGCGGAAGTGAACGGCTGGGGAACGATGGCAGCGCCGAAGAGTGTTCCGCGGGATGCGCAGGTGGGGTTTGGCTCTCAGGGGCGGCCGCGGCATCGCAGGTCTCCGCCGCGGCGAGTTTTCGGTTCGGACACGCTGTAAGCACTCAGTGAGGTGCGTTCCTGCCTCGGCAGCGAGGAGGATCAAGTACCTGTGGAAAGCGCGCCCAAAGCAAGATCCCAGCAGCAGCGTTGTTCATGGGCGGGCTCCTGTTGGGTGGCTGTAGTCCTGGACCACACGGTGCGGTACTGGGGGAGACTGTTACTCCCAGATTGTGGCAACACTTTGCGCTGAGGTCTGAGACGACCAGAAGTTCTGACTTCAGTGGTGATTTATGTTTCATTTGTATTTTTCTTGTGAATTCTGCTTGTCTGATACTATGTGCCTGTGATGCTGCTGCAAGTAAGTGCAATAAACAAGACTTTGAATAGTCTGACGATAAGAAGAATGCTTGTGGGTCATATCCCCAGCAGAATCAAAGTCGAATGTATTGTCATGTGCACAAATACACTGCATCCTTTTTCATTGAGGATTTAAAAAGGGTGGCAGGTACTAATAGGAGTCCCAGTAAAGTCAGTAGGAAAGGGAGATGTCCGTCTATTGGAGGTAGAGAGGCTGCTCCAACTAAACTTTATGTTTGAGGGCAAGAAGAATATTAGTATTTGATTGATTAATTGATGAGCTTGGTGCAAAAGAACAAATAAACTGATCTTGGACAAGTGCCGCATGGCTGACGATATCAAAAGGTATGTTGCCCTTGAACGTACAAGACAGCAGATGCTGGAATCTGGAGCAAAAACAAGATGCTGGAGGAACTCAGCGGGTCAGGCTGTGTCTGCAGAGGGAATTGGACACTTGACGTTTTGGGTTGAGACCCTTCATTGAGACTAAAAGATTGAGGGAAGATCGCCAGTATAAGAAGGGAAAGGGTGGAGCAAGAGTTAGCAAGTGATAGGTGAATCCAGGTGAGGAGGGGTTTTAGGTAGATGGAGGAGGGGAGAATACAAACAGCGACAGAAGCTAGGAGGTGATAGGTGGAGATGACAAAGGGCTGAAGATGAAGCAATCAGACCGGAGAGGAAGGTGGAGCATGGAATCAAATGAGGGAGGTGGGCAGGGCAGATGGGAACAATGGGGAGAGGACCCAGTGGGAGCAGTGTGTAGGTGATGGGCAGATGGAATGGATGGAGGGGGGGAAGAAACAGGGTGATGGGGGCTGGTGTGAGTGTAGAATGAACTGGATAGATCGGGAGAGGGGTGAGGTTTACTGGAAGTTGGAGAACTCAATGTTCATGTTGTTGGGTTGTAGACTATCCAGATGGAATGTGAGACACTGTTCCTCTGGTAGGCAAACTAAGTCTTTAAATTCACTTAAAATTCTGAAAGAGTCCTAATTAATAATTAACCATGAAACTATTGTGTTGTTGTAAAAATTGACCGGGTATACAAGAGGGTGAAATCTGCGGTCCTCACCTAGTCTAACCGATGCAGGCAGCCTCTGCATTACAGTGTTATGGTTATGGAAAATCGCCCTTACAAAATTCACAAATCACTACCCAAAAATTTGAGATATGGAATTAAAGTTGTTTTCACAGAATTTGCGTGGAAAAAAGTAAACATAAAATTATTTTTCAACTCGCGATTCTTAACGTGTATGCAAATGATTCAGCTTTACATTAGGGAAAATTATGATACAAGCCATTTCCTAGGACTGCAAACTGCCCCCCCCCCAAAAAAAAAATCTGAGGCAATATAGTTATCCCTTAACTGTCCTCTGCATTAGCCTAGCAGGTCACTTGGAAGTACCATAGTACCATAACCATTTTATTGCAACAGAAAGAGCAGACAAATCACCTGGATACTGAATTCAGACACGGTAAAGTCCCAGTCCAGTCCATCCCAACTGACCTTGCAAAGTGCTCTGCATAAGTATCTGGGGCTGGTGTCTAAATAGGGCATGCTGTTGCTCAAACTAAACAAAAAACAGCCTGACATAGTTGTACTAATCTCACAGTAGTACTACCCAAGAAGGACAAGAGGTCCAGGTGCAAGGGAATGTCAGATTCCTCTCCTTGTTAAACTTCACCCTGACTTGGATCTTTCGCATCATTCCTTCATATTTGCTGGATCTAAATCCTGGAACTCTCTACCCAACAATGTCCTTTAGCAGAGCAATCCCATTCCCCACTTGTTTTCCCTGTAATGTATTCTCTCCACATTCTCGTCAATTCTCCTCTGATTCTGCTGCTCACCGACACACTATGGGCAATTTAGAGTTGCCATTTAACCTACCAACTGGCATGTCTTTAGATGTGTGGGAAACCAGAATATCCAAAGAAAACCCATGCTGTCATTGTGAAAACAAGCAAACTCCACACAGGTGGTGTTGGAGATCAGGATCTGACCCAGGTCACCGGAGTTGTGATCATCCAGAGTCAGACATTCAGCGTGGAAACGGGCCCTTCATCCCACCTAGACCACACCGACCATCAACCATCCATGAAGATTTTATTGCTTGTGTGGACGCTGTTTCCTCTGCATAACAAATCAATATTTTGGTGTTTATGGTAGCAAATTGAACAGAGTTCTTTTTTGAGAATATTAGTTTTACTAATACAATGTGTTGATTTCACTGGGCTTATTAACAATTTGGGATTTAACAATACCATTTGGTGGACTTCTGGATGTTGCATACAAGGTTAATTGTAATCTAGGGGGAGCTCTCATGTTTCTTTCATTTTTTCTGTAGGTTATGGCTCAGATTCTAAAGGATATGGGTATCACTGAATATGAACCAAGAGTTATTAATCAAATGCTGGAATTTACTTACCGTAAGTAAATATGCAATTCTTATAACCCAGAATCTACAGAAGAACAAGGGTGGAAAACTTGTATAAGAAATGTGAATGGATTTTTAGCAGGTTCCGCTGAGTTGAAAATTTTCAACAGGGTTCCTGCCAGTCAGTTTGATTGATGGACAGACTACATCAGGAATACAGGGTTGGGGCAGTTGAAGGTAATTTAATATCAATTGACGTGAGGGATTGACAGGATTATTGAGATTATAGGGGGACTCTGACATCGTGGGCAATAAATAGAATATGGCAAGGTGCTGAATGTTACTTGGGCGCTTTGCAGGACTCAGGCATCTGGAGGATGGTTCGATCATCTCGGGATGTTGAAATAGTAAGCTTTCTTACTCCACAACAGAGGCTCTTTACTCAGGAATCTGACCTCTCAAACTTTGTATTCATTAGGATATTTTTTTTAATCTTCAAAGTTAAAACAGAGGTGTCTTAAAAGGTTTTTAGTTCCAGCCCAATCTTTTAGGGATCATCAATTTACTAAACCGCCTCTATTAAAGCCAGCAGTTGTCTGGCTCCCCTTATTTTCACCCCTCTGCCCTCTCACCTTCTCCTCTAATCCCACTTTTTCCTTACCCCAGGGAGTGAGATCATGTGATCTCCAGCAAAAGATGGGAAGAAGTCATTGGATATTTCTGTAATTTTCAGGTTATGTTACTACAATATTGGAAGATGCTAAAATTTATTCTAGTCATGCCAAAAAGGCAAGTGTTGATGCGGATGATGTAAGGCTGGCTATTCAGTGTCGAATGGACCATTCGTTTACATCCCCTCCTCCTAGAGATGTAAGTATTGATCAATAAAAAGATTTTGTTTATGGTTATAAGTAGAACTAAATTAATTAAAATTTAAAATTTTCATTGTCTCTGTAGTTTCTGCTGGAAATTGCTCGACAGAAGAATCAAAACCCATTACCATTGATAAAACCATATGCTGGGCCTAGGCTACCTCCAGACAGATACTGTTTAACAGCTCCGAACTACAAATTGAAGTCAGTGCACAAGAAGGTATGAATGGATGTGGTATCTTTTAGAGCTGATACTGATACAGCTTTGCACATCTGACCTAATTTTATATTCCCCAACATTGAAGGTGACATCATCTGCTGGAAGAATAACTGTACCTAGATTAAGTGTTGGAGCTTGTGTAACCAGTCGACCCAGCACACCAACACTGGGTAAGTTACAATCTTGCAGCATTAGCGATTCATCATTAACTGTATCTATCTGAACCTAAGCAAGAATGATCATTTTATTTAAAAAGTACCACAGAGGGAATTCCCACCCTGTAGTAGCATTGTGGATTGTCACTGTGTCATGGGTTCTAGTGCTGGTGTTCCTTCTACATAAAAGTAACTGATGTGTTATTACATGGCCAATGCAACCCATTTAGCTTTGCTTTAAGGAGAAAAAAGGTGCAAATGTTTGATCAGCCCATAACTGTGTTGCATTTAGCACATCCTCCATGTGACCATGTGGATTTTCCTTTAGCATTGCGATTTCCTCCCACGTGCCAAAGACATGCTGGTGGGTAGGTTAAATGGCTACTGTAAATTGTAAATACTGTAAAGCAGGAAAATTGGAGTGGGGGGGATGGAGGAATTGGTGGGGATGCAAGAGGAAAAAATGGGATTAGTGTAGAAGGATGTTTGATGGATGGTGTGGACACAGTTGGTTGAATGGCCTGTTTAGAAGTTGAATGACTTGACTGGTATATGTTCCTAAACAATATTAGTACTTATAATGAAAATAATTTTAAAAAAACCTGCAGATACTAGAAATCTGAAATAAAAACAAAATGCTGAAAAGATTCAGCAGGCCAAGCAGCATCTGTGGAAAGAGAAATAGTTAACATTTCAGGTCTGAGACTAGGTGATGTTAATGGTGAGAATACAGGTGTCAGTTCCCTTAAGTACTTGTTTTACTTCTTGAGTTACGTGAATAACTATTAATTTCCCGTGAGACTGGTGCACCCTTTCAATAACTACTTACCCATAGCCCTCAGCTATAGTTATAATTCTTAATATCCCTTACAATTGCAGGTGTAGAAGACTGGTTTTATTGCAGAATTGCATAATTAATTTAACAGTTTAGTTCTAACAAGTTTTAAATGATGCACATGAATGACAGGTATCAAGCATGGCTACGAAAGCAGCTACATATTGATGCAGACTACACTATTATGAGCCGTTTAGAGTAAGGAAGGATTTCTGATATTTTGTACACACCCAATTTCAATTTTGCAGTTGAGATTAGTTTAATTTGCACTCTGCTTTTTTTTTAACATCACCTGAGCCACACTTTGGAAGAACCAACAGAAACAAAATGTACTTCACTTACTACCTGTTGGTGATGCTTGTGTCCATGACAATATTGATAGGAGTGGCCACCATATTGAGGCAAAGGACTGTTTTCACGCTAAGGAATGTGTACATCAAGTTGAATATTTTTATCACCATACTAAAAATGCTATTTTTAGAATAGATTCAGCATATCAAAACTGGACATCCATGAGATACTTGGGGGGCTAACCATAGCAACCAATACGAGTCTAGCTAGCCAACCTTTCTTCAAAATAACCTGTCTACCCCAGCTCAAGTAAAGTTTCTGTGAACTGCTTGGAAATATATCATCACTGGGTCAAAATCCTGGAATTATCTACCTAGCATCAGCTGTGAGAGTTCCTTGATTTCTTGTGGCAAAGAAAGTGATTCATGAGGCAATTTGGAATGTGTGTTAAATGCTGCCTATATTTTGCTTTATCTATTTTAGCTGCTTCATTTGTCATTTGGAAAGATGGATAGATTGTGACCAATCAGCAGCATATTTTATATAGGAGGAAAAAGAAACAAGATGCCCATTTATTATCTATGTTTCCTGTGTACTTCAAATATAAATAAACACTTCTCATTACAGATTCTCCTTTCAAAAGTTTGTGGCTTCTTTTGCCTTTTTGATCATATTGTTGACTTAATAGAATGTTGCAGTGAATATAAGATGTAAATGTTTTCATAAAACTTACTCAGAAGTTGAGTGTATTTCTACATATCTGGGATTTATTAAAATTGATTTTGCAGGTACACCTTCATCACAAACAGTGGCAGTAACTGCAAAAGTTGGAACTCCTGCATCATTAGCTGGACAGAGATTTACAGTACAGATCCCTTCTTCACAAGCTACAGTTAAACCAGGTAAAGTTGAAAACTTGTGAATTAGAAGAATGTAATTGGTAATTCATAGCAGGCAGTGCTATTCAGTGGCACTAAGTATGATGGATCAATCTAGTACATTCATGCTGCTGTTACACAGCACCAGTGACCTACTGACCACAAGTACTGTCTACATGGAGTTTGCAGATTCTCCCAGTGACCACTTGACTCTTCCCCAGGTGCTCTTATTTCCTCTTGTATACCAAAGATGTGCTGGTAGGTTAATTGACTCCTGCTGGGAGAATTAGTGGAGTCAATGGGCATCTGAGGGAATAAGTTACAAGTCAAGGGGTGGGATTGATGGAAATATTTTGTGAGCCAGCTTAGACTCGATGGGCTGAATGGTCTCCCATAGTATAAATTATTATGAAAATATGCCGCATGAAAAATGAATGCCTTGCATTTATTTAGAGATTGGGCGTAAACATAATTTATCTTTTTTCTACTTCTACCCACCATATTGTTAAAAGAATTAGTATTTTTCTACTGCCCTTGCATTCTGTAAACATTTCAGTTTATTTTAAGCATTATGGTCATTTGTTGTGGCAGCCAAATTGCAAAAGTAGGGTTCTGTAATCAGCAAATAATGTGGATGATTAGGCCATTTTTCTGGTGTTCTTCAGGGGGTTGGTGAAACCTGAAAGCTTGGAGAATTTGCCTAAAAGTGCAAGTAAATAGGCATTTTGGTTTATCATAGACTTCTTCAGCACAGAAACAGGCTCTTCAGCCCACCACATCCTTTTTGTTCAGCTACACTAATCCTATTTATCTCAAACACAACGTCTTACCTAAAATGTAGTACTTCTGTTTTAGCATTCCACTTGTGTTCTTTTATGATATAGCATTCAACCCACTGAGTCTATGCTAGCTGGAAGTTTGCAGTGCATTTATTGGTCCCTCTATTTCTTAAAATGGCTAGACTTGTGCTTCACTTCCAATAAAGTACTTGTACTTTGGGGCATCCTGGAAAGGACCTGAAAGATCCTGCAGAAAAATGTTTATTTGACCATGAGTGGACAAAAAAATACTTTTCCAGTGATGTCTGTGACCCAACAGTAAATAGTAAAACCACAATTAAATCATTTATCAATGAATGAAGTTTTTTTTAAAAAATTATGTGCAGTGTTGAAATACTACATTTTAGTAGCACAGACGTATCCTTCTACTGTGAGTTCCATTACTCTTTCTATCCTAATAGTTTTTGTCCTTACAGCTAATTCAGACAATACTAATGCTGCCAACAGCAAATATAGTCAGCATATTGAATGGTTTATCAGTTTGGGGTGAATTTTATTTTTGTTTGTCTAAATTCTCAGTTGTTTGCAAGGCAGGTTTAGAGCTGAAATAAGAATAGAAGTAGGCCATTCAACCCCTCGTACCTGTTCTGTTAATTCATTGAAATCTTCTACCTCAGTGCCATTTTCCTGCACGAACCAGTATCACTTGATTCCCTTAATATCTGATATTAGTCTCGAATATATTCGGTGAACGAACTTCCACATCTGTCTGGGTGAAGACGTTCCTTCTTACCTCTGTCCTGAATGTGGCGATCTCTTAATTTGAGACTGTGATCCCTAATTCTGGATATCCCAGTCAGGGGAAAACTATATCTGTGCTTCTGTGGGATTCTTCTCATGCTTCCAAACTCTGGAGAGTATAGGCCCAGTCTGCTTCGTCTCTCCTCTATAACAAACTTGTCATCCCAGGAATCAGTGGTGAGTCTTCACTGCACTCCATCTATCACAAGTATGTACTACTTGGGTACAGAGACCAAAATAGCTTGGGCCTCAGCAATGATCCCCATGCTACTCCATTAGTCATTGACTCCCAACCCAAAAATGACCCATTTATTCCTGTTCTGCTTTCTGACCATTAATCAATCGTTAATCTATGCCAATGTATTACCCATAATATTCTGTCTGCTTTAATTTTGTTTAATTGTCTTGTGTGGCACCCTATCAAGGGCCATCTGAAATTTGAAATGCTTCACATCAACTAGTTTGTCTTTATCTGATCTACCTTAGAGAAACTTTAACCAATTTGTTGAATGTGATTTCCCATTTATAAATCTATATTGACTCTTTCTAATCCTATTATTATTTTCTGAGTGTACTATTATTACATACTTGTATTTCACTCCTACTCAGGCAATTGGTCTTTGTTCCTTGTTTACTCTCTCTCCTTTCTAAAATAGTATGGTTGCATTTACTACCTTTGAATCTGTGGGAACTATTCTAGAATCTATGGAATTTTGAAAATCGTTAAATCACTAGATCAATTGGGAACTCTCTTGAAACCTTGGGATGCAGGTCATCATTACAATTTTTTTTTAACTGATGTTAATTTCTTTGGGATGCTTGTTTGTTCCAGATCTGTAGTCTTCCACTATTTCTGGGAGATTTTCTGTGTCTTCAGTGATGCAGAAGTTACTGCTGCTGCCAGATAGCTCCAGTGACCTGGGTTTGATCTTGGCCACAGATGCTCTTTGTGTGGGGATTGCACATTCTCCCTGTGACCATATAGGTTTCCCCTGCATACTTTGGTTTCCTCCCACATTACAAGAACATGCTGATGGAGTAACTGAATACTGTAAATTACCCCTAGTGAAGGTAGGTCACAGGAGAATTGGGGTGGCGTTGATGGACAATCTTGTTCTTAAGGCTAAACTAGCTCTAGTTTTTTTTTGAGCAATCATCTATTCTTTATTAGCAAACAATTTAGACTATTAGTTGATTGGGTTTACAGACCACTTATGTCATGAATGATTTGCATGTATTTTCTCAAGTATATCTTTCAAGACTGCAATATCAACATACAAGAATTAAAATGGAGATGTTTTGCTCCAATGTCACAAGATTTCTGCTTGGGTCAAAAAATAAATTTAACTCCACTGATAAATATATAATCAAATTGATGCTTTTGTTTCTTTGCTTTCTGTAAATGTGCTTTTCTTAGATCGATTTTCTAAATATTGCACTTTATCTTGCAGCCACAGGGATCTCTTCAACAACTTCAGTCCAAAATGTGCTGATAAATCCATCTCTGATTGGCTCAAAGAATATTCTTATCACAACAAATATGGTCTCAAACCCGAGTAACACCACTGAGTTAAACCCATTGAAACGGAAACACGAAGATGATGATGACTATGATGCTTCCTAAAAATGGATATAACCCACCTTGCAAAGTTACTTTCAAAATAAAGCTAATATTTTGAAACTCAGGAGCTCAAGATGATCTGCAGACTTCAGTTTGGGGTTACTTGCAGGTCATCAGTTTGTATGGGCTGAGGGATACGTTCAATAATGTTAAGCTAATGCAGTTTATTTTGCCAATGCAACATTTAGAATATGGTAAGGATGCTCCTCCATTTAATTTCAAGTGCCATTGCAGTACTGGTTAAACCATCATCAACCAAAACCCCAGGTCACTACTTGCCATAGCTTATTTCTATTTTATTTTCGTTATCATTTTCTGTATTAAATTATTTTTAATGTGGAAACCATTTCTGCACTTACCAAAATCATTCTGGGCACTGAATCCGCATTATTTTGGTTTGTTTTTTCCCTTTTTATTTGTGCAAATTGTTATCTACATTTTTGTGTCTTTTGGCAATATTGCAGGAATCAAATTCACATTTGTTCATTTTGTAAAGTAAGTTTACATTTTCTGATATTTTATAGACTTATTTACTTGTTCCAGTTGTATCATGATACAATATTATTGTACAGTGAATCAGTCTTTAGTGAAACAGCCATTTGGTTTGTCATCTCTACTTGGTAAAGCAAATTATATTCCAGTGTGAATCCGATGTAGAGTTTTATTACTTAAGAGCCTAGTTTCATATAACATTAGAAATATTTTTGGATTTCTGTTAAAGGCTAGTTTACAGTTCATTGTCTAGTTATATTTTAATATAAAAAGAAACTTATTCTACAAAGTAATACAGGTTTCTTGCTGATTTGAGCAAACTACAGTAGCGGTTATGTTCTGAATTTCTTTTGTATTGAGATTTAACTTAAATCTTAAGGCAAAATTGTTTTGAAATTAAGATATTGTTTGGAAACCCTTTGAAATGATCTATCATATACTAATTAATAATGTTTTTGTATCCCCTCCACTATCATATAGCTAAAAGATGCTCAATGATTGGACATTGTTTTTCCTTTGGTCACCAATCTTCAGTATAATGCAAAGCTAAATACAGAATAGAGCATGTCCCTGTGCCCCAAACAGTGAACCAAAGTTGCCAGTTAACATTTCCATGCGTCTTAATTATCTATTTTATCAAAGCTTAATTAACTTTGTTTCCTACAATGTCCAGGATAGAAATGTGATTGAGTAATTCTTAATCATCACAGAGCTATACAGCATGGAAACAGGCCCTTTGGCCCAACTCATCAATGCTAACCAAGGTGTCTTCCTGATTTAGTACCATTTGGCTCATATCTCTCTAAACCTTTCCTATCCATCTACCTGTCCAAATATCTTTTTCATGTAATTGTACCCACCTCTACCACTTCCTCTGGCAGCTTGTTCCATTGTCTCCACCACCCTCCGTGTGAGAAGCTTGACAACATGTCACCTTTAAGTCTTTCCCCTCTCATCTTAAACCTATGTCCTCTAGTTTTAGACTCCCCTACCCTGGGAAAAAGATTGTGACCATCCACCCTCCTGATTTAATATATAGTCACCCCGGAGCCTCGTTCACTCCAGGGAAAACAGTCCCAGCATATCTAGTCTCCTTGTAACGCAAGCCCTCCGGTCACAGCAACATCCTTGTGAATCTTTTCTGCACCCTCTCCAGCTTAATCACATCCTTTAGTATGGGGACCAGAACTGCACACAATATTCTTGGTGTGGTCTCATCAACATGTTGTACAGCTGTAACATGATATCCTAATTCTTGTACTCAATGCCCTGTCCGATGAAGCCACATGCCTTCTTTACCACCTTGTCAACCTGTGTTACCTCTGTTAAGGAACTCTATACTTGTACCACTAAGTCTCTCTGTTATGCACTACTCCTCTGCCAGGACCCTGCCATTCACTGTGTTTTCACAAGAAAAATAACCTTTCTAAGCAAGCTTTTTCCCAAAAAATATTTTAAGAGGTTATTTGTGACATTTTCTGTACATATTCTTGAATTCCACTCCATTGAAGTACCAAGAATGTTTTTCATTATTGTGAGGTTTCAACTTATTTTTTAAAATAAGATATTAAGCTAAGGCCTCGCAATATCTTTCTGATGCTTGTAAAAAGAAAATCCCATGGCATTATTTTGGAGAGTAGTTGTGTACATCCTAATTGTTTGGTTAATAACCATGTAGGGTTATTACTATTTCATAGAGCCTACATAGACTTGGGCCAACTGGTTTCCTGTGTTGTAAGGAAATATGAGATTCAAAATTAAATAGAACACTTTTCTTTTTTTTTGCCTTTAATGATATTACTTACAATGTATTAATTCTTTAAATATTAGCCATTGCTTGTTTACTATCATACGTTTTATAATGGTGATCTCAATTTACCAGTGAAAACACAAGCCTTGTGCCTTTGTAGTTTGCTTTATTTAGAACTGAGACCCTAATTTCAGATCACTTTCAGTTTTTGTATAAAACTATCCTATTATGATCACTGATCCTGAAGGTTCCTTAAGTACCAGATTATCAATTAATCATTTTTCATTGCAGAATATTATATCTGAAATAGTCTGTTCCCTCATTGGTTCCTCAACACACAGACCTAGAAAAGCCTTTATACGCTCTATGAATCCATCCTCCATACTCCATACATAAAAGATTACTCATTTGGTATGCTCAATCTGTATGAAGATTAAAGTCCCCCTGTGATTATTGCATTTCTGTTCTTACATGCACCTGTAATTTCTTGATTTATATCATGGCCTACATTACTTTTACTGGTTAGTGGCCTGTAAAACTCCCAACTCCCTGCTGTTTCATAGCTCCACCCAAACTGGTTCCACTTTTCTGGGCAAGGATCTCTACTGCTTGTATTCCATTCTTTAGTATCAGAGTTACCCTGCTTCCTTTTTCCATTTTGTCTCTCTTCTATGTTTATCTTAGATTATGAAATTCCACTATCTCTTTTAAAAAAAACACATATCCTGAACTATTTACCTCCTAGCCTTTATCATTTTGTAATACTGTCTCTGTAATAGGTATTTTACCTTCTTAATTCTATTTGTGTCATTACCTCGTGTGTCTTTTTACAAATGCCGTGTGCATTGACATAGACTGAAGATTCTATCTTTTTAACCATTTTCCCTGACCCTAAATGAAGGTATACAATGCCCCTTCTTGACAGGCCCTGTCATTGCACATTTTTCTACCTTGAACTATAGCAAACCCGATATATCAAACAATGAGTCAATAGCTTTAGTGAAAATACAAGAAAGGGATAACCCTAGCAGTTATAGGCCAGATGAAATATACACCCGTAGATCCTTAAAATTTCAATAAGGTGGGTATAAGGGCATTATGGCATGCTTTCCATTAAGGATAGGGTTATGCCAGAATGTTAACAAAAAACACTGGTTAAGCCACAGCTTGAGTAGTATGTATAATTCTGGCCACCAAACTACAGGAAAGATGTTAATGCAGTGAAGATTGCAGTAGAGATTTACGAAAATGACACCATAACTAGAAGATTGTAGCTATGAGGCTTGGGTTGTTTTCTTGGTTCAGAGGAGTCTTGAGGGGATACTTAATTAAGGTATGTAACATTATGAAGGCCCTGGATAAATAGGAAGGAGATATTTCTCTTGGAAGTGAAGTGAAAAACCAGGAGATACTAATTTAAAGTAAAAGGACAAGAGGAAGATGAGCAATTTTTTTCAACCAGATATAGAATAGGGATATAGAATTCAGTGCTACCTGTTGACTTGGCCTGGAATCTTGCCATACTGCATTTATTATACAATTAGAGAAAGAAGTGCTCACAACATCAGCATTGGAATAGAGCCAAGGTATGGCAGTGCAGGTCTGATTCATGGTTATCCATGTTTTAGACAGTATATTCAAAATTAATGACAAACATGACATGATAAACATGAAGGTGATGTGGCAAGTTCTGTTGAAGATGTAGATGCAAGTGGTTATTGAATAAGGAATTGGTTGAGGTGAGATGAGAGGTGATGTGTTTTCTCTGTTCAAAGTTACCGAGATATCTATGGTAATGCAACAATTGTGGAGATACTAGAAGATTTTAGTCTTAGATGATGAAACAAAAATGGGTAGGTTTATATTTGGTTAACTTTATAACTGCATCTGTCTCTGTACGTAAATAGTTGTATAATATCAGAAGTAAATAATATCTGTTGACATTACTAAACTTTGACATGAGTATCTAATAATGCCATTTAATAACTTTGACAAATACAGTTAGAAAATTTATTTGGCACTCAGTATTTGTGATCTCAATGGTAATAGTTTCTAAAAGCAAAAATTTGCAGGTGTTGGAAATCTCAAATGAAAATGGAAAATGCTAGAAATACTCAGCAGGTAGCTAACAATACATATGACTGTGAATGCTCCTTAGTATGGCCTTGATAGATTGTTGTACCAGACATCGCTCTTTACTTTGAGAATGTCTTGTGTTCAATAAAAGATGTACTGGAAGCAATGACCAATCTGAGTAATGATACTTGCAGTAACACTAAAGATGATGAACAGTTGATTTGATCGTAGGGTGCTGTTTTTCCCTTGTAGAAAGTGAATTGCCATTCTTGGGGAGCTATTCATATTTAAAGGTAGCTTTGTTTTATGTAACTTTGTAAATTGATTAACTTAAAACCACCCTGCCATTCAGTCTCCTCTAATGGTACCCATCTTCACTTATTAGATTCCAGCCCTGGTAGCCCTTTGTGCTTCTCCTTACCTCCCTCTAGCAGCTGTCTCCAACCCTAACTACCCTCCCCCACCTCGCTCCATCCGCCTCTCATTTTTTCCCTCTTTGTTTGCCTCCATCTATCATCCATCTGCTACTGTCTCCCAATTCTATCCCGCCTCTCCTTCCCTACCTGGCAGAACCTGCACGTCATCTTTCACCCTCACCAATCACCTCGGGCTCCCCTTCTCTTTATACTGGTCATCTCCCCTCTCAGTCCTGCTGCAGGCTTTCGACCTGAAACATCGACAATTCCTTTCCTCCCACAGATGCTGTACGACCCGCTTAGTTCCTCCAGCAAATTGTTGCTCTAGATTCCAGCATCCGCAGCCTCTTGTCTCTCAGCACAACTAATTTTTGCTCGTGAGGTCTACAAGGTGTTAATCATTAATTTCACATCATATGAAGACTTTATTTTCGTCACTCTTTATATAAAATCAGCTTCTGAAAAATGTACATAAGCAGGGATGGGAAGAATGCTGGAATTAATTGTATTACGTTGAAGAGTCCCATTTAAAGAGAGGTTTTGACATATGGTTTGCTCTCTTACAACTATTTTCTAATTATAATACATATTTTAAATAGTCTTGCAGTGTCTGTTTTTAAAAATGCAATAAGCAAATACCGCTTGTCATTTCGCATTGTTTCTAGACGATCCCCAGCATTACTACCTGACCCTGTAGCCAGCACGGCCGCCGCCCTGTGCCCAGCTGGAGTCCCGCAGCAGGGAGCGCCGCCCGGATTACCCAGCAGGCGCGGCCGGGCCGGGGGGCGCATGCGCAGTGCCTCCCATTCAGACTGCCATGGCCGCCTGTGTCCTCTCCCGGCTCTGGCTCGGGTCAAACGGAAGATCCGCGGCTTGTCGCGTCTCCAGGGTGAGTGCCGATAAAGGAAGGGGCTGCTGGACTCCGGGCCTGGGTGTGGAGAAACTAGCAGTTGCGCGACACGGCGATCATTGGCCAGAGCGCGGACGGGCGGCGTTTGCGGTGCGGCCGCCACTGCAGCCCTCCTCACCCTGCTCTTCCGCCCACCCCACCACCCTGTCCTCCCCCTCCCCTACCACCCTGTCTCACCGACCTCTCCCCTCACTACCCCTCCCTACTTGCCTACTCCCCAACCCTCCCACTTCCATCCATTCACATTCTGACCCCCAACCAGAATTTCTACTCCTTGCCTCCACCAGTAATCACACTGCATTGACATTGGGGATGTCAGTGCATCTGGGTCATTGTTGGGGGCAAGAAGTAACAGGAATTCTTAACTACCTCCCTCCACCCCCCCCCCCAAGTCTTCTGCTCATTGGCATCTCACATCTGCTCACTGGCGTCCTTCCCCATCCTTCATCTGGTGTGTTTCCCCTCTTCCCTCCTCCCTCCAGACTGGCACACTGTTACCCCTTTGTTGTTGCTGGCCCCTCTTTGCCTTCCTTTCCTGCCTGTGCATTCTCCTTTAGGTGTGTGTTTCTCTGCCCTCCATCCATGCTTGTGCAAACCTATCTTCACGCCTTGTTTGGCCATCTTTGAACAGTCTCTTTCCCCTTCTTGTTAGATCCTGCTTCAGTTTTCTCCAATCTTGTTCTTTTCTCTCCCTCCTGTTCTCCCCAACTATCTTGCTGCTCTGTGCCTGCCTTCATTCCTGTGTACCCAGACTTCAATATCTTTGATCCCATCCACCCCTTAATCTCTGGTATGTATGCTCCTCTTCCCACCCTGTCCTCCTAACCCCCATCCCACGCCCCACAAGGCGCATTGCTGGTATCCCCTGCACTTTGGTTATTAGTGCCCACCTTTTTTTTTATCCTGCAGGCTCATGTCCTTTCTTCTGCCCCCTTCCCCTCTTCTAGCATGCACTCCAGATACTTTCCCTGTGCATGCTCCCTTCCCAACTCGCCAGTGCCGCTCCTCATCTTTTATTCCTTATCTTCCAGCAGTTTGTTTTTTGCTCCAGATTCTAGCAGCTTGAATCTCTTAGTTTGCCCTGTGCTGAAATACCCAGTGGTATGGCATTACCTTGATTATAAAACTCTTACCCTTTTGTTTGCGTTGAAACTCTCATTTGTACCTTTGTTTCCTCCAGAACTGACTACTTCAAAACACTTTTGCCTTGTATCCCATATTCTAATCTTCAGAAACTTGTCATCCAAAACCCACAATAAGTTCTTCTGTCGCTGCTGCTTGCTGACTTACACTGATTCTTGTTTAATCCAGGAGTCAGTGCAACCCAGTTTGAAGTTATTGCCTTCTTTCAAATTACTTTGTGGACCTCTCCCCATCTTAGATTAATATCAGCACCAATAATCCTCTGAGATTCTTGCAGTTCTTCATTCTGGCTTTTTGATTATCCCTTGCTGGCCGTGTCTTCAACCATCAATGCCACAACCTCAAATAGTAGAGGGGACAGTTTTAAGGTGAGAGGAGGAAGGTGTAAAGGAGATGTGTGAGGCAAGTTTGTTTTACACATAGAGCGTTAGTTATCTGGAATGTACTGCCGGAAGGTGGGGGTTGCTGTAAGCAGATACAAATAGGGACATTGAAGAGGTATTTAGGCAGGTACATGAACATGCAGGAAATGAAGGGATATGGATCATTTGCAGCCAGATGGGACTAATTTGTCATCGTGGCCAGCACAGACATTATTTCCTGTGCTGTACTTTTCTATGCCATTTCTCAGAACATTTCAGTATCACACTGTCAACAACTCCACCAATCTTAATGACATCTGCAAACTTTCTGATCTTGCCCCCTGCACCGACATCCAAAACATCACAAATAGCAAGGTCCCGGCATCAGTCCTTGTGGAACACTAAGCACAGGCATCCAATCATAAAGTCACATTTGCCGTCCTAACCACTTGCTGAACCTCCCGCCTGCTAACCTTTTGTGATTCATGCACCGGAACTCCTAGTTCCCTCTGTACATTGTTCATCTGAAATCTTTCTGTGTTTAGATAACAGCTTGCCTTTAGATTTCACTTACCAAAACATTTGACCTCACACTTTCCCACATTAAACTCTATTTGTTAAGTTTTCATGCAGTCCTCAACCGATCTATATCCTTTTGCAGAGTCCAAATATCCTCATCGCAACACGACCTCCCACTTATTTTGGTGTTATCATTAAACTTGGATATCTTACATTCTACCTCCTGATCCAGGTCATTAATAAAAATTGTAAATAATTGGTAGCTAAGAACTGATCCTTGGGGCACTCCCCTATTTTCAGCCTAAAAAAGGACTTGTTTATTCCAATTCTGGTTGTCACATGGCAAACAATCTTCAATCCATGCTGGCACGCCTCCCCAATGCCATGAGCTCTTACCTTTTGCACCAGCTTTTTATGTGGTACTTGACGACTTTTGAAAATCCAAATGCACTATATCAGCAGGTTCCCCTCTGACTCTCCTTGTTACATCCTCGAAGAATTCTAGCAAATTTGTCAAACACAATTACCTTTCATAAGATCATGTTGACTTGGTTTGATTACTTTAAGCTTCCCTAAATGACAAGCTTGACTTCTTCCTTGATTTCAGACATCAGTCTTGCCAAAAAAAAGGATGTTAAGCTAACAGGCCTTTTGGTACCTTTTTGTCTTCCTCCTTTCTTGAACAATGGAGTCACATCTGTGGTGTTCCAATCCCCTGGTACCTTCCCAGAACTAAGTGAGTTTTGGAAAATTTTCAACAAATGGCTCTACTATTTCTTCAGTCACTTCTTTTAAAACCCTCTGACTTGTCTGCCTTTACTCCCATTAGTTTTTCCGGATACATTGTCCCTCGCGATAATAATTGTTGTGAATCCTTCCATACTGTTTGAAACTAGCCTATCAGATATCTCTGGGATACTTGCAATACTCTCCGCCTTGAAGACTGATGCAAGGTATTGATTGGATCTAGCTATCATTTCCTTGTTTCTCATTAATTCCATCGTCTTGCTCTCTCGAGGTCCCACACTTACCTATGCTACCCCTTTTCTTTTTATATTTCAACAGAAGCTCTTGCTGTTTGTATTGATATTACTTGCCAGTTTTCTTTCATTATGTTTCTCTCCCCCCAATTAGCTTTTTGGTCTCTCACTGCTGCTTGTAAAGTTCTATTCCTTAGCCTTTTTATTCAATCCACTCCAGACCACTTCATCTTTATACCTTTATAATTGCCCTTATTTATGTTGAGGACATTGGTTAAGACCTTTAGTGTTCACCCTCAAACTGCATCCAGAATTCTACTATGTCATGATCACTGTTTGCTAGGGGATCCTTAAACGCATTTTTTTTAATCCTACCTTGTTACACATGACCAAATCTAAAGAGCCTGTTATCAGGTAGGGTCTGTTACATCTGTTACTCTATGAAACAATCCGTAATACACTCTATAAATTCTTCTTCCATGAAACACTTGCATATTTGATTAGTCCAGTCAATCAATGATACCACTGTAGTAGGCCATATCTCAAATAATGATGAGTCGGAGTACAGGAAGGAAATAGAGAGCTTAGTGACATGGTGTCATGACAACAACCTTTCCCTTAATGTCAACAAAACAAAAGAGCTGGTCATTGACTTCAGGAAAGGGGGTGGTGTACATGCACCTGTCTACATCAATGGTGCTGAGGTTGAGAGCTTCAAGTTCCTAGGAGTGAACATCACCAATAGCCTGTCCTGGTCCAATCACGTAGACGCCACGGCCAAGAAAGCTCACCAGCGCCTCTACTTCCTCAGGGGGCTAAAGAAATTCGGTATGTCCCCTTTGACACTCACCAACTTTTATTGATGCACCATAGAAAGCATCTTATCTGGATGTATCACAGCTTGGTATGGCAACTGCTCTGCCCAGGACCGCATTAAACTGCAGAGCGTTGTGGAAACAGCCCAACGCATCACAGAAACCAGCCTCCCCTCTATGGACTCTGTCTTTACCTCTCGCTGCCTTGGTGAAGCAGCCAGCTTAATTAAAGACCCCACCCACCCAGGTCATTCTCTCTTCTCTCCCATCAGGCAGAAGATAGAGGAGCCTGAGGGCAGATACCACCAGGCTCAAGGACAGCTTCTATCGCACTGTGATAAAGACTATTGAACGGTTCCCTTATACAATGAGATGGACTCTTGACCTCATGATCTACCTTGTTGTGACCTTGCACCTTATTGCCTACCTGCACTGCATTTCCTCTGTAGCTGTGACACTTTATTCTACTGTTATTGTTTTTACCTGTACTGCCTCAATGCACTCTGTGCTAACTCAATGTAACTGCATTGTGTAATGAATTGACCTGTACAATTGGTATGCAAGACAAGTTTTTCACTGTACCTCGGTACAAGTGACAATAATAAACCAATACATTTCCACTTCTGACAGTATGATGGAAGGAAGGTCATTGATGAAGCAACTGAAAATGGGTCTAAGACTGTCCTGAGGAATTCCTGCATTGATGTCTTGGGCTGAGATGATTCACCGCTGACACCCACAACCATCTTTCTTTGTGCAATGCTTGACTCCATGAAATATTTTCCCTTTTGGTGTCCATTGACTTCAGTTTTACCAGGGTTCCTTGATGTCAAGGACAGTCATTCTCACTTTATCTCTGATATTCAGCTCTTTGGTCCATGCTAATATTAAGGCTGTGGTGAGATCTGTGATGAAGTCATGGCAAAACGCAAACTGGGCATCAGTGATTAGGTTATTGGTGCATATGTGCCACTTGAAAGCACCGTTGACAACAGCTTCCATCATTTTTGAGCAATAGATTCATATAGGCCATATCTATTTCAGCCATTAGGTATCACTCTCTACTAATCCCAGTTTCCAGTAGTTATAAAGAGATACAGCTTGGAAACAGGCCGATCTAAACTAATCCCATCTGTCTGCACATCATCAATTTCCCTCTATTCCCTGCCAGTTTATGTATCTAACTAAACATCTCTTAAACGTTGCTATTGGATCGGCTTTTCCAGCGCCTTTGGCAGGATGTTCCAGGACCTACCGCTCTGTGTGAGGGGGAGAAAACTTCCCCTGCACGTCTTTGTTCTCCCCTCTCACCTTAATCCTATGCCCTCTAGTATTTGACATTTCCTCCTGGGGTGGGGGTGGGGGTGGGGGGGGGGGTGGAGAAAAGACTCTATCTACCCTACCTATGCCTCTCATAATTTTATATACTTCTATCAGATCATTGAAGCTCCAGAGAAAACAATCCAAGTTTGTCCAACCTCTCCTTGTAGCTAATACACTCCATTCTAGGCAACATCATGGTGAACCTCTTCTGCACCCCCTCCAAAGCCTCCACAACGTCCTATGGTGTAGTGAACAGCACTGTCCACATTACTCCAAGTGTGGCCTAACCAAAGTTTATATACCAGCAACATGACTTGCCAACTATTATACTCAGTGCTACGACCAATGAAGGCAAGCATTGCTTAATGTTCTTTTTTTTAACCAACGTATCCATTTGTGTTGCCACCTACAGGTAGCTATTGTACCCCAAGATTCCTCTGTATATTAATGTTCCTAAGGGTCCTACTATTTACTGTATATGTTCCTCTTGCATTTGACATCAAAAATGCGTCACTTCATACTTGACCAGATTAAACTCCATCTGCCATTTCTCCACCCAGAATTCCAACTATCCTGCTGAATCTTTTGACAACCTTACTGTCGACAACTCCGCCAATTTTAGTCCAAATCATTTATATTTATCACAAACAACAGAGGTCCCAGCTCGGATCCTTGCAGAACACCACTGGTCACAGACCTCCAGTCAGAGAAACACCCCTCCACCACTACCACCTGCTTTCTATGACCAAACCAATGGTAAACTGAATAGTCAGTATTGCTTTGTGTGTGGGAAATCATATCTCACAAACTTGATTGAGTTTTATGAAGAGCTGCGCAAGAGCAGGGCAGGGCGATAGACATTGTCTACATGGACCTTAGCAAGGCCTTTGACAAGGTCCCACATGGTAGGCTGGTCTGGAAGGTGATTTCACATGGGATCCAGAGTGAGTTAACCAATTAGATACAAAATTGGCTAGGTGGAAAGAGTCAGAACTTGATAGTAGAGTGTTGTTTTTCTGATTGGAGCCCTGTGAGTTGTGCTATGCTGTATGGATTGGTGCTGGGTCCACTGTTCTATGTCATATATGTTAATACTTTGAATGAGAATTAGGTGGCACGATTAGTAAGTTTACAGATGACACCATAATTGATGTAGTGGACAGTGAAGAAGGTTGCCTAAGTTTACAACAGGATCTAGATCAGCTGGGAAAGAAATTATAAATAGAATTTAGTTAAGACAAGGGTGAAGTGATGCATTTTTGGAAGTTAAACCAGGGCAGGAAATACAGAGTGAGTGGCCAGGCCCTGGGGAGTTTTGTAGAACAGAGAGACCTGGGGTAGATGCACGTTGTTCCCTGAAAGTGGCAACACAATTAGACAGGGTGGAGAAGAAGGCGCATGGCACGTTTGTCTTCATTGATCAGGGCATTGAGTATTTGAGTTGGGATGCTTTGTTACAGCTGAACATGATGTTGGTAAGACCGCTTGGAGTATTGTGCACTTCTGGTTGCCACACTATAGAAAGGATGAGATTAAGTTGGAGAGGGTGCAGAACAGATTCACAAGGATGTTGTTAGAACTGGAGTGCTCAAGTTATAAGGAAAGACCGATAAGCTGTGACTGTTTTACCTGGAGCAAAGAAGGCTGAGGGGTGACATAGAGGTTTATAAAATCACGAGGGGCATAGTTAAGGTGGATGGTCATAATCTTTTTCCCAGGGTAGTGGAGTTGAAAGCTAAAGGGCATAGGTTTAAGGTGAGAGGGGATAGATTTAAAGAGGTCTTGAGGGGCAAGTTTTTCACATTGATGGTATATTGAGTGAGTTGTCAGAGGAAGTGGTAGAGGCAGGAACAATTACAGCATTTAAAGGACATTTGGACAGGTACATGGATAGGAAAGGTTTAGAGGGATATGGGCCTAATGCAGGCAAATGGACTAGCTCAGGGAAGCAACTTAGTCGGCATAGATGTGTTGTGCTGTAGGGCCTCTTTCCGTGCTGTACAACTCCATGACTCTTGCTAATTTGCCATGGATCCCATAGGATGTAACCTTCTGGACCATGAGGGACCTTGCCAAATGGCTTACTGAAGTCCATGCAGACAACATCCATTGCCCTAACCCTGCCAATCATCTTTGTCACTTCCTTAAAAAAAACTATCAAATTTGTGAGGCAGGACCTCCCCTGCACTAAGCCATACTGACCGTCCCTAATAAATCCATGCTTTTCCAAATGCAAGTAAATACTGTACCTAAGAATCTTCTCCAGTAACTTCCCTGCCACTGAGGTAAAGCGCATCAGCCTGTAATTTTCTGGATTACCCCTGCTGCCTTTCTTAAAAAAAGGAACAACTTTGGCTGTTCTCCAGTCTTTTGTGACCTTGCCTGTGGCCAAACAAGATACAAAGGTCTCTTCCAAGGCTCCAGCAACTCCTCCCTTGCCTCTTTCATTTTCCTGGGATAGATTCCATCAGGCCATGGGGATTTATCCGCCTTATTGTTTTACAATACACCCAACACCACTACCTCCTTAAAATTGACATGCCCTAGAATATCAGCATACCCCTACCTGATCTCACTAACATTCATGTCCTTTTCCTTGGTGAATACTGATGTGGAATACTCATTTAGGAACTCACCCACTTCCTCTGGCTCCATGCATAAATTCCCCTCTCTGTCCTTGAGTGGATCTCCCCTTTCCCTTCTCCTGCACTTTTAATATACATATAAAATGCCTTGAGATAATTGTTAATCCTACTTAACAAGGACATTTCATGGTCTCTTCAGCCCTCCTAATTCCTTGTTTAAGTTCTTTTCCTTTCTGTTCTTCAAGGGCCTTTTATGAAGTCAGCTTCCTAAACCTTACATGTACTTTCTTTTTCTTCTTGACTAAACTTACAATACCTTGGCATCCAAGGTCCCCAGGAACATGCTAGTCCTGAACTCTAACCAGCTGGCCTTTAATAGACTCCTATGTGCTAGAGGATGGATTTAACCTCAAATGGCCTCTCCCAATCTATGTGACTGTTCCCACTGAAATTTTGATCACCTGGTTTGACCCCTTTCCTAGTCAGACAATTTGCATATTGATTGTTGTACCATGCCCTTTAGTCCCTAATAAACAAGAGTGGATTCTGTCTACCCAACCTAAGGAAGTTTTCCTGTCCATTTTCCCTCATATCTTGCAGACTTCAGTCAAAATCCCACAACCTTTCCAGGGTATGTGACCTCTTATAATTTAACCTCAAGTCCAATATGTTTCTGTGAAATCTACTCCACATTCTCTCCAAAGCCAATGTGTCCTTCCTCAGGTATGATGCAGAGCACTCCAGTTGAAAGCTACAGAAATCTTCTTTAAGAACTGGTGCTGGTCAACTAAAGGTCCTGTTCTATGGGATTTGGGTTTTGTAAATGTGGCTAAGTTTGTAGCTGGTGATTTTTTTTGTGTATTATGTTCTTCTGAGTGCTATGAGTGTTTAGCTAAGTTAAATAGGTTATCCAAGTGCAGTTTTTGACTCAGCACTGATGAAGAAATTGCAAAATATTTCCATGTCACTCAGTTGTGTAACTGGTAGAGGATCTTGGCAATAGTATGTTGTAAAATTTTTGCGCACAAATCCTATGATCAGTTGTACAGTCCAGCAAAATTACCATAGAAGACATTTTGAAAGAAAAATTATTTAAATTGTGTTATTTTGTGATAATGACTTTTTTCTGAAACAAATATCTTAAGTTAAATTTCTACATCTTAATATTTTTTATAAGCTGAATTACACCATTCTGAAGGTAGGAACATTTCCATTTCAAAGACTGCAGCAAATGGCCCTCTTTCGGGGATGAAAGAAATCATTCATGATCAAAGAGTAGTGGCATAACATGTTCCTGTTCCTCACAACACCCATCTGCCACTTCTCTTCAGTTAATTGGAAATTTGGTTCTTGGGTTCTGCATAGATGATGACCATTGATTGGAATGAGGCTGCCAATTGCATTTCACATGTCACCCTTACAGCCAAGTGTCAGAGGAGCTTTGATGATTGTTCTTGGCTGTCTTGGAAGCTTTGTCCCAGAATTGAAAAGCCAGTATATTTTTGGCAGGAACGAAAAGCAAACTGCTGGAAGAACTCAACAGGTCAAGCAGCATCTGTCAAGGGTAAAGAATGGCTGATGTTTCAGGTCAAGAAACATCAGATCAGAAAAGATGTTTTGGTTTCAGTCCCAAGGTCCTCATGGGAGCATTAGCAAAAAAGCATGATTTTGTGAGGCTGATGTTTTCTACCGGGCTACTCATTGACTAGTTACTATAGTCTACAGTTGATCTCAACTGAAAGTAGCACTTATTTTCAAAACGTAGCTGATAAGGGACAGAAACTTCAAGTTTTGCCTTTACTGGGATATCTGCCTTTGTAACAATGCCCTGCTTATATTACAATCAGTTTGATTTGCACAAGCCTATTGGAAAGTTGTTTACCTAGAAGTTGCTGTGTTAGAACATAGAACATAGAAAAACTACAGCACAATTCAGGCCCTTCGGCCCACAAAACTGTGCTGAACATGTCTCTACCCTAGAAATTACTAGGCTTACCCATAGCCCTCTATTTTTCTCAGCTCCATGTACCTATCTAACAGTCTCTTAAAAGACCCTATCATATCCGCCTCCACCACCGTTGCCGGCAGCCCATTCCATGTACTCACCACTCTCTGAGTAAAAAACTTACCCCTGACATCTCCTCTATGCCTACTCCCCATGTCCTCTTGTGGCCACCATTTCAGCCCTGGGGAAAAGCCTCTGACTATCTACCCGATCAATACTTATCATCATCTTATATACCTCCATCAGGTCCCCCCTCATCCTCTGTCGCTCCAAGGAGAAAAGGCCGAGTTCCCTCAACCTACTTTCATAAGGCATGCTCCGCATTCCAGGCAGCATCCCAGTAAATCTCCTCTGCACCCTTTCTATGGCTTCCACATCCTTCCTGTAGTGAGGCGACCAGAACTGAGCACAATACTCCAAGTGGGGTCTGACCAGGGACCTATATAGCTGCAACAATACCTCTCGGCTCCTAAATTCAATTCCCCAATTGATGAAGGACAATACACCATATGCCTTCTTAACCACAGAGTCAACCTGTGCAGCCGCTTTGAGCGTCCTATGGACTCGGACCCCAAGATCCCTCTGATCCTCCACACTGCCAAGAGTCCTACCATTAAGACTATGTTCTGCCATCATATTTGACCTACCAAAATGAACCACTTCACACTTATCTAGGTTGAACTGCATCTGCCACTTCTCAGCCCAACTTTGCATCCTATCTATGTCCCTCTGTAACCTCTGACAGCCCTCCAAACTATCCACAACACCCCCAACCTTCGTGTCATCCGCAAACTTACTAACCTACCCCTCCACTTCCTCATCCAGGTCGTTTATAAAAATCACAAAGAGCAAGGGTCCCAGTACAGATCCCTGAGGTACACCACTGGTCACTGACCTTCACGCAGAATCCGACCCTTCAACAACCACTCTTTGCCTTCTGTGGGCCAGCCAGTTCTGAATCCACACTGCAATGCTCCCTTGGATCCCATGCCTCCTTACTTTCTCAATAAGCCTTGCATGGGGTACCTTATCAAATGCTTTGCTGAAATCCAAAAACACTACATCTACTGCTCTTCCTTCATCGATGTGTTTAGTCACATCCTCAAAAAATTCAATCAGGCTCATAAGGCAGGACCTGCCCTTGACAAAGCCATGCTGACTATTCCTAATCATATTATACCTCTCCAAATGTTCATAAATCCTGCCTCTCAGGATCTTTTCCATTAGCTTACCAACCACTGAGGTGAGACTCACCGGTCTATAATTCCCTGGGCTCTCCCTACTCCCCTTCTTGAATAAGGGAACAACATCCGCAACCCTCCAATCTTCCGGAACCTCTCCCGTCTCATCGATGATGCAAAGATCATCGTCACAGGCTCCGCAATCTCTTCCCTCGCCTCCCACAGCAGCCTGGGCTACATCTCATCCGGTCCCGGCGACTTATCCAACTTGATGCTTTCCAAAAGTTTCAGCACCTCCTCTTTCCTAATATCTACATGCGCAAGCTTTTCAGCCCGCTGCAAGTCCCCACTACAATCCTCCAGATCTTTTTCCGTAGTGAATACTGATGTAAAGTATTCATTAAGTACCTCCGCCATTTCTTCCAGATCCATTCAGACTTTCCCACTACTGCACTTGATAGGCCCTATTCTTACGCATCTTATCCTCTCGCTCTTCACATACCTGTAGAATGCCTTGGGGTTTTCCTTAATCCTTCCCACCAAGGCCTTCTCATGCCCCCTTCTGGCTCTCCTAATCTCTTTCTTAAGCTCCTTCCTGTTAGCCTTATACTCTTCCAGATCTCTAACATTACCTAGCTCTCTGAACCTTTTGTAAGCTTTTCTTTTCCTTTTGACTAGATTTATTATAGCCTTTGTACACCACGGTTCCTGTATCCTCTCATGACTCCCATCTCATTGGAACATGCCAATGCAGAACTCCACACAAATATCCCCTGAATATTTGCCACATTTCTTCGTACTTTTCCCTGAGAACATCTGTTCCCAATCTAATCTTCCAATTTCCTGCCTGAGAGCCTCATAATTCCCTTTCTAATCTGTCTGTTCCTCTCTTTCTCCAGTGCTAATGTAAAGGAGATAGAATTATGATCACTATCACCAAAATGTTCACCCACTGAGAGATCTGACACCTGACCAGGTTCATTTCCCAATACCAAATCAAGCACAGCCTCTCCTCTTGTAGGTCTATCTATATATTGTGTCAAGAATCCTTCCTGAACACACTTAACAAACTCCTCCCCATCTAAACCCCTCACTGTCTGGAGATGCCAATCGATGTTTGGGAAATTAAAATTCCCCATCACAACAACTCTGTTATTCTCACACCTTTCTAGGATCTGCTTCCCTATCTGCTCCTCAATATCCCTGTTACTATTGGGCAGCCTATAAAAAACACCCAGTAAAGTTATTGACCCCTTCCTGTTCCTAATCTCCACCCACAGAGATTCCGTAGACAGTCCCTCCACAACGTCCACCTTTTCCGCAGCCGTGACACTATCTCTGATCAACAGTGCCACTCCCCCACCTCTTTTACCTCCCTCCCTGTCCTTTCTGAAACATCTAAAACCCAGCACTTGAAGCAACCATTCCAGTCCCTGAGCCATCCAAGTCTCCGTAATGGCCACCATATCATAGCTCCAAGTATTGATCCAAGCTCTTAGCTTGTCTGCCTTGTTCACAATACTCCTTGCGTTAAAATAGACACATCTCAAACCTGTCTGAGCATGTCCCTTCTCGATCACCTGCCTATCATACTTACTACTAGTTTTCTCTATTTGAGAGCCAAGCACCTCTTCCCTAGTCTCTCCAGTTCAGATCCCACCCCCCAACAATTCTAGTTTAAACCCTCCCCAGTAGCCTTAGCAAACCTCCCCACCAGGATATTGGTCCCCCGGGAGTCCAGTGTAACCCATCCTCTTTGAACAAGTCATACCTGACCCAAAAGAGGTCCCAATGATCCAGAAATCTGAATCCCTGCTCCTTACTCCAATCCCTCAGCCACGCATTTCACCTCCTCTTCATTCTGTTCTTATTACCCACTGTCATTTAGCACAGGCAGTAATCTGGAAATTACTACCTTTGAGGTCCTGCTTCTCAACTTCCTTCCTAATTCCCTATAGTGTTTTTTCAGGACCTCATTCCTTTCCCTACCTATGTTGTTGGTACCAATATGTACCACGACCTCTGGCTGTTCTCCCTCCCCCTTCAGGATATCTTGGATGCAATCTGAAACATCCCGGACCCTAGCACCTGGGAGGCAAACTACTTTCCGAGTTTCTTCCGAGAATCGCTTGTCTGCCCACCTAACTATAGAGTCCCCCATCACTAGTGCCCTCCTCTCTCCTTCCCTACCCTCCTGAGCCACAGGACCGGACTCTGTGCCAGAGACACTGCCACTGTTGCTTCCCCCAGGTAGGCTGTCTCCCCCAACAGCACTCAAGCAGGATTACTTACTGTCAAGGGGTACAGCCACAGGGGTACTCTCCAGTACCTGACTTTTCCCCTTCCCCTTCCCCCTCCTGACTGTGACCCACTTGCCTGACTCCCGTGGCCCCGGTGTGACCACCTGCCTATAACTCCTTTCTATCACCTCCTCATTCTCCCTGACCAGACGCAGGTCATCAAGCTGCATCTCCAGTTCCCTACCACGGTCCCTCAGGAGCTGCAGCTTGACACACCTGGTGCAGATGTAGCCCTCCCGGAGGCAGGGAGACTCCGGGAACTCCCACATCTTACACCGGGTACAGAAAACCGCACTCATACCCCTTCCTTAACTCAAGTCACCTACCTTTCCTCACCCCTTTACGCTGAAGCCCCTTGAGCCAAAGCCCAAAAAACTCTGCTCCCTCTCACTCCGCTGCCCGCTCCAATGCTGCCTGCTAGATATGGTGGTTTGCTTTTTAAACTGCCCGCGCCGCGCCTACGCAGTCCAGCCCCCACTCCTCCTGATTAAAACTTATAAAACACTTAAAACAGAACCTTATAAAAATCTAACCCTAATAATAACAACCGTATTAAAAACTAACCCTTATAATTAAAACCATATTAAAAAAGATAAAAGAAAAACTTATCTGCTCCGAAGTCTTCCAAAGCGAAACCCACGAAGCCTCCGAAGTTTTTTTTCTCTCCCCGCTTTCTAAACTGCCCGCACCGCACCTGCGCAGTCCAGCCCCCACTCCTGTGAAATTTGCTGTGGAGTCTGAAGAGGACAATAATGCTTTAAAATGTGATCTATTAAGTGGCACTTAATTTAGTGTTCGCTGAACATCACATTTTGTAGATTAAGCTAATATAAGTACATAAAATGTTAAAGTTCTCTCAGAAAATACTCTTAGAAAATTCACTGTCTAATTCTATTTCTTTGCAATTCTTAAGACAACAGTCATCCTATTAAAATAATCTGAGCTACAATATCATGCTGTCTGCATTCTATTGCACTTAACTACTGTACCATAGTTTTAAACATTCTTTTTTCCATCTAGATTTTTGGTGGATCCCTAAATCTGGTTGGAAATGAAGCTCAGCAACAAGACAAAAGAAATCTTTCCCTTCATGAATATCTGAGCATGGATTTACTGAAAGATGCAGGCATAAGAATCCCTAAAGGACAAGTTGCCAGCTCGGCTGATGAGGCCTTCAAGGTTGCCAAAGAAATAGGTATGCCTCTGTATGCATGTTGAGGAAGCCTAATGTGAAAATTCAGCATTAAAGTGATGATTTAAATATGCTGCTCATTTTGATGTAATATTTGTATTTAAAAAAAAGCTTTGTAATTGAGAGATATTAGTGTGAAAAAGACTTAGGAAGGGTGATTCAAATAGCCATTCATTATTTCTTGTTCTTTAGGGGGAAAAATTTGAAGAGTTGAAACTGTTATTTTAGGTAATTGACTATCGTCAAGGGGTTAAATTAAAAATACGTTTTTAGAACAATGTCTTTGTGAGTAGTTTTTTGCAGTACCTACCTTTGATCACTGGGTGGTGTGAGTCACTAGTACAATATATACCATTAAATGGTCGAGAAGAAAATATCAGGGATGAGAACAGGCTGTTTGGCCTCTCCAAAGTTTTTTTTCCTATATTTTTCAATCTTGTCTGGCAAATATTCCAAATATTGACAATACTATCGCCTGAATATTAACATGTAGCAGAATATTTTTTGAAACACTTGTATACCTCAGATCAGTTCTTCTGTATCTAATTGCTGTGAGTGAATTGTTTTGTGATGAGGTTGTACCATATCCAGACAGTATTCTTTTGTCCTCATTCAGAAGAGGGATACACTTGGATTGCTGGCAGCCACCTCAAGGCTGCTTCATCAAACCAATGGAGACAAGATCGATTACTTGACTTTGATTTATATATGTGCCTAGAAATTGAGCTTCAGTAAAGTAAAGAGAAATTTAATTTAGCGCCAGCACAAAAAATAGGAAATTGGCCAAATATCTAGTTTTTTTTAAAAAAAAGTTAGTGCACTTTTCACCCTGAGTCAAACAGTAAAACTTTACCTGCATTGTTCTCAACTGTTGGTTTCCTGGAAATAAGGGGCTTGTCTAGTGAGGAACAAGTAAGTAGGTTGCACTGTACTAAATGGAGTTTATTAGAATTAAAGATGGTCGTATTAATATATACCAGGTTCTGATAAAACTTGACAGGGTAGATGCTGAGAAGATGTTTCAAAGTAAAGATTTCTCCAGGCAGTCATGAATTTTTGGAATTCTCCACCTCAGAGAACTTTGGTGATGGAATCCATGAATGTATTCAAGACTCAGACAGACTTGTTAACTAATCAAAGGGTTGTGGGAAATGGACGGGAAAGTGGAGTTGAAAACCAAGATCACATCAGCCATGACCTTAGTAAATGAAGGATGATGTTCAAGTGACTCCCTGCCCTACTCCTGCTCCCATTTCCTATATTCTTATGTCATCCCTTTCTATATTTAAATATAGAAGGAGTTTACATCAACACAGTTTTGACTGGGATGACAGGTAAGCAGTGCAAGTTCTACGTGAAGATTTAGTATGTTTGTAATGTTTTTAAGATAAATTTGTTACATATATTAATGCATGAGTAGAATCTCAGTAGTTCTTTTTTTTGCCAAAAACTATGGGAACATAAGAACATGAGAAATAGGAGCAGGAGTAGGCCATCTGGCGTGTCGAGCCTGCTCTGCCATTCAATAAGATCATGGCTGATCTGGCCGTGGACTCAGCTCCACCTACCTGCCTTTTCCCCATAACCCTTAATTCCCCTATTATGCAAAAATCTACCTAACTGTGTCTAAAATATATTTAATGAGGGATCTTCTACTGCCTCCTTGGGCAGAGAATTCCACAGATTCACTACTTTCAAGGACCAGACAGATTGATGAGGGTAGTGCAGTAGATGTGGTCTACACGGATTTTAGTAAGGCATTTGACAAGGTTCCACATGGTAGGCTTCTTTAGAAGGTCAGAGGGCATGGGATCCAGGGAAGCTTGGCCATGTGGATTCAGAATTGGCTTGCCTGTAGAAAGCAGAGGGTTGTGGTGGAGGGAGTGCATTCAGATTGGAGGGTTGTGACTAGTGGTGTCCCACAAAGATTGGTTCTGGGACCTCTGCTTTTTGTGGTTTTTATTAATGAGTTGGATGAGGGGGTAGAAGGGTGGGTTGGCAAGTTTGCAGACGACACAAAGGTTGATGGTGTTGTGGATAGTGTAGAGGATTGTCGAAGATTGCAGAGGGACATTGATAGGATGCAGAGCTGGGCTGAGAAGTAGCAGATGGAGTTCAATCTGGAGAAGTGTGAGGTGGTGCACTTTGGAAGGACAAACTCCAAGGCACAGTACAAAGTTAATGGCAGGATTCTTGGTAGTGTGGAGGAGCAGAGGGATTTGGGGGTCCATATCCACAGATCCCTGAAAGTTGCCTCACAGGTGGATTGGGTAGTTAAGAAAGCTTATGGGGTATTAGCTTTCATAAGTCGAGGGATCGAGTTTAAGAGCCGCAAGGTAATGATACAGCTCTATAAAACTCTGGTTATACCACAGTACTGTGTCCAGTTCTGGTTGCCTCATTATAGGAAGGATGTGGAAGCATTGGAAAAGGTACAGAGGAGATTTACCAGGATGCTGCCTGGTTTAGAGAGTGTACATTATGAGGAGAGACTAAGGGAGCTAGGGCTTTACTCTTTGGAGAGAAGGAGGATGAGAGAAGACATGATAGAGGTGTACAAAATATTAAGAGGAATAGATAGAGTGGGCAGCCAGCGCCTCTCTCCCAGGGCACCAATGCTTAATACAAGAGGGCATGGCTTTAAAGTAATGGGTGGGAAGTTCAAGGGAGATATCAGAGGAAGGTTTTTTACCCAGAGAGTAGTTGGGGCATGGAATGTGCTGCCTGGGGCGGTGGTGGAGGCAGGTACATTGGTCACATTCAAGAGATTACCAGATAGGCATATGGAGGAATTTAAAATAGAGGGATATGTGGGAGGAAGGGGTTAGATAGTCTTAGGCGAGGTTTAAAGGTCGGCACAACATTGTGGGCCAAAGGGCCTGTATTGTGCTATACTGTTCTATGTTAAAAGCAATTCCTTATCATCTCTGTCCTAAATCTATTTCCCCAAATCTTGAGGCTATGTCCCCTAGCTCTAGTCTCACCTACCAGTAGAAACAACTTTCCTGCCTCGATCTTATCTAACCCTTTCATAATTTTATATTTTTCTATAAGATCCCCTCTCATTCTTCTGAATTCCAGCGAGTATAGTCCCAGGTGACTCAATCTCTCCTCATAGGCTAACCCCTCAGCTCTGGAATCAACCTGGTGAACATCCTCTGCATCACCTCCAAAGCCAGTATATCTTTTCTCAAGTAAGGAGACCAGAACTGCACACAGTACTCCAGGTGCGGCCTCACCAGTACCCAGTACAGTTGCGGCATAACCTCCCTGCTCTTAAATTCAATCCCTCTAGCAATGAAGGTTAACATTCCATTTGCCTTCTTGATAACCTGTTACACCTGCAAACCAACCTTTTACGATTCATGCACATGCACTCCCAAATCCCTCTGCACTACGGCATTTAAATAATAATCTGATTTGCTTTTACTTCCAAAGTGGATGACCTTGCATTTACCAACATTGTACTCCTTCTGCCAGACCCCTGCCCACTCACTTAACCAATCTATATCTCTCTGCAGACTCCCCACATCCTCTGCACAATTTGCTTTTCCACTCAAATTCAGTGTCATCAGCAAACTTAGATACGCTACACTCCGTTCCCTCTTCCAGATTGTTAATGTATATCATGAACAGTTGCAGGCTCAGCACCAACCCCTACGGCATTCCGCTCACCACTGATTGCCAACCAGAGAAACACCCATTTATCTCAACTCTCTGCCTTCTATTGGCGAACCAATCCTCTATCCATGCTAATACACTACCCCCAACTCCATGCATCCTTATCTTATGGATAAATCTTTTATGCGGCACCTTATTGAACGCCTTCTGGAAACCCAAGAACTGCTTTTCAGTAAAATCGTGACTGATCCTCTACTCAAGTCCATATTCCTAACCAATCTCTATTAGTTCGTGTTTCTCCTTTCGACCCAAAATCTTTCAGTTTCATTCTAGGATACATGCAACAACTAAGGTAGACAATTTCAAAGATAGACAACCTTCTGAATAATGAAATTCCTCCTTATTTCTAAGTAGCCCACTCCCTTATCTGAAGACTATGCTCCCTGCTCCTAGACTCTTCAGATAAAATCATAGTCATAGGGCATAATTATACAGCATGGAAATAGGCCCTTCAGCCCAACTTGTCCATGCCAACTAAGATGCCTATCTAAGCTAGTCCCATTTGTTTGAGCCATATTTGTCCAAACCTTTCCTATCTATGTACATGTCCAAATGTCTTTTAAATGTTGTAATTGTATCTGCCTTTATCACTTCCTCTGGCAAAAGTGTACAACCTCTCTGGAAATTATTTATCCTTTCAGAATCATGTTTGTACCCTGTACAAAACTTCAGGGAGTGTAGTTTTATTCTGTTTATTTTATCCTCAAATGACAACCCCTCGTTCCACAAATCAACCTGGTAATTTAAGTTACATTACACCTTAATTAACTTCACCATCTGCAAAACAAGTACATTTTTACGTACGTAGTAGTCAAAACTGTCTCCTGTAAGTTGCGGCAAGATTTCTTTGCTCTTGTACTTCAACTCTCTTGCCATGATGTTCAATCTTTCTGATTGCTTGCTATACATATAAAATATTTTCTGCACCAGCACTCCCAGATCCTTCTATAAATCAAAATTTTCTATGTTCTCATCTTTTAAAGATTATTCTGTTTTGGTATACCTACCAAAATCAAAAATATAACATTTTCCTCATTACACATTGTTTACCATGTGCCACTTTCTTCTACACTCAACATCTTTGACCTTTTGCATATTCTTTGCTCCTCGTGGTTCACTTTCCCACAGTGCTTTACATTATCAGCAAAGGTGACTTCTTAATCTGTAAAAAAAAAGAACGATCTGAAAAGCCAATATTCATCCCTCAACTATATTAAAAGCAGTTTGTCTGGTTACGTCCCTCGCCTTTATGGCATCTTACAGTGTGGAAATTGGCTGCCGTATTTTCTACAGTACAGCAGTAGCTATATTTTAGATGCAGATTGTTGTAAAGTGCGAGGGTCACTAAAAGGTACTGTGGAAATGCAAGTTTGTTTTTTTGATGTTGGCTGTACTTTGGCTTACACATATTGCAAACTGAAAGTGAACACTTCTTGATTGTGGATGCACTTCTTTGTCTCCCTTCTCTATTTGGCACTTCCCCAACCCTTCACTGAAAAATGTCAAATGTTTGTGCTCACAGGATTGATCAATCCTTCTTGTTCTAACAGGGTCAAAAGATGTGGTGGTGAAAGCTCAGGTGCTTGCTGGTGGTCGGGGGAAAGGAGAATTTGAAGGTGGTCTGAAGGGAGGAGTGAAAATCGTTTACTCGTAAGTCTGGTAATCTCTATTGAGTATGCTGTAAATCAAATGCCCTGCTTCCACAGGAGGTTCTCCCATCCTAACATTCAGACTGGTGAAGTCTTATGCTGAGCAGATCTTCTTGATGTCAAAAGTGACTTCTCTCTTGATTGTGTTAGTGAAAAAGAGATGATCTTCAAGAATAATGGAGAATGTACATTTGGTCATGTTACTGAAGTCATGCTGCTTCATGCAAGTTAAATCAGTTCAAAATTCACTGGAATCTAAAAATGTGGATAGTGTCCAGTATTTCAAAGGATGAAAGAAAGAAGGGAAAACACAAACATTAAAGATTTGGAAAACTTAATTTGTAAAAATATCTGAGAAACCAACATATAGATAATTCAATGAAATTATCAAAATTTGCTAGCATATGGATTTTTTGCAAAACATGAATGTTGATAGCCATGTAATTATCATGAGCATGAATATATTGTTACCATCAGAAAATAAGTGTTGATGAAACATGTAATTGTCATATGCTTGAATATATTGTTACTGTAAGAATCGTAATTTCATGGTGACTAGCTAATTTAAATCCTTGCAGACTACTTAAAGTTTGACCCACTAGGATCTTCCTCACAGTTCTGATGCCTATGACATAGCAAGAGCTAGGAACCTGTCTACTGGAGCAAAGTAGCCCAATCTCTAGATGAGTAGAAAGCAAACAGAATTACTGATATTATGGCAAGGTATCTAGCAACATTTAACACCTGTTCGATGCTTCATTCAGTTATGTAGGATTAATTAAAAGCCAGAGTTGGAGATTTCATAAAATATTAAAATATTTCTCTATAGAATAAGTTTAAATACATATGGTATGTATGGTGTAAGGACATGCTAGGTAACTATAGAGCAATAAAAAGGTGAGGTTAAGTGGAGCAGTCACTCTGAGAGTGGGCCAGTGTAATAGTGGGGAACTGAGGCTTTGGCTCAAGAGGCTTCGGCGAGGAGGCGCAGGCGAGGAGCAGGTAAGGTTTTTATTTTATTTTCCTGTTAATCCGAGTCCTTTGACTTAGTGAAGATAAAATGGCTGTAAGATGTGGGAAGTCAGGGAACCTCACGAGATGCCTGATGACTACATCTGTGGGAAGTGCACCGAGCTGCAGCTCCTGACAAACCAGGTCAAGAAGCTGGAGCTGGATGTACTCATGATCATTCGGGATTCTGAGGATATCATATATGAGAGTGTTAGCGAGGTGGTCACACCTCAGGTGCAGGCTACAGATAGATGGGTGACCACCAGGAGAAGTAAGAGGAGTAAGGAGGCAGAGTAGGATTCCACTGTGGCCATTCCTCTCACTAACAGGTATACCCCTTTAGATACTGTTGGAGGGGATGACCTTTCAGAGGCCAGCAGCAGTAGCCGGGTCAGTGGCACTTTGTCCAGCTCTGAGGCAAAGAAGGGAAAGGTGAAGTCAAGCAGACCGATAGTGATAAGAGACTCGATAGTAAGGGGCGCAGATGGACATTTCAGTGGCCGCAATCGAGACTCCAGGATGGTGTGTTGCCTCCTTGGTGCCAGGGTCAAGGATGTCTTGCAGCAGGTACAGGACATTCTGAGAGGGGAGAGCCAGAGGTTGTGGTCCATATAGGTACCAATGACATAGGCAGGAGCAGGGATGAGGTCCTGCAAAATGATTTTAGGGCACTAGGTCAAAAGTTAAAAAGCAGGACTACTAGGGTTGTAAGTTCAGGATTACTGCCCATGCCACATGCTGGTGAGGTGAGAAATAGATACCTAGTGCAGTTCAAGGCTAAGGAGCTGGTGCAGGAAGGAAGGCTTCAGATTTATGGATCATTGGGCTCTCTTCCAAGGCAGGTGGGACCTGTAAAAACAAGACGGTTTGCATCTGAACTGGAGGTGAACCAATATTCTCACTGGGAGGTTTGCTGGTGCTACTTGGAATGGTTTAAGATGGAGTAGTGGGGGATGGGAACCACAGCAGCAGGGCAACAGGTGGTAGGGTTGAAGGCAAGAAAGGTGGTATGACAAGTAAGTCTGAAAGGAAGAACAACAAGGGGCAGGCCAATAACTGTGGGACTGTTGGGCTGAAATGTATTTATTTCAACACTAGGAGTATTATGGGTAAGGAGAATGAACTTAGAGCCTGCATCAGTACATGAAATTATGATGTTGTTGCCATTTACAGAGACCTGGTGACGTTAGGGACAGGACTAGCAGCTCAATATTCGTGGGTTTCGTTATCTTAGATGTGATAGAGGGGGGATAAAAGAGGTGGAGGGGTTGCACTACTGATAAGGAAGAATGTCACAGCAGTAGTCAGAGAGGACACACTGGAGGGCTCATCCACAGGGGCAATTTGGGTGGAGCTCCGAAATAAAAAACGGTGCAGTTATGCTGATGGGATTATACTATGGGCCCCCCAATAGCCACTGAGAGCATTTAGATATTCACGTAAACCTGCAGGGAATGGAGGGATCATGTGCAGGCAGATAAGTTTAGTTTAATTTGGCATCATGGTCGGCACAAGCATCGTGGGTCATAGGGCCTGTTCCATGTTCTGCTGTGTTGTTCTATTTTGATGTAGGTTTCTGTTTTCACTGAGCTACAGACAGAGATTGTCTGATGTTCACATGCTAGAATGGGATCTCGGTTTGGTCCTATTATGTTACTGTTTGATGTTATTTGCAGCACAAAGCTGCTGTCTGGAAGCAAACTTTGTCCAGGAGCTGTTCTGACACAGTGACGGCAGAGGTACATCAGAGATAGCTAGCATGGCTTTGTCAAAGGCAGGTCTTTTCTGACCAATCTTGTTGAACTTTTTTGAGGTAACGACAAAGTATATTGATGAGGGCAGTGTGGTAGATGTGATTTACATGGACTTCAGTAAGGCCTTTGACAAGGTTCCACGTGGGAGACAAGTCTAGGTTAGGGCCTATGAGATCCAGGACATGTTGGCAAATTGGATCCAAAATTTTCTTGGCAATAAGAGAGAGAGGGTGATGGTAGAGAGTTGCTGTTGTGATTGAATGCCTGTGCCTAGTAGTGCTCACAAGGATCAGTGCTGGGACCCTTATAAAACATTGGTCAAACCACAGCTGGAGTACTATGTGCAGTTCTGGTCACCACATTATAGGAAAGACATGATAGTGATGGAGAGATTTCAGAGAAGATTCACCAGGATTTTGCCTGGGATAGAGCATTTCAATTATGAAGAGAGGCTGGGTCTGTTTCCCTGGAGCAGCGGGGGTTAAGAGAAACATGATTGAGGGTATAGTTAGGATTAACTGCCGGAAACTTTTCACCTTATGAGAGGTGAATAAAACTTGAGGGCATAGATTTAGGGTAAAGGGGAAAAGGCTTGTGGGGGACCTTTCTCACCCAGGGAGTGGTGAGTACCTGGAATGCATTGCCAGAGAAAGTGATGGAAACAGAGTTGCTGACAGCACTTAAGAGGTGTTGGATGAGCACTTGAATCATCTAAGCAAAGAAGGCTATGGGCCACCTGCTGGAAGATGAGATTAATACAGATAGGTGCCTCCTGGTCAGTGTGATCATGGTGGGCTGAATAGCCTATTTCCATGCTGTGTGACTCTGACTGTACTTCCGTGCATACTTTATCAAGGCAGATTCATGTCTTTTATCTGTGTGTCTGCACAAGGGTGACAAGAAGATTCACACAAGCAGAAAATGTCAATTCAGTATGATTGAAAAATGCTGCTAACCATTTGCATTGTGGAGAATAGGCGTCCTTTATACAATCTTCGTAAAATATAGTTCCAGTGAGCATTTCAGCATGCACTGTAAAATTGTTGTGATGCACCCTGCTTCTGGGAGAGGCAATGTTTAAAAGGAACAGCCTGGATTATTGATTTAAGGGCTGCCACTGCCTAATGATACAGGTTCAACCATCTCCTGGGGTAACTTGTAAAAGGAGAGGTAGCACTGATCCTTGAGGAAATTTTGGCAGTCTCCACTACTTGGATTGATAATTGAAGATATTTTGATCATCTGCTTTGTTCAGGACTAATGGTACCTCAGTGTGCAGAAAATAATGACCTTTTCACCAGGAGGCAAGATGGCCAGACAGTCTTATTCTGTGGGAACAAACTCTGAGTCAGTACAAGATCACTGGGTATATTGTGATTGACCTGAGTTGAGAGAGCCAATTGAGTAGGTGCCAGTTCATTGTCAGGTGCTGACATTTTATTGATCCTTCCTATCCATTGCAAACTTTAATGATTTCAAGTGATTGCTCTGAAATCTTCTGGGTGTTTTAACAATTCTATCATGTCAGATCCAATGGTACTCTGTGGCTCCTTAATTCAGTGACTCTCCGTCATTATAAAGAAGTGATGACTTCATTGCTGTATTTCCACTCTTTTATAGCTGCTGGAGAAATTGTTAGTCATTGACTGGGCATGTTTGTTCCTGTGGTCAGGCTTGTTTAATCCTGATTTGACAAATCAGTTGCAGGTGTACATGAAGTGAATTCTTCAAGTGAGATAGTTGACTCTCCCAGTGGTTCCCATTGAATCCCAAAGCCACATGGTGTCAAAATGGCCATCTTTCCTTCCAGTTATTACCACTTTGTCAAGACATGGATCCAGTGGAGTGGGGTTCCCAACACAGTCTCCAGGCTTGACACATATCCAGGCAGCATGACTATTGAGGGTCTTCCTTTTGCCATTTACCAACATGCATCTCCTCGAGTCAGAGAGAGAGAGATACAACTTGGAAACAGGCGTTTTGGCTCATCAAGTCTATGCTAAGCATCAACCACCCTTAATCCCATCAATCCCATTATTATTCTTGTCACATTCTTATCAAATTCCCCCTGAGATTGCATATGACTGATAAGAAAGAACAATTACTAAAGGTGGAGAGAGAGAGGAAACTAGTTCTGCTGTATGTATGTACGTACATCAGACTTTTGAATTTAATACTGTGGGAGCTCATTCTTATGTAGGTGGTATCCATAAGTCAGGTGTTCTGAACCCAAGGACAGCCTGTATATTAAAAACAACAAAGGTCCCTACACAAGTCCCTGCAGTACATCACTTGTTACATATTTCCAGTCAGAGAAAAAACAATCCATCACTATCCCCTGCCTCCAATCGCCAAGCCAATATTGGATCCAGTTTGCAAACATGCTTCGGATTCCGTGTGCCTTAATCTTCTACCATGGGGGACCTTATCAAAAGCCTTATTAAAGTCCATGTGCACCATATCTCTTGCTCTGCCTTCATCAGTTTTATTAGGTACCTCCTTAAAAAGCTCAATCAGATTTGTGAGACATGATCTCCCTTGCACAAACAATACTGACTCCTCCTAATCAGTCCCTGCCTTTCCAAGTGAACATAAATCCTGTCCCTCAGAATCTTCAACTTCCCTACCAGTGAGATAAGTGTCACCAGCCTGTAGCTTCCAAGCTTATCCCTACTGCCTTTTTTAAACAAGGGGACAACATTAGCCTTCCTCCAGTCTTCTGGTGAGCTGGTCATTGACTTCAGGAAGCAGGGTGGAGTACACGCCCCTGTCTGTATTAGTGGTGCTGAGGTAAAGATGGTTGGGAGCTTCTAGTTCCTTGGTGTAAATATCACCAACAACTTGTCCTGGTCCAGTCACATAGATGCTATGGGCAGGAAAGCACACCAGCACCTCTACTTCCTCAGAAGGTTAAAGAAATTTGCATGTCCGCAATGACCCTCACAAATTTTTACAGATGTAGAATAGAAAGCATCGTATTCAGATGCATTACAGCTTGGTATTGCAACTGCTCTACCCAAGACCGCAAGAAATTTCACAAAGTTGAGAACACAGCCCAGTCTATTACGGAAACCAGCCTCCCCTCCATTGACTATGTCTATGCTTCCTGCTGCCTCAGGAAGGCAGCCATCACAACAAGGACCCCTCCCACCCTGGTCATTCTCTCTTCTTCCCCCTCCCATTGGGCAGAAGATACAAAGCTTGAGAACATGTACCACCAGGCTGAAGAACAGCTTCTATCCCACTGTTATAAGACTCTTGAATGGACCTCTGATACGATCAAGATGAACTCTTGATCTCTAAATCTACCTCGTCATGGCCCTTGTACCTTATTTGTCCACCTGCACTGCACCCTCTCTATAACTGTAACACTATATTCTGCATTCAGTTATTGTTTTCCTTTTGTACTCCATCAACGTAGTTATGTATGGAATGATCTGTGTGGATGGCATGCAAACAAAGGCTTTTCACTGTATCTTGGTACATGTGATAATAATAAACCAATTACCATTTGCCTCACCTGTGGCTAACAAAGATGCAAAAATCTCTGTCAGAGCCCCAGCAATCTCCTCCCCTGCTTCCTTTAGCATCCTGGAATAGGTCCTATCAGCCCGGGGGTTTTATTCACCCTAAAGTGCTCCAATATTTCTAGCTCTTCCTCTTTCTGATATAGACATGCCCCAGCGTACCCCTCCCTTGTCTCCAGCTTCCACGGCTTTCTCCCTGATGAATACCGATGAGAAGTATTAATTTAGGATCTTACTCATATCTCCTGACCTCATGCATAGATTGCCCTGTGGTTCCCAAGGAGACTATTCCTTCCTTAGCTATAATGAGCCAATTTACTGATTACCTGGAGATTCTTTATTTTCAGCTTTTCAGATGTTTAATTTGAAGCATTGGAATTCTTTTCTCAAATCAGGTACTGCCATTGTTAAGTAAATGTCAGACTGTTTAGAAAGTATATTGAAACTACTGAGGAGAAAACCTTTCAAAATCCCAATTGTGAGTATGTGATGGATTTCCTTGAATAAAATAATTAAGTGTAATTTAAAACCCAGTTAGATGAGCTTCGCAGACTTACGTCAGTTGTCTGCTCTACTGTAATTAATGTGATTCTTTGAATATATTTCCAAATTCTATAACAAAGAATCTTGAATCTAGTGCTAAAGGTGTCCTTCAGGCTGCCTTGTTTCCCAACTACTTGGCTTGAATTCAGTCCAGCAGCAATATTTTCTTTAATTCTTCCTCCAGTCACTGAGTGATTACAGCACTAATTCACAGAATTACCCTTTGGACTTTCATACTTGTACCAGCTCTGTTTGAGTATTTAGACTAGTTCCTTTCCCCATAGCCCCACAAATTCCTTTTATAGACTTGTCCAGGTCCCTTTTTGAATGCCAAAGTTTAACCTGGTATACATCATAAAGTGGAGTATTAATTATTGATTTAAAAATGAAAGCATGATGCAGAGTGAGAGGTGCAGGGTTACTGAGAATATGCCCAATTCAGGTTGTTGCTCTGTACTTGGGCCCAGTTCCCAGATATTGGAAAGCTACACCACGTTGAATGAACTGAGCTAACAGTCTTATTGTGTTACGTGTTTAGGTCATTGATGAAAGGCTCATCAAGTTATCTGGTTGCTAAATGTCATAACAACCAGTTGCACAACTGTACGTCTTGTCAGATTATCTTACTGCTAAATGTCATAACAATTAGTTGCACAACTATATAGCTTGTCAGGCTATTTTACAAAAGATTAAGTTAATAATATGTGGGTCAGGCTAAATTGGGATGCCAAATTACTTTCCTGGATTATATTAATGAACCAGTAAAATTTTCAGAAAAATCATATGTGTTTCTTGCCCAGAATTATTGAGTTGCCTTGATGGAAATTGAATCTATAGGTCTGGGGTTATTCCATTCCATTATTCTCTCACATTTTCTTACATGTGAGAGAACTAGTTGTTCTGAACAATGTAAACTTCCACTTCCCTACATGTTCACTCTGAATGGAGGTAAATGGCACTCTTCCATTGTAACTCAATTCTGTAAATGAACTTTACTTAATATTTTTTGTGTAGCGTCAAAGTTGAGGGCTAATTTAAAGTGTCAGCTTTATCCCAGACTTTCAATTTTAGGTGGTTCCCTAGCTTCTCAAATGTCATTTATGAAGAACGTGGAAAAAAGAACAATTAAATATCTCATCCAAAATAGCTCCACTTAAGGGGCACCTTCAGGGGAACAATTTGTTCTTCAAGCAATCACATTCTTTCTCAAAACTCATGGCAATGCTGTAAAATTACAATTTTGGCCTTTGATTTGACTTTCTTTTAAAGACTATTTCAAATTTGCATGTGTTGATCAGTTAGATGAGAGTTTCAAAAGATAATTAAAAGAAAATACTTGTATGAAAAACTGTCAGTTTTGGTTTTTCGTGTTTGCTAGTTATGTTCAGTAAAATACTGATCCCCTTGCAGCCCAGAGGAAGTCCGAGATATCACTTCAAGGATGATTGGGAAAAAACTAGTCACTAAACAAACTGGAGAGAAAGGAAGGATATGCAACAAGGTGTTTATCTGTGAACGCAGGTATCCAAGAAGAGAGTACTATTTTGCTATCACAATGGACAGATCTTTTCAGGTGAGTAATTAACATTATTGATAACTTCAAAAGCAAAATACTACTGATAAAAAGCAAGAAATATTGGAAACTCTCGACATGACAGGCAGCATCTGTGGAAAGAGAAACAGTTAACATTTTCAGTTTGAACAATGAAGATGCTGGAAATCTGATGAAGTAAAACTTTTTGTTTAGCTCTGATGAAAAGTCATTGATCTGAAACGCTTATCTCTTTCCACAAATGTCACCTAATCTCTTGAATATTTCCAACATTTTCGGTTTTATCCATGATAGTTTGTGGCTGCTATATTTCAATATAGCAATTTTTTTTAGACCACTAAGTTGCGGTAATTTAGTTAACACTTTACCTTAAGGATATTAACACCATTCAAGTTTTCATCAAATTGAAATCTTTATGTGAGATTTTGCAATAAGTGTCACCAAACTATATAGTTCCTACCCAGCCTTTGCTCAAGTAAGTTTTGCAGCAACTGGATCATGAACAGAACTCTTGGAATTCTAGTCCTTTCCATATCCCTAGAGTAAGGATTCAAACTGTAGTTTCCCCTTTACCATACTGATTGAAGTTGGCTAATCCAGCAGTGAAATAAAACTTGGATCTTAGGATCCTTTAGCAACCATAGCAAATCAGTCTTTAACCTGTTATATTGTCATATAGTACTGAAATGGGCCCTTTAGCCCACTGAGTCCGCACCCATGGACACTGGTGACACGAGACTGCAGATGCTGGAAATCTGAAGCAACACAATAAGGAAATGGAGGAACTCAGCGGCTCAGGCAGCATCTGTGGAGGGAAATAGACAGTTGACATTTTGGGTCGAGACCCTTCATCTGGACTTGAAAGAAAGGGGGCAGATAGCCAGTATAAAAAGGTGGAGGGAGACAGGGGACACTAAACCCATGGACACAAATCCCACTTTATTCCCCCATGTTCCCATCGTTTCCCCACCCCCACCCACCCCGTCCTTTCTGGTGAAGTTAGTAAATTGAATGAAACCAGAAAAGTAATAGTAACTGAAGAAATGTCTCTGCTAATGGATCAGTTTTCCAAAAATTGAGGCTGATATTTTTGCTCAATCCAAAATGACCAAATCAATTTGAAAAAAGATGTTATCTTCTTTCTTTTAAAGACCCTGTCCAATTTATTTTCATGGATTTCTGTTGAATGTGCAAGGATTGATGAAATTTCTTCTGCAGAAATTCAGGTTAAAATGAGTCTTAAATCTATGTAATTTGACAATAGTAACTAAAAAAAGGACAGAAGGGCGAAAAGAAATGTTGCAAGAGAGAGTGAAGAAAGTCTGCTAGGTTATATATGCAGCAATAGTCATGGATCTTGCACAAAGTAAGTGAACTCATCAGGATATGATTGAGCTGATTCGGATGCAAAGAGAAATGCTTTCACAACAGTAAGGGAATGGCATAATATTAAATGACTTCTTTGCCTCGGTTTTTACAAAGAATGTTCATAGAAATTAGAGAAGAAATGTCGCAATGGAAAGCTGAAATGTCGCAATGGAAAGCTAAAATGCTCAGGATGTCAGAGAAGTAACACAGGCTTTGGTTAAACATACTTCCAAACACACGTAAATATGGCAGTTGTACTAGAGGACGGAAGGTTGCCAATTTTTCACCTCTGTTTACGTAAGGGCTAACAGAAGTAACTGTACAAAATGGCCATTCTGACCTCCCGGTTGCATACCATTTCAATTCCCGTTCCTATTCCCATATCGATCCTACAGTCCTCGGCCTTCTCCCCTGCCAGGGTGAGGCCAAACGCAAGCTAGAAGAACAGCACCTCATATTCCACCTAGGTGGTCTACAACCCAATGGTATGGACATTGAATTTTCCAACCCACGCTCCCTGAACTCCTTTCTCTCTCCTGGTTTCCCCCTTGCCTCACCTGGTTCCATCTACCTATCATCTATACACTACATCTGGTTCTCCTTTCTCCTCTCCCAACTGGTTCCATCTGCCCATCATCCCTCCCTCCCCTCTGGTTCCAGTTGTCACCTTATCAGATTTTGTATCAGCAGCCTCTTGTTTCCATTTATCGCCTTTAGCCTCTGCCTTTGCCTCCACTCTCTACTGTTGGATCTGGTCATTTTCGAATCCACAGGTTCTTTCAGGAGTCCAGGAATGAGTTGAAAAGAACTTGGTGCTTCACAAAGTTTTATTGGAAAAGTTTAAAACAAAGAAAGTCACAGAACACATGGCACTAGCTTTACTACTAGGAGATGATCCAAGACAAAAGGAACTGAAGATGAGCTAGGGCCGGGGGTGTGGGGGTTGGGGGGGAGCGGGGGAGCGGGGAGGAGAGCAAGAGAGTGATTAACAAAAAACGACACCTTTTATACCTGATATAAGAGGTACTCCTTAGCTAACAATAGTCCAATCAGGAAAACTATTAGATACCTGTGGTGAAACCAACCAATGAAAAAACACACATTCACCTGATGGATGAACCAATAAGTTAGGATGCGGCCATTCCTTGTGCAGCCACTTGAGGTGTATTAAACACTATACATGTTTAAAAAAAACTAATTAAAACAGTCAAATCCAACACTACCTTCCCCTCCCACCCCCACCAGCTACATATTTCCCCTTTTTTCTCTTTCCTTATCTGTCTCTACTATCACCCACCAGCCACGGTCTCCTGACTCTACCCCTCATCTGCCCCTACCTGGCTTCATCTCCCCATTATCTCCCCTTTCACCTGGTTCTACCTGTCACCTGCTAGCCCCTCCCTCTCACCTCTTTATACTGGCTATCTCCCCTCTACACTCTCAGACCTGATGCAGGATCTCAGCCTGACACATTGACTATCCTTTTACCTCTACAGATTCTGCTTGACCCACTGAGTTCCTCCAGCAGTTTGTTTTTTCTAACCATTCTCCACATCCCAACCATGGTAGATAGTAAGGTTGTGAAAGTCAACTACATTAAATCTGATGATCATTTCTGCATCCAGCATCATTTCGGGAAGTGAGTTCCAGACCCCCTGCTAGCCTCGTTGAAAAAAATGTTGTTCTTCTCCGGCAAAAAAAAAACAAATCCAGAGTGCAGATTCAGAGTCTCGACCTGAAATGTTGACTGTCCCTTCGCCTCCACAGATGCTGCCCGACCTGCTGAGTTCTTCCAGCAGGTTGTTTTTTGCTTCAGATTCCAGCACCTGCAGTCTCTTTTGTCTCCGTTATTCATCACCACTCTCTCCACTCTAATCATTTGACCAATTATTTTCAAACTGTGCCTCCTGGTTTTTGGTGTCTCTGAGGGAAATGGGTTCTTCCTTTTTACTCTGTCTAGGTCCCTCAATAATTTTATACATCACTACTGAGTTGTCCTTTAGCCTCTTCTGTCCAAAGAAAACCAGTATTAGCTTAACTTCTCAAAACTGCAGTTTTCTGGTCCTGCCAATGTCCTCGTAAATCTGCTCTGAAGTGGTATTTAAAGTTAGTGCTATCATGTTTTGATTATTCTTAAAATAACTGCAGATAAATTTGTAGATTCATTATGTTTTAAACATACCAGCCTTTATGCTTCCAAGACCTGGACTACCAACAGAAGGCACCTCAAGGCACGTGAAAGATACCACCAATACCCTCCATGCAGAATCCTCCAAATTCATTGGAAGGACGAGTAAACCAATACCAGTGTCCTCACGCAGACCAACATTGCCAGCACTGAGGCCTTTACATGAAGCTGACTCCTCTTGGCAGGCCATGTTGTCTGTATGCCTGCTGAATAATTTGGCGAATACTATTTAAAATCCCACAATGCAGTCTGAAAACTTGAATTTAGTTTTAACAATTCAAAATAACATTGGTATCAGTAAATGTGAATACAAAGCTGTTGAACTGTTCTGAAGCTTATTAGTTCACAGACTTCAGAGGAAGGAAACCAACATCCTTGTAAAGCCTATATTAGATTGGAATCCCGCATCAAAGTGCCAACTCTACTCTCTTTGAAGGAGCCTAGCGTCATTGTTATTTCAAGCTACCACTGAAAAGGAAGCTCTGCTCCGCCACCTACTCTGGGCAACTCAAGACAGGCAACAGAATATTTCCTTCTATATCTCAAAATGTCAGGATCATTTGTAACACTGTTATCCTGATTTGTAATAGCTACTTCAGAATGAATTGTTGAATCAAAATTCCAGTCTTCTGGCATATTTGGCTTAGTACCAATCTACTGGTACCTTACCAGCTAAACCAATGGGGAAGCTAAATGGTGAACATACAAACAGAAGTAGAAGCAGGATTAGGCCATTAATTCTACTGTTCCATAAGGTCATGGCTGATGTTCCTGAGCATCACTTTCCTGCACTAAGCCATATCCCATGGTTCCCTTGTATCACATGGTGTACTTGTATCCAAAACAAAATGTAGCAATCTTTATTTTAAATGTAGTCTCTGATTGAGTCTCCACGACTCTCATGGGCAGAAGGTTCTAAATATTCTCTACCCTCTGGCTGAAGAAATTTCTTTTCATCTCAGTCTTGAATACTTGACCTCCTATATTGAGTTTGTGATCCCTGGTCCAGCTAGGGAAACCAACATTGCCACATCTGCCCTGTCAAGCTCTTTAAGAATTTGATATGTTTGAATGAGATCACTTTTTCATTTTTCTAAACGCTGGAGAGTGTAGGCCCAGACTGATTTCTCTCTCTTTGCAGGACAAATCCCAACTCCCCACTACCAAATTCCAGGAATTAATCTGGTGAACCTTCTGTTGACTAGATTAATTGCTTTTGTTTCTCTCTGTCTACCACAAGCAGGGGAATCAGAAGTGCACAAAATATTCCAGGTGTAGTCCCTCCATGAGCAGCCAGAAGTCTTGGTACATGTAGGTACCAATGACATTGGTAGAAAAAGAGAAGAGGTCCTGAAGGAGGAATACAAGGCATTAGGGAGAAGGTTGAGAAGTAGGACCTCAAGGGTAGTAATCTCAGGATTACTACCTGTGCCACATGTCAATGATAGGAAGAATAGAAAGCTCTGGCAGATGAATGCGTGGCTGAGTGACTGGTGCAGGGGGCAGGGCTTCAGATTTTTGGATAATTGGGACCTTTTTTTGGGGGAGGCATGACCTATTCGCTAAGGATGGGTTGCACCTAAACTCCAAAGGGTCCAATATCCTGGCGGGAATGTTTAATTTAGTTGTAGGGGAGGGTTTAAACTGATCTGGCAAGGGGATGGAAACCAGGATGTTAGGTTACAAGATGCTAAGGTAAGGGAGGAAGTTTATAGAAACAAGTCCAATGAGGATGGCAAGAAGGACAGGCAGGTGAGAAGTCAGGATAATTTGCTGAATAATAGAAGTACAACAAATCAGGATGTTAGGATACAGAATGTTGGGATAGAGGATGAGGTATATAGGAACATGTCTAAGATAGTATGTAGTCAAGATGGTAAGAAGGATAAACAGGTGGAAAGTCAGGATAAACTGCTGAACAATAGAAGTACAACAAAATCAATAGCAGATACCGGACTAAACGTACTATATTTAAATGCACGTAGCATTAGGAATAAAGTAGATGACCTAGTGGCACAACTACAGGTTAATAAATACGACATTGTGGCAATCACCGAGTCATGGCTTTATGATGGATGTGATTGGGAACTGAATGTCCAGGGGTACACAGTGTATAGGAAGGATAGGCGGGTAGGCAGAGGAGGATGTGTGGCCATGATGGTTAGTAGTGATATAAAATCAATAGAAAGGAAGGACATTGGGTCAGCGGAGGTGGAATCCTTATGGGTGGAGCTAAGAAATAGCAAGGGTAAAAGGATAATAGTAGCAGTCATATATAGGCCCCCTAATAGCAGTCAGGAAGTGGACGATAAGTTGCAGTTTGAGATAGAAAAAGTATGCCCGAGTGACAATGTGAAGATAATTATGGGGGATTTTAACATGAAGGTGGACTGGGAAATCCAGCAAGGCGGTAGAACTCAGGAGAGTGAGTTTGTGGAATGTCTAAGGGACGTTTTTCTGGAGCAACTTTTTGAAGAGCCCACCAGGGGATCGGCTGTTTTGGATTGGGTGCTGTGTAATGAACCGGAGGTGATTAGGGAACTAAAGGTAAAGGAACCACTGGGAACCAGTGATCACAATATGATTGAGTTCAGTTTCAATTTTGAGAAGGAGAAGCTGATAACTGGTGTATTGATATTTCAGTGGAACAAAGGAAATTACAATGGTATGAGAGAAGAGTTGGCCCAAATTGATTGGAAGGGTAAGCTAGCTGGAGGGATGGCGGAGGAGAAATGGAAGGAATTTCTACAGGAAATAAGGAAAATGCAGGATAGATATATTCCAAGAAAAAAGGTTTTGAATGGAAAAAAGGCACAAATGTGGATAACGAGAGAGGTGAAGGCTAAAATAAAAGCAAAAAGGGCGGCATACAAAGAAGCAAAAATCAGTGTGAAAACAGAAGACTGGGAAGCTTTTAAAAACCTGCAGAGAGAAACTAAGAAGGCCATTAGGAAAGAAAAGATGAATTATGAAAGGAAGTTGGCGGATAACATTCGAAAGGATACTAAGAGTTTTTTTAAATACGTAAGGAGTAAAAGAGAGACACGGGTTGATATAGGACCAATTGATAACGGTGCAGGAGATATTATAATGGACGATAGAGAGATGGCAGAGGAATTGAATGAATATTTTGCATCGGTCTTCACCGTGGAGGACATCAGCAATGTGCCGGTCAGTCAGGAGTCTCACGAAATGGAACTGAGTTAAGTTAAGATTACTAGGGAGAAGGTGCTAGGAAAACTAAATGGGCTAAAGACTGATAAGTCTCCCGGACCGGATGAGGTGCATCCCCGGGTTCTGAAGGAGGTGGCTTTAGAGATAGCGGAGGCATTGGTGATAATTTTCCAGGAATTGATAGATTCCGGCATGGTTCCGGAGGACTGGAGGGTCACAAATGTAGTTCCGTTGTATAAGAAAGGTGGGAGGCAGCATAAAGGAAATTACAGACCTATTAGTCTGACGTCAGTGGTGGGAAAATTATTGGAATCTATCCTCAAGGATGGGGTTACGGAGTACCTAGAGGCGCAAGGCAAGATAGGTCCTAGCCAACATGGTTTTGTGAAGGGAAGATCCTGCCTGACCAACCTATTGGAGTTTTTTGAAGAAATCACAGGTAGGGTGGATAAGGGAGAGGCGGTAGATGTCGTGTATTTAGACTTTCAAAAGGCCTTCGATAAGGTGCCTCACAAGAGACTGATTAATAAGATGAGAGGTCATGGAAAATCACGGGTAGGATAACAGAACGGGTGGAGCATTGGCTGGTTGGCAGGAAGCAAAGAGTGGAAATAAAAGGATCTCGTTCTGGTTGGCTACCGGTTACTAGTGGTGTGCCGCAGGGGTCAGTGTTGGGGCCGCTCCTTTTTACCTTGTACATTAACGATTTGGATGATGGAATAAATGGTTTCGTGGCTCAGTTTGCGAATGACACCAAGATAGGTGGAGGAGTAGGGAGTATTGAGGAGATAGGAAGGTTGCAGAGAGACCTAGACAGTTTAGGAGAATGGGCAAGGAAATGGCAGATGAGATTCAATGTTGAGAAATGTGCAGTTGTATACTTTGGAAGCAGAAATAAGCGGGCAGATTATTATCTAGAAGGAGAGAAAATTCAAAGTACGGAAGTACAAAGGGACTTGGGGGTACTCGTGCAGGATACCTTAAAGGTTAACCACCAGGTCGGATCGGTGGTAAAGAAAGCGAATGCTATGTTGGCATTCATTTCAAGAGGTGTAGCATATAAAAGTAAGGAAGTGTTGATGAGGCTCTATGGGGCACTAGTGAGGCCTCATTTGGAATATTGTGCGCAGTTTTGGGCCTCACATCTTAGGAAGGATGTGCTGACGTTGGAGAGGGTTCAGAGGAGATTTACGAGGATGATTCCAGGAATGAAAGGGCTTACGTATGAGGAGCATTTGTCGGCTCTTGGACTGTATTCACTGGAGTACAGAAGAATGAGAGGGGACCTCATAGCAACATTTAAAATGTTGATAGGAAAGGACAGAGTAGATGTGGCTAGGCTGTTTCCCTTGGTGGGTGAGTCCAGGACCAGAGGGCACAATCTTAGAATTCGAGGGTACAGTTTCAAAACAGAGATGAGGAGAAATTTCTTTAGCCAGAGGGTGGTGAATTTGTGGAACTCCTTGCCATGTACAGCAGTGGAGGCCAGATCAGTGGAGGCGTTCAAGGAGGAGATAGATAGATATCTAAATAGTCAGGGTATCAAGGGATATGGGGATAAGGCCGGAAATTGGGATTAGAATAGGTTTTTTTTGTTTGTTTCCCCCCTCCATTCCCCATTTCTCATTTCTTTTTTCCCTTTTCCTTGGAGCAGACTCGATGGGCCGAATGGCCTGCTTCTGCTCCTTTGTCTTGTGATCTTGTGATCTATATAAGGGTGATAAGATGTTTTTACTGTTGTACTTGTATCTTCATGCTGTGAGGCCAGTGCAGTGTTTGCCTTCCTAATTGCTTGCTGTACCTACATGTTCACTTGCAGTGATTTCTGTAGAAGGACAACTGGGTCCCTCTTTTTCCATATTATATTTGGTCAATCATGTCTTCACATATTTTTAACCTGCTTATATCCCCTTGATGCCTTTGCATCTTCCTCACAATCCACAATGCCGTCCAGCTTTGCATCATCTGAAAACTTGGATATATTACACTTCGTCTGTGCACCTTTTAATAAGAATGGCGAGAGATATTTCCTGCCTTTTTCTCCTCCCATTCCCATACTCTGAACTAAAAACATTTCCACTCAAAATGACCTGGTCTTATCTGGTGTTCTTCATGAAAGGAGTTAAGAGGAAGCTACCTCTACCTATATGTGTGCAGTGGCATGCAAAAGTTTGGGCACCCCTGGTCAAAATTTCTGTTACTGTGAATAGTTAAGTGAGCAGAAGATGAACTAATCTTCAAAAGTCATGAAGTTAAAGATAAAACATTCTTTTCAACATTTTAAGCAAGATTAGTGTATTATTTTTGTTTTGTACAGTTTTAGAGTGAAAAAAGGAAAGAAGCATCATGCAAAAGTTTGGGCACCTCAAGAGATTTGAGCTCTCAGATAACTTCTACCAAGGTCTTAGACCTTCATTAGCTTGTTAGGGCTATGGCTTGTTCACAGTCATCATTAGGAAAGGCCAGGTGATGCAAATTTCAAAGCTTTATAAATACCCTGACTCCTCAAACCTTGTCCCAACAGTCAGTAGCCATGAGCTCCTCTAAGCAGCTGCCTAGCACTCTGAAAGTTAAAATAAATGATGCCCACAAAGCAGGAGAAGTCTATAAGAAGATAGCAAAGTGTTTTCAGATAGCCATTTCCTCAGTTCATAATGTGATTAAGAAATGGCGGTTAACCTGAACGGTGGAGGTCAAGTTGAGGTCTGGAAGACCAAGAAAACTTTTCAAGAGAACTGCTGGTAGGATTGCTAGAAAGGCAAATCAAAACCCCCGTTTGACTGCAAAAGACCTTCAGGAAGATTTAGCAGACTGTGGAGTGGTGGTGCACTGTCCTACTGCGCAGCGACACCTGCACAAATATGACCTTCATGGAAGAGTCATCAGAAGAAAACCTTTCCTGTGTCCTCACCACAAAATTCAGCATCAGAAGTTTGCAAAGGAACATCTAAACAAGCCTGCTGCATTTTGGAAACAAGTTCTGTGGACTGATGAAGTTAAAATAGAACTTCTTGGCCGCAATGAGCAAAGGTATGTTTGGAGAAAAAAGGGTGCAGAATTTCTTGAAAAGAACAGCTCTCCAACTGTTAAGCATGGGGGTGGATCAATCATGCTTTGGGCTTGTGTTGCAGCCAGTGGCACGGGGAACATTTCACTGGTAGAGGGAAGAATGAATTCAATTAAATACCAGCAAATTCTGAAAGCAAACATCACACTGTCTGTAAAAAAGCTGAGGATGAAAAGAGGATGGCTTCTACAACAGGATAACGATCCTAAACACCTCAAAATCCACAGTGGACTACCTCAAGAGGCACAAGCTGAAGGTTTTGCCATGGGCCTCACAGTCCCCCGACCTAAACATCGTCGAAAATCTGTGGATAGACCTCAAAAGAGCAGTGCATGCAAGACGGCCCAAGAATCTCACAGAACTAGAAGCCTTTTGCAAGGAAGAATGGGTGAAAATCCCCCAAACAAGAATCGAAAGACTCTTAGCTGCCTACAGAAAGCATTTACAAGCTGTGATACTTGCCAAAGGGCGTGTTACTAAGTACTGACCATGCAGGGTGCCCAAACTTTTGCTTTGGGCCCTTTTCCTTTTTTGTTATTTTGAAACTGTAAAAGATGGAAATAAAAAAGTAATCTTGCTTAAAATATTAAAGAAATGTGTCATCTTTAACTTTATGTCTTTTGGAAATCAGGTCATCTTTTACTCGCTTAGCTATTCACAGCAACAGAAATTTTGACCGGGGTGCCCAAACTTTTGCATATATACATTACACACATAATATATAGAGATAATATATAAAATCTGTAGTAGAGCTCAAAAGAAGATTTTTTAATTTCTGCATATTTTTGCTCAAAGGGACCAGTTCTCATTGGTAGCAGTCACGGAGGGGTGAACATTGAAGATGTGGCAGCCGAGACACCAGATGCTATTATCAAAGAACCTGTGGATATTATGGAGGGAATCAAAGGAGAGCAAGCTGTCAAGGTATTGTTACTTTGTTATTTGACAAAGTAGAAAGCATTTTTGTCCATCTGTTGGCATAGCTTTGCATGATTTTGATTTGAGAGGATCTCTCACTAAAATTAATTTTACTTTACAGTGAAGACATGACTTTGGTCACTGCCTGTGCAGCTTTCACTTTAATCAATCTTCAAAGAAAGAACAGCTGAGAAAGAAACTTAAGAATAAGGTGCAGTGATGAATCTCTGCTTTGGATGCAGCCCTGATGCCGGAATATATTTTGTAATCCAGCATGATATTTTAAGCATTTGTTTCCAAAGCAATCCTTTGACTTTAATGTCATTGTCTATTGTGGTGATTGGAGGGAAGTGTTGTAATGTGTGCTGATCTTTTTGAATTCCTTTCATGTAAGATCAAGAGTCTCCTGACTGCAAGTTTTATCAAGGCGACATTTAAACTCAGATCTACAGAAGTGAAAGGATGTTGTCCAATCCGTTGGACAGCCCATTTCCCAAATTGTGTAATATTATATAGTAGAAAAAGGCATTACCTTAAGGGGTGCTATTAGTTTAACTAGTCTGTTCAGCAAAAATGCAAATGAATGCTGAAAGAAAAACAGAAAATACTGGAAATACTCAGCGTCAGGCAGCATCTTTGGAGAGAGACCTCTGTTTCTCTCACCATAGATGAGCTTGTCTGAAGTATTTACATCATTTTCTATTTCTGTTTCTCTTGTTTTAAGTAAAATGGATTAAGACGTGCAGTTGATGGAAATCCTTCCAGGTTTATGACTTACTAATGTTAATTCACCAGATAATGGTTGGCTTCAACTATATCAAACTCCCAACCACTTGAAATTATCTAGCTGTGTTGATGGAAATAATTCATGTAGTAGATGTTTAATTAATACTGAGAGGTGAAATAAATTTGATATTTTCTATTGGTATTTTCAAAGGAGTACTTCACATCCTTCTGAGAGCTAATTAGAGGCAAGGTAATTTGCCACAGATCAGCCCTCCCATTTCAAAGGGATTCTTCACTTCACAACTCCACGATTAGTTCTTCCATTCCGACCTACCCCTTCCTGTCTTACGGCACTTTCCCACGTAACATAGAAGATACAACACCTGTCCTTTCACCCCTTCCCAGAATCCAGAGAACCAAATAGTTTGTCCAGGTGAAACAGTATTCACTTGCACTTCTTCCACTCTAGTGTACTGCACTCAATGTTCACAATGAGATATTTCCTCTACATTGGAGAAACCAAACATAGATAGGGGGATCACTTAGCAGTGTATCTGCATTTGGTCTTCAGGAGTGACACTGAGCTTCTAGTTGCTGTCTTTTTAATTCAACATCCTACTCCCCCTCTGACATTTCTGTCTGTGGCCTCTTTTGCTGTTAATACGAGGCTTGAAGAACAACATCTCATCCTCTGTCTGAGCACATTGCAGCCTTCTAGATTTGATATTGAATTCGCCAGCTTTTGGTAACTCGCTCTTTCTGTCTGTATCGTAGAGTTGTACAGCTCAGCAAGAGGACCTTTGGCCCAATTTGTTCATGCCAACCAAGTTAGTTCCACTTGCCTACCCATATCCCTCTCACCCTTTCCTATCCATGAATTTGTCTAAATCTCTTTTAAATGTTGTAATTGTACTGGCCTCTTCCTCTAGCAGCTCATTCCATACACCCACCACCCTCTGTGTGGACAAAGTTACCCCTCAGATCCTCTTCAAATATTTCCTCTCTCACCTTAAACCTATGCCCTCTGGTTTCAGACTCCCCTACCCTGGGAAAAAGACTGTGACCATTCACCTTATCTATGCCCCTCATGATTTTATATGCCTCTGTAAGGTCATCCCTCAGATCTCCTACACTCCAGGGAAAATGCTTCAGGCCCCCCCTCCAGTCCTGCTAATATCCTTATGAATCTTTTCTGAACCCTTTCCAACTTATAGTTCATCCTTCCTATAGCTTGGTGACCAGAACTGCACACAATATTCCAGGCATCGTCTCACCAATGTTTTGGACAGCTGTAACATGATGGAACATAGAATTCTACAGCACAGTACAGGCCCTTCAGCTCACGATGTTGTGCCACATTTTATCCTGCTCTAAGATCTATCTATCTGGTCCCTCCCTCCCTCCCTCATAGCCCTCCATTTTTCCATCATTCATGTGCCTATCTAAGAGTCTCTTAAATGTCCCTAATATATTTGCCTCCACCATCTCTGCCAGCAGTGCGTTCCACGCACCCACCACTCTCTGTGTAAAAAAAAACTTACCTCTGACATCCCCCCCCATACCTTCCTTCAATCACCTTAAAATTATGCCCCCTCATGTTAGCCATTTTTGCCCTGGAGAAAAGTCTCTTACTGTCCACTCAATCTATGCCTCATCATCTTGTACACCTCTATCAAGTCACCTCTCATCCTCTTTCGCTCCAAAGAGAAAAGCTTTAGCTTCCTCATCCTATCCTCATAAGACATGCTCAACAATCCAGGCAGCATCCTGGTAAATCTCCTCTGCACCCTCTCTAAAGCTTCCACATCCTTCCTATAATGAGGCAACCAGAAATGAACACAATACTCCGAGTGTGGTCTAACCAGAGTTTTATAGAGCTGCAACATTACCTTGTGGTTCTTGAACTCAATAGCCCGATTAATGAAGGCCAACACACCATACACCTTCTTAACAACCCTATCGACCTGTGCGGCGACCTTGAGGGATCTATGGACGTGGACCCCAAGATCCCTCTGTTCCTCCACACTGCTAAGAGTCCTGCTATTAACTTTGTATTCTGCCTTAATTCAATCTTCCAAAGTGTATCACTTCACACTTTTCCGGGTTAAACTCCATCTGCCACTTCTCAGCCCAGCTCTGCATCCTATCAATGTCCTGTTGTAATCTACAGCAGCCTTCTACACTGTGCACAACACCACCAACCTTCGTGTCATCAGCAAAATAACTAACCCACCCTTCCACATCGTCATCCAAGTCATTTATAAAAATCACAAAGAGCAGGGATCCCAGAACAGATCCCTGCGGAACACCACTGGTCACTGACCTTTAGGCAAAATGTGTCCATTGAAGACAGAGGGTGGTAGATGGAGCACAATATTTCTGATATAATGAGATCAAATGAGCAAATGTAGCAACAGGAGTAGTAGTTAGGATACATTCCTGACAAGTCATACTATTTTCATATGGAGGTCTGGTGTTAGTGATTTTTTTGTTTGTTGCAGATATGAAGATCATCCCAGAGGTAGATGTTGCAAAATCCAACAAGTTTGCTGGCTGTTTCTCTGGCACATGATCATGATTAGCAGATATATTTACCATGTAGCTGAAACAATCCCTTCCATTGTTGAGTTTTTCAACATAGTACTATTTTGCAAGAGCAATAATTCTCTAACCAAGTAGTAGAACAACATGTTTCCAGTAGATTAATCTACATCAATGGGCGAGCCAATTCTGAATCCACACAGCCAAGTTTCCCTGGATCCCATGCCTCCTGGCTTTCTGGATGAGCCTTCCATGAGAAACCTTATCAAACACCTTACTAAAATCCATGTACACTATATCCACTGCTCTACGTTCATCAATGTGCTTTGTCACATCCTCAAAGAATTCAGTCTGGATGATATCCCAACTCTTGTACTCAGTGTCCTGAATGATGAAAGCAAACATGCCAAGTATCTTCTTCACCATCCTGTCTACCTGTGTCGCCACTTCCAGGGAACTATGCATATGTATCCCTAGATCTCTCTGTTCAACAACATTCTCTAGGGCCCTGTCATTTACTGTGTAAGTCCTATCTTGGTTTAACCTCCCATGAAGAAACACTTCACACTTGGCCTACTTTCCCAGTTGATCTAGATCCAGATGGAATCTTAGATAACCTTCACTTATCCACTGTACCACCAATTTTGGTGTCATCTGCAAACTTACTAACTCTGCCAACTACATTCTCATCCAAGTCATTAATATATCAGAACTGGCCATTTCTGCCTGTCATCATTTTGGCTCAGTTTTTCTTTTTCTATTTAAGTAGCCCATCCTGCTGGGCTATTAGCAACACAAAGTACAGACAAAGTGGCAGAGTATCCTAACTGCTACTCCTGTTGCTACATTTGCTCGTTTGATCTCATTCTATCAGAAATATTGTCTTTTTTTCCCCACCTGCTTTACCAGAAACTCACTTGTTTCTCTCTTTCTTAGTTCTGATGAAGGCTCCTATCCCTGAAATGTAAATTGTTTCTCTTTTAACTGATGTTGCCTGACTTGCTGAGTGTTTCTAGCATTTTTGTTTTAAATTTGATATCCAGCATCTGCAGTTATTTTTTTAACTTTTGTTTACTGCTAGTATGTTGGCTTAAATGCACTTACTCTACCTCCTGACAAAAGTCTCCTATTCAAACCAGATGGGACAGACTGAAGCACTTTGTCTGGTTTTAGTTTGGTAGCAGTTCCTTAACTGGTTACAGTCTAGAATTTGAGAAACTGTTATGGTCAGGACAATTACACACGGGTGTTAGGATCAGTGTGGGGCTGCTGAGGGGGATGGTTCATAATTCAGATTATCTAATTATGTCTCCTAATGGGGGCTACTTAAGAACCCAAGTAGTTCAGTTAACGTTCTCTTGGTTTTGAACTTCTATAAAGATATGGACAGAATAGTTAGCTAACACACTTTGTAAAAATAAACAGCAAAAACAACCATAATATATATGCAATTTAGTCTTGACATTGTGAAAGTAAAACAATGAATGGTTTGCAAGGAGTTTAGCAGAATTGTACATTCCTGACAAGTCATATTATTTTTACATGGAGGTCTGGTGTTAGTGATATTTTTTGTTTGTTGCAGATATGAAGATCATCCCAGAGATAGATCTTGCAAAATCCAACAAGTTTGCTATTTGTTTTTCTGGCACATGATCAAGATTAGCAAGATTAGCATGATTAGTAGACATATTTACCATGTAGCTGAAACAATCCCTTCCATTGTTGAGTTTTTCAACATAGTACTATTTTGCAAGAGCAATAATTCTCTAACCAAGTAGTTGAACAACATGTTTCCAATAGATTAATCTACTTCAAACATGTATGTAGGCCAGTTATTCAAGTAAAGTAGTTCCTTTATTTAATCATTTAACTCCCGCAGTATACAGCTAAATTAATTTAATGCAAAAGCAAACAATGGTGTTCCTGGGTTTATGTAGGAATCAGAAAAAAAAACACCTGCAGACATCAAGTCAGATTTAGGTATTTGGGGAAGGCTGCACTTGACTTTGTTTATAAAATGATTCTCATGTCGAAAGATTAGAAATTTGAATCAAAACCTGACTTAACAATCAACTTGAAGTTCTCCCATTTTGAGCTGTGTTAGTTCTGGGCAATTATATTGGGAGACTGATAATAACATGAGCAAGAAATAGAATTTTTTTTAGACAGTGTCTGAGAGAGTACAAAGTCTGAGGTTATTCATGCATGTAAATAAAGGAAGAAATGTATTGGTTGGTTAGGTACGGTTAACCAAATAGAATTATGGCATCATGGCAATAACAAAGACCTGGCTTAAAAAAGAGGACAGGATGGGTCCTAAATATTCCTGGATGCAAGGTATTCAGGAAAGATAGTGAAGGAAAGAAAGAAGTATCAATTAAGGAGAATATTTCAGTGCAGGAGAGGGAGGATATATTGGAATGACAGAAACTATCTGAATAGAATTAAGAAACAGTTGAGGTGCGAATACATTATATTACAGGCTGCCAACTAGTGGAAGGGATGTTGAGGAACATTGCACAGATGTGCAAAAGACATCATGATAGTGGGGGGACTTTCAGATATAGACTGGGATAACAATAGTATAAGGGGACAGGAAGGGAAGGTGTTTCTGAAGTTTATTTAGGAGAACTTTTTTGATCAGTAAGTCTTGGTTCTGGGAAAAGGGCAAGATAAAATGGAGGAAATGTCAGTTGTGAGCATCCATGAAACAGTGATCATAAGATGCAAGGTTAAGAATAGCAAGGGAAAAGGATGTAGAATACTCCAAGGTTAAAACAGTTAACTGGAAATGAGCCTCTTACATTTGGATGTGACAGATCTGGCCTTGGTAAATTGAATTATAAAGATTGGCAGGGAAAACTAAATAAAGCTTTAAAGTTCAGCTGCAGTCTCTGTATATTCCTGTGAGGGAAATTAAAGCCAGAGCTCCCCACAAGATCATAAAGATAGAGGGTAAAATAGTGGAGTTAAAGTGGAAGCATATGACAGATGCCAAGTTCACATCTGTATGACTTGGCATCTGTCATAGATTACAAAATATTCAGAGGGGTAATAAATGAAATATGAGAGACAGAGAGTGAACATGAGCAAAGTTGACAGCAAATGGAAAAGGGAATTCAAAAATGCTTTGCAGGCAGCAGAGTGAAAAGGCATGCAAGACGAGTGATAAGGATGATCAGTAAACAAAAAGGAAATCTTGTGGAAGCAGAGGGCATGGCTGAGGACTTTACATTAGTTTTCACCAAAGAGGGTGATGCTGCAGGACCATTGGCATAGGAAGATGTAATTGAGTTCCTGGATGGGCCATAAATTGATGGAGTAGAAACGCTAGCTGCACTTTGGGTGGGTAAATGATGTTTTTGGGATAGTTTCATAGAAAGATGCATTCTGGAGTGAAAGCAAGAGTCAGGTAAAATAAGCCTTGTATTGTACAATGAGATAGTATTAATTAATGACACCATCATGGAGGTGCCCCCAGAGAGCAGCAATCATAATATGACTGAATTTTTTTAAGAGGCAAAAAGGGGTCCAAACTGGTATTTTAAACTTGAATAAGGGCAATTATGAGGGCATGAAAGCCGAGCTAGCTAAAGTGAACTGCCAAATTAGATTAAGTGATTGGTCATTTGAAATGTGGTGGACATTTTGGGGAATCATGTAATGTAACAATGGTATGGAACTCAAACAAGACTGCACTGTCAAAGTGGCTGAAGGTATCAGAGATGCCATGGATGAGTGTATGAAGGGACTGGATCAGGGAAGAAAGGATGAAATCAAGGTAGGAAGAAATAAGTGCAGAGGGCTGAGGAGAAGCTGAAACAATGGGTCTGCCCAAGCAGTTCTCTTTGTGGTTGAAGCAAGTTGTGTGGAGCTGGGAGACGACAAGGTTGATACTTTGGAGAGAAGATCTCCAAAGAAAATCAGATCTATGACTCTTTCGTGGTGGGGTTTTGTTCCAGAGGGTAGGGCGAGGGGTGGGGGTGGGGAAGTATGAGGATGTATTAAGAGCTGAAGAGATGATATTTGGCCTCTACAAGATAGTGGTTTGTTTGCTACACTGTAACATCACCGTGAACTCAAAAGAGACTTCAGACGCTGAAATTTGGAGCTAAAAATAAAATGCTGGAGGAACTCAGCGGGTCAGGCAGCATCTGTGGGGGGAAAGGAAAGGTTGATGTTTTGGATCAAGACTCTCCATCAGGACTGAGAATATAGAGGGAGGATAGCTAGGGGGAGGGATGAGACAGAGGTTGGTAGGTGATAGGTGGACCTCAGTGGAGAGGGGGGATCCAGGTGGTGGAGTTGGGAAACAGCAGCTGGGGCTGATGGGTGGAAACAGACAAGGAAGCAAAAAAAGGGTGCTGAAGGAGGCAGATGGGAGGGGAGGGCAAAGGTGGAGGCTGAGGGTAATAAGTGAAGACATGAGAGGTGTAAGAGCTGGAAATGCAAGTGGGAGGAAACCGAAGCACACAAAGAAACCCACACAGTCACGGAGAGCATGCAAACTCCACACAGAGGTCACGATTGAAAGCAAGTCTCTGGTGCTGTGAGGCAGTGGCTTTCATGGGAAAAATATAATCAACAGGGAAAGGGTGCTTGAGCACATTGTCATACCTGTGCACTGACAAGCCTCTGGGTCCTAATGGACTTAACCAGAGTTGTAGAAGAAATGGCTGATGCCATAGTTGATGGTTTGGTTTAATTTTCCAAAATTACCTAGGTCTGAGAAAGGGTCCATTAAGGTGGAAAATAGCAAATGTTCATTTATTCAAAATGGAGCGTCGGGAAGAAACAGAAAGTAGGAAACTAGAGGTTGGTCAGTTTACTGTCCGTCATGAGGGAAACATCATTAAATATGTTATAGGATACCCCTTGGAAAGTAATGAGGCAAAGTCAATGTGGTTTTGTCAGCAGAAATGTTTGACCAATTGATTGGAATTCTTTGAAGACACTATATGGATAAATGAGAAATGGTGTTTACACTGTACCAGATGTCATTTGAAAAGGTGCTGCATCAAAGGTTATGATGGAACATAAAAGTCCATGGCTTAGGAGGTAACATGTTGTGTAGAAGATTGACTATCGACAGTAGACTTTTTCTAGTTGGTACAATGTAATAAATGCTTTGTCACAAGAATCTGTTCTGGAGTCTCAACTTTTTACACTTTATATTGTTACGGACTAGGTTACTATTGGTGAATATCCCTTTAAGATAGAGCATAGTGGTGTGTGTGTGTTGGCATGGTTACGACGACAGAAGATAAGGACGTAATGATGTTTTTGGAGCAGACAGTCGGAGTCAGTCAGAGGAGAAGAGAGAGAGAGAGACCAGCCTGCTAGTCTCTATCAATGGATGAAAAACAATAACTGTGCCTGTCACTACAATCCACTTATGGATTTTTGGAATAATCCGGTGGAGTCCACTTTGTCGTTAATCTGTAAAGGGAAACGGGTATTTGTGTGGACGGCCACGATTCGAGTGCCTTTCGGGGTGGCAGATGCTTCGGAAGAAAGTGGTGGAGTAGTCATTGCTGAGTAGACACTGAGGTGTCGTATGGGTTCCATTGTGGAACATTTGGATTTCGTAAATACTCTCTATTTTCTCTATACGTCTTGTCTTCAGTCAACAGTGGTTTTGCAGAAGCCTTTGCTCACGTTTCACCTTACGGCTTGCTGAACCGAACGTTGAGAACTATTCCTGGACTTGGAGTTTGGGAATTTGCCACATGCACACTTCGAGTATAGTTTTTGGGGTTAATGTTTAAGATCTAACATTTTTACTTCTAACATTTTTACTTTTATTTTTCTTATTATCATCAGTAGTTATTAATAAAGTAATTTTAAACACTTATACATGACTCGGAGTGTTTCTTTTGTTGCTGGTTCGTAACAATATAAATGGTCTGGATAAAGGCACTGTAGGTTTGCTTGACAAATTTGCTGAAGACACAAATGTAGATAAATTGTGAAGAGTACATGAGGCGAGAAAAGGATGAATGGGCAAGAATCTAGCAAATTGTATGCAGTGTGGGAAAATGTGAAAATGTTTATTTTTGCAAGAAAATAAAAGAAATAATCTAAGTGGCAAGAGATTGTGGAGTTTTGATCTAAGATGCAGAGTTATGTGAAGTGTGCAAGGACATGATTTACAAAGGGCTAATATGCTGGTACGGCAAGTAATGAGGACAGCTAACAGGATCTTACTGTTTGTGGCTAGGAGATTTCAGTGGAAACTTAAGGCAGTCATGCCTTTGTTAAATAGAGCATTAGTGAGACAACATATGGAATTCTGTGTATAGTATTGGTCTTGTTTACGGAAGGATGTTAATATGTTGGGAGCAATTCAGGGAAAGGTTCAAGGATGGGCAGGTTGTCTTGTGAGTAAAGGTCGGACCAACTAAGCTTGTGCCAACTGCAGTTTAGAAGAGTGAGAGGTGAATTGAATGTTTTGGAGACACACGAGACTGCAGATGCTGGAATCTGGAGCAAACAAACTGCTGGGGGAACTCAGCACGTCAACCAGCATTTGTGGCGGCAAAGGGATAGTTGATGTTTTGAGTCAAGACCCTGCATCAGGACTGCTCTCCCTCATAGACGCCTCTTTCTGGCCTTTTACCCTCTCTTTTGACCTCTTAATTTCCAGTTGCTGACATGATATCAGCCACCTTAACACCTCCACTCCCCAAACCCATTCCAGCCTCACCCACCGTACCCCCCGAATGTTTAGCTCTGTGCTCAGTCCACACTAATCCCAGCCTTATAGTTAGCAGTGATGATACAGGGTCTTGACCTGAAACATCGACTATCCCTTTGCCTTTACAGGTGCTACTTTACCTGCTGAGTTCCGCCATGGCCTCCTAAATGGCCTCCATCTGTGCTGAAGCCAATTTGTGAAGAATATAAACAGCTGAAACAAGATTATGATTGGCACAAAATAGACGTAAAAGAAAATGCATCTTAAAACTTCCTGTGAGAAACGTACTAAGTTTTGATTCTTTTTGTTGAGTGTATGCATGATTGCCAGCAAGTCACTTAGGGAAATCTAATATAAAATCTCCCTCTTCTATGTTCCTCTGGACTCGTTTGTAAAATCAAATCATGCCACAGCAATGTACTGCTGGATTAGTAGTAGAATAATGCTTTTTACTTGGTCTGGGAGTTTAATTCTTTCACTTGGTTCCCATTATTTGTGATAATTAAAAATAATCTCTAACTTTTTATTTATTTTTATAGGTTAACTACAGCCAAGTTATTACAAAATCTTTTAAGTTAGAATACAAAATACCTCCTTAACCAGTTTATGGGCCTTGACTGTTCAATGTTGTTGAAGAGTTTCATTTTTTATCTTTTTTGATTGTAGCCACAGCTTACATGGTTTTATATTTCATTTTATAATAGGTTGCTCAGCAAATGGATTTCCCAGCTGCACTAATAGATGATGCTGCTGATGTCATTGTACGTTTGTATGAACTCTTTTTGAAATATGATGCTACTTTAATTGAAATAAACCCAATGGTGGAAGATTCATCAGGCATGGGTAAGGTAACTCTTAGAATTCTCTCTTCCAGATTTTACTCACATTAAAGAACATTCAAAGTTGCTTACTAAAGAAACAGATTTGTAAAAGTAATTGAACTGTTATGAGTTACAGTTCTGCTCCCAATGTTTTTGGAATTGTGCAGGACATTAAGTAAAACAGAATTCTACACTTAATTTATAAGCTACTGATTTACTTCCAACTTTTTTCAGATTTTATGTAAGGATTTTGGTAGACTAGAAAACATAATTTAGTAAGAAAGTGACTTGTAAATTAGCCTAAGTGGTAGAAAGATATCAGAAGAACATCAAGTCTTTAGTTAAAACTTTTTGGAGCAATGAACACTATGTATCATGCAGAATTATTGCTCATATCCATCTTCAAGCAAGATTATACTTTTGTTGCTATCTCAAATTAAATTGTAAACTATTGTAGAATTACTATTCTCTGATAGATAACATTTTAAAAAAAACAAAAGTAAGGTCCATCACAGCAAAGCCTTATATTCATTGCATATTTATTAAGTCTAAATATAAATGATATCTGTAAAGCAATGAACTGAAATAAAACAGAACAGAAATGGTGTCGACATTCAGCAGCTCAAATGGCATCTGTGGATAGAGAAACAATAAACATTTTAGGTGGAAACCCTTCATCAGAATTTGGAAAAAAAAAATTTGGTTTTAGGTTGGGGAGAGATGGGTCAGACAAAGGAAATATTTCTGATAAGGGTTGCCACTGGGCGAGGACAAGAGTGGAAACAGAAACCACTGAGGGTGAAGAAGGCAAAAGAGACAGATGGAAATCCTGCTGGTGAACGGAGCAATATTTTTTCCAAAGTGGCACTCTTGAAAGAGTGACAGCAGTTAACTCCTGACTGCTACTGTAACTTGATTTAGATAGAACTTTTATGTGCAAATCACTGATTTATTCCTCAGTACGTTATTCTGTTCATTGTTCTGATTCCATTGATTGGAATAAAATTGGTCTGATCTTGGTCATTTGACTATTGTTTGAGAACTTGCAAATTTCATGTAATTTTATCCCTTTCCTAACTTTTTTATTTTCATTTGAGCATCTTTGTTTTTTAAGTTTCTGTAAACTTATCAGGTTAATAGACTTAAAATGCTGGTTACACCCAGCAGCTCACACAGCATCTGAGGAGAGAGAACAAATTGATGCCCCAGGTGAATGCCCTTTTACAAAAAGCTCACAAACTACCATGGCAACTTGACTACATTTCTTTCACCCTGTTTCCTGTAAGGACTCTATTCCATTCTCCGAACTGGGTGACTGGGGTTGGTGGAGGGGAGGGGAGGTGTTCGAAAAAGAAAGGGGTTATCAGGGGGAGAGAGAAAGGAACATGGAATATGGATTACCTGGGGATGAAAAATTCATTGTTTACACCATTGGGTTAGAGTCTATCCATGCAAAATATGAGTTATTGTTCTAGTTTCTGTTGTCCTCACCCTGGCAGTGGAGAAAGCCAAGGAGAGGCAGATCCGTGTGAAAAAGGCAGTTGAAATGGCATGCAACTAGGACCTCCAGATGGCCATAGCGGACAGAACACAAGTGCACCACAAACCCTTGCCTAGTCTGTGCTTGGTTTGTGGAGCAATTTTTATTGACACATCTGAGCCTGCCTGGGATTTCATTTGCTGCTTATTGTTAACATTATGGATTAGCTGTAATAGCACAAAAAAGCTCTGCAAATTGAGAACTCATGCCCTTAAGATTCAATGGAATCATAGTAACAATATGTGAATCAATCATTCTGAAACTAAGAGATGCCTAAATTCCCAAGGGACCAATCCATCAGGAATGTTCTGGTTTTCAGTTCCATCACTGATACCCACTCTCGTTCCCTTGGCACTTTATTAGGCAACTTCAGGGAGTGCTACACTTGTTCTTTAACCCTCGTCACCATTCAGGTGAAGCTGCGATTTACTGTCATTACTAGTTCAGTATTCTGCATTTACAGCTCACACATTCAATGCAGATTAGGTGCCCACTTTGAGAATATTTCTCCTTTTAGGAGAATCTAGCACTAGCAGTCTCTGTTTAAAAGTAAGCAGTCACCTAGTTGAGGCAGATCAGGCAATTTTTTTCTCTGAGGGCCATGATTCTTTGGAACTCTCTTCCTAATACGGTAAGGAAGCTAAATATTTGAATATTTTTAAGGCAGAGGTAGACAGATCCTTGATAAGTGGGGAGCTGAAAGGTTATTGGAAATAAGTGGGAATGCAGAGCTGAGGTTAGTCAGATCGGCGAGGACCTCATTGAATGGTGGTACAGCCTCCAGGGACTCACTCCTGCTAATTTGATGTTTCAGCTTGGAATTCAACAATTTTAGTCTTTGTACCTTACATTTCCAAAAGACCTGGGTTTTTTCAGATATTTATTTCAGATATTTATTCGCCTTCTCCTCCATCTCAACTCCGGTTTGTCATTCACCTTTTTCACCTGATTTCACTTTCTTCCATTAATACTTTTGACAATTAATCTCTCCTGCTTGCCACCCTGTCACAGACTTAATGTTATCTCCTCTGATCTTAAAAGCTTGTCATACCTGCAACTTTTCCCAGTTCTGACAGGATCATGAAACTTCAACCCTGTTCCTCTCTACATTTATTCAGACCAGAATATTTACTACATGTTCTGATTTATTACAAACTTTCAGCGTGTACATTTTGTTTGGATTAGTAAATTTCTTGGTATGTTTTTCAGTTATGTGCATGGATGCAAAGATCACTTTTGATTCTAATGCTGCGTATCGCCAGAAGCAAGTATTTGACTTGCAAGACTGGAGCCAAGAAGATGAAAGAGACCAGGAAGCAGCAAAGGCAGACCTTAACTACATCGGACTAGATGGCAACATTGGCTGTTTGGGTAGGAAAGAATGTGGTTGAAGAGAAATCGGTTCAGATAATTAAGAGACTATATCAGCTCATCCATGCTTGCTTCATCCTATTTTGTTTTATCTTTCCTTCTCTCTTACAGTCACTTTTAATATTCTGTTCACTGGAAGTTGACTTACCAAAGTATCCAGTAACTTATCAAATTGTTCTCATCTGTAAGGCAAGCTTATTTCCATGCACTATTTAATTGTATTGCCTATATAGCCAAGTCTCACCCTTTCTCAGGCTGTCTTGCAACATTTTTCAAAATATAATCATATACTGTTCTGGAATAGGGTATTTGGTTGGTTTTCTCTCCTATCACATCTGTGCTTGGTTCTAACCTGTAATGCCAGGGGCATTGATTCTAAGAGTGACATGACAATGTTGTTGTAAACTGACAGAGAACAAATAATTCAACACAGAGCAGAAATTTTGCATGGGATAGCTCAGCTATCCATAGCCTTTCATATTCAGGCCATTGACCTTACTGGATAATTTTATTTCTATCATGTAATAGTTTCATATAAAATAACAAATGGCTGGGAACCATATGTAATCTACTTCTAACCTTCTCAGGCTAATTCTGCTCTCTACCCTCTCCTACAAGTCATTTGCATTCTGAGCTAACATTTTTGACACATAGTTTCAAGATAACTGCAATTTTTAATTTTCAAGCATATTTTTTCTTTAAAGAATGTCTTAGCATCACTCCAGCAGTTGTTGATCTCTACATTATTTTATGGAAATTTTATCATTTCCCCTCTAAACTGCGTTTGTAACAGTTCTGCATACAAAATGTCTGGTGCCTGTTCTTTTGTGAATTTTTTTTGTTTTCAAATTAAACAATTATTTTCATTCATTCATATCTAATATCATTTGGAAAGTTAATTCTAAGAAAATTTAGAGTTTTGTGCAAAACCATTGAATTTTGTTTTCATTCCTAATGTGATTTGCAAAAAAAATTAAAAGTTCTTATTTTTTTTGTTTTCGTGCCTAAATACTTGTGCAGGTTATTAAATGCTATAATTTGTTTCTGCCTCTTTAGTAAATGGTGCAGGGTTGGCTATGGCAACAATGGATATTATAAAACTTCATGGTGGTACTCCAGCTAACTTCCTAGATGTGGGTGGTGGAGCAACAGCCCAGCAAGTTACGCAAGCCTTCAAGCTTATTACTTCAGACAAAAAGGTAGGCATCAAAGCAAAAATAATATTCAAGTAATCATTGACTTATTTGTCATTTGAAGTTGATTCATGCTGAATTGTAGCATCATAATTTGCTGATGATACTGTTATGGACTCAGTGAAAGTCCCTTTAAGATAGAGAGTGTGTGTGTATGTGTGTGTGGGGCGTGCTTACGTCAATAGAAGATAAAGGACGTAATGACGTTGTTGAAGAAGAAGAAGAAGAAAGAGAGAGAGAGAAGGGAGAGAGACACCAGCCTGCTTGTTTTTCTCTATCGATGGATGAGAAACAATAACTGTGTTTACCACTGAAATCCATGTATGGAAGTTGGAAGTAATCCGGTGGAGTTCACTTTGTTGCTGACCTGTAGAAGGAAACAGGTATTTGTGTGTGGACGACCACGGTTCGGATGCTTTTCGGGGTGAGGAAGTCACTACCGAGTAAACACTGAAGTGTCGTTTGGGTTCCATTGTGGAACATTTGGATTTCGTATGTACTCTCTCTATGTTTTTCTACATCTACATCTTATCTTCAGACAACGGTGGTTGTTGAAGAAGCCCTTGCTCATGTTTCACCTTATGGCTTGCGGAACTGAACTTTAAGAACCATTCAGGAACTGGGAGTTTTGGACTTTGTCACACACACACACGAAGAGTTTAGTTTTGGGGTTAACGTTCGAGGTTTAACATTCTTGAATTCTAACATACTAACATTTTTTTTTAACTTTTATTTTACGTATTACCATAAGTAGTGATTAATAAAATAGTTTTTAACACTGAATCATGCTCAGTGTGTTTCTTTTGTTGCTGGTTCGTGACAATACAACAGTGGTAGGCCTCATCAGCAGGAACAATGAAACAGCTTACAGAGAGGAGGTGGAGAGGCTGGTGGACTGGTGCTCAGTCAACAATCTCTCCTTGAACGTGAACAAAACAAGGGAGATGATTGTCAACTTTAGAAAGTCCCAAGCTGACCACTCACCCCTGTGCATCAATGGCACCATTGTACAGAGAGTCAGCTGCTATAAATTCTTGGGAATACACATGGCAGACGACCTGTCCTGGTCAACCAACACCTCCTCCCTCACCAAGAAGGCACAGCAGCATCTCCATTTCCTACGGCAGCTGAAGAGAGCAAACCTGCCCTCCTCCACCCTCACCACATTCTACAGGGGTACCATTGAGAGTGTCCTGACCAGCTGCATCTCTGCCAGGTACGGTAACTGTACCAGCTTAGACTGCAAGACTCTGCAGAGAATTGTGAGCACAGCTGGAAAGATCATTGGAATACCTCTTCCCTCTATCCTGGACATCTACAACACACGATGCACCTGCAAGGTCTGCAGAATCATAGATGACCCCTATCATCCCTCCCACAACCTATTTGTCCCACTGCCATTTGGCAAGCGGTACCGAAGCATCCGGGCCAGAACTACTAGACTGTACAACAATTTTTTTTCCCTAAGCTGTCAGGCTCCTGAATACCCTGGAGGCAGTCTCAGACAAATGCCATGTCAAAAGTCCTGGTTTGTACAACGGCGCATAAGAACTTTGGCTGATGCTGAACATGTTTATACACTTGGTGCAATGCACTGAGTTCTGTATTTTCTTTGTCCAACTCGGTTTTGCACTAACTTTGCACTAATTTTGTATCCTGTATATACCATTTTTTGGCACTATTTGTGCTTGCACGGTTTTTCTGTCTGTGTTTATTCTATGTCCTCTGTTCTATGTATATCCTCTGTTGTGAGAGTCTGGGGGAAACGACATTTCATTCCTCCATGTGTTTTACAGCAGATGGGTGAATGACAATAAAGTGTAACTTGAACTTGAATATGCCCCTCGGTAACTTATTTGACATCACAAGGAAGTACACGTAAATGTATGCCCACGTGATATACACGTAAATGTGTGCCTACTGATTTGTGGACTCTTTAAAGCAGGAATTCCTGACCAGATTTTCAGAGAGGGCAGTCTTGACTGATATATTTTTCTCCCTTGGGTGCAGTAAAGAAACAAATTGTAATGACCTTATCTCTGCCTCCAGATACCGTCAATAAACTCATTGCTGTTCAGGAATTTGTGGGCATTTTATTGGGCATCGTAATAAGTGTGAAGTGTATTTGCACATTGCTTGTGGCAGTTATGATCTGTAGAGGAACTAATTTTCTGATTTGACAAAGGAGAATACATAAATATTGTTTCTGATGTGGCTAATGAATGTGAGTCAGTTGAGATTTATTCTCCTGAGCAGGGATATGATGCAGTTAATCCAAAGCCTGGACAAATGGTTCGGAGATATGAGTTCAAATCTCACCATGGAAATTAAACTCCGTTAATTAAAATAAGTTGGAATTTTTTTTTAAAAAGCCTCAGTCAAGGTTACCATGAAATCACCGGGTTGTTCAGATAAACACAACCCGTCCACTAATGTCTTTCAGGTGAAGAACTCCACCTATCAGTCTGGATGTGGATCTAGATCCATGGCAATGAACTTAACACTCCAAAATTATCTTGATCTTAACAGCTGCACTTTGACTTCAACAGTTGCACTGTAACCTCAACAACAACACTTACTGCAGTTACTGGGTCATGGTTCTTATTTACCAGAGGTCTTATTTTAATCAATTACTCATTATTTCAAATTACCTCAGCAGGTAGAACTTATGCTCAGGAACAATGTGATTTCACTGTATATTTAAGGTGAGAAATCTTTTTAGATAGAAAACTAGGGCAAAAACTGTTCTTATTAGCCATTGGATCAAGGACCAGGAGTATAGATTTAAAGTTTTGGATTCAAGAGGAACATGAAGAAAAACGCTCAATGTAGAAAAGTTATGATCTGGAAGTCACTGCCTCACTGGGCAAAGATTTCACATGGAATTCCAGTGGGTTAAACTTCAGGTTAGCATGCTCTAATTGAATTCTGAATAAGCTTGTTGGTCTCAAATATCTTACTTCTGTTTATGGTTCTTAAGTTTAAACAAGAGCAATGATTAACTTGTCAAACTTCAATTATTTCCTGATATTTTTTTCCATGAACAACTTGCAGGGTGACTGTTTCACTTGGTTGCTTTCATTGGTATTCATGATACCAGGGTTCCTAATTATAAGCCTGAAATTAAATTTGATCAACTTAAATTTAATTTAATTCCCATGGCGAGCCTGCTGACAAAGATAGGAGATTCATTGGAAACCAATAATTTATTCAGGCTTTGAATGTGTTTAAGGTTGTAAAATATTATTGATAGATACTTACCAGTCATGAAGAAAATCTTTTAAGGGATGATCTCTCCCATGATTGAGCAGCTGGAAAATGACTGATAGGCTGTCTTGAAAATATGATGTGATAATTTTGTGCAAAGTTCAAGTATCATTTTAAAAAATTCTAGTGATCAGAGTCAAACTTAAACAGGAGTTGGAAAAATGCTAAAGTATTGAAAGAAAACTTTAAATTTTTAATTAAACTTTATCAGTTTAGCGATGCAGTCCTTCTCAAGTAGGCAGGCAATGATGGTTCTTAACTGATATGACGATATGATTTTTCTCTTTGAAGGTCATGATGACCAAGTAAAGAGCATTATTGATGGTCAGTTGTAAACTGGACACCTCTCTGTCCTCTTGAAATGATGCATAGTCTGCCCATTTATTGCTGCACTTTGCTTTTTCTCCACATGTGCAGACCATCCATTTGTGTGACTGTAAAGACATTGCATAAGAGCAAATTGTTAACCCTTAAGTATAGTAAAGTTAACAAAAATCTTCATGAAATAAAATTGTAACTAATCTGAAAGGTTTCTTGACTATTCGGTGCAGCCTTTTATTAAAGGTGGTATAGACTGGCAAGAGCTCATTGCAGGACAGAACAAAGGGAGGGAGAATCAAAAGTAACAATTCAGTTCATAGTTATCCATACAGAAATCCCTTAATAACAACAGCATTTATTAATATGGCATCATTAATGTAAAATATCCCAAGGCACTTCATTGTAGCTTTATCAAATACAATTTGATAACACGCCACATAACAAGATATTAATTGATGAAAGAAAGCTTCAAGGGTCATCATAAGTGAGGAAAGAGAAGAGAAGTTAGAGTAGGAAATTCCAGATCTCAAGGCCTTGATTGCTTAAAACATGGGTACCAAAGATGTAGCCATTGGAGAATGATCAAGGTAGAAATTCACTGCTGTAATTGGAGGAAATCGGTTTTCTTAGGTTGTGTGGCTGGAAAAGATTAACAGTAGCAAGAGGTAAGGTCTTGGGAGGAAAAACAAAGATGAAAATTTTGAGTTAGCATACCCAGCGGAGATGGGTGAATAATGCTTAATACAGTTTAGAAGATGGGCAACAGAGTTTTGGATGACCTCAGGTTTATAGAGAGTAGAATGTGGGAATAGTCAAGTCTGAGGATTGTCTTCATAAGTAGTCTCCTATGAAGGACATGGGTAACTTTTACTCGAACAAAAAAACAGAATGCTGGAGGATGTCAGTGGGTCAGGCAGCATCTGTGGAGGCAAAAGGTACAAGTCAACTTTTCAGGTCGAGAGTCTGCATCAGGACTGAGAGAAAAGAGGAAAGATTGCCAATATATAGCAGTATGAGGGAGGGGTGGGATAGAGGCAGTAGGTAATAGGTGGAACCAGATGAATGGGCGTTATAATGGGCAGATAGAACTGGGAGGATATGGGAAAGGTGAACAAAGGGGGTAGAAACCCAGGCGGACAGGTGAGTGCATGTAGGAAGAGAACATCACGGGTGTGGGTTGCCTTAAACTGGAAAACTCAGTGTTCATGCTGTTGGGTTATCGGCAGAATATGAGCAAATGCAAAAACAACAGAGTAGTTGTTATGGGTGACTTAAATTCCCCCAATATTGTTTGGGACTTCCTTGGTGGCAAGGGCTTAGATGGGGCAGAATTTGTTAAGTATATCCAGAAGGATTTCTTGAAATAATATGTAGATAGACCAACTAGGGAAGGGGCTCTACTGGACCTTATAAGGGGGAATCTGCCTGGCCAGGTGATCGAAGTTTCAGTGAAGGAGCATTTTGGGAACAGTGATCATAATTTTGTAAGTTTTAAGATAGTTTAGGCTACGATAGTTTCAGATGAAAGTGCTAAATTTCAGGATCCAAGAGGTAGTGCTGGAGGATTCGAAGGGTCCAAGAGGTAGTGCTGGAGGAGCCTCTGCCCTTGAGATTGTCCAACGGGTCTGAGATTCTTGCTCCCTGTATGAATGAGAGTGAGGACTGTTGGAAGGATGAGTAACCAAATCGTGGTTCCGGGAGCAATTCAAGCAGAGGAGAGAAGAGAAATGTTGTCATAATTGGGGAGAGCATAGTCAGGAGAATAGCCACAATTCTCTGTCACAAGGATCGAGAGACTCGAAGCCTGTGTTCCCTGACTGTTGCCTGGGTTTGGAACATCTCATCTGACCTGCAGAGGAATTTGGAATGGGAGGGGAAAGATCCAGTTATTGTGGTCCATGTGGGTACCAACGACATAGGTAGAACAAGGAACAAGGTTCTGCTGAGGGATTTTGAGCAGCTAGGGACTAAATTAAAAAGCAGAACCAAAAAGGTAATAATCTCCAGATTGTTACTTGAGCCACGTGCAAAATGGCACAGGGTCAATAAGATCAGAGAGTTAAATGTGTGGCTCAAAGATTGGTGTGGGAGAAGTGGGTTTGAATTTGTGGGACATTGGCGCCTGTATTGGAGAAGGAGGAAGCTGTTCTGATGGGATAGGCTCCACCTGAGCCACACTGGGACCAGGGTCCTGGGGAATCGCATAACTAGGTCTGTGGATCGGGCTTTAAACTAAATAGTAGGGGTGTGAGTTCAACAGATTGGAAAAATATGGATAAAGTAAAAGGGAAGGAGAGTGCAGGAGAGGTTACTGAAGTCTCCAGAACAAAGAATAAGACAGGAAGTTTAGAAAGGGATAAGAATTTAACTTTGAGACAACATGGAGACAAATTTGAGAAGGGTGGTGAATTCAGGACAGGAGGTGTTATATTTGAAGGCACACAGTGTAGAAAATAAGGTAGATTAGCTCCTAGCGCAGTTAGAAATTAGCAGATACAGTATGATCTGGGCATCACAGAGTCGTGGTTGAAAGAAGATCACAGCTGCGAGCTAAACATCCAAGGATACACCTCCTATCAAAAAGACAGGCAGGTGGGCAGAGGGGGTGGGGTGGCTCTGTCAGTAAAAAATGAAATCAAATCCTTAGCAAGAAGTGACTAGGATCAGAAGATGTAGAATCTTTGTGGGTAGAGTTAAGAAACTGCAAGGGTAAAAAGACCCTGTTGGGAATTATATACAGGCCTCAGAATAGTAGCCAGGATGTGGGGTACAAGTTACAACAGGAGATAGAACAGGCACGTAAAAAGTGCAATGTTGGTGGTCATGGGAGATTTCAATTTGCAGGTAGATTGGGAAGATCAGATCGGTACTGGATCCTAAGAGAACGAATTTGTAGAATGCCTACAAGATGGCTTTTTAGAGCAGCTTGTGGTCAAGCCCACTCGGGAAAAGGCAATTCTGGATTTGGTGTTGTGCAATGAACCAGATTTGATTAGAGAGCTTTAAGGTAAAGGAACCCTTAGAAGGCAGTGATCATAATATGATAGAATTCATCCTCAGTTTGAGAGGGAGAAGCTAAAATAGGATGTATCAGTATTATAGTTGAGTAAAGGTAAGTACAGAGGCGTAAGAGAGCAGCTGACTCTCTCAGACAAAGGAGAGTCAGACAAAGGAAAGTTGGTCTGTAAATCCATTGTTTACTTGGATTTTCAGAGGCCTTTGACAAGGTGCCACATGTTAGGCTGCTAGAAAAGGTAGGAGCCCATGGTATTACAGGAAAGATACCAGCATGGATAGAAGGTTGGCTGACTGGTAGAAGGCAAAGAGTGGGAATAAAGGGGGCCTTTTCTGGTTGGCTGCTGGTAACTAATGGTGTTCCACAGGGGTCGATGTTTGGTCCGCTACTCTTCACATTGTAAATGATCTGGATGATGGAATTGATGGCTTTGTGGCCAAGTTTGTGGATGATACAAAGACAGGTGGAGAGGCAGGTAGTGTTGAGGAAGCAGGGAGTCTTCAGAAGGACTTGGGCAGGTTGGGATAATGGGCAAAGAAGTGGCAGATGGAATACAGTGTAGGGAAGTGTATGGTCATGCACTTTGGTAGAAGGAATAAAGGCATAGACTATTTTCTAAATGGGGAGCGAATTCAGAAATCTGAGGTGCAAAGGGACTTAAGAGTCCTAGTGCAAGATTCCCTGAAGGTTAACTTGCAGGTTGAGTCAGTAGTAAGGAAGGCAAATGCAATGTTAGCATTCATTGCGAGAGGACTAGAATATAAAAACAAGATGTAATGCTGAAGCTTTATAGGGCATTGGTCAGACCACATTTGGAGTATTGTGAGCAGTTTTGGGCCCCATATCTAAGGAAGGATGTGTTGACGTTGGAGAGGGTCCAGAGGAGGTTTACAAGAATGATCCCAAGAATGAAAAGGTTAACATTTGAGGAACATTTGATAGCTCTTAGGCCTGTACTCGTTGGGGTTCAGAAGGACGGGGGTGGGGTGGGGAATCTCATTGAAACCTACCGAATATTGAAAGGCCTGGACAGAGTGGATGTGGAGAGGGTGTTTCCAATGATGGAAGAGTCTAGGACCAGAGGGCACAACCTCAGAATAGAAGAGCATCCTTTTAGAACAGTTCAGGAGGAATTTGTGGAATTCATTGCCACAGACAGCTGTGGAGGCCAAGTCATTGGGTATATTTAAAGCAGAAATTGATAGGTTCTTGATTAGTAAGTTCTTGAAATCGGGCAAGGACTGAGGAATCTCAAGGAAGCAGGAATTAAGAGGTGTAAAGGGCCCATGAAATGTCCTTGGTAAACTAGATTAAGGAGAATCTCAAGGTATTTTATGCATGTATTAAAAGCAAGGGGATAGCTAGGGAATGGGGAGATCTACTTAAGGCCAAATGAGGGAATTTATTCATGGAGCCAGAGGAAGTGGGTGAAGTCCTAAATGAGTATTTCACATCGGTATTCACTAAGGAGAAGGAACTGGATGATGATGAGATCAGGGAAGGGTATGTTGATGTTCTAGGCCAAGTCAATATTGAGAAGGAGGAGGTGTTGTGTATCTTGAAAAACATTTATGGTGGATAAGTCTCCAGGGTCTTATGGAATCTCCCAGGATGCTAAAGGAGGAGATTCCCATGGCCTTGATTGAGATCATTGTATCCTCTTTAGCCATAGGCAAGATCCCAGAAGACGAATAGCCAATGTTTTTTTTTAAGAATCGTAACAGAAACAATCCAGTAAATTGCTGGTGAGCCTTATACTGTATCAGTGGTATGGAAATTACTGAAGAAGATTCTTAGAGACAGGATTTACTCGCATTTGGAAAAGAATGGGCTTGTCAGGGATAGTCAGCATGACTTTGTGCTGGGGAGGTCCTGTCTCACAAATTTGATTGGGTTTATTTGAGGAAGTGACGAAGATAGTTGAGAGTAGGGCAGTGGATGTTGTGTACATGGACAAGGTCCTTCTTAGGAGGCTTGCCCAGAAGAGCAAGTGAGTTGTTAAATAAGGATGCAAGATTGACTTGGAAATAGAAGACAGAGGGTAGTGGTGGGGAGATGTTATTCTGATTGGAGGTCTGTGACCAATGGTGTTCTGCAAGGATCAGTGCTGGGATCTCTGTTTGTAAATGAAATGGATGAAAATGTAGGTGGGTTGATTAGTAAGTTGGTAGAGTTGCAGATAGAGAGGAAAGTTGTCAGAAGGATAATGCAGATATGGATCAGCTGGAAATTTGGGTGGAGAAATGGCAGGTAGAGTTTAATCGGACAAATTTGTGGTGTTGCATTTGGGAGGCCAAGTGCAAGAAGGAAGTATATAGTAAATGGCAGGAGCATTGATGCATAGAGGGATCTTGGGGTGCAAGCCCATAGCTCCTGAAAGTGGGAACATAAATGGATAAGGTAGTCAAGGCCTCGTATGGCATGCTTACCTTTATTGGTCAGGACATTGAGTATAAAAGTTGGGAAGTGACGTTGCAACTGTATAAAACTTTTGTTTAGTCCACATTTGAAGTATATTGTACAGGTCTGGTCACCACACTATAAGAATGATGTGGAGGCTTTGCAGAGGCTGCAGAACAGAACAGGATGTTGCCTGGATTAGAGAGTATTAGCTGTAAGAGCTGTTTGGACAAACTTAGATTGTTTCCTATAGAGCATCATAGACTGAAGGGGTGACCAGATAGAAGTATATAAAATTATGAGAGGCATAGATAGGGACAATAGGCAGAGTCTTTTTCTCAGGTTGGAAATGTTAAATACTAGTGGGCATAGGTTCAAATTGAGAGCGGATAAGTTTAAAGGAGATGTGCAACACGAGTTTATTCTTACACAGCGAGTGTTGGGTGCCTGGAATACCCTGCCAGGGAGGTGATAAAAGCAGATATGATAGTGACATTTAAGAGGCCTTAAGAAACAGGGAGAGGATGGAGGGATACAGACCATGTGCAGGCAGCTGGGATTAGTTAAATTGGCATCATAGTTGGTGGAGACATAATGGGCTGAAGGACCTTTTCCTGTGCTGTACTCTTCTATCTTCTAGTAAATGTTGTATTTCTGTTATACTGAAGTTATTTTAATAGTTTTAGATTGTTTTCTTGAATAATTCAGCCATCACAATTCAATAGACATGCATATAATGCCAAAAAAGCATGAATTTTGGTTGTCCATCAAACTGTTGAACAACAACTGATTTCAGGTTGCTGTGGTTGTGCCAGCAAATTCCCAGTTTTAATTTGAATAAAATCATGTTTTATTCTATAAAGACACTGTAGGATATCTTTATAGTATCATGTTAGTGAGATATGTTCATACCTTATATTAATAAGGAAGCTACCTCTTGTTTTCTTCTGTAGATTGTATTGTGGAATTGTTTTACCTGGCATTGTAAATCGTAGTTTACTATGATTCTTCTTTTGAATAACACTTGTAGATAATATCTCTATATTTGTTTGCCTTATAGGTTCAGGCAATTCTGGTTAATATATTTGGTGGGATTATGCGTTGTGACATAATTGCTCAAGGAATCATTACTGCTGTTTCAGATCTACACTTAAAAATTCCCATCGTTGTTCGACTGCAAGGTGAGAACGTTTAAACTTACACACACATATTTCAAGCCTTGACCAAACATTGCTGTTTTAAATAATTAGCATTTTTAATCTTGCACACTCAGCATAGAGTTGCTACACTAGACAATCGGGAACTAGTTGACAAGGAGAGTGATATTAGAGTTATACAACACAGAACTCATCCATACCAATCAAGGTGCCTACCTACGCTAATCCCATCGACCTGCATTTGGCCCATATCCGTCTACAGCTTTCCTATCCACATCCCTGTTCAAATGTCTTTTAAATGTTGTAATTGTACTTGCCTCTATGACTTCCTTTGGCAGTTCATTCAATATACCCACCACCCTCTGTGTGGAATAACTTGCCCCTCAGATCCCCATTAAACCTTTCCCCTCTCACATTAAACCTATGCCCTCTAGTTTTTGATTCCCCTACACTGGGAAGAAGACTGAGACAATTCACCTTATCCATGCCCCTCAAGCTTTTGTATATTTCCTACGCTCTAGGGAAAACAGCCCTGGCCTACCAATCTCTCCTTGTAACTCAAGGCCTCCAGTCCCAGCAACATCCTTGTGAATCTTTTCTGCACTCTATCTAGCTAATAATATCCTTCCTATAGCTGGGCGACCAGAAGTGCAATCAATACCCCAAGTGCAATCTCACCTATGTCTTGTATAGCTGTGACATGACACCCTGTCTCTTGTACTCAATGCCCTGACTGATGAAGGCAAGCATGGCAAGGGTTTTCATCACCACCTTGCCAACCTGTGTTGCCACTTTCAGGGATCCATGTATTTGTAACCCCTGGTCTCTCTTTTCTGCAATGCTCTCTGGGGCCCTGCCATTTACTATGTATATCCTGTGCTGGGTTAACTTCCCAAAATGCATCGCTTTGCACTTCTCCAAGTTAAATTTCGTCAGTCCTTTATTTGCCCACTTTCCCAGCTGACCTGGATCCTGATAACCTTTACTCTCCACTAAAACACCAATTTTGATGTCAACCACAATGTTACTAATCATGTGGCCTACATTCTCATCCAAATAGTTAATGTAGATGACAAACAAACAGTGGTACATTACTGGTTACAGGTCTCCAGTCTGAAAAACCAATGGTCCATTATCACCTTCTGACTCCTTCCACCAATCTGATTGGCTGACTCACCCTGGATCCCATTTGACCTAACCTTCTGAACCAGCCTCCCATGCTGGGACCTTGTCAAAGGCCTTGCTAAAGTCCATGTCGACGATGTCTACCATCCTGCCCTTGTCACCTCTTCAAAAAAGTTTGTGAGACATGATTTCCCATGCACAAAACGGACTGTCCCCAAACAGTCCTTGCCTTCCCAAATGCAGATATATCCTGTTACTCACAAACCCCTCCAGTAACTTTCCCATCACTGATACTTGACTCACTGGCCTGTAGTTCCTGACCTGTGCTTGCAGCCCTTCTTAAATAAAGGCACAACATGAGCCACTCTCTAGTCTTCCAATATTTCACACATGGTTTCCAAAGATATAAATATCTCTGACGGGGCACCAGCAATTTCTTCCCTGGCTTCCCACGATGTCCTAGGCCCAGGGGATTTATCCACCTTCAAGTGCTTTATGACTCCCAGCACCACCTACTTTGCAATGTGGCTATATTTCAAGACATCACTCTTCTCTTCCCTGAACTCCCTAGCTTCCATGACCTTCTGTATGGTAAATAGAGATGAGACGTTTTGGAACATAGAACAGTGCAGCACAGGAACAGGCTCCTTGGTCCACCATGTCTGTGCCGACCATGCCAATTTAACTAGTTACAACTGCCTACACGTAGTCCATATCCCCCTTTTCCCTGCTTGTTCAAGTGCCTGTCCAAATCCTCTTAAATATTACTGTCATATATGTTTCAACCAACTCCACTGACAACACTTTCCAGGCATCTACCACTTTCTGTGTTTAAAAAAAAATTGCCTTGTAAAACTACTTTAATCCTTCTCCCTTTCACCCCAAAGCGGTGGCCTCTAGTATTTGACATTTCCACCCTGAGAAAAGGACTCTGACTGTTTACCTTATCTATTGCCTCTCATAATTTTATATGCTTGTATTAGGTTCCCATCAGCCTCCACCACCTCTGAGAAAACAATCCAAGTTTGTCCAACTTCTCCTTGTAGCTAATCAATCTAGGCAACATCCTGGTAAACCTCTTCTACAGCCTATCCTAAGTCTTCACGTCCTGTAGTGTGGTGGCTAGATTTGCACACATTGCTTCAAATGTGGATTAACTAACATTTCGTACAACTGCAACATGACTTCCCAACTTTTACACTCAATGCTCTGACCAGTGAAGGCAAGCATGCCATATGCCTCCTTTATCACCTTATCCACTTGTCTTGCCAGTTTCAGGAAGCTATGGACTTGGACCCCAAGATCACTCTATACATCAATGCTTCCAAGGGTCCTACCATTTACTATATATTTGCCTCTTGCATTTGACCTCCAAAAATTCAACACCTCACGTTTGTCCAGTTCAAACTTCATCTGCCATTTCTCTGCCTAAATTTCCAATTGATATATAGCCACTGTCATTTGATAACTTTCCTCCCGATCCACAGCCCCATCAACTTTTGTATCATCTGCAAACTTACTAATCAGTCCACCTACATTTTCATACAAATTACTTATATATATATATATATATATATATATATATATATAATATATATATATATGTCAAAACAATAGAGGTCTCAGCACTGGTCCTTGTCGAACACCACTTGTCACAGACCTCCAGTCAGAGAAATACCCACCACCACTACCCTTTTTGTTCCTCTGACCAAGCCAGGTTTGTATCCATTTTACCAACTCACCATGTGACTTAATCTTCTGGACCAGCCTACCATGATGGAACTTGACAAATGCTTTATTGAAGTCCATGTTGAAAACATCCACTGTCCTACTCTCATCAATCATCTTCATCACCTCCTCAAAAAAAACTTGATCAAATTTGTGAGACAGAACATTCCCTGCACGAAACCATGCTGACTTTCCCGAACAAATCCATGCTTTTCCAAATGTGAGTACATCTGTCCCTACGAATTTTCTCCAGTAATTTCCCTACCACTGATCTAAGGCTCACCAGTCTATAATTTCTTGGATTATCACCATTGCACTTCTTGAACAAAGGAACAACATTAGCTATTCTCCAGTCGTCCGGGACCTCACCTGTGGCTAAAGAGGATATAAAGATCTCTGTCAAGGCCCAGCAATCTCCTCCCAGTCCACATGAAGGGTCTTGACCTGTGATGTCCACTGTCCAATTCCCTCCACAGATGCTGCCTGACCTGCTGAGTTCCTCCAGCAGTTTGTTTTTTGAATTCCAGATTCCAGCATTTGCAGCCTCTTGTGCTTTCCTTAGTATCCTGGAAGGGATTCCAGCAGGCCCTGGGGATTTATCCACCTTAATGTTTCTCAATATATGCAGTGCCTCCTCCTCCTTAATATCGACACATTCCTCCGTAATTTCACCATTATCCATGTCCTTCTCCTTGGTGAATACTGTTGTGTTATAATAAAGCAAAAAGGTTCAGTGATGCTTTCAAAAAAATGTTCCACAATGACTCAATAAGTGGGTGACATGAAACTCATCACAATGCTTCCATTGTCAGAGCATTTTCCACCGTAACCCCTACTTTGGCTGTTTTAGACATCAGGCTCTGCCATCCTCCAACCCAGTGTTGTCTTAAACATTGTGTACTAGTGCACAATGATCGCAATAGACTTTGGATGTAGGATGACCCATCCCAGTTGCCTTAGTTGTTGGATCCACCCCTTTTTCCCACCTCTCCCTATTGTTTTGGACATTGAGCCCCTCCATTCCTCATTGCCTTGTTACTTTGGACCCCTAAACACACCCTGCTGGTATTTTTGTTTAACGTTTGATTAAAGCTACAGTGTGTTATTAACAGTTGATTGTGTTTTTAAATAATTTGAAAGCCCCACTCACTAGTCTATGTTTTGAAGTTCCTCAGAGTGAGCCTTCTGCTCTGGAGTTTTTTGTACAACATCTTCATAAATAATCTGGAGGTAGGGTCAATTAGTGGCTCAGTGTGTGGAGGATCCATAACTATTAACAGCTACAGAATTGAACAGAATAATCTCTGAGGAATAAGGAATAGGAATGTACTGGGGAATTGGGCAAGCAGACAGCAGATGAATTTCAGTGTGAAGAAGTTTAAAATGCTTCACTTGGAATACAGTATCCTGGAAGGGAACATTACATAGCTGGAAAGAAAATCTTTGTAGTAAATTAGAAGGACTTTGAGAGTTCTGATTGACAAATCCAAAGCTTTCGAGCTAAGCTTGAGGGCAGTGAGTAAATAAATCAGATTATGGAATGTATTAAATGATTGGAAGGTGTTCTGTCACTTTATAAAAGTGTGATGTAGTCAAACTAAGAAAAGGTGTATAGTTCTTTATTGTCATAGTGGAAAAGGATATTTCATCTATTGAAAAGATACCAATCAACATGAGGAAGGAATGGACCAAATGCAGCCCTGATTTAAACTTATGATCTTACTGGAAGAGGGAAACTTGGGAAATAATATAACTTCAGTTTCTTGTGACTCTAAAAGATTTCGTTACATTTTCAGTCTTGTCCAGAACACTAGGGCATAGCCTGAGAATGAAGCTGGACTGGTAAATTTGCAATACAAGTCCCCAATGGGGAGATTGTGGAAGCAGATGGTGTTGATTAATTTCAATGCAAATTAGATTGTTCAGTAGGTTATATTTTGGGATACAGTATATAAACAAGAGGTGATGTGAACTGTAGAATGTTTAGGAGATTGGGTGACTTTGGATCAACTTCTCTTAAAGCTTTCTAAAACTTGGCATTTTCCTGATCTTGTTGATGTACACCAATCAATAGAGATAGATTGAACGTAGAACAGTACAGCACAAGAACAGGCCCTTCAGCCCACTATGTTTGTGCTGACCATGATGCTATTTTAAACTAATCCCATCTGCCTGCACAAGGTCAATATCCCTCCATCCCCTGCATTTAATTGCATTTAATAGTCAGTGATTAATCATTGTTGTTGCATCCAGGTAAGTAGAAGAATGAAGAAGTTTTTGTTTAACAAAGCAATTCCAAAATTCTTGTGTTAATTTTAAGCATTTGCAATGCACTGTTGGAAATTCATTTTGTCTCAAGTCGTCAACTCTAATAGACTACAGGATTAAACATTGTGCTCTTCCTAGTGCTCATTAAGTCAATCCCAAAATTCAAACTCTTATGAACAATTGAATATGTTTAAATTAAATTATTTTTTATATTCTGGAAATGTAGAATGAATCTTTGTTATTTCTAGATCATATTATGTCTTTATTAGGTAAGTAAAATTAATTTGTGTGTAACAAAGTTTTGGCACTTGCAGGTTTGTCCAGAATCAGACTAAATGCTGAGATGGTGCACCAGCAACCTGCAGACCGACAATTTTCCAATGTGATAATCCAGCAAATAAAACTATCGTAAAACTCAGACTTAGAGAATACTCATGACATGGAAGGAAGCTAATTGGCCCATTAAGTCCCTAAGAGCAATGCAGCTAATTTTATGACCTCACCCCACAGCCTGCTAGTTATTTTTCTTTCAGATACTTATCCCACCATCTTTTGAACAATTTAATTGAATCTGCTTCCACGACTTCTCCTGTCAGTGCACTCCAGACCCTAAATACTCACTCTTAAGGTTTTTTCTCATGTCCTGTTGGTTGTTTTCCAGTCATTTCCATTCTACAACCTCTGGGTTTTGATCCTTCAGCTAGTGAGAACAGATTCTGTCCAGCTCTCTAAACTTAATTAATTTAACTTCCTCTTTTAGATCTTCTCACAACCTCTCTGTTCTAAGGAAAATCAACCCCAGCATCTTCAGTCTGTCCACTGAGGTCTTTCTTCTCTGAAATTATTTTTAGTAAATCTCTCCCTAAGAGATTTGAGATCTTTCCTAGAAAGTGTTGTCCAGAACTAGACACAATATTCCAGTTATGGCCAAACCAGTGTTTCATAAAAGTTCATCATGACTTCTTTGCTCTTGTATTTTGTATCTCCAGTTGTTTCATTATCACTTTCTTAACCTACCTTATCTTTATCAATTAATTTTGTACAAAACGCACCAAGATGTTTCCGTTCTTATCCTCCTTTTAGAATTGTATACTCCAGTTTGTATTGCCTTTTCTCACTCTTTTACCAAAATACAACCTTTCACATTTCTTGGCATTAAGTTTCATCTGCCACTTATCCACTCATTCTATCAACCCGTCTATATCTTGAAACCTGTCACTATTCTCCTCATAGATCACTGTTCCTCCAGGTTTTGTGTCTTTGGAAGACTGAGGAAGTGTACAGTAACCCTTTTATTCAGGCATTCTATTTCCCACACTTCTTTTATTCACGGGGCTCTGGATCCTTTTAATCATTGGGGTGCTCCTTTACTCTTTACCCTGACCCAACAGTACACTGTTCCTGTTCCCTTTACACACTGTGGCACCATTTTCCATGTTTCTGTTAAAGTAATTGGCTCTCTGACCCCACAGTCCTGTTACTCACTGGGACTTGTTTCCCTCCACTCCTGTTGCTCACAGAGATTCAGTTTCTGTAGCACTACCGTTAGTCGCCTAGACCAAGCTTACCATGCTTCTTTTAACCACACTAGAATTCTGTTATTGTTTCTTTACTCACTGATGCTCCTTAAACATATCAGGGATCTGTAATTTTATTCTTCTCACTGGAAACTTGTTCCTGCTCCTTTTGCCCATCAGGAATCTGTTCCCTGTACTACTTTAGAGCAATGTTTCCAGGGCTGTTTTTACTGAATGGTCATCTGTTTCTTTGGGCTCTTTTGCTCAGTGACACTCTGTACCCTGGGCAGCTTTTACTCACCAGCTTTTTTTTAATTAATTTCAAAAATAAATTTCATTCATAATAAAAAAAATATACAAAGGAATAAACACTGCAAAATTTTTACATTCTTGGTGTCATATGGTCAGCACATTCTATAGTGTTAACTTACTTTTTTAAACCATAGCACAATTGCCACTCACGTGGCCCCCTGGGGTGATACATCTCTCTGTTTCCCAGGTCCTTGTACATATTTGGAACCTGTCTCCTGCATTCCAGTTACTCACTGAGACACTTACACACTCCTTTTACTCACTGGTTCTGTTCTCTACACTCCTTTTCCTTACCAGGGCTGTGCTTCCCTTGCTTATTTTACACACCAAGACTTTGCACTTGTATTCCTGAAGCTCTTTTTTCCCCCACTCTCCTTTTACTCACTAGGGATCTGTTTTCATCACTACATTTATTCAGCAGGGATTTGTTTTCTGCACTCTGTTTAATCACTGAGACTCTGCCTCACGTGCTCCTTTTATTCAATGCAATTTGTCCGTGCATTTCTTTGATTCACCAGGGATCACTTCTTCAAGTTCATTTACCCACCAAGGCAATTGTTTCTCATGCTTCCTCAAGCAAGGCCTCTACTGACACCTGGAGACACAAGTGCACACAGTTGCTGGAATCTGCAGCAAAAAGTCAAACTGCTGGAGGACTCAATGGGTCAGGCAGCATCTGTTGGGGGGGGTGAGGGTAAGGAATTGTTTATGTTTTGGCAGGATCTCAACGCAAAACATCAACAATTCCTTGACCCCCACAGATGCTGTTTGACCTGCTGAGTTCCTCCAGCTTTTGGGCACCTGACTTCCAAAGCAAGCATTCTGTTCTGAGCTCCAAACGTCCTAAGTGATTTCCAGGAGGATAGACAAAATGCTTTAAGGATGATGTCAGGCTCCTTGGGGAATAAAAATGTAATATCCCTATTCCTGGCTTATAATTTAAATGGAAAAGGTACATCTGAGAAGTCACTAAGCAACTCAAATGTAGATAAGAGACTACAGAGGCCATGGGCAAACAATGAAAGGAGTCCATAATATCACAGATAAAACCAAGGAGTTAATAGTTATAAATTGATCAGTAGTTTAGCCAGTCCAGGTCATCAGTGGCACTGGAAAGGCACTGATAGATGTTAGCCACCAGTGATACTGTTCCACTATATGCCTTTGGAAAGTAGAAAGAGACCAGGAGACAAATAACCAGCATGAATTAGCGGATTTTGTTTCACAGTCATTCTGATTTTTGATGGAAGTGTTGCACTGTTTCAAATTTGTTGCTTTCTATGTCATTTAGGTACACGTGTCGATGATGCAAAAGCACTCATAGCAGCGAGCAGCCTGAAAATTCTTGCCTGTGATGACCTGGACGATGCTGCCCGGATGGTAATATTTATTCTGCAATCAGGAGTTTATGTAAAGATGTTTAAAAGTTTAAATTTTGCAATCAACTGTAATAAGTCGCAGTAACCAGCTTGAAAAGCTGCATGTATGTACCACTCCTACCCCCACTCTCAGTCCATTGATATAAAACTACTCACATGCCGCAGGAGAAAACTATCCTTGATTCTGCCACCTGGATACAAGAATGAGGCATTTTCTTATTTAGTATTGTAAACAGGATTTATTACACAGGATAAACTTTGCTGTGAATTCAATTGTGCCCCGACTGATCAATCAGCCAATAAATATATACTTTCTTGTGTTTACATATTATTTCTTCACTGTGCAGCTTCAATTTAAGAGGAGTCTGGACATAGTTATTTGTGGATGAGTTTTTTGAGGAGATTACAAAGGAGATCGATGAAGGCAGTGTGGTCGCTGTTGTCTTTAATAAGGCATTTGACAAGGTTCCACATTGTAGACTGGTCCACGAGACTAAGGCACATGGGAGCCAAGGCAAGCTGGCTAATTGGATCCAAAATTGGCTTGGTGATAGGATACAGAGGATAGTGGTGGAAGGATGTTTTTATGATTGGAAGCCTGTAACCAGTGATGTACCATGGGGATTGGTTCCAAGTCCTTTACTGTTTGTGATATATATTCATAACTTGGATGCGAGTGTAGCAAATATGATTAGTAAGTTTACAGATGACACTAAAGTTGGTGGTGTTTTGGATAGTGGGGAATGTTGTCTAAGGCTACAGCAGGAAAATAGGGCAGGGCGTTGGGAGTTGGAACTTAATCCCAACAAGTGCAAGGTGATGCATTTTGGGAAGTCAAATATGTGTAAGACATATACAGTCAATGGTTGGGCCCTAAGGAATGTGAATGAACAGAAAGATCTAGGGTCCAAGTCCATAGTTCCCTGAAAGTGGCAACATAGGCTAATAGGGTAGTGAAGAAGGACAATGGCATGCTTGCCTTCATAAATCACGGAATAGAATATAAGAGTTGGAACGTTATGTTGTAACTTTGCAAAGCACTGGTTAGGCCATAATAGAGGAATGATTTTGTGCTAGAGAGAGTACAGAGGCAATTCACCAGGATGTTGCCTGGATAGGATGACTTTAGTTATCGGTAGAGATTGAATAGGCTGTGTTTGTTTTCCCTGGAGTGAAGGAGGTTGAGGGTGAACCTGAGAGAAACATTTATGGGAGGCATAGACAGGGTAGTAGATAGTCAAAATCTTTTTCTCATGATAATGGTATCAAAAACAAGATGGCATAAGTTTAAGGTGAGAGAAATGAGTTGTAAAGAGAATCTGAGGGGTAAGTTTCTTTACACATAGAACAGTTGATATCTGGAATGCACTGCCAGAGGGGATGGTGGAGTCAGATACAATCACTCTGTTTAAGAGGCATTTAGACAGACACTTAAGTCGGCAAGGTTTCAAAGGGTATGGTCTTAATGCAGGCAAAAGGGATTAGTGTAGATAGGCAAAAAGGTTGGGATGGGTGTGGTGGGCCAGAAGGACACTTTTTTGCTGCGTGACTCTTAACTTCTTTTGGACTGCTAAGTTCTGTCATTATTACAGTATCCCCCTTTGAGGGGAATCTGTTACACATGCTGAAGTACAATAATTGCCTGCATCAGCTCACTACTTGAATTATTTATTTATACATCTGGACAATATAATCACTAAATTTTCAAAACTATATTGGAATTTTAATCTTACTGTAACATTTCCTCCTTTTCATTTCCCATAGTTTCATTGGTCTACTGCTATGTAGTTTCCAGCTGGAAGGAGACTTTCACGACCTATTGTGCACCATGATCTTGCAGTTGACTCATCTTTGATTCTGAAAATATCAATTGATGTAAAATATCCAGAATATCTTTCTTTTAACTTAACCCTTGTTTACTCCTCCATTATAATTGACAGGGTTCTCATTGTGTCTGTTCCATATACCACACTTCTTTCACCCCATTTCCCACCCAGAACAAGGATAGGCTTCTCCTTGTGCCCACCAGCCTCCATCTCAAAGAATCATCCTCATAATTTCCATCACCCTTGAAGTGATGCCACATTTGCACTGTGATTTTTCAGTTGACTGTGATCCTAACCCCTGAAAATATCAGTTTTATTTGTGGAAGCAAAGGGATAGTCCATGTTTTGGTCCCTGACCCTGCACCAGGACTGAAGCTGTAGAGGGAAGATAGTATAGAGAGGTGAGACAGGGGCTTGTTGGTCAATGTCCTTTCATTGAGCTAGGAAGGTTATAAGTTGCAGAGATGGGGCCAGGTAAAGGGAACAAAAGATAAGTTTGCAACTGTGCAAAGACCAAGAGAAGCTGGATGACACATGGTGTTGGTGCCAATTGAGAGAGGATGGTGTATAACATCTGATCTATCTGGAGGATGGGGATCAATTAGAGCGGAGCAGTGAGAAATAATGCTGGGACTGAGATACAGATTCGGTGGTTGTTGGAAATCTTGACTACTTCCACCATTACCTGTTTTTTTAAATCTATTTATTTATTGATTCGTGGATGGTGACGCATCCTCTCACCATCTGCATCCTCTCACCATCTGCATCCTCTCACCATGTCCAGTGTTGCCCCCTTGTTCACAAAGGGTATAGAGATGAACCCCAGTAACTACAGTTTAACCTCAGAGATGGGAAAAGTTCTAGAAAGGGAAATCAGAAACAGAATCAGCAGTCACTTGGACAAATGTGGACTACTTAGAGATGCTAAAAGCAATTTTTCTTTGAAGTAACTAAAGTTTTTTTGATGTAACAAAGAGCATGACTGAAAGAAATGCAGCTGTTGTGATATATGTGGACTTTGTAAAGTGCCATCTAATAGTCTTGTCATCAAGGTTGTAGGAATAAAAGAAAATGTAACATGATAAGTGACAGGAAAGACTAGTAAATAAAGATCGACGAAAGAGCCTTGGTAAAACTACAATCAGTGGGCATTGAGAGGATGTACACTAAAATGGATGGAGTCATACCTCACACAAGGGAAGATGGTTGCCATTGTTGTCAATTAACAGTGGCCAATCAACCTCTGCTCTGCACGTTTTTGGGATGTGAGAGGAAACTAGATCATCTGAAAGAAACCCACCTGGTCAGAAAGATTGTGCAAAGTCCTCACAGACAGCATTGGAGTTCAAGGTTGAATTCAGGGCACAGGAGCTGTGAGGCAGCAGCTCTTTTACCAAGTTTTGTTTTACTGTCTCTGCTTAAAATGGGGCTTGGATTGTATTTCTTATATAGCCTTGTATTTCCAGGACAAAATTGTTTGGCACTTGGAAGAGGTTGGGCTAAGAAATGGGATCACTGGTATTACATGATCTGGAGCACTGGGAAAACACAAGAGACTGCAGTTGCTGGAATCTGGAACAAAAAGCATCCTGCTGGAGGAACTCAGTGGGTCAAGCAGAACTCTGTGGTGTGGGGGGTGGGGAGGAATTGTCAACGTTTCGGGTCGAGACCCTGCTTGTTGAAGTGCAGGAGTGCAGTATCTGTCTCGTGATATCTGTGGGAGACAGTGAGAGAGCAGTATCTGTCTCACCACTTCCCCTCTCCTTACACCAGCTACCCTCCCTCTCCTGATGCAGGGTCTTGATCCAAAATGTTGACAATTCCTTCTCCCACCACAAATGCTCTCGACCTGCTGAGTTCCTGCAGCAGATTGTTTTTTAACTGGAGTATTGTACTCAGTTCAAAAGGAACACCTTAGGAAGGATGCCAAGTCATTGCAGAGGATGAATAAAACAATAGAATATTATCAGAGATGGGCATCTTTAATTATGTTGCCAAATCCCTTTAAAAAGAGTTTGACAAAGTACCATGTTATAAACTTGTTAGCAAAATTAATGCCAAATGGATTAAAGGAACAGTAGCATCATAAATACAAAATTGACTCGATACAGAAAGGAGGGAGGATTGTTGATCAGTTACTTCCAGGCCTGAGAGAAGTATGGTATTTCTCCCCAGGAACTAGTGTTAGGACCATTGGTCTTTTTTGTATTTTTCTGTGAACAGGACTTAAATATACATGGCATAGATTAGTAGAATGGCAAGCACAGAAGTTAAACTTTTTGGACGAAGAATGAGGGACAAATTGAAATAAATGGACCAATATTAGAAGTGCAGGAACAGAGAAAGTCAGATATATATTTATTTATACATATATACAAACACACTTAATAAAGGTGTCAGGATAAAGTGAAAATATGCATAAAATACCTTAAGGATCCTTGGGTTTATTAATAAAAGGATATTACAAAGTCAAGAAGAATGCACTAAGCCATAAAACACTTACTACTTCCTTTGCATCTGTGAGAGTATTGTGTTCATTTCAAGGCACTTTGAAAGCATGTCAAACCCTAGAGAGAGTGAGGAGAGCAATTCCTGGAATATTATCAGGGGTGAGCATGTTTAGATATGTGGAAAGGTGAGAGAAACAATGTGGATGTGGCATCCATTGTTAATATTTTTTTAAAAAATCAAATACTTGGGGGATAAACTTCAATCAGATGACTCTACTGAAGAACTGGCATAGGCATGACAGTTCTTCTGCATTGTGTTGTGACTCTATTAAATACAGCCATTGATAATCATTTGTAATGGGATTGTATTGTTTATTTTCTTTGTAAAAGAACAAATAATGCTTCAAAGAATAACTGCTAGCATGAATTATATTCTGAACACCAATTTTAAAGAGCAAAGTTAAACTGAATTGCTAATGTTTTCGATCTGTTCTTGTAGAAATCATCTGCCCTCTGCCCTTGGAGCAAATTTACTTCTATCTTTCCTTTCCAAACAGGTTGTAAAGCTTTCAGAAATTGTTTCACTGGCCAAAGAAGCACAAGTCAATGTGAATTTCCAGCTCCCAATCTAATCAAAATACTCCAACTTTGAAAGTGGATGCTTTAAAGGGGACAGTTGCAAAACAGCTATTTATTTTTCATAAGCTTATGTTTCTTGAAATGTTTGCTTAATAAAAGTAATGTGGTTAGCAGCCTGGAGTTATTTATTTGCTTGAAGGGAAAGCAATAGTATATTCAGAAGAGGCAACGCTCATTATTGCCTTTTCAAGGCTATATTAACTTATGAAAATGTATCATGTCAATTCATTAACATAGAAGATTTAGAACATCTACGGATTCTGCCTGATACATTTGATCTTAACTTGCTTAGCACTAGGATTGTTTTTATTTTGTGCACGCAACCATAGTGCAGATTACCAATTGGCTTCTTCCAATGAACATGTATAAAATTTTAATATCTACATTAAAATAGTGAAGAGCAGAATGCCATGTAAATGTTGAGTGGTTTTGTTAAATCGTCAATAGTAATTTCTAGCTTTTGGTTCCTTCACATAATGGTCATGCAAGAGACAAGGTACAATGATTAAATTATTGGATGAGCAATCTAGAGGTCTAGTCCAACAATCCCAGGGATCTGAATTCAAATTGCTCTATGGCAGCTGTGGAATTTAAATGTAAATACAAACAAAAACTGTTGTCCTTATCTGATGTGACCTGTATGTGTCCCCAGTCTTATCAAAATGACCTAGCACACCCCTTAGTTCAAGGATAAACGGAAATGGACAATATGTCAGTATCCTGATAAATGAATTTTCAAAAAGCTTTATTCTTGCATGTCCAGAAACAGTGATTATGCTGTTTTGTGTGGTTTTCAGATGGCTTTTTGTTCTTCCATTTAAGAGAGGAAATAGGTCATTTTTATGTGTATTGCTTACTTTTGATTTACACCAGGCCAAACCATATGTTCCTTCAGCTCACACAGATTATTATGAAATGAGCAATTTTTATAATTTTGTAAGTGTTATCGATGAATAATTCTAGCAACTTCAATGAAACAGCACCAAAAATGTATATGCTGCATGTGATTTTAATTGTTTTTGTTTCTCTATTATAAGTACTCTTTTATTGTGCCACTCCTTTTTTTAGACAGTTAAAACACTGGCCAAAAGAAAATCCCACTCAGCACAAACATGATTACAGTAGGAAATGTTCTGAAAGGCTGTAGATGCAGGGATAATGAGAAATTTCAAGACTGAAATCCATCGATTTTTGTGTGGTAAGATATTAGGCGATACAGAGCTATGGCCATGTGAGTCCATTGTATCATAAAACTTTATGAAGAATTCAAACAAAGACAATATGACTACTATGGAGCTTAGTGCTATGGGATGTAATTATGAGTGTGTCCTTATCATAATAACTCCCTGTACTGCTTCAAAAAAATCCTAAATGAAAATTTTTTTAAAAACCTGTAAGTGCTGGAAATCTGAAATAAAAGTAGGAAATATTGAAAAAACTGAGGTTGGGCAGCATTCGTGGAAATAGAACTGGGGAAGAGTGAAAACAAGCTAGTTTTAAGTACAATCCTGGTCTCACCCTCTCTGCAGCTTAAAATTAGCTTGTTTCTCTTTCCATAGCTACTAAACGTTATGGCATTTTTTTTATTTCCAAATCTTCAGTTGTTGTAAATTTGACTTTCTGGGTGGAGCATTTTTCACTATGCAGATTTTTTCAAGACTTTTTTGTTTTTTTGTCTTTTAATCTATGTTCAGATTCTCATTGAATTGTCTGTTTGATTCATTGAAAACTACGTAATTGTAATACTCTATGCAAAAAGTGAAAACGCCAGCTCAGAATGAAATGTAAATGTCATCTGAACTGTGTTTTGTCTTAAGTTCAAACAAGTCTATGATGTACTAGTGGAGTTATTTTATTGACACCGCAACAATTTTTAATGAAAATAATTCAAAAAAAAATTTGAGCATCAAAAGTTGTCCTTGCTATTGTTTTAATACAGAGGAATAATGAATTTTGAAGATTATTTAACTTAATCAAGGTTACCAATTATTTCCAAAAGTTGCTTTCCCTGTTATAAGTAAAATTTAAATTAAATGCACATTTGCTTATGTTCACTAAATTTGAATGCACTAATTGTGTGCAATGAAAAGTATGCTGATTTAATGCATAAATCTGAATATGGTTTTATTTTATAGTTTTGAAAGGTTGCATAAAAATGTGAATGACATTGTGAACTTTGTCATATAATCTGAAATTTCTGGCATTGGAGAAATATTTGCATTTATGTAGCTAAATCATTTGGTCTGAGAATGATTATCTTAATTACCCAGAAGCATAATCAACATCTAACCGAAATTGTGGAAGACCACAATCTTGTCTGTGGTGTTGGATGGTATGTGCAAGACATATTTCACCCTATTTTGATTAACTTTTTCTTACATCTTGAAATTTAAGATGTTAAGCGTAGAAGTAAGATTTTGGGGTTTGCATGCATGATTGAGGTGTGTAGCATAAAGTCCAATTAATGAAGCCTTGGTGGTATAGATTGAAAATAGTTGTAATTTAAAAATAAACAAGTATTTGATTTTTATAGGTGTTCAAAGCTCTCTTTTCCTCTGCAACTTATTGGTTTAGCTTCACTTTCCCAGTCTGTGTTATTTTATAATTTGGCACTGCCTGAAAAGAATACATTTTTAAGTCTTTAAAACTTTAGATTTGAATGGCTTCTCAGTGTTAATGTGTTCAAAATTCTGGGCAGCAATTTGGAAATAACATAGAATAATACACCACAGGAACAGGCCCTTTGGCCCACAATGCCTGCGCCAACTGCATTGCCAATTTAAATGCACATCTGCATGCATGTGGTTTATATCCCTCAATTCCCAGCCTGTTCATATGTCTGTCCAAATGCCTCTTTAAACATTGCTATTGTATCTGCTTCCGCCACTTCCCCTGGCAGTGCGTTCCAGGCACCTACAACTTTCTATGTAAACAAAAAACACCAAGTAAATCTCTTTTAAACTTTCCCCCTCTCACCTTAAAGCTATACCTTCTAGTATTTGACATTTCCACCCTGGGGAAAAGACTCTTATGCATCATATAATTTTCGATACTTCTATCAGGTCCCCTCTCACCATCCAATGATCCAAGTTTGCCCAGTCTCTCCTTGGAGCTAATACTTTCCAATCCAGGCAATGTCTTGGTGAACCTCTTTTGAGGTGACCAGAATTGCAAACATGACTCCAGATGTGGCCTAAACAAAGTTTTATACAATTGCAACATGACTTCCTATCTTTTATACGCAATATCCTGACCAATGAAGACAAGCATGCCATACACCACCTTTACCAACCTATCGTGTTGCTGCTTTCAGGGAGCTATGGACTTGTACCCCAAGCTCCCTCTGTACGAAAGGGGCTTACCTTTTACTATATACTTCTGCATTTGACCTCCCAAAATGCAACTCCTCATACATGATCAGATGGAGAGGAGGATTAAAGGGAGGAAAAGTGTGTGAGCAAGATCTCATCTCCAGTTGGACTTTGATAGCTGATGTGTGCAACAGCCACTTCATATGAAAAGAATGCATGCATAGGTGGCCTCTGCTTCTCAGAATTGCAGTGGAAGCAAGCCATCCTTGATCCCAAGGAACTGCTTAGACAAGACTTTTGACATGCAGTCATTGTTGTAATATAGGTAAAAACAGTTTCTTGCCAAGCTATCCAAATCTGATCCAGCTTGATCACTGCATGTAATCTGACAGGTGCCTTGAACATGATGTTGATTAGTATGATACTTGAGTGAAGCCACCTATGCACATTCAAAGAAATGGTGATATTTGGTCTGATCACATCAAATTAAATGTGTGAAAGGCTTCATCTCTGTTTATATCATTTACATCACTGGAATAGTTCAAACACCTTTGGGAGAGGAAACCTTCCGTCTAGCTAAGCCTTTGTTTAAAATTTTGACAGAATAGTAGTTAAAACCCTACTTCAGGGAGGTGGTCAAAGCCACTGGGAAAAGACAGAATAGATTGACTGACGGGACATCAAGAATGAACATCTTCCATTTGGAAATAAAACTGGGCCCTTTTCATTAAGGCAGACAAAGGTGAGTTCTAATGGAACAGTTTTTCTTTTGTATTAATGTGGAATAGCTATTTTTCCTGATTAGAGAGTTAGTAAAGACATATGTTTAAGAATATAAAAGGAGAAAGAACAAAGAGGAGGCTCGGTTTCTTTTTGAACAGAACATGGGAGTACTCTAACAGTAGAGGACTGAAGAGGATAAGTACATTTAAAACAAATTGATAGAAGAGAAAGAAAAATATATGATTGAGGAAGGGAAGAAGCCATATAAATGGAGAGCTATCAGAAATCAGGCATGGTCATGATGGACTGAATGGCCTGTAAATTTTTTGGGCAGTCATTTGGCTTAAAAATTAACAGCAGAAAGTAACTTTGTTTATCACAATAAATAGTTTGCAGCTGTTCTGTAGTGAAAGTTGTTTTGTAACAAGATTGTACAGTAAGAAATGACTTGCTAGTGTTTCTGAAAATTACAGCTGTCCTCAAGTTTAATGCTCTTGGCATGATTCACCCCTCCAGCCCTGCTCCTTACACACTTCACCACATGACAGCTACAGTGACATGCAAAAGTTTGGGCACCCCTGGTCAAAATTTCTGTTACTGTGAATAGCTAAGTGAGTAAAAGATGACCTTATTTTCAAAAGGCATAAAGTTAAAGATGACACATTTCTTTAATATTTTAAGCAAGATTACCTTCTTATTTCCATCTTTTACAGTTTCAAAATAACAAAAAAGGGCCCAAAGCAAAAGTTTGAGCACCCTGCATGGTCAGTACTTAATAACACCCCCTTTGGCAAGTATCACAGCTTGTAAACGCTTTCTGTAGCCAGCTAAGAGTCTTTCGATTCTTGTTTGGGGGATTTTCGCCCATTCTTCCTTGCAAAAGGCTTCTAGTTCTGTGAGATTCTTGGGCTGTCTTGCACGCACTGCTCTTTTGAGGTCTATCCACAGATTTTCGATGATGTTTAAGTTGGGGGACTGTGAGGGCCATGGCAAAACCTTCAGCTTGTGCCTCTTGAGGTAGTCCATTGTGGATGTTGAGGTGTGTTTAGGATCGTTATCCTGTTGTAGAAGCCATCTTCTTTTCATCTTCAGCTTTCTTTTTACAGACAGTGTGATGTTTGCTTCCAGAATTTGCTGGTATTTAATTGAATTCATTCTTCCCTCTACCAGTGAAATGTTCCCCGTGCCACTGGCTGCAACACAAGCCCAAAGCATGATCGATCCACCCCCATGCTTAACAGTTGGAGAGGTGTTCTTTTCATGAAATTCTGCACCCTTTTTTCTCCAAACATACCTTTGCTCACTGCAACCAAAAAGTTCTATTTTAACTTCATCAGTCCACAGGACTTGTTTCCAAAATGCAGCAGGCTTGTTTAGATGTTCCTTTGCAAACTTCTGATGCTGAATTTTGTGGTGAGGACGTGATGACTCTTCCATGAAGGTCATATTTGTGCAGGTGTCACTGCACAGTAGAACAGTGCACCACCACTCCAGAGTCTGCTAAATCTTCCTGAAGGTCTTTTGCAGTCAAACAGGGGTTTTGATTTGCCTTTCTAGCAATCCTACCAGCAGTTCTCTTGAAAAGTTTTCTTGGTCTTCTAGACCTCAACTTGACCTCCACTGTTCCTGTTAACTGCCATTTCTTAATTACATTATGAACTGAGGAAACGGCTACCTGAAAACACTTTGCTATCTTCTTATAGCCTTCTCCTGCTTTGTGGTCATCATTTATTTTAATTTTCAGAGTGCCAGGCAGCTGCTTAGAGGAGCCCATGGCTGCTGATTGTTGGGACAAGGTTTGAGGAGTCAGGGTATTTATAAAGCTTTGAAATTTGCATCACCTGGCCTTTCCTAACGATGACTGTGAACAAGCCATAGCCCTAACAAGCTAATGAAGGTCTGAGACCTTGGTAGAAGTTATCTGAGAGCTCAAATCTCTTGAGGTGCCCAAACTTTTGCATGGTGCTCCTTTCCTTTTTTTCACTCTTAAAATTGTACAAAACAAAAATAATACACTAATCTTGCTTAAAATGTTGAAAAGAATGTTTCATCTATGACTTTTGGAGATCAGTTCATCTTCTACTCACTTAACTATTCACAGTAACAGAAATTTTGACCAGGGGTGCCCAAGCTTTTGCAGGCCACTGTACATTGTTGAAACAGGCAGTTGGCCAGAATCGCTTTAAAGAAGTAGAGGTTAAAAAGACATTTCAACATTGGCCACATAAGTAGTGAAATTCACTTTAGGAGATAACAGACAGGCAGCAGATTGTTTTACACAAAACTTTGTTTTTATGTGGAAACAGAGTTCATGCTGAGGATTTCTATTTCCAATCCCAAAATTGCTTTTACTTATGCACAGTTAATGGAATTGTATTCTCTTTATGGATGCCAAGGAGAATCATGGAATCAGCAGTCCTAACAATTCACCTCACTCACCATTTTCTAGTTACCTCACATGTTTGAAGAGAAGACCCATTTTGCCTGCATTTGGCCCATATCCCTCTAAACCCTTCCTGTTCACATAGTTGTCCAAATGTGTTTTCAATGTTGCAATTGTACCCACCTCTACTACTTCCTCTGCCAGCTTGTTCCATACACCCACCACCCTCTGTATCTAAAACTTGCCCCTCAGATCCCCTTTAACTCTTTCTCCTCTCACCTTACACCTATGACCCCTAGATTTTGACTCCTGTATACTGGAAAAAAGGTCTGTGACAATCCACCCTATATGCCCCTCACGATTTTATAAACCTCTGTAAGGTCACCCCTCAGCCCAGGGAAAATAGTCCCAGCCTCCTTCACTCCAGGGAAAACAATCTCTCCCTCCTATGTATGATGACCAGAACTGCACACAGTATTCCAGGTACAATCTCACCAATGTTTTGTACAGCTGTAACATGACTTCCCAACTCTTGTACTCAATTCCCTGTCCCGTAAAGGCAAGCTTGCCTTACACCACCTCCACCATTTCATCTACTTGTGTCGCCGCTTTCAAGAACTATTTACTTTTACCCCTAAGCCTCTCGGTTCTACAACATACTCCAGGACCCTGTCATTCACTGTATATGCCCTGCCCTCGTATAACTTCCAAAAATACATCACACTTGTATGTATCACACAAAAATTCCATCTGCCATTCCTAGGCCCACATTCCCAGTTGATCTAAATCCTGTTGTAGCCTTAGACAACCTTCTTCACTCTCCACTGCAACACCAATTTAGGTGTTGTCCACAAACTTACTAATCATGCCACCTACATTCTCATCCAAATCATTAATATAGATGACAAACAACAGTGCACCCAGCACTGATACTGACAGCACCCCACTGGTCACATTCCTCCAATCTGAAAATCAACCCTCCAATATGAAAAACAACCCTCCACTACGACCCCCCTGCTTCCTATCACCAAGCCAATTTTGTATCCAATTGGCTACTCACCCTGGATCCCATGTGATCTAACTTTCCAAACCAGCCTACCATGCAGGACCTTGTCAAAAGCCTTGCTAACGTCCATGTAGACATCATCTACCACCCTGCCCTCATTATCTTCTTTGGCACCTCTTCAAAAAATGTTAC